>NC_138976.1:108317651-109517651 GCF_964341445.2 Mesoplodon mirus | reverse complement strand
GCCACCATGTGCACTACCACCATGTGCACTCTCACCATGGGCACTATCACCGATAACACTGTCACCATAAGTACTGTCTGCATGGGCACTGTCACCAAGGGCACGGCCAACATGTGACCTGTAACCATTGTCAGTGTCACTGTGAGAAGTGTCACCATGGGAATTAACAACATAGGCACTCTCATCATGAGCACTGTCACCATGAGCACTGACACCACGAGCACTGTCACCCAGGGCAGTGCCACCATGAGCACTGTCACCATAACTCTTGCTATGAGAATTGTAACCATGGGCAATTTCTCAATGAGTAATGTCACCATGTGTATTTTCACCTTGGGCACTCTCAAAGTAAACAGTATTACCATGAGCACTTTCACTGTGAACACTGTCACCATGGGCACTGGCACAATGTGGTGTGTCACCATGAGCCATGTCACCATGGGAAATGTCACCGTGAGAAGTGTCACCATAGGCAATGTCACCATGGGCAATGTCACCATGGGAACTGCCATTTTGAGCACTGTCACCATGGGTACTGCAACCATGAGTACTGTCAGCATGAGTAATTTAACCATTGGCAGTATGACCATGTGCACTGTCACCATGGGCACTATCACCATGACAACTCTCAGCGTGAGCACTGTCACTGTTGGAAATGGCATTGTGTGCAATTCCACCATGGGCAATGTGACCATGGACATTATCGCTGTGAGCACTGTCAATATGAGCACGTCAACATGAGCCCTGTCACCATGGGCAATGTCACTGTGAGAAGTGTCACTATAGGCGATGTCACCGTGGGCACTGTCACCATGGTCACTGCCACCACTGTCACTGTCATTTTGAGCACTGTCACCATGGGTACTGCAACCATGAGCGCTGTCACCATGAGCACTGTCACCATTGCAAGTATCACCATGTGCACTGTCACCATGGGCACTATCACAATGAGAACTGTCAGCATGGGCACTGTCACTCTTGGCAATGTCACCATGGGCACTATCACTTTGAGCACTGTCAACATGAGCACGTCACCATGGGCACTGTCAACATGGGTACTATCTCGAAGGTCAATGTCACCATGAGCATTGTCAGGATGGGCAACTTCACCGTGAGCACTGTCACCAATGGCACTATCACCATGAGCAATGTCACTGTGGGCCGTGTCACCAGGGGCACTATCACCATGGTTAATGTTATCATTGGCACTTTCCCCGTGAGCACTGTCACCCTGGGCACTGTCATCATGGGCACGGTCACCGTGAGCACTATCTCCATGAGCACAGCCACTGTGAACACCATCACCATAATCACTGGCCTCATCGGTACTGTCACCATGAGCACTGCCACAATGAGCACTGTCAGCATGGGCACATCCCCCATGAGCACTGTCACTATGAGAACTGCTACCATGGGTATTTTCACCATGTGTACTGTCACCCTGTGTATTGTCACCATTTGCACTGTCACCATGAGGACTATTACCGTGAGCGCTATCACCGTGAGATCTCTCACCATGGTCACTGTCACCATGGCACCTTGCACAATGGTGGCTGTCAACATGAGTGCTGGCACCATTGGCACTATCACTGTGAGCATTCTCACTGTGGTCAGTGTCACCATGGGCACTGTCACCATGAGCACTGTCACCATAGGCAATGTCACCATGGTCAGTGTCACCATGAGCACTGTCAACATGGGCACTCATACAGTGGGCACTGTCACTGTGAGCACTGTCACCTTGGGTACTACCACCATGAGCGCTGTCCCCATGAGCACTGTCACCATTGTGAGTATCACAATGTGCACTGTCACCATGGGCACTGGCACAATGTCGTGTGTCACCTTGAGCAATGTCACCATGGGAAATGTCACCGTGAGATGTGTCACCACAGGCAATGTCACCATGGGCAATGTCACCATGGGAAATGCCATTTTGCACACTGTCACCATGGGTACTGCAACCATGAGTACTGTCACCATTGGCAGTATGACCATGTGCACTGTCACCATGGGCACTATCACCATGACAACTCTCAGCGTGAGCACTGTCACTGTGGGAACTGGCATTGTGTGCAATTCCACCATGGGCCATGTCACCTTGGGCACTATCACTGTGAGCACTGTCAATATAAGCACATCAGCATGAGCCCTGTCACTATTGGCAATGTCACCGTGAGAAGTGTCACTATAGGCGATGTCACCGTGGGCACTGTCACCATGGTCACTGCCACCACTGTCACTGTCATTTTGAGCACTGTCACCATGGGTATTGCAACCATGAGCACTGTCACCATGAGCACTGTCACCATTGCGATTATCACCATGTGTACTGTCACCATGGGCACTATCACAATGAGAACTGTCAGCGTGGGCACTGTCACTGTTGGCAAGGGCACCGTGGGCACTTCCACCATGGGCAATGTCACCATGGGCACTATCACTGTGAGCACTGTCAACATGAGCACGTCACCATGGGCACTGTCAACATGGGTACTATCTCGAAGGGCAATGTCACCATGAGCATTGTCAGGAAGGGCAATTTCACCATGAGCACTGTCACCAAAGGCACTATCACCATGAGCAATGTCACTGTGGGCCGTGTCACCAGGGGCACTATCACCATGGTTAATGTTATCATTGGCACTTTCCCCGTGAGCACTGTCACCCTGGGCACTGTCATCATGGGCACGGTCACCGTGAGCACTATCTCCATGAGCACAGCCACAGTGAACACCATCACCATAATCACTGGCCTCATCGGTACTGTCACCATGAGCACTGCCACAATGAGCACTGTCAGCATGGGCACTTCCCCCATGAGCACTGTCACTATGAGAACTGCTAGCATGGGTATTTTCACCATGAGTACTCTCACCCTCTGTATTGTCACCATTTGCACTGTCACCATCAGGACTATTACCGTGAGTGCTATCACCGTGAGATCTCTCACCATGGTCACTGTCACCATGGCACCTTGCACAATGCGTGCTGTCAACATGAGTGCTGTCACCATTGGCACTATCACCGTGAGCATTCTCACTGTGGTCAGAGTCAACATGGGCTCTGTCACCATGAGCACTGTCACCATAGGCAATGTCACCGTGGTCAGTGTCACCATGAGCAATGTCTCCATGGGCACTCCTACAGTGGGCACTGTCACTGTGCGAACTGTCACCATGGTTACTGCCACTATGAGCAGTGTCTCTGTGAGTACTGTCAGCATGGGTTTTTACCGTGAGCACTGTCACCATGAGCCCTGTCACCATTTTTCAGTGCCACCATGTGCACTACCACCATGTGCACTCTCACCATGGGCACTATCACCGATAACACTGTCACCATAAGTACTGTCTGCATGGGCACTGTCACCAAGGGCACGGCCAACATGTGACCTGTAACCATTGTCAGTGTCACTGTGAGAAGTGTCACCATGGGAATTAACAACATAGGCACTCTCATCATGAGCACTGTCACCATGAGCACTGACACCACGAGCACTGTCACCCAGGGCAGTGCCACCATGAGCACTGTCACCATAACTCTTGCTATGAGAATTGTAACCATGGGCAATTTCTCAATGAGTAATGTCACCATGTGTATTTTCACCTTGGGCACTCTCAAAGTAAACAGTATTACCATGAGCACTTTCACTGTGAACACTGTCACCATGGGCACTGGCACAATGTGGTGTGTCACCATGAGCCATGTCACCATGGGAAATGTCACCGTGAGAAGTGTCACCATAGGCAATGTCACCATGGGCAATGTCACCATGGGAACTGCCATTTTGAGCACTGTCACCATGGGTACTGCAACCATGAGTACTGTCAGCATGAGTAATTTAACCATTGGCAGTATGACCATGTGCACTGTCACCATGGGCACTATCACCATGACAACTCTCAGCGTGAGCACTGTCACTGTTGGAAATGGCATTGTGTGCAATTCCACCATGGGCAATGTCACCATGGACATTATCGCTGTGAGCACTGTCAATATGAGCACGTCAACATGAGCCCTGTCACCATGGGCAATGTCACTGTGAGAAGTGTCACTATAGGCAATGTCACCGTGGGCACTGTCACCATGGTCACTGCCACCACTGTCACTGTCATTTTGAGCACTGTCACCATGGGTACTGCAACCATGAGCGCTGTCACCATGAGCACTGTCACCATTGCAAGTATCACCATGTGCACTGTCACCATGGGCACTATCACAATGAGAACTGTCAGCATGGGCACTGTCACTCTTGGCAATGTCACCATGGGCACTATCACTTTGAGCACTGTCAACATGAGCACGTCACCATGGGCACTGTCAACATGGGTACTATCTCGAAGGTCAATGTCACCATGAGCATTGTCAGGATGGGCAACTTCACCGTGAGCACTGTCACCAATGGCACTATCACCATGAGCAATGTCACTGTGGGCCGTGTCACCAGGGGCACTATCACCATGGTTAATGTTATCATTGGCAATTTCCCCGTGAGCACTGTCACCCTGGGCACTGTCATCATGGGCACGGTCACCGTGAGCACTATCTCCATGAGCACAGCCACTGTGAACACCATCACCATAATCACTGGCCTCATCGGTACTGTCAACATGAGCACTGCCACAATGAGCACTGTCAGCATGGGCACATCCCCCATGAGCACTGTCACTATGAGAACTGCTACCATGGGTATTTTCACCATGTGTACTGTCACCCTGTGTATTGTCACCATTTGCACTGTCACCATGAGGACTATTACCGTGAGCGCTATCACCGTGAGATCTCTCACCATGGTCACTGTCACCATGTCACCTTGCACAATGGTGGCTGTCAACATGAGTGCTGGCACCATTGGCACTATCACTGTGAGCATTCTCACTGTGGTCAGTGTCACCATGGGCACTGTCACCATGAGCACTGTCACCATAGGCAATGTCACCATGGTCAGTGTCACCATGAGCACTGTCAACATGGGCACTCATACAGTGGGCACTGTCACTGTGAGCACTGTCACCTTGGGTACTGCCACCATGAGCGCTGTCCCCATGAGCAATGTCACCATTGTGAGTATCACAATGTGCACTGTCACCATGGGCACTGGCACAATGTCGTGTGTCACCTTGAGCAATGTCACCATGGGAAATGTCACCGTGAGATGTGTCACCACAGGCAATGTCACCATGGGCAATGTCACCATGGGAAATGCCATTTTGCACACTGTCACCATGGGTACTGCAACCATGAGTACTGTCACCATTGGCAGTATGACCATGTGCACTGTCACCATGGGCACTATCACCATGACAACTCTCAGCGTGAGCACTGTCACTGTGGGCACTGGCATCATGAGAAATTCCACCATGGGCAATGTCACCATGGGCACTATCACTGTGAGCACTGTCAATATAAGCACGTCAGCATGAGCCCTGTCACCATTGGCAATGTCACCGTGAGAAGTGTCACTATAGGCGATGTCACCGTGGGCACTGTCACCATGGTCACTGCCACCACTGTCACTGTCATTTTGAGCACTGTCACCATGGGTATTGCAACCATGAGCACTGTCACCATGAGCACTGTCACCATTGCGATTATCACCATGTGTACTGTCACCATGGGCACTATCACAATGAGAACTGTCAGCGTGGGCACTGTCACTGTTGGCAAGGGCACCGTGGGCACTGCCACCATGGGCAATGTCACCATGGGCACTATCACTGTGAGCACTGTCAACATGAGCACGTCACCATGGGCACTGTCAACATGGGTACTATCTCGAAGGGCAATGTCACCATGAGCATTGTCAGGAAGGGCAATTTCACCATGAGCACTGTCACCAAAGGCACTATCACCATGAGCAATGTCACTGTGGGCCGTGTCACCAGGGGCACTATCACCATGGTTAATGTTATCATTGGCACTTTCCCCGTGAGCACTGTCACCCTGGGCACTGTCATCATGGGCACGGTCACCGTGAGCACTATCTCCATGAGCACAGCCACAGTGAACACCATCACCATAATCACTGGCCTCATCGGTACTGTCACCATGAGCACTGCCACAATGAGCACTGTCAGCATGGGCACTTCCCCCATGAGCACTGTCACTATGAGAACTGCTAGCATGGGTATTTTCACCATGAGTACTCTCACCCTCTGTATTGTCACCATTTGCACTGTCACCATCAGGACTATTACCGTGAGTGCTATCACCGTGAGATCTCTCACCATGGTCACTGTCACCATGGCACCTTGCACAATGCGTGCTGTCAACATGAGTGCTGTCACCATTGGCACTATCACCGTGAGCATTCTCACTGTGGTCAGAGTCAACATGGGCTCTGTCACCATGAGCACTGTCACCATAGGCAATGTCACCGTGGTCAGTGTCACCATGAGCAATGTCTCCATGGGCACTCCTACAGTGGGCACTGTCACTGTGCGAACTGTCACCATGGTTACTGCCACTATGAGCAGTGTCTCTGTGAGTACTGTCAGCATGGGTTTTTACCGTGAGCACTGTCACCATGAGCCCTGTCACCATTTTTCAGTGCCACCATGTGCACTACCACCATGTGCACTCTCACCATGGGCACTATCACCGATAACACTGTCACCATAAGTACTGTCTGCATGGGCACTGTCACCAAGGGCACGGCCAACATGTGACCTGTAACCATTGTCAGTGTCACTGTGAGAAGTGTCACCATGGGAATTAACAACATAGGCACTCTCATCATGAGCACTGTCACCATGAGCACTGACACCACGAGCACTGTCACCCAGGGCAGTGCCACCATGAGCACTGTCACCATAACTCTTGCTATGAGAATTGTAACCATGGGCAATTTCTCAATGAGTAATGTCACCATGTGTATTTTCACCTTGGGCACTCTCAAAGTAAACAGTATTACCATGAGCACTTTCACTGTGAACACTGTCACCATGGGCACTGGCACAATGTGGTGTGTCACCATGAGCCATGTCACCATGGGAAATGTCACCGTGAGAAGTGTCACCATAGGCAATGTCACCATGGGCAATGTCACCATGGGAACTGCCATTTTGAGCACTGTCACCATGGGTACTGCAACCATGAGTACTGTCAGCATGAGTAATTTAACCATTGGCAGTATGACCATGTGCACTGTCACCATGGGCACTATCACCATGACAACTCTCAGCGTGAGCACTGTCACAGTTGGAAATGGCATTGTGTGCAATTCCACCATGGGCAATGTCACCATGGACATTATCGCTGTGAGCACTGTCAATATGAGCACGTCAACATGAGCCCTGTCACCATGGGCAATGTCACTGTGAGAAGTGTCACTATAGGCAATGTCACCGTGGGCACTGTCACCATGGTCACTGCCACCACTGTCACTGTCATTTTGAGCACTGTCACCATGGGTACTGCAACCATGAGCGCTGTCACCATGAGCACTGTCACCATTGCAAGTATCACCATGTGCACTGTCACCATGGGCACTATCACAATGAGAACTGTCAGCATGGGCACTGTCACTCTTGGCAATGTCACCATGGGCACTATCACTTTGAGCACTGTCAACATGAGCACGTCACCATGGGCACTGTCAACATGGGTACTATCTCGAAGGTCAATGTCACCATGAGCATTGTCAGGATGGGCAACTTCACCGTGAGCACTGTCACCAATGGCACTATCACCATGAGCAATGTCACTGTGGGCCGTGTCACCAGGGGCACTATCACCATGGTTAATGTTATCATTGGCACTTTCCCCGTGAGCACTGTCACCCTGGGCACTGTCATCATGGGCACGGTCACCGTGAGCACTATCTCCATGAGCACAGCCACTGTGAACACCATCACCATAATCACTGGCCTCATCGGTACTGTCACCATGAGCACTGCCACAATGAGCACTGTCAGCATGGGCACATCCCCCATGAGCACTGTCACTATGAGAACTGCTACCATGGGTATTTTCACCATGTGTACTGTCACCCTCTGTATTGTCACCATTTGCACTGTCACCATGAGGACTATTACCGTGAGCGCTATCACCGTGAGATCTCTCACCATGGTCACTGTCACCATGGCACCTTGCACAATGGGGGCTGTCAACATGAGTGCTGGCACCATTGGCACTATCACTGTGAGCATTCTCACTGTGGTCAGTGTCACCATGGGCACTGTCACCATGAGCACTGTCACCATAGGCAATGTCACCATGGTCAGTGTCACCATGAGCACTGTCAACATGGGCACTCATACAGTGGGCACTGTCACTGTGAGCACTGTCACCTTGGGTACTGCCACCATGAGCGCTGTCCCCATGAGCACTGTCACCATTGTGAGTATCACAATGTGCACTGTCACCATGGGCACTGGCACAATGTCGTGTGTCACCTTGAGCAATGTCACCATGGGAAATGTCACCGTGAGATGTGTCACCACAGGCAATGTCACCATGGGCAATGTCACCATGGGAAATGCCATTTTGCACACTGTCACCATGGGTACTGCAACCATGAGTACTGTCACCATTGGCAGTATGACCATGTGCACTGTCACCATGGGCACTATCACCATGACAACTCTCAGCGTGAGCACTGTCACTGTGGGAACTGGCATTGTGTGCAATTCCACCATGGGCAATGTCACCATGGGCACTATCACTGTGAGCACTGTCAATATAAGCACGTCAGCATGAGCCCTGTCACCATTGGCAATGTCACCGTGAGAAGTGTCACTATAGGCGATGTCACCGTGGGCACTGTCACCATGGTCACTGCCACCACTGTCACTGTCATTTTGAGCACTGTCACCATGGGTATTGCAACCATGAGCACTGTCACCATGAGCACTGTCACCATTGCGATTATCACCATGTGTACTGTCACCATGGGCACTATCACAATGAGAACTGTCAGCGTGGGCACTGTCACTGTTGGCAAGGGCACCGTGGGCACTTCCACCATGGGCAATGTCACCATGGGCACTATCACTGTGAGCACTGTCAACATGAGCACGTCACCATGGGCACTGTCAACATGGGTACTATCTCGAAGGGCAATGTCACCATGAGCATTGTCAGGAAGGGCAATTTCACCATGAGCACTGTCACCAAAGGCACTATCACCATGAGCAATGTCACTGTGGGCCGTGTCACCAGGGGCACTATCACCATGGTTAATGTTATCATTGGCACTTTCCCCGTGAGCACTGTCACCCTGGGCATTGTCATCATGGGCACGGTCACCGTGAGCACTATCTCCATGAGCACAGCCACAGTGAACACCATCACCATAATCACTGGCCTCATCGGTACTGTCACCATGAGCACTGCCACAATGAGCACTGTCAGCATGGGCACTTCCCCCATGAGCACTGTCACTATGAGAACTGCTAGCATGGGTATTTTCACCATGAGTACTCTCACCCTCTGTATTGTCACCATTTGCACTGTCACCATCAGGACTATTACCGTGAGTGCTATCACCGTGAGATCTCTCACCATGGTCACTGTCACCATGGCACCTTGCACAATGCGTGCTGTCAACATGAGTGCTGTCACCATTGGCACTATCACCGTGAGCATTCTCACTGTGGTCAGAGTCAACATGGGCTCTGTCACCATGAGCACTGTCACCATAGGCAATGTCACCGTGGTCAGTGTCACCATGAGCAATGTCTCCATGGGCACTCCTACAGTGGGCACTGTCACTGTGCGAACTGTCACCATGGTTACTGCCACTATGAGCAGTGTCTCTGTGAGTACTGTCAGCATGGGTTTTTACCGTGAGCACTGTCACCATGAGCCCTGTCACCATTTTTCAGTGCCACCATGTGCACTACCACCATGTGCACTCTCACTATGGGCACTATCACCGATAACACTGTCACCATAAGTACTGTCTGCATGGGCACTGTCACCAAGGGCACGGCCAACATGTGACCTGTAACCATTGTCAGTGTCACTGTGAGAAGTGTCACCATGGGAATTAACAACATAGGCACTCTCATCATGAGCACTGTCACCATGAGCACTGACACCACGAGCACTGTCACCCAGGGCAGTGCCACCATGAGCACTGTCACCATAACTCTTGCTATGAGAATTGTAACCATGGGCAATTTCTCAATGAGTAATGTCACCATGTGTATTTTCACCTTGGGCACTCTCAAAGTAAACAGTATTACCATGAGCACTTTCACTGTGAACACTGTCACCATGGGCACTGGCACAATGTGGTGTGTCACCCTGAGCCATGTCACCATGGGAAATGTCACCGTGAGAAGTGTCACCATAGGCAATGTCACCATGGGCAATGTCACCATGGGAACTGCCATTTTGAGCACTGTCACCATGGGTACTGCAACCATGAGAACTGTCACCATGAGTAATTTAACCATAGGCAGTATGACCATGTGCACTGTCACCATGGGCACTATCACCATGACAACTCTCAGCGTGAGCACTGTCACTGTTGGAAATGGCATTGTGTGCAATTCCACCATGGGCAATGTCACCATGGACATTATCGCTGTGAGCACTGTCAATATGAGCACGTCAACATGAGCCCTGTCACCATGGGCAATGTCACTGTGAGAAGTGTCACTATAGGCAATGTCACCGTGGGCACTGTCACCATGGTCACTGCCACCACTGTCACTGTCATTTTGAGCACTGTCACCATGGGTACTGCAACCATGAGCGCTGTCACCATGAGCACTGTCACCATTGAAAGTATCACCATGTGCACTGTCACCATGGGCACTATCACAATGAGAACTCTCAGCATGGGCACTGTCACTCTTGGCAATGTCACCATGGGCACTATCACTTTGAGCACTGTCAACATGAGCACGTCACCATGGGCACTGTCAACATGGGTACTATCTCGAAGGTCAATGTCACCATGAGCATTGTCAGGATGGGCAACTTCACCGTGAGCACTGTCACCAATGGCACTATCACCATGAGCAATGTCACTGTGGGCCGTGTCACCAGGGGCACTATCACCATGGTTAATGTTATCATTGGCAATTTCCCCGTGAGCACTGTCACCCTGGGCACTGTCATCATGGGCACGGTCACCGTGAGCACTATCTCCATGAGCACAGCCACTGTGAACACCATCACCATAATCACTGGCCTCATCGGTACTGTCACCATGAGCACTGCCACAATGAGCACTGTCAGCATGGGCACATCCCCCATGAGCACTGTCACTATGAGAACTGCTACCATGGGTATTTTCACCATGTGTACTGTCACCCTGTGTATTGTCACCATTTGCACTGTCACCATGAGGACTATTACCGTGAGCGCTATCACCGTGAGATCTCTCACCATGGTCACTGTCACCATGTCACCTTGCACAATGGGGGCTGTCAACATGAGTGCTGGCACCATTGGCACTATCACTGTGAGCATTCTCACTGTGGTCAGTGTCACCATGGGCACTGTCACCATGAGCACTGTCACCATAGGCAATGTCACCATGGTCAGTGTCACCATGAGCACTGTCAACATGGGCACTCATACAGTGGGCACTGTCACTGTGAGCACTGTCACCTTGGGTACTGCCACCATGAGCGCTGTCCCCATGAGCACTGTCACCATTGTGAGTATCACAATGTGCACTGTCACCATGGGCACTGGCACAATGTCGTGTGTCACCTTGAGCAATGTCACCATGGGAAATGTCACCGTGAGATGTGTCACCACAGGCAATGTCACCATGGGCAATGTCACCATGGGAAATGCCATTTTGCACACTGTCACCATGGGTACTGCAACCATGAGTACTGTCACCATTGGCAGTATGACCATGTGCACTGTCACCATGGGCACTATCACCATGACAACTCTCAGCGTGAGCACTGTCACTGTGGGAACTGGCATTGTGTGCAATTCCACCATGGGCAATGTCACCATGGGCACTATCACTGTGAGCACTGTCAATATAAGCACGTCAGCATGAGCCCTGTCACCATTGGCAATGTCACCGTGAGAAGTGTCACTATAGGCGATGTCACCGTGGGCACTGTCACCATGGTCACTGCCACCACTGTCACTGTCATTTTGAGCACTGTCACCATGGGTATTGCAACCATGAGCACTGTCACCATGAGCACTGTCACCATTGCGATTATCACCATGTGTACTGTCACCATGGGCACTATCACAATGAGAACTGTCAGCGTGGGCACTGTCACTGTTGGCAAGGGCACCGTGGGCACTTCCACCATGGGCAATGTCACCATGGGCACTATCACTGTGAGCACTGTCAACATGAGCACGTCACCATGGGCACTGTCAACATGGGTACTATCTCGAAGGGCAATGTCACCATGAGCATTGTCAGGAAGGGCAATTTCACCATGAGCACTGTCACCAAAGGCACTATCACCATGAGCAATGTCACTGTGGGCCGTGTCACCAGGGGCACTATCACCATGGTTAATGTTATCATTGGCACTTTCCCCGTGAGCACTGTCACCCTGGGCACTGTCATCATGGGCACGGTCACCGTGAGCACTATCTCCATGAGCACAGCCACAGTGAACACCATCACCATAATCACTGGCCTCATCGGTACTGTCACCATGAGCACTGCCACAATGAGCACTGTCAGCATGGGCACTTCCCCCATGAGCACTGTCACTATGAGAACTGCTAGCATGGGTATTTTCACCATGAGTACTCTCACCCTCTGTATTGTCACCATTTGCACTGTCACCATCAGGACTATTACCGTGAGTGCTATCACCGTGAGATCTCTCACCATGGTCACTGTCACCATGGCACCTTGCACAATGCGTGCTGTCAACATGAGTGCTGTCACCATTGGCACTATCACCGTGAGCATTCTCACTGTGGTCAGAGTCAACATGGGCTCTGTCACCATGAGCACTGTCACCATAGGCAATGTCACCGTGGTCAGTGTCACCATGAGCAATGTCTCCATGGGCACTCCTACAGTGGGCACTGTCACTGTGCGAACTGTCACCATGGTTACTGCCACTATGAGCAGTGTCTCTGTGAGTACTGTCAGCATGGGTTTTTACCGTGAGCACTGTCACCATGAGCCCTGTCACCATTATTCAGTGCCACCATGTGCACTACCACCATGTGCACTCTCACCATGGGCACTATCACCGATAACACTGTCACCATAAGTACTGTCTGCATGGGCACTGTCACCAAGGGCACGGCCAACATGTGACCTGTAACCATTGTCAGTGTCACTGTGAGAAGTGTCACCATGGGAATTAACAACATAGGCACTCTCATCATGAGCACTGTCACCATGAGCACTGACACCACGAGCACTGTCACCCAGGGCAGTGCCACCATGAGCACTGTCACCATAACTGTTGCTATGAGAATTGTAACCATGGGCAATTTCTCAATGAGTAATGTCACCATGTGTATTTTCACCTTGGGCACTCTCAAAGTAAACAGTATTACCATGAGCACTTTCACTGTGAACACTGTCACCATGGGCACTGGCACAATGTGGTGTGTCACCATGAGCCATGTCACCATGGGAAATGTCACCGTGAGAAGTGTCACCATAGGCAATGTCACCATGGGCAATGTCACCATGGGAACTGCCATTTTGAGCACTGTCACCATGGGTACTGCAACCATGAGTACTGTCAGCATGAGTAATTTAACCATTGGCAGTATGACCATGTGCACTGTCACCATGGGCACTATCACCATGACAACTCTCAGCGTGAGCACTGTCACTGTTGGAAATGGCATTGTGTGCAATTCCACCATGGGCAATGTCACCATGGACATTATCGCTGTGAGCACTGTCAATATGAGCACGTCAACATGAGCCCTGTCACCATGGGCAATGTCACTGTGAGAAGTGTCACTATAGGCAATGTCACCGTGGGCACTGTCACCATGGTCACTGCCACCACTGTCACTGTCATTTTGAGCACTGTCACCATGGGTACTGCAACCATGAGCGCTGTCACCATGAGCACTGTCACCATTGCAAGTATCACCATGTGCACTGTCACCATGGGCACTATCACAATGAGAACTGTCAGCATGGGCACTGTCACTCTTGGCAATGTCACCATGGGCACTATCACTTTGAGCACTGTCAACATGAGCACGTCACCATGGGCACTGTCAACATGGGTACTATCTCGAAGGTCAATGTCACCATGAGCATTGTCAGGATGGGCAACTTCACCGTGAGCACTGTCACCAATGGCACTATCACCATGAGCAATGTCACTGTGGGCCGTGTCACCAGGGGCACTATCACCATGGTTAATGTTATCATTGGCACTTTCCCCGTGAGCACTGTCACCCTGGGCACTGTCATCATGGGCACGGTCACCGTGAGCACTATCTCCATGAGCACAGCCACTGTGAACACCATCACCATAATCACTGGCCTCATCGGTACTGTCACCATGAGCACTGCCACAATGAGCACTGTCAGCATGGGCACATCCCCCATGAGCACTGTCACTATGAGAACTGCTACCATGGGTATTTTCACCATGTGTACTGTCACCCTGTGTATTGTCACCATTTGCACTGTCACCATGAGGACTATTACCGTGAGCGCTATCACCGTGAGATCTCTCACCATGGTCACTGTCACCATGGCACCTTGCACAATGGGGGCTGTCAACATGAGTTCTGGCACCATTGGCACTATCACTGTGAGCATTCTCACTGTGGTCAGTGTCACCATGGGCACTGTCACCATGAGCACTGTCACCATAGGCAATGTCACCATGGTCAGTGTCACCATGAGCACTGTCAACATGGGCACTCATACAGTGGGCACTGTCACTGTGAGCACTGTCACCTTGGGTACTGCCACCATGAGCGCTGTCCCCATGAGCACTGTCACCATTGTGAGTATCACAATGTGCACTGTCACCATGGGCACTGGCACAATGTCGTGTGTCACCTTGAGCAATGTCACCATGGGAAATGTCACCGTGAGATGTGTCACCACAGGCAATGTCACCATGGGCAATGTCACCATGGGAAATGCCATTTTGCACACTGTCACCATGGGTACTGCAACCATGAGTACTGTCACCATTGGCAGTATGACCATGTGCACTGTCACCATGGGCACTATCACCATGACAACTCTCAGCGTGAGCACTGTCACTGTGGGAACTGGCATTGTGTGCAATTCCACCATGGGCAATGTCACCATGGGCACTATCACTGTGAGCACTGTCAATATAAGCACGTCAGCATGAGCCCTGTCACCATTGGCAATGTCACCGTGAGAAGTGTCACTATAGGCGATGTCACCGTGGGCACTGTCACCATGGTCACTGCCACCACTGTCACTGTCATTTTGAGCACTGTCACCATGGGTATTGCAACCATGAGCACTGTCACCATGAGCACTGTCACCATTGCGATTATCACCATGTGTACTGTCACCATGGGCACTATCACAATGAGAACTGTCAGCGTGGGCACTGTCACTGTTGGCAAGGGCACCGTGGGCACTTCCACCATGGGCAATGTCACCATGGGCACTATCACTGTGAGCACTGTCAACATGAGCACGTCACCATGGGCACTGTCAACATGGGTACTATCTCGAAGGGCAATGTCACCATGAGCATTGTCAGGAAGGGCAATTTCACCATGAGCACTGTCACCAAAGGCACTATCACCATGAGCAATGTCACTGTGGGCCGTGTCACCAGGGGCACTATCACCATGGTTAATGTTATCATTGGCACTTTCCCCGTGAGCACTGTCACCCTGGGCACTGTCATCATGGGCACGGTCACCGTGAGCACTATCTCCATGAGCACAGCCACAGTGAACACCATCACCATAATCACTGGCCTCATCGGTACTGTCACCATGAGCACTGCCACAATGAGCACTGTCAGCATGGGCACTTCCCCCATGAGCACTGTCACTATGAGAACTGCTAGCATGGGTATTTTCACCATGAGTACTCTCACCCTCTGTATTGTCACCATTTGCACTGTCACCATCAGGACTATTACCGTGAGTGCTATCACCGTGAGATCTCTCACCATGGTCACTGTCACCATGGCACCTTGCACAATGCGTGCTGTCAACATGAGTGCTGTCACCATTGGCACTATCACCGTGAGCATTCTCACTGTGGTCAGAGTCAACATGGGCTCTGTCACCATGAGCACTGTCACCATAGGCAATGTCACCGTGGTCAGTGTCACCATGAGCAATGTCTCCATGGGCACTCCTACAGTGGGCACTGTCACTGTGCGAACTGTCACCATGGTTACTGCCACTATGAGCAGTGTCTCTGTGAGTACTGTCAGCATGGGTTTTTACCGTGAGCACTGTCACCATGAGCCCTGTCACCATTTTTCAGTGCCACCATGTGCACTACCACCATGTGCACTCTCACCATGGGCACAATCACCGATAACACTGTCACCATAAGTACTGTCTGCATGGGCACTGTCACCAAGGGCACGGCCAACATGTGACCTGTAACCATTGTCAGTGTCACTGTGAGAAGTGTCACCATGGGAATTAACAACATAGGCACTCTCATCATGAGCACTGTCACCATGAGCACTGACACCACGAGCACTGTCACCCAGGGCAGTGCCACCATGAGCACTGTCACCATAACTCTTGCTATGAGAATTGTAACCATGGGCAATTTCTCAATGAGTAATGTCACCATGTGTATTTTCACCTTGGGCACTCTCAAAGTAAACAGTATTACCATGAGCACTTTCACTGTGAACACTGTAACCATGGGCACTGGCACAATGTGGTGTGTCACCCTGAGCCATGTCACCATGGGAAATGTCACCGTGAGAAGTGTCACCATAGGCAATGTCACCATGGGCAATGTCACCATGGGAACTGCCATTTTGAGCACTGTCACCATGGGTACTGCAACCATGAGTACTGTCAGCATGAGTAATTTAACCATTGGCAGTATGACCATGTGCACTGTCACCATGGGCACTATCACCATGACAACTCTCAGCGTGAGCACTGTCACTGTTGGAAATGGCATTGTGTGCAATTCCACCATGGGCAATGTCACCATGGACATTATCGCTGTGAGCACTGTCAATATGAGCACGTCAACATGAGCCCTGTCACCATGGGCAATGTCACTGTGAGAAGTGTCACTATAGGCAATGTCACCGTGGGCACTGTCACCATGGTCACTGCCACCACTGTCACTGTCATTTTGAGCACTGTCACCATGGGTACTGCAACCATGAGCGCTGTCACCATGAGCACTGTCACCATTGCAAGTATCACCATGTGCACTGTCACCATGGGCACTATCACAATGAGAACTGTCAGCATGGGCACTGTCACTCTTGGCAATGTCACCATGGGCACTATCACTTTGAGCACTGTCAACATGAGCACGTCACCATGGGCACTGTCAACATGGGTACTATCTCGAAGGTCAATGTCACCATGAGCATTGTCAGGATGGGCAACTTCACCGTGAGCACTGTCACCAATGGCACTATCACCATGAGCAATGTCACTGTGGGCCGTGTCACCAGGGGCACTATCACCATGGTTAATGTTATCATTGGCAATTTCCCCGTGAGCACTGTCACCCTGGGCACTGTCATCATGGGCACGGTCACCGTGAGCACTATCTCCATGAGCACAGCCACTGTGAACACCATCACCATAATCACTGGCCTCATCGGTACTGTCACCATGAGCACTGCCACAATGAGCACTGTCAGCATGGGCACATCCCCCATGAGCACTGTCACTATGAGAACTGCTACCATGGGTATTTTCACCATGTGTACTGTCACCCTGTGTATTGTCACCATTTGCACTGTCACCATGAGGACTATTACCGTGATCGCTATCACCGTGAGATCTCTCACCATGGTCACTGTCACCATGTCACCTTGCACAATGGTGGCTGTCAACATGAGTGCTGGCACCATTGGCACTATCACTGTGAGCATTCTCACTGTGGTCAGTGTCACCATGGGCACTGTCACCATGAGCACTGTCACCATAGGCAATGTCACCATGGTCAGTGTCACCATGAGCACTGTCAACATGGGCACTCATACAGTGGGCACTGTCACTGTGAGCACTGTCACCTTGGGTACTGCCACCATGAGCGCTGTCCCCATGAGCACTGTCACCATTGTGAGTATCTCAATGTGCACTGTCACCATGGGCACTGGCACAATGTCGTGTGTCACCTTGAGCAATGTCACCATGGGAAATGTCACCGTGAGATGTGTCACCACAGGCAATGTCACCATGGGCAATGTCACCATGGGAAATGCCATTTTGCACACTGTCACCATGGGTACTGCAACCATGAGTACTGTCACCATTGGCAGTATGACCATGTGCACTGTCACCATGGGCACTATCACCATGACAACTCTCAGCGTGAGCACTGTCACTGTGGGAACTGGCATTGTGTGCAATTCCACCATGGGCAATGTCACCATGGGCACTATCACTGTGAGCACTGTCAATATAAGCACGTCAGCATGAGCCCTGTCACCATTGGCAATGTCACCGTGAGAAGTGTCACTATAGGCGATGTCACCGTGGGCACTGTCACCATGGTCACTGCCACCACTGTCACTGTCATTTTGAGCACTGTCACCATGGGTATTGCAACCATGAGCACTGTCACCATGAGCACTGTCACCATTGCGATTATCACCATGTGTACTGTCACCATGGGCACTATCACAATGAGAACTGTCAGCGTGGGCACTGTCACTGTTGGCAAGGGCACCGTGGGCACTTCCACCATGGGCAATGTCACCATGGGCACTATCACTGTGAGCACTGTCAACATGAGCACGTCACCATGGGCACTGTCAACATGGGTACTATCTCGAAGGGCAATGTCACCATGAGCATTGTCAGGAAGGGCAATTTCACCATGAGCACTGTCACCAAAGGCACTATCACCATGAGCAATGTCACTGTGGGCCGTGTCACCAGGGGCACTATCACCATGGTTAATGTTATCATTGGCACTTTCCCCGTGAGCACTGTCACCCTGGGCACTGTCATCATGGGCACGGTCACCGTGAGCACTATCTCCATGAGCACAGCCACAGTGAACACCATCACCATAATCACTGGCCTCATCGGTACTGTCACCATGAGCACTGCCACAATGAGCACTGTCAGCATGGGCACTTCCCCCATGAGCACTGTCACTATGAGAACTGCTAGCATGGGTATTTTCACCATGAGTACTCTCACCCTCTGTATTGTCACCATTTGCACTGTCACCATCAGGACTATTACCGTGAGTGCTATCACCGTGAGATCTCTCACCATGGTCACTGTCACCATGGCACCTTGCACAATGCGTGCTGTCAACATGAGTGCTGTCACCATTGGCACTATCACCGTGAGCATTCTCACTGTGGTCAGAGTCAACATGGGCTCTGTCACCATGAGCACTGTCACCATAGGCAATGTCACCGTGGTCAGTGTCACCATGAGCAATGTCTCCATGGGCACTCCTACAGTGGGCACTGTCACTGTGCGAACTGTCACCATGGTTACTGCCACTATGAGCAGTGTCTCTGTGAGTACTGTCAGCATGGGTTTTTACCGTGAGCACTGTCACCATGAGCCCTGTCACCATTTTTCAGTGCCACCATGTGCACTACCACCATGTGCACTCTCACCATGGGCACTATCACCGATAACACTGTCACCATAAGTACTGTCTGCATGGGCACTGTCACCAAGGGCACGGCCAACATGTGACCTGTAACCATTGTCAGTGTCACTGTGAGAAGTGTCACCATGGGAATTAACAACATAGGCACTCTCATCATGAGCACTGTCACCATGAGCACTGACACCACGAGCACTGTCACCCAGGGCAGTGCCACCATGAGCACTGTCACCATAACTCTTGCTATGAGAATTGTAACCATGGGCAATTTCTCAATGAGTAATGTCACCATGTGTATTTTCACCTTGGGCACTCTCAAAGTAAACAGTATTACCATGAGCACTTTCACTGTGAACACTGTCACCATGGGCACTGGCACAATGTGGTGTGTCACCATGAGCCATGTCACCATGGGAAATGTCACCGTGAGAAGTGTCACCATAGGCAATGTCACCATGGGCAATGTCACCATGGGAACTGCCATTTTGAGCACTGTCACCATGGGTACTGCAACCATGAGTACTGTCAGCATGAGTAATTTAACCATTGGCAGTATGACCATGTGCACTGTCACCATGGGCACTATCACCATGACAACTCTCAGCGTGAGCACTGTCACTGTTGGAAATGGCATTGTGTGCAATTCCACCATGGGCAATGTCACCATGGACATTATCGCTGTGAGCACTGTCAATATGAGCACGTCAACATGAGCCCTGTCACCATGGGCAATGTCACTGTGAGAAGTGTCACTATAGGCAATGTCACCGTGGGCACTGTCACCATGGTCACTGCCACCACTGTCACTGTCATTTTGAGCACTGTCACCATGGGTACTGCAACCATGAGCGCTGTCACCATGAGCACTGTCACCATTGCAAGTATCACCATGTGCACTGTCACCATGGGCACTATCACAATGAGAACTGTCAGCATGGGCACTGTCACTCTTGGCAATGTCACCATGGGCACTATCACTTTGAGCACTGTCAACATGAGCACGTCACCATGGGCACTGTCAACATGGGTACTATCTCGAAGGTCAATGTCACCATGAGCATTGTCAGGATGGGCAACTTCACCGTGAGCACTGTCACCAATGGCACTATCACCATGAGCAATGTCACTGTGGGCCGTGTCACCAGGGGCACTATCACCATGGTTAATGTTATCATTGGCACTTTCCCCGTGAGCACTGTCACCCTGGGCACTGTCATCATGGGCACGGTCACCGTGAGCACTATCTCCATGAGCACAGCCACTGTGAACACCATCACCATAATCACTGGCCTCATCGGTACTGTCACCATGAGCACTGCCACAATGAGCACTGTCAGCATGGGCACATCCCCCATGAGCACTGTCACTATGAGAACTGCTACCATGGGTATTTTCACCATGTGTACTGTCACCCTGTGTATTGTCACCATTTGCACTGTCACCATGAGGACTATTACCGTGAGCGCTATCACCGTGAGATCTCTCACCATGGTCACTGTCACCATGGCACCTTGCACAATGGGGGCTGTCAACATGAGTTCTGGCACCATTGGCACTATCACTGTGAGCATTCTCACTGTGGTCAGTGTCACCATGGGCACTGTCACCATGAGCACTGTCACCATAGGCAATGTCACCATGGTCAGTGTCACCATGAGCACTGTCAACATGGGCACTCATACAGTGGGCACTGTCACTGTGAGCACTGTCACCTTGGGTACTGCCACCATGAGCGCTGTCCCCATGAGCACTGTCACCATTGTGAGTATCTCAATGTGCACTGTCACCATGGGCACTGGCACAATGTCGTGTGTCACCTTGAGCAATGTCACCATGGGAAATGTCACCGTGAGATGTGTCACCACAGGCAATGTCACCATGGGCAATGTCACCATGGGAAATGCCATTTTGCACACTGTCACCATGGGTACTGCAACCATGAGTACTGTCACCATTGGCAGTATGACCATGTGCACTGTCACCATGGGCACTATCACCATGACAACTCTCAGCGTGAGCACTGTCACTGTGGGAACTGGCATTGTGTGCAATTCCACCATGGGCAATGTCACCATGGGCACTATCACTGTGAGCACTGTCAATATAAGCACGTCAGCATGAGCCCTGTCACCATTGGCAATGTCACCGTGAGAAGTGTCACTATAGGCGATGTCACCGTGGGCACTGTCACCATGGTCACTGCCACCACTGTCACTGTCATTTTGAGCACTGTCACCATGGGTATTGCAACCATGAGCACTGTCACCATGAGCACTGTCACCATTGCGATTATCACCATGTGTACTGTCACCATGGGCACTATCACAATGAGAACTGTCAGCGTGGGCACTGTCACTGTTGGCAAGGGCACCGTGGGCACTGCCACCATGGGCAATGTCACCATGGGCACTATCACTGTGAGCACTGTCAACATGAGCACGTCACCATGGGCACTGTCAACATGGGTACTATCTCGAAGGGCAATGTCACCATGAGCATTGTCAGGAAGGGCAATTTCACCATGAGCACTGTCACCAAAGGCACTATCACCATGAGCAATGTCACTGTGGGCCGTGTCACCAGGGGCACTATCACCATGGTTAATGTTATCATTGGCACTTTCCCCGTGAGCACTGTCACCCTGGGCACTGTCATCATGGGCACGGTCACCGTGAGCACTATCTCCATGAGCACAGCCACAGTGAACACCATCACCATAATCACTGGCCTCATCGGTACTGTCACCATGAGCACTGCCACAATGAGCACTGTCAGCATAGGCACTTCCCCCATGAGCACTGTCACTATGAGAACTGCTAGCATGGGTATTTTCACCATGAGTACTCTCACCCTCTGTATTGTCACCATTTGCACTGTCACCATCAGGACTATTACCGTGAGTGCTATCACCGTGAGATCTCTCACCATGGTCACTGTCACCATGGCACCTTGCACAATGCGTGCTGTCAACATGAGTGCTGTCACCATTGGCACTCTCACCGTGAGCATTCTCACTGTGGTCAGAGTCAACATGGGCTCTGTCACCATGAGCACTGTCACCATAGGCAATGTCACCGTGGTCAGTGTCACCATGAGCAATGTCTCCATGGGCACTCCTACAGTGGGCACTGTCACTGTGCGAACTGTCACCATGGTTACTGCCACTATGAGCAGTGTCTCTGTGAGTACTGTCAGCATGGGTTTTTACCGTGAGCACTGTCACCATGAGCCCTGTCACCATTTTTCAGTGCCACCATGTGCACTACCACCATGTGCACTCTCACCATGGGCACTATCACCGATAACACTGTCACCATAAGTACTGTCTGCATGGGCACTGTCACCAAGGGCACGGCCAACATGTGACCTGTAACCATTGTCAGTGTCACTGTGAGAAGTGTCACCATGGGAATTAACAACATAGGCACTCTCATCATGAGCACTGTCACCATGAGCACTGACACCACGAGCACTGTCACCCAGGGCAGTGCCACCATGAGCACTGTCACCATAACTCTTGCTATGAGAATTGTAACCATGGGCAATTTCTCAATGAGTAATGTCACCATGTGTATTTTCACCTTGGGCACTCTCAAAGTAAACAGTATTACCATGAGCACTTTCACTGTGAACACTGTCACCATGGGCACTGGCACAATGTGGTGTGTCACCATGAGCCATGTCACCATGGGAAATGTCACCGTGAGAAGTGTCACCATAGGCAATGTCACCATGGGCAATGTCACCATGGGAACTGCCATTTTGAGCACTGTCACCATGGGTACTGCAACCATGAGTACTGTCACCATGAGTAATTTAACCATTGGCAGTATGACCATGTGCACTGTCACCATGGGCACTATCACCATGACAACTCTCAGCGTGAGCACTGTCACTGTTGGAAATGGCATTGTGTGCAATTCCACCATGGGCAATGTCACCATGGACATTATCGCTGTGAGCACTGTCAATATGAGCACGTCAACATGAGCCCTGTCACCATGGGCAATGTCACTGTGAGAAGTGTCACTATAGGCAATGTCACCGTGGGCACTGTCACCATGGTCACTGCCACCACTGTCACTGTCATTTTGAGCACTGTCACCATGGGTACTGCAACCATGAGCGCTGTCACCATGAGCACTGTCACCATTGCAAGTATCACCATGTGCACTGTCACCATGGGCACTATCACAATGAGAACTGTCAGCATGGGCACTGTCACTCTTGGCAATGTCACCATGGGCACTATCACTTTGAGCACTGTCAACATGAGCACGTCACCATGGGCACTGTCAACATGGGTACTATCTCGAAGGTCAATGTCACCATGAGCATTGTCAGGATGGGCAACTTCACCGTGAGCACTGTCACCAATGGCACTATCACCATGAGCAATGTCACTGTGGGCCGTGTCACCAGGGGCACTATCACCATGGTTAATGTTATCATTGGCACTTTCCCCGTGAGCACTGTCACCCTGGGCACTGTCATCATGGGCACGGTCACCGTGAGCACTATCTCCATGAGCACAGCCACTGTGAACACCATCACCATAATCACTGGCCTCATCGGTACTGTCACCATGAGCACTGCCACAATGAGCACTGTCAGCATGGGCACATCCCCCATGAGCACTGTCACTATGAGAACTGCTACCATGGGTATTTTCACCATGTGTACTGTCACCCTGTGTATTGTCACCATTTGCACTGTCACCATGAGGACTATTACCGTGAGCGCTATCACCGTGAGATCTCTCACCATGGTCACTGACACCATGGCACCTTGCACAATGGGGGCTGTCAACATGAGTTCTGGCACCATTGGCACTATCACTGTGAGCATTCTCACTGTGGTCAGTGTCACCATGGGCACTGTCACCATGAGCACTGTCACCATAGGCAATGTCACCATGGTCAGTGTCACCATGAGCACTGTCAACATGGGCACTCATACAGTGGGCACTGTCACTGTGAGCACTGTCACCTTGGGTACTGCCACCATGAGCGCTGTCCCCATGAGCACTGTCACCATTGTGAGTATCACAATGTGCACTGTCACCATGGGCACTGGCACAATGTCGTGTGTCACCTTGAGCAATGTCACCATGGGAAATGTCACCGTGAGATGTGTCACCACAGGCAATGTCACCATGGGCAATGTCACCATGGGAAATGCCATTTTGGGCACTGTCACCATGGGTACTGCAACCATGAGTACTGTCACCATTGGCAGTATGACCATGTGCACTGTCACCATGGGCACTATCACCATGACAACTCTCAGCGTGAGCACTGTCACTGTGGGAACTGGCATTGTGTGCAATTCCACCATGGGCAATGTCACCATGGTCACTATCACTGTGAGCACTGTCAATATAAGCACGTCAACATGAGCCCTGTCACCATTGGCAATGTCACCGTGAGAAGTGTCACTATAGGCGATGTCACCGTGGGCACTGTCACCATGGTCACTGCCACCACTGTCACTGTCATTTTGAGCACTGTCACCATGGGTATTGCAACCATGAGCACTGTCACCATGAGCACTGTCACCATTGCGATTATCACCATGTGTACTGTCACCATGGGCACTATCACAATGAGAACTGTCAGCGTGGGCACTGTCACTGTTGGCAAGGGCACCGTGGGCACTTCCACCATGGGCAATGTCACCATGGGCACTATCACTGTGAGCACTGTCAACATGAGCACGTCACCATGGGCACTGTCAACATGGGTACTATCTCGAAGGGCAATGTCACCATGAGCATTGTCAGGAAGGGCAATTTCACCATGAGCACTGTCACCAAAGGCACTATCACCATGAGCAATGTCACTGTGGGCCGTGTCACCAGGGGCACTATCACCATGGTTAATGTTATCATTGGCACTTTCCCCGTGAGCACTGTCACCCTGGGCACTGTCATCATGGGCACGGTCACCGTGAGCACTATCTCCATGAGCACAGCCACAGTGAACACCATCACCATAATCACTGGCCTCATCGGTACTGTCACCATGAGCACTGCCACAATGAGCACTGTCAGCATGGGCACTTCCCCCATGAGCACTGTCACTATGAGAACTGCTAGCATGGGTATTTTCACCATGAGTACTCTCACCCTCTGTATTGTCACCATTTGCACTGTCACCATCAGGACTATTACCGTGAGTGCTATCACCGTGAGATCTCTCACCATGGTCACTGTCACCATGGCACCTTGCACAATGCGTGCTGTCAACATGAGTGCTGTCACCATTGGCACTATCACCGTGAGCATTCTCACTGTGGTCAGAGTCAACATGGGCTCTGTCACCATGAGCACTGTCACCATAGGCAATGTCACCGTGGTCAGTGTCACCATGAGCGATGTCTCCATGGGCACTCCTACAGTGGGCACTGTCACTGTGCGAACTGTCACCATGGTTACTGCCACTATGAGCAGTGTCTCTGTGAGTACTGTCAGCATGGGTTTTTACCGTGAGCACTGTCACCATGAGCCCTGTCACCATTTTTCAGTGCCACCATGTGCACTACCACCATGTGCACTCTCACTATGGGCACTATCACCGATAACACTGTCACCATAAGTACTGTCTGCATGGGCACTGTCACCAAGGGCACGGCCAACATGTGACCTGTAACCATTGTCATGTCACTGTGAGAAGTGTCACCATGGGAATTAACAACATAGGCACTCTCATCATGAGCACTGTCACCATGAGCACTGACACCACGAGCACTGTCACCCAGGGCAGTGCCACCATGAGCACTGTCACCATAACTGTTGCTTTGAGAATTGTAACCATGGGCAATTTCTCAATGAGTAATGTCACCATGTGTATTTTCACCTTGGGCACTCTCAAAGTAAACAGTATTACCATGAGCACTTTCACTGTGAACACTGTCACCATGGGCACTGGCACAATGTGGTGTGTCACCATGAGCCATGTCACCATGGGAAATGTCACCGTGAGAAGTGTCACCATAGGCAATGTCACCATGGGCAATGTCACCATGGGAACTGCCATTTTGAGCACTGTCACCATGGGTACTGCAACCATGAGTACTGTCAGCATGAGTAATTTAACCATTGGCAGTATGACCATGTGCACTGTCACCATGGGCACTATCACCATGACAACTCTCAGCGTGAGCACTGTCACTGTTGGAAATGGCATTGTGTGCAATTCCACCATGGGCAATGTCACCATGGACATTATCGCTGTGAGCACTGTCAATATGAGCACGTCAACATGAGCCCTGTCACCATGGGCAATGTCACTGTGAGAAGTGTCACTATAGGCAATGTCACCGTGGGCACTGTCACCATGGTCACTGCCACCACTGTCACTGTCATTTTGAGCACTGTCACCATGGGTACTGCAACCATGAGCGCTGTCACCATGAGCACTGTCACCATTGCAAGTATCACCATGTGCACTGTCACCATGGGCACTATCACAATGAGAACTGTCAGCATGGGCACTGTCACTCTTGGCAATGTCACCATGGGCACTATCACTTTGAGCACTGTCAACATGAGCACGTCACCATGGGCACTGTCAACATGGGTACTATCTCGAAGGTCAATGTCACCATGAGCATTGTCAGGATGGGCAACTTCACCGTGAGCACTGTCACCAAAGGCACTATCACCATGAGCAATGTCACTGTGGGCCGTGTCACCAGGGGCACTATCACCATGGTTAATGTTATCATTGGCAATTTCCCCGTGAGCACTGTCACCCTGGGCACTGTCATCATGGGCACGGTCACCGTGAGCACTATCTCCATGAGCACAGCCACTGTGAACACCATCACCATAATCACTGGCCTCATCGGTACTGTCACCATGAGCACTGCCACAATGAGCACTGTCAGCATGGGCACATCCCCCATGAGCACTGTCACTATGAGAACTGCTACCATGGGTATTTTCACCATGTGTACTGTCACCCTGTGTATTGTCACCATTTGCACTGTCACCATGAGGACTATTACCGTGAGCGCTATCACCGTGAGATCTCTCACCATGGTCACTGTCACCATGGCACCTTGCACAATGGGGGCTGTCAACATGAGTGCTGGCACCATTGGCACTATCACTGTGAGCATTCTCACTGTGGTCAGTGTCACCATGGGCACTGTCACCATGAGCACTGTCACCATAGGCAATGTCACCATGGTCAGTGTCACCATGAGCACTGTCAACATGGGCACTCATACAGTGGGCACTGTCACTGTGAGCACTGTCACCTTGGGTACTGCCACCATGAGCGCTGTCCCCATGAGCACTGTCACCATTGTGAGTATCACAATGTGCACTGTCACCATGGGCACTGGCACAATGTCGTGTGTCACCTTGAGCAATGTCACCATGGGAAATGTCACCGTGAGATGTGTCACCACAGGCAATGTCACCATGGGCAATGTCACCATGGGAAATGCCATTTTGCACACTGTCACCATGGGTACTGCAACCATGAGTACTGTCACCATTGGCAGTATGACCATGTGCACTGTCACCATGGGCACTATCACCATGACAACTCTCAGCGTGAGCACTGTCACTGTGGGAACTGGCATTGTGTGCAATTCCACCATGGGCAATGTCACCATGGGCACTATCACTGTGAGCACTGTCAATATAAGCACGTCAGCATGAGCCCTGTCACCATTGGCAATGTCACCGTGAGAAGTGTCACTATAGGCGATGTCACCGTGGGCACTGTCACCATGGTCACTGCCACCACTGTCACTGTCATTTTGAGCACTGTCACCATGGGTATTGCAACCATGAGCACTGTCACCATGAGCACTGTCACCATTGCGATTATCACCATGTGTACTGTCACCATGGGCACTATCACAATGAGAACTGTCAGCGTGGGCACTGTCACTGTTGGCAAGGGCACCGTGGGCACTTCCACCATGGGCAATGTCACCATGGGCACTATCACTGTGAGCACTGTCAACATGAGCACGTCACCATGGGCACTGTCAACATGGGTACTATCTCGAAGGGCAATGTCACCATGAGCATTGTCAGGAAGGGCAATTTCACCATGAGCACTGTCACCAAAGGCACTGTCACCATGAGCAATGTCACTGTGGGCCGTGTCACCAGGGGCACTATCACCATGGTTAATGTTATCATTGGCACTTTCCCCGTGAGCACTGTCACCCTGGGCACTGTCATCATGGGCACGGTCACCGTGAGCACTATCTCCATGAGCACAGCCACAGTGAACACCATCACCATAATCACTGGCCTCATCGGTACTGTCACCATGAGCACTGCCACAATGAGCACTGTCAGCATGGGCACTTCCCCCATGAGCACTGTCACTATGAGAACTGCTAGCATGGGTATTTTCACCATGAGTACTCTCACCCTCTGTATTGTCACCATTTGCACTGTCACCATCAGGACTATTACCGTGAGTGCTATCACCGTGAGATCTCTCACCATGGTCACTGTCACCATGGCACCTTGCACAATGCGTGCTGTCAACATGAGTGCTGTCACCATTGGCACTATCACCGTGAGCATTCTCACTGTGGTCAGAGTCAACATGGGCTCTGTCACCATGAGCACTGTCACCATAGGCAATGTCACCGTGGTCAGTGTCACCATGAGCAATGTCTCCATGGGCACTCCTACAGTGGGCACTGTCACTGTGCGAACTGTCACCATGGTTACTGCCACTATGAGCAGTGTCTCTGTGAGTACTGTCAGCATGGGTTTTTACCGTGAGCACTGTCACCATGAGCCCTGTCACCATTTTTCAGTGCCACCATGTGCACTACCACCATGTGCACTCTCACCATGGGCACTATCACCGATAACACTGTCACCATAAGTACTGTCTGCATGGGCACTGTCACCAAGGGCACGGCCAACATGTGACCTGTAACCATTGTCAGTGTCACTGTGAGAAGTGTCACCATGGGAATTAACAACATAGGCACTCTCATCATGAGCACTGTCACCATGAGCACTGACACCACGAGCACTGTCACCCAGGGCAGTGCCACCATGAGCACTGTCACCATAACTCTTGCTATGAGAATTGTAACCATGGGCAATTTCTCAATGAGTAATGTCACCATGTGTATTTTCACCTTGGGCACTCTCAAAGTAAACAGTATTACCATGAGCACTTTCACTCTGAACACTGTCACCATGGGCACTGGCACAATGTGGTGTGTCACCATGAGCCATGTCACCATGGGAAATGTCACCGTGAGAAGTGTCACCATAGGCAATGTCACCATGGGCAATGTCACCATGGGAACTGCCATTTTGAGCACTGTCACCATGGGTACTGCAACCATGAGTACTGTCACCATGAGTAATTTAACCATTGGCAGTATGACCATGTGCACTGTCACCATGGGCACTATCACCATGACAACTCTCAGCGTGAGCACTGTCACTGTTGGAAATGGCATTGTGTGCAATTCCACCATGGGCAATGTCACCATGGACATTATCGCTGTGAGCACTGTCAATATGAGCACGTCAACATGAGCCCTGTCACCATGGGCAATGTCACTGTGAGAAGTGTCACTATAGGCAATGTCACCGTGGGCACTGTCACCATGGTCACTGCCACCACTGTCACTGTCATTTTGAGCACTGTCACCATGGGTACTGCAACCATGAGCGCTGTCACCATGAGCACTGTCACCATTGCAAGTATCACCATGTGCACTGTCACCATGGGCACTATCACAATGAGAACTGTCAGCATGGGCACTGTCACTCTTGGCAATGTCACCATGGGCACTATCACTTTGAGCACTGTCAACATGAGCACGTCACCATGGGCACTGTCAACATGGGTACTATCTCGAAGGTCAATGTCACCATGAGCATTGTCAGGATGGGCAACTTCACCGTGAGCACTGTCACCAATGGCACTATCACCATGAGCAATGTCACTGTGGGCCGTGTCACCAGGGGCACTATCACCATGGTTAATGTTATCATTGGCACTTTCCCCGTGAGCACTGTCACCCTGGGCACTGTCATCATGGGCACGGTCACCGTGAGCACTATCTCCATGAGCACAGCCACTGTGAACACCATCACCATAATCACTGGCCTCATCGGTACTGTCACCATGAGCACTGCCACAATGAGCACTGTCAGCATGGGCACATCCCCCATGAGCACTGTCACTATGAGAACTGCTACCATGGGTATTTTCACCATGTGTACTGTCACCCTGTGTATTGTCACCATTTGCACTGTCACCATGAGGACTATTACCGTGAGCGCTATCACCGTGAGATCTCTCACCATGGTCACTGTCACCATGGCACCTTGCACAATGGGGGCTGTCAACATGAGTGCTGGCACCATTGGCACTATCACTGTGAGCATTCTCACTGTGGTCAGTGTCACCATGGGCACTGTCACCATGAGCACTGTCACCATAGGCAATGTCACCATGGTCAGTGTCACCATGAGCACTGTCAACATGGGCACTCATACAGTGGGCACTGTCACTGTGAGCACTGTCACCTTGGGTACTGCCACCATGAGCGCTGTCCCCATGAGCACTGTCACCATTGTGAGTATCACAATGTGCACTGTCACCATGGGCACTGGCACAATGTCGTGTGTCACCTTGAGCAATGTCACCATGGGAAATGTCACCGTGAGATGTGTCACCACAGGCAATGTCACCATGGGCAATGTCACCATGGGAAATGCCATTTTGCACACTGTCACCATGGGTACTGCAACCATGAGTACTGTCACCATTGGCAGTATGACCATGTGCACTGTCACCATGGGCACTATCACCATGACAACTCTCAGCGTGAGCACTGTCACTGTGGGAACTGGCATTGTGTGCAATTCCACCATGGGCAATGTCACCATGGGCACTATCACTGTGAGCACTGTCAATATAAGCACGTCAGCATGAGCCCTGTCACCATTGGCAATGTCACCGTGAGAAGTGTCACTATAGGCGATGTCACCGTGGGCACTGTCACCATGGTCACTGCCACCACTGTCACTGTCATTTTGAGCACTGTCACCATGGGTATTGCAACCATGAGCACTGTCACCATGAGCACTGTCACCATTGCGATTATCACCATGTGTACTGTCACCATGGGCACTATCACAATGAGAACTGTCAGCGTGGGCACTGTCACTGTTGGCAAGGGCACCGTGGGCACTTCCACCATGGGCAATGTCACCATGGGCACTATCACTGTGAGCACTGTCAACATGAGCACGTCACCATGGGCACTGTCAACATGGGTACTATCTCGAAGGGCAATGTCACCATGAGCATTGTCAGGAAGGGCAATTTCACCATGAGCACTGTCACCAAAGGCACTATCACCATGAGCAATGTCACTGTGGGCCGTGTCACCAGGGGCACTATCACCATGGTTAATGTTATCATTGGCACTTTCCCCGTGAGCACTGTCACCCTGGGCACTGTCATCATGGGCACGGTCACCGTGAGCACTATCTCCATGAGCACAGCCACAGTGAACACCATCACCATAATCACTGGCCTCATCGGTACTGTCACCATGAGCACTGCCACAATGAGCACTGTCAGCATGGGCACTTCCCCCATGAGCACTGTCACTATGAGAACTGCTAGCATGGGTATTTTCACCATGAGTACTCTCACCCTCTGTATTGTCACCATTTGCACTGTCACCATCAGGACTATTACCGTGAGTGCTATCACCGTGAGATCTCTCACCATGGTCACTGTCACCATGGCACCTTGCACAATGCGTGCCGTCAACATGAGTGCTGTCACCATTGGCACTATCACCGTGAGCATTCTCACTGTGGTCAGAGTCAACATGGGCTCTGTCACCATGAGCACTGTCACCATAGGCAATGTCACCGTGGTCAGTGTCACCATGAGCAATGTCTCCATGGGCACTCCTACAGTGGGCACTGTCACTGTGCGAACTGTCACCATGGTTACTGCCACTATGAGCAGTGTCTCTGTGAGTACTGTCAGCATGGGTTTTTACCATGAGCACTGTCACCATGAGCCCTGTCACCATTTTTCAGTGCCACCATGTGCACTACCACCATGTGCACTCTCACCATGGGCACTATCACCGATAACACTGTCACCATAAGTACTGTCTGCATGGGCACTGTCACCAAGGGCACGGCCAACATGTGACCTGTAACCATTGTCAGTGTCACTGTGAGAAGTGTCACCATGGGAATTAACAACATAGGCACTCTCATCATGAGCACTGTCACCATGAGCACTGACACCACGAGCACTGTCACCCAGGGCAGTGCCACCATGAGCACTGTCACCATAACTCTTGCTATGAGAATTGTAACCATGGGCAATTTCTCAATGAGTAATGTCACCATGTGTATTTTCACCTTGGGCACTCTCAAAGTAAACAGTATTACCATGAGCACTTTCACTGTGAACACTGTCACCATGGGCACTGGCACAATGTGGTGTGTCACCATGAGCCATGTCACCATGGGAAATGTCACCGTGAGAAGTGTCACCATAGGCAATGTCACCATGGGCAATGTCACCATGGGAACTGCCATTTTGAGCACTGTCACCATGGGTACTACAACCATGAGTACTGTCACCATGAGTAATTTAACCATTGGCAGTATGACCATGTGCACTGTCACCATGGGCACTATCACCATGACAACTCTCAGCGTGAGCACTGTCACTGTTGGAAATGGCATTGTGTGCAATTCCACCATGGGCAATGTCACCATGGACATTATCGCTGTGAGCACTGTCAATATGAGCACGTCAACATGAGCCCTGTCACCATGGGCAATGTCACTGTGAGAAGTGTCACTATAGGCAATGTCACCGTGGGCACTGTCACCATGGTCACTGCCACCACTGTCACTGTCATTTTGAGCACTGTCACCATGGGTACTGCAACCATGAGCGCTGTCACCATGAGCACTGTCACCATTGCAAGTATCACCATGTGCACTGTCACCATGGGCACTATCACAATGAGAACTGTCAGCATGGGCACTGTCACTCTTGGCAATGTCACCATGGGCACTATCACTTTGAGCACTGTCAACATGAGCACGTCACCATGGGCACTGTCAACATGGGTACTATCTCGAAGGTCAATGTCACCATGAGCATTGTCAGGATGGGCAACTTCACCGTGAGCACTGTCACCAATGGCACTATCACCATGAGCAATGTCACTGTGGGCCGTGTCACCAGGGGCACTATCACCATGGTTAATGTTATCATTGGCAATTTCCCCGTGAGCACTGTCACCCTGGGCACTGTCATCATGGGCACGGTCACCGTGAGCACTATCTCCATGAGCACAGCCACTGTGAACACCATCACCATAATCACTGGCCACATCGGTACTGTCACCATGAGCACTGCCACAATGAGCACTGTCAGCATGGGAACATCCCCCATGAGCACTGTCACTATGAGAACTGCTACCATGGGTATTTTCACCATGTGTACTGTCACCCTCTGTATTGTCACCATTTGCACTGTCACCATGAGGACTATTACCGTGAGCGCTATCACCGTGAGATCTCTCAACATGGTCACTGTCACCATGGCACCTTGCACAATGGGGGCTGTCAACATGAGTTCTGGCACCATCAGCACTATCACTGTGAGCATTCTCACTGTGGTCAGTGTCACCATGGGCACTGTCACCATGAGCACTGTCACCATAGGCAATGTCACCATGGTCAGTGTCACCATGAGCACTGTCAACATGGGCACTCATACAGTGGGCACTGTCACTGTGAGCACTGTCACCTTGGGTACTGCCACCATGAGCGCTGTCCCCATGAGCACTGTCACCATTGTGAGTATCACAATGTGCACTGTCACCATGGGCACTGGCACAATGTCGTGTGTCACCTTGAGCAATGTCACCATGGGAAATGTCACCGTGAGATGTGTCACCACAGGCAATGTCACCATGGGCAATGTCACCATGGGAAATGCCATTTTTCACACTGTCACCATGGGTACTGCAACCATGAGTACTGTCACCATTGGCAGTATGACCATGTGCACTGTCACCATGGGCACTATCACCATGACAACTCTCAGCGTGAGCACTGTCACTGTGGGAACTGGCATTGTGTGCAATTCCACCATGGGCAATGTCACCATGGGCACTATCACTGTGAGCACTGTCAATATAAGCACGTCAGCATGAGCCCTGTCACCATTGGCAATGTCACCGTGAGAAGTGTCACTATAGGCGATGTCACCGTGGGCACTGTCACCATGGTCACTGCCACCACTGTCACTGTCATTTTGAGCACTGTCACCATGGGTATTGCAACCATGAGCACTGTCACCATGAGCACTGTCACCATTGCGATTATCACCATGTGTACTGTCACCATGGGCACTATCACAATGAGAACTGTCAGCGTGGGCACTGTCACTGTTGGCAAGGGCACCGTGGGCACTTCCACCATGGGCAATGTCACCATGGGCACTATCACTGTGAGCACTGTCAACATGAGCACGTCACCATGGGCACTGTCAACATGGGTACTATCTCGAAGGGCAATGTCACCATGAGCATTGTCAGGAAGGGCAATTTCACCATGAGCACTGTCACCAAAGGCACTATCACCATGAGCAATGTCACTGTGGGCCGTGTCACCAGGGGCACTATCACCATGGTTAATGTTATCATTGGCACTTTCCCCGTGAGCACTGTCACCCTGGGCACTGTCATCATGGGCACGGTCACCGTGAGCACTATCTCCATGAGCACAGCCACAGTGAACACCATCACCATAATCACTGGCCTCATCGGTACTGTCACCATGAGCACTGCCACAATGAGCACTGTCAGCATGGGCACTTCCCCCATGAGCACTGTCACTATGAGAACTGCTAGCATGGGTATTTTCACCATGAGTACTCTCACCCTCTGTATTGTCACCATTTGCACTGTCACCATCAGGACTATTACCGTGAGTGCTATCACCGTGAGATCTCTCACCATGGTCACTGTCACCATGGCACCTTGCACAATGCGTGCTGTCAACATGAGTGCTGTCACCATTGGCACTATCACCGTGAGCATTCTCACTGTGGTCAGAGTCAACATGGGCTCTGTCACCATCAGCACTGTCACCATAGGCAATGTCACCGTGGTCAGTGTCACCATGAGCAATGTCTCCATGGGCACTCCTACAGTGGGCACTGTCACTGTGCGAACTGTCACCATGGTTACTGCCACTATGAGCAGTGTCTCTGTGAGTACTGTCAGCATGGGTTTTTACCGTGAGCACTGTCACCATGAGCCCTGTCACCATTTTTCAGTGCCACCATGTGCACTACCACCATGTGCACTCTCACCATGGGCACTATCACCGATAACACTGTCACCATAAGTACTGTCTGCATGGGCACTGTCACCAAGGGCACGGCCAACATGTGACCTGTAACCATTGTCAGTGTCACTGTGAGAAGTGTCACCATGGGAATTAACAACATAGGCACTCTCATCATGAGCACTGTCACCATGAGCACTGACACCACGAGCACTGTCACCCAGGGCAGTGCCACCATGAGCACTGTCACCATAACTGTTGCTATGAGAATTGTAACCATGGGCAATTTCTCAATGAGTAATGTCACCATGTGTATTTTCACCTTGGGCACTCTCAAAGTAAACAGTATTACCATGAGCACTTTCACTGTGAACACTGTCACCATGGGCACTGGCACAATGTGGTGTGTCACCATGAGCCATGTCACCATGGGAAATGTCACCGTGAGAAGTGTCACCATAGGCAATGTCACCATGGGCAATGTCACCATGGGAACTGCCATTTTGAGCACTGTCACCATGGGTACTGCAACCATGAGTACTGTCAGCATGAGTAATTTAACCATTGGCAGTATGACCATGTGCACTGTCACCATGGGCACTATCACCATGACAACTCTCAGCGTGAGCACTGTCACTGTTGGAAATGGCATTGTGTGCAATTCCACCATGGGCAATGTCACCATGGACATTATCGCTGTGAGCACTGTCAATATGAGCACGTCAACATGAGCCCTGTCACCATGGGCAATGTCACTGTGAGAAGTGTCACTATAGGCAATGTCACCGTGGGCACTGTCACCATGGTCACTGCCACCACTGTCACTGTCATTTTGAGCACTGTCACCATGGGTACTGCAACCATGAGCGCTGTCACCATGAGCACTGTCACCATTGCAAGTATCACCATGTGCACTGTCACCATGGGCACTATCACAATGAGAACTGTCAGCATGGGCACTGTCACTCTTGGCAATGTCACCATGGGCACTATCACTTTGAGCACTGTCAACATGAGCACGTCACCATGGGCACTGTCAACATGGGTACTATCTCGAAGGTCAATGTCACCATGAGCATTGTCAGGATGGGCAACTTCACCGTGAGCACTGTCACCAATGGCACTATCACCATGAGCAATGTCACTGTGGGCCGTGTCACCAGGGGCACTATCACCATGGTTAATGTTATCATTGGCACTTTCCCCGTGAGCACTGTCACCCTGGGCACTGTCATCATGGGCACGGTCACCGTGAGCACTATCTCCATGAGCACAGCCACTGTGAACACCATCACCATAATCACTGGCCTCATCGGTACTGTCACCATGAGCACTGCCACAATGAGCACTGTCAGCATGGGCACATCCCCCATGAGCACTGTCACTATGAGAACTGCTACCATGGGTATTTTCACCATGTGTACTGTCACCCTGTGTATTGTCACCATTTGCACTGTCACCATGAGGACTATTACCGTGAGCGCTATCACCGTGAGATCTCTCACCATGGTCACTGTCACCATGGCACCTTGCACAATGGGGGCTGTCAACATGAGTTCTGGCACCATTGGCACTATCACTGTGAGCATTCTCACTGTGGTCAGTGTCACCATGGGCACTGTCACCATGAGCACTGTCACCATAGGCAATGTCACCATGGTCAGTGTCACCATGAGCACTGTCAACATGGGCACTCATACAGTGGGCACTGTCACTGTGAGCACTGTCACCTTGGGTACTGCCACCATGAGCGCTGTCCCCATGAGCACTGTCACCATTGTGAGTATCACAATGTGCACTGTCACCATGGGCACTGGCACAATGTCGTGTGTCACCTTGAGCAATGTCACCATGGGAAATGTCACCGTGAGATGTGTCACCACAGGCAATGTCACCATGGGCAATGTCACCATGGGAAATGCCATTTTGCACACTGTCACCATGGGTACTGCAACCATGAGTACTGTCACCATTGGCAGTATGACCATGTGCACTGTCACCATGGGCACTATCACCATGACAACTCTCAGCGTGAGCACTGTCACTGTGGGAACTGGCATTGTGTGCAATTCCACCATGGGCAATGTCACCATGGGCACTATCACTGTGAGCACTGTCAATATAAGCACGTCAGCATGAGCCCTGTCACCATTGGCAATGTCACCGTGAGAAGTGTCACTATAGGCGATGTCACCGTGGGCACTGTCACCATGGTCACTGCCACCACTGTCACTGTCATTTTGAGCACTGTCACCATGGGTATTGCAACCATGAGCACTGTCACCATGAGCACTGTCACCATTGCGATTATCACCATGTGTACTGTCACCATGGTCACTATCACAATGAGAACTGTCAGCGTGGGCACTGTCACTGTTGGCAAGGGCACCGTGGGCACTTCCACCATGGGCAATGTCACCATGGGCACTATCACTGTGAGCACTGTCAACATGAGCACGTCACCATGGGCACTGTCAACATGGGTACTATCTCGAAGGGCAATGTCACCATGAGCATTGTCAGGAAGGGCAATTTCACCATGAGCACTGTCACCAAAGGCACTATCACCATGAGCAATGTCACTGTGGGCCGTGTCACCAGGGGCACTATCACCATGGTTAATGTTATCATTGGCACTTTCCCCGTGAGCACTGTCACCCTGGGCACTGTCATCATGGGCACGGTCACCGTGAGCACTATCTCCATGAGCACAGCCACAGTGAACACCATCACCATAATCACTGGCCTCATCGGTACTGTCACCATGAGCACTGCCACAATGAGCACTGTCAGCATGGGCACTTCCCCCATGAGCACTGTCACTATGAGAACTGCTAGCATGGGTATTTTCACCATGAGTACTCTCACCCTCTGTATTGTCACCATTTGCACTGTCACCATCAGGACTATTACCGTGAGTGCTATCACCGTGAGATCTCTCACCATGGTCACTGTCACCATGGCACCTTGCACAATGCGTGCTGTCAACATGAGTGCTGTCACCATTGGCACTATCACCGTGAGCATTCTCACTGTGGTCAGAGTCAACATGGGCTCTGTCACCATGAGCACTGTCACCATAGGCAATGTCACCGTGGTCAGTGTCACCATGAGCAATGTCTCCATGGGCACTCCTACAGTGGGCACTGTCACTGTGCGAACTGTCACCATGGTTACTGCCACTATGAGCAGTGTCTCTGTGAGTACTGTCAGCATGGGTTTTTACCGTGAGCACTGTCACCATGAGCCCTGTCACCATTTTTCAGTGCCACCATGTGCACTACCACCATGTGCACTCTCACCATGGGCACAATCACCGATAACACTGTCACCATAAGTACTGTCTGCATGGGCACTGTCACCAAGGGCACGGCCAACATGTGACCTGTAACCATTGTCAGTGTCACTGTGAGAAGTGTCACCATGGGAATTAACAACATAGGCACTCTCATCATGAGCACTGTCACCATGAGCACTGACACCACGAGCACTGTCACCCAGGGCAGTGCCACCATGAGCACTGTCACCATAACTCTTGCTATGAGAATTGTAACCATGGGCAATTTCTCAATGAGTAATGTCACCATGTGTATTTTCACCTTGGGCACTCTCAAAGTAAACAGTATTACCATGAGCACTTTCACTGTGAACACTGTAACCATGGGCACTGGCACAATGTGGTGTGTCACCCTGAGCCATGTCACCATGGGAAATGTCACCGTGAGAAGTGTCACCATAGGCAATGTCACCATGGGCAATGTCACCATGGGAACTGCCATTTTGAGCACTGTCACCATGGGTACTGCAACCATGAGTACTGTCAGCATGAGTAATTTAACCATTGGCAGTATGACCATGTGCACTGTCACCATGGGCACTATCACCATGACAACTCTCAGCGTGAGCACTGTCACTGTTGGAAATGGCATTGTGTGCAATTCCACCATGGGCAATGTCACCATGGACATTATCGCTGTGAGCACTGTCAATATGAGCACGTCAACATGAGCCCTGTCACCATGGGCAATGTCACTGTGAGAAGTGTCACTATAGGCAATGTCACCGTGGGCACTGTCACCATGGTCACTGCCACCACTGTCACTGTCATTTTGAGCACTGTCACCATGGGTACTGCAACCATGAGCGCTGTCACCATGAGCACTGTCACCATTGCAAGTATCACCATGTGCACTGTCACCATGGGCACTATCACAATGAGAACTGTCAGCATGGGCACTGTCACTCTTGGCAATGTCACCATGGGCACTATCACTTTGAGCACTGTCAACATGAGCACGTCACCATGGGCACTGTCAACATGGGTACTATCTCGAAGGTCAATGTCACCATGAGCATTGTCAGGATGGGCAACTTCACCGTGAGCACTGTCACCAATGGCACTATCACCATGAGCAATGTCACTGTGGGCCGTGTCACCAGGGGCACTATCACCATGGTTAATGTTATCATTGGCAATTTCCCCGTGAGCACTGTCACCCTGGGCACTGTCATCATGGGCACGGTCACCGTGAGCACTATCTCCATGAGCACAGCCACTGTGAACACCATCACCATAATCACTGGCCTCATCGGTACTGTCACCATGAGCACTGCCACAATGAGCACTGTCAGCATGGGCACATCCCCCATGAGCACTGTCACTATGAGAACTGCTACCATGGGTATTTTCACCATGTGTACTGTCACCCTGTGTATTGTCACCATTTGCACTGTCACCATGAGGACTATTACCGTGATCGCTATCACCGTGAGATCTCTCACCATGGTCACTGTCACCATGTCACCTTGCACAATGGTGGCTGTCAACATGAGTGCTGGCACCATTGGCACTATCACTGTGAGCATTCTCACTGTGGTCAGTGTCACCATGGGCACTGTCACCATGAGCACTGTCACCATAGGCAATGTCACCATGGTCAGTGTCACCATGAGCACTGTCAACATGGGCACTCATACAGTGGGCACTGTCACTGTGAGCACTGTCACCTTGGGTACTGCCACCATGAGCGCTGTCCCCATGAGCACTGTCACCATTGTGAGTATCTCAATGTGCACTGTCACCATGGGCACTGGCACAATGTCGTGTGTCACCTTGAGCAATGTCACCATGGGAAATGTCACCGTGAGATGTGTCACCACAGGCAATGTCACCATGGGCAATGTCACCATGGGAAATGCCATTTTGCACACTGTCACCATGGGTACTGCAACCATGAGTACTGTCACCATTGGCAGTATGACCATGTGCACTGTCACCATGGGCACTATCACCATGACAACTCTCAGCGTGAGCACTGTCACTGTGGGAACTGGCATTGTGTGCAATTCCACCATGGGCAATGTCACCATGGGCACTATCACTGTGAGCACTGTCAATATAAGCACGTCAGCATGAGCCCTGTCACCATTGGCAATGTCACCGTGAGAAGTGTCACTATAGGCGATGTCACCGTGGGCACTGTCACCATGGTCACTGCCACCACTGTCACTGTCATTTTGAGCACTGTCACCATGGGTATTGCAACCATGAGCACTGTCACCATGAGCACTGTCACCATTGCGATTATCACCATGTGTACTGTCACCATGGGCACTATCACAATGAGAACTGTCAGCGTGGGCACTGTCACTGTTGGCAAGGGCACCGTGGGCACTTCCACCATGGGCAATGTCACCATGGGCACTATCACTGTGAGCACTGTCAACATGAGCACGTCACCATGGGCACTGTCAACATGGGTACTATCTCGAAGGGCAATGTCACCATGAGCATTGTCAGGAAGGGCAATTTCACCATGAGCACTGTCACCAAAGGCACTATCACCATGAGCAATGTCACTGTGGGCCGTGTCACCAGGGGCACTATCACCATGGTTAATGTTATCATTGGCACTTTCCCCGTGAGCACTGTCACCCTGGGCACTGTCATCATGGGCACGGTCACCGTGAGCACTATCTCCATGAGCACAGCCACAGTGAACACCATCACCATAATCACTGGCCTCATCGGTACTGTCACCATGAGCACTGCCACAATGAGCACTGTCAGCATGGGCACTTCCCCCATGAGCACTGTCACTATGAGAACTGCTAGCATGGGTATTTTCACCATGAGTACTCTCACCCTCTGTATTGTCACCATTTGCACTGTCACCATCAGGACTATTACCGTGAGTGCTATCACCGTGAGATCTCTCACCATGGTCACTGTCACCATGGCACCTTGCACAATGCGTGCTGTCAACATGAGTGCTGTCACCATTGGCACTATCACCGTGAGCATTCTCACTGTGGTCAGAGTCAACATGGGCTCTGTCACCATGAGCACTGTCACCATAGGCAATGTCACCGTGGTCAGTGTCACCATGAGCAATGTCTCCATGGGCACTCCTACAGTGGGCACTGTCACTGTGCGAACTGTCACCATGGTTACTGCCACTATGAGCAGTGTCTCTGTGAGTACTGTCAGCATGGGTTTTTACCGTGAGCACTGTCACCATGAGCCCTGTCACCATTTTTCAGTGCCACCATGTGCACTACCACCATGTGCACTCTCACCATGGGCACTATCACCGATAACACTGTCACCATAAGTACTGTCTGCATGGGCACTGTCACCAAGGGCACGGCCAACATGTGACCTGTAACCATTGTCAGTGTCACTGTGAGAAGTGTCACCATGGGAATTAACAACATAGGCACTCTCATCATGAGCACTGTCACCATGAGCACTGACACCACGAGCACTGTCACCCAGGGCAGTGCCACCATGAGCACTGTCACCATAACTCTTGCTATGAGAATTGTAACCATGGGCAATTTCTCAATGAGTAATGTCACCATGTGTATTTTCACCTTGGGCACTCTCAAAGTAAACAGTATTACCATGAGCACTTTCACTGTGAACACTGTCACCATGGGCACTGGCACAATGTGGTGTGTCACCATGAGCCATGTCACCATGGGAAATGTCACCGTGAGAAGTGTCACCATAGGCAATGTCACCATGGGCAATGTCACCATGGGAACTGCCATTTTGAGCACTGTCACCATGGGTACTGCAACCATGAGTACTGTCAGCATGAGTAATTTAACCATTGGCAGTATGACCATGTGCACTGTCACCATGGGCACTATCACCATGACAACTCTCAGCGTGAGCACTGTCACTGTTGGAAATGGCATTGTGTGCAATTCCACCATGGGCAATGTCACCATGGACATTATCGCTGTGAGCACTGTCAATATGAGCACGTCAACATGAGCCCTGTCACCATGGGCAATGTCACTGTGAGAAGTGTCACTATAGGCAATGTCACCGTGGGCACTGTCACCATGGTCACTGCCACCACTGTCACTGTCATTTTGAGCACTGTCACCATGGGTACTGCAACCATGAGCGCTGTCACCATGAGCACTGTCACCATTGCAAGTATCACCATGTGCACTGTCACCATGGGCACTATCACAATGAGAACTGTCAGCATGGGCACTGTCACTCTTGGCAATGTCACCATGGGCACTATCACTTTGAGCACTGTCAACATGAGCACGTCACCATGGGCACTGTCAACATGGGTACTATCTCGAAGGTCAATGTCACCATGAGCATTGTCAGGATGGGCAACTTCACCGTGAGCACTGTCACCAATGGCACTATCACCATGAGCAATGTCACTGTGGGCCGTGTCACCAGGGGCACTATCACCATGGTTAATGTTATCATTGGCACTTTCCCCGTGAGCACTGTCACCCTGGGCACTGTCATCATGGGCACGGTCACCGTGAGCACTATCTCCATGAGCACAGCCACTGTGAACACCATCACCATAATCACTGGCCTCATCGGTACTGTCACCATGAGCACTGCCACAATGAGCACTGTCAGCATGGGCACATCCCCCATGAGCACTGTCACTATGAGAACTGCTACCATGGGTATTTTCACCATGTGTACTGTCACCCTGTGTATTGTCACCATTTGCACTGTCACCATGAGGACTATTACCGTGAGCGCTATCACCGTGAGATCTCTCACCATGGTCACTGTCACCATGGCACCTTGCACAATGGGGGCTGTCAACATGAGTTCTGGCACCATTGGCACTATCACTGTGAGCATTCTCACTGTGGTCAGTGTCACCATGGGCACTGTCACCATGAGCACTGTCACCATAGGCAATGTCACCATGGTCAGTGTCACCATGAGCACTGTCAACATGGGCACTCATACAGTGGGCACTGTCACTGTGAGCACTGTCACCTTGGGTACTGCCACCATGAGCGCTGTCCCCATGAGCACTGTCACCATTGTGAGTATCTCAATGTGCACTGTCACCATGGGCACTGGCACAATGTCGTGTGTCACCTTGAGCAATGTCACCATGGGAAATGTCACCGTGAGATGTGTCACCACAGGCAATGTCACCATGGGCAATGTCACCATGGGAAATGCCATTTTGCACACTGTCACCATGGGTACTGCAACCATGAGTACTGTCACCATTGGCAGTATGACCATGTGCACTGTCACCATGGGCACTATCACCATGACAACTCTCAGCGTGAGCACTGTCACTGTGGGAACTGGCATTGTGTGCAATTCCACCATGGGCAATGTCACCATGGGCACTATCACTGTGAGCACTGTCAATATAAGCACGTCAGCATGAGCCCTGTCACCATTGGCAATGTCACCGTGAGAAGTGTCACTATAGGCGATGTCACCGTGGGCACTGTCACCATGGTCACTGCCACCACTGTCACTGTCATTTTGAGCACTGTCACCATGGGTATTGCAACCATGAGCACTGTCACCATGAGCACTGTCACCATTGCGATTATCACCATGTGTACTGTCACCATGGGCACTATCACAATGAGAACTGTCAGCGTGGGCACTGTCACTGTTGGCAAGGGCACCGTGGGCACTGCCACCATGGGCAATGTCACCATGGGCACTATCACTGTGAGCACTGTCAACATGAGCACGTCACCATGGGCACTGTCAACATGGGTACTATCTCGAAGGGCAATGTCACCATGAGCATTGTCAGGAAGGGCAATTTCACCATGAGCACTGTCACCAAAGGCACTATCACCATGAGCAATGTCACTGTGGGCCGTGTCACCAGGGGCACTATCACCATGGTTAATGTTATCATTGGCACTTTCCCCGTGAGCACTGTCACCCTGGGCACTGTCATCATGGGCACGGTCACCGTGAGCACTATCTCCATGAGCACAGCCACAGTGAACACCATCACCATAATCACTGGCCTCATCGGTACTGTCACCATGAGCACTGCCACAATGAGCACTGTCAGCATAGGCACTTCCCCCATGAGCACTGTCACTATGAGAACTGCTAGCATGGGTATTTTCACCATGAGTACTCTCACCCTCTGTATTGTCACCATTTGCACTGTCACCATCAGGACTATTACCGTGAGTGCTATCACCGTGAGATCTCTCACCATGGTCACTGTCACCATGGCACCTTGCACAATGCGTGCTGTCAACATGAGTGCTGTCACCATTGGCACTCTCACCGTGAGCATTCTCACTGTGGTCAGAGTCAACATGGGCTCTGTCACCATGAGCACTGTCACCATAGGCAATGTCACCGTGGTCAGTGTCACCATGAGCAATGTCTCCATGGGCACTCCTACAGTGGGCACTGTCACTGTGCGAACTGTCACCATGGTTACTGCCACTATGAGCAGTGTCTCTGTGAGTACTGTCAGCATGGGTTTTTACCGTGAGCACTGTCACCATGAGCCCTGTCACCATTTTTCAGTGCCACCATGTGCACTACCACCATGTGCACTCTCACCATGGGCACTATCACCGATAACACTGTCACCATAAGTACTGTCTGCATGGGCACTGTCACCAAGGGCACGGCCAACATGTGACCTGTAACCATTGTCAGTGTCACTGTGAGAAGTGTCACCATGGGAATTAACAACATAGGCACTCTCATCATGAGCACTGTCACCATGAGCACTGACACCACGAGCACTGTCACCCAGGGCAGTGCCACCATGAGCACTGTCACCATAACTCTTGCTATGAGAATTGTAACCATGGGCAATTTCTCAATGAGTAATGTCACCATGTGTATTTTCACCTTGGGCACTCTCAAAGTAAACAGTATTACCATGAGCACTTTCACTGTGAACACTGTCACCATGGGCACTGGCACAATGTGGTGTGTCACCATGAGCCATGTCACCATGGGAAATGTCACCGTGAGAAGTGTCACCATAGGCAATGTCACCATGGGCAATGTCACCATGGGAACTGCCATTTTGAGCACTGTCACCATGGGTACTGCAACCATGAGTACTGTCACCATGAGTAATTTAACCATTGGCAGTATGACCATGTGCACTGTCACCATGGGCACTATCACCATGACAACTCTCAGCGTGAGCACTGTCACTGTTGGAAATGGCATTGTGTGCAATTCCACCATGGGCAATGTCACCATGGACATTATCGCTGTGAGCACTGTCAATATGAGCACGTCAACATGAGCCCTGTCACCATGGGCAATGTCACTGTGAGAAGTGTCACTATAGGCAATGTCACCGTGGGCACTGTCACCATGGTCACTGCCACCACTGTCACTGTCATTTTGAGCACTGTCACCATGGGTACTGCAACCATGAGCGCTGTCACCATGAGCACTGTCACCATTGCAAGTATCACCATGTGCACTGTCACCATGGGCACTATCACAATGAGAACTGTCAGCATGGGCACTGTCACTCTTGGCAATGTCACCATGGGCACTATCACTTTGAGCACTGTCAACATGAGCACGTCACCATGGGCACTGTCAACATGGGTACTATCTCGAAGGTCAATGTCACCATGAGCATTGTCAGGATGGGCAACTTCACCGTGAGCACTGTCACCAATGGCACTATCACCATGAGCAATGTCACTGTGGGCCGTGTCACCAGGGGCACTATCACCATGGTTAATGTTATCATTGGCACTTTCCCCGTGAGCACTGTCACCCTGGGCACTGTCATCATGGGCACGGTCACCGTGAGCACTATCTCCATGAGCACAGCCACTGTGAACACCATCACCATAATCACTGGCCTCATCGGTACTGTCACCATGAGCACTGCCACAATGAGCACTGTCAGCATGGGCACATCCCCCATGAGCACTGTCACTATGAGAACTGCTACCATGGGTATTTTCACCATGTGTACTGTCACCCTGTGTATTGTCACCATTTGCACTGTCACCATGAGGACTATTACCGTGAGCGCTATCACCGTGAGATCTCTCACCATGGTCACTGACACCATGGCACCTTGCACAATGGGGGCTGTCAACATGAGTTCTGGCACCATTGGCACTATCACTGTGAGCATTCTCACTGTGGTCAGTGTCACCATGGGCACTGTCACCATGAGCACTGTCACCATAGGCAATGTCACCATGGTCAGTGTCACCATGAGCACTGTCAACATGGGCACTCATACAGTGGGCACTGTCACTGTGAGCACTGTCACCTTGGGTACTGCCACCATGAGCGCTGTCCCCATGAGCACTGTCACCATTGTGAGTATCACAATGTGCACTGTCACCATGGGCACTGGCACAATGTCGTGTGTCACCTTGAGCAATGTCACCATGGGAAATGTCACCGTGAGATGTGTCACCACAGGCAATGTCACCATGGGCAATGTCACCATGGGAAATGCCATTTTGGGCACTGTCACCATGGGTACTGCAACCATGAGTACTGTCACCATTGGCAGTATGACCATGTGCACTGTCACCATGGGCACTATCACCATGACAACTCTCAGCGTGAGCACTGTCACTGTGGGAACTGGCATTGTGTGCAATTCCACCATGGGCAATGTCACCATGGTCACTATCACTGTGAGCACTGTCAATATAAGCACGTCAACATGAGCCCTGTCACCATTGGCAATGTCACCGTGAGAAGTGTCACTATAGGCGATGTCACCGTGGGCACTGTCACCATGGTCACTGCCACCACTGTCACTGTCATTTTGAGCACTGTCACCATGGGTATTGCAACCATGAGCACTGTCACCATGAGCACTGTCACCATTGCGATTATCACCATGTGTACTGTCACCATGGGCACTATCACAATGAGAACTGTCAGCGTGGGCACTGTCACTGTTGGCAAGGGCACCGTGGGCACTTCCACCATGGGCAATGTCACCATGGGCACTATCACTGTGAGCACTGTCAACATGAGCACGTCACCATGGGCACTGTCAACATGGGTACTATCTCGAAGGGCAATGTCACCATGAGCATTGTCAGGAAGGGCAATTTCACCATGAGCACTGTCACCAAAGGCACTATCACCATGAGCAATGTCACTGTGGGCCGTGTCACCAGGGGCACTATCACCATGGTTAATGTTATCATTGGCACTTTCCCCGTGAGCACTGTCACCCTGGGCACTGTCATCATGGGCACGGTCACCGTGAGCACTATCTCCATGAGCACAGCCACAGTGAACACCATCACCATAATCACTGGCCTCATCGGTACTGTCACCATGAGCACTGCCACAATGAGCACTGTCAGCATGGGCACTTCCCCCATGAGCACTGTCACTATGAGAACTGCTAGCATGGGTATTTTCACCATGAGTACTCTCACCCTCTGTATTGTCACCATTTGCACTGTCACCATCAGGACTATTACCGTGAGTGCTATCACCGTGAGATCTCTCACCATGGTCACTGTCACCATGGCACCTTGCACAATGCGTGCTGTCAACATGAGTGCTGTCACCATTGGCACTATCACCGTGAGCATTCTCACTGTGGTCAGAGTCAACATGGGCTCTGTCACCATGAGCACTGTCACCATAGGCAATGTCACCGTGGTCAGTGTCACCATGAGCGATGTCTCCATGGGCACTCCTACAGTGGGCACTGTCACTGTGCGAACTGTCACCATGGTTACTGCCACTATGAGCAGTGTCTCTGTGAGTACTGTCAGCATGGGTTTTTACCGTGAGCACTGTCACCATGAGCCCTGTCACCATTTTTCAGTGCCACCATGTGCACTACCACCATGTGCACTCTCACTATGGGCACTATCACCGATAACACTGTCACCATAAGTACTGTCTGCATGGGCACTGTCACCAAGGGCACGGCCAACATGTGACCTGTAACCATTGTCATGTCACTGTGAGAAGTGTCACCATGGGAATTAACAACATAGGCACTCTCATCATGAGCACTGTCACCATGAGCACTGACACCACGAGCACTGTCACCCAGGGCAGTGCCACCATGAGCACTGTCACCATAACTGTTGCTTTGAGAATTGTAACCATGGGCAATTTCTCAATGAGTAATGTCACCATGTGTATTTTCACCTTGGGCACTCTCAAAGTAAACAGTATTACCATGAGCACTTTCACTGTGAACACTGTCACCATGGGCACTGGCACAATGTGGTGTGTCACCATGAGCCATGTCACCATGGGAAATGTCACCGTGAGAAGTGTCACCATAGGCAATGTCACCATGGGCAATGTCACCATGGGAACTGCCATTTTGAGCACTGTCACCATGGGTACTGCAACCATGAGTACTGTCAGCATGAGTAATTTAACCATTGGCAGTATGACCATGTGCACTGTCACCATGGGCACTATCACCATGACAACTCTCAGCGTGAGCACTGTCACTGTTGGAAATGGCATTGTGTGCAATTCCACCATGGGCAATGTCACCATGGACATTATCGCTGTGAGCACTGTCAATATGAGCACGTCAACATGAGCCCTGTCACCATGGGCAATGTCACTGTGAGAAGTGTCACTATAGGCAATGTCACCGTGGGCACTGTCACCATGGTCACTGCCACCACTGTCACTGTCATTTTGAGCACTGTCACCATGGGTACTGCAACCATGAGCGCTGTCACCATGAGCACTGTCACCATTGCAAGTATCACCATGTGCACTGTCACCATGGGCACTATCACAATGAGAACTGTCAGCATGGGCACTGTCACTCTTGGCAATGTCACCATGGGCACTATCACTTTGAGCACTGTCAACATGAGCACGTCACCATGGGCACTGTCAACATGGGTACTATCTCGAAGGTCAATGTCACCATGAGCATTGTCAGGATGGGCAACTTCACCGTGAGCACTGTCACCAAAGGCACTATCACCATGAGCAATGTCACTGTGGGCCGTGTCACCAGGGGCACTATCACCATGGTTAATGTTATCATTGGCAATTTCCCCGTGAGCACTGTCACCCTGGGCACTGTCATCATGGGCACGGTCACCGTGAGCACTATCTCCATGAGCACAGCCACTGTGAACACCATCACCATAATCACTGGCCTCATCGGTACTGTCACCATGAGCACTGCCACAATGAGCACTGTCAGCATGGGCACATCCCCCATGAGCACTGTCACTATGAGAACTGCTACCATGGGTATTTTCACCATGTGTACTGTCACCCTGTGTATTGTCACCATTTGCACTGTCACCATGAGGACTATTACCGTGAGCGCTATCACCGTGAGATCTCTCACCATGGTCACTGTCACCATGGCACCTTGCACAATGGGGGCTGTCAACATGAGTGCTGGCACCATTGGCACTATCACTGTGAGCATTCTCACTGTGGTCAGTGTCACCATGGGCACTGTCACCATGAGCACTGTCACCATAGGCAATGTCACCATGGTCAGTGTCACCATGAGCACTGTCAACATGGGCACTCATACAGTGGGCACTGTCACTGTGAGCACTGTCACCTTGGGTACTGCCACCATGAGCGCTGTCCCCATGAGCACTGTCACCATTGTGAGTATCACAATGTGCACTGTCACCATGGGCACTGGCACAATGTCGTGTGTCACCTTGAGCAATGTCACCATGGGAAATGTCACCGTGAGATGTGTCACCACAGGCAATGTCACCATGGGCAATGTCACCATGGGAAATGCCATTTTGCACACTGTCACCATGGGTACTGCAACCATGAGTACTGTCACCATTGGCAGTATGACCATGTGCACTGTCACCATGGGCACTATCACCATGACAACTCTCAGCGTGAGCACTGTCACTGTGGGAACTGGCATTGTGTGCAATTCCACCATGGGCAATGTCACCATGGGCACTATCACTGTGAGCACTGTCAATATAAGCACGTCAGCATGAGCCCTGTCACCATTGGCAATGTCACCGTGAGAAGTGTCACTATAGGCGATGTCACCGTGGGCACTGTCACCATGGTCACTGCCACCACTGTCACTGTCATTTTGAGCACTGTCACCATGGGTATTGCAACCATGAGCACTGTCACCATGAGCACTGTCACCATTGCGATTATCACCATGTGTACTGTCACCATGGGCACTATCACAATGAGAACTGTCAGCGTGGGCACTGTCACTGTTGGCAAGGGCACCGTGGGCACTTCCACCATGGGCAATGTCACCATGGGCACTATCACTGTGAGCACTGTCAACATGAGCACGTCACCATGGGCACTGTCAACATGGGTACTATCTCGAAGGGCAATGTCACCATGAGCATTGTCAGGAAGGGCAATTTCACCATGAGCACTGTCACCAAAGGCACTGTCACCATGAGCAATGTCACTGTGGGCCGTGTCACCAGGGGCACTATCACCATGGTTAATGTTATCATTGGCACTTTCCCCGTGAGCACTGTCACCCTGGGCACTGTCATCATGGGCACGGTCACCGTGAGCACTATCTCCATGAGCACAGCCACAGTGAACACCATCACCATAATCACTGGCCTCATCGGTACTGTCACCATGAGCACTGCCACAATGAGCACTGTCAGCATGGGCACTTCCCCCATGAGCACTGTCACTATGAGAACTGCTAGCATGGGTATTTTCACCATGAGTACTCTCACCCTCTGTATTGTCACCATTTGCACTGTCACCATCAGGACTATTACCGTGAGTGCTATCACCGTGAGATCTCTCACCATGGTCACTGTCACCATGGCACCTTGCACAATGCGTGCTGTCAACATGAGTGCTGTCACCATTGGCACTATCACCGTGAGCATTCTCACTGTGGTCAGAGTCAACATGGGCTCTGTCACCATGAGCACTGTCACCATAGGCAATGTCACCGTGGTCAGTGTCACCATGAGCAATGTCTCCATGGGCACTCCTACAGTGGGCACTGTCACTGTGCGAACTGTCACCATGGTTACTGCCACTATGAGCAGTGTCTCTGTGAGTACTGTCAGCATGGGTTTTTACCGTGAGCACTGTCACCATGAGCCCTGTCACCATTTTTCAGTGCCACCATGTGCACTACCACCATGTGCACTCTCACCATGGGCACTATCACCGATAACACTGTCACCATAAGTACTGTCTGCATGGGCACTGTCACCAAGGGCACGGCCAACATGTGACCTGTAACCATTGTCAGTGTCACTGTGAGAAGTGTCACCATGGGAATTAACAACATAGGCACTCTCATCATGAGCACTGTCACCATGAGCACTGACACCACGAGCACTGTCACCCAGGGCAGTGCCACCATGAGCACTGTCACCATAACTCTTGCTATGAGAATTGTAACCATGGGCAATTTCTCAATGAGTAATGTCACCATGTGTATTTTCACCTTGGGCACTCTCAAAGTAAACAGTATTACCATGAGCACTTTCACTCTGAACACTGTCACCATGGGCACTGGCACAATGTGGTGTGTCACCATGAGCCATGTCACCATGGGAAATGTCACCGTGAGAAGTGTCACCATAGGCAATGTCACCATGGGCAATGTCACCATGGGAACTGCCATTTTGAGCACTGTCACCATGGGTACTGCAACCATGAGTACTGTCACCATGAGTAATTTAACCATTGGCAGTATGACCATGTGCACTGTCACCATGGGCACTATCACCATGACAACTCTCAGCGTGAGCACTGTCACTGTTGGAAATGGCATTGTGTGCAATTCCACCATGGGCAATGTCACCATGGACATTATCGCTGTGAGCACTGTCAATATGAGCACGTCAACATGAGCCCTGTCACCATGGGCAATGTCACTGTGAGAAGTGTCACTATAGGCAATGTCACCGTGGGCACTGTCACCATGGTCACTGCCACCACTGTCACTGTCATTTTGAGCACTGTCACCATGGGTACTGCAACCATGAGCGCTGTCACCATGAGCACTGTCACCATTGCAAGTATCACCATGTGCACTGTCACCATGGGCACTATCACAATGAGAACTGTCAGCATGGGCACTGTCACTCTTGGCAATGTCACCATGGGCACTATCACTTTGAGCACTGTCAACATGAGCACGTCACCATGGGCACTGTCAACATGGGTACTATCTCGAAGGTCAATGTCACCATGAGCATTGTCAGGATGGGCAACTTCACCGTGAGCACTGTCACCAATGGCACTATCACCATGAGCAATGTCACTGTGGGCCGTGTCACCAGGGGCACTATCACCATGGTTAATGTTATCATTGGCACTTTCCCCGTGAGCACTGTCACCCTGGGCACTGTCATCATGGGCACGGTCACCGTGAGCACTATCTCCATGAGCACAGCCACTGTGAACACCATCACCATAATCACTGGCCTCATCGGTACTGTCACCATGAGCACTGCCACAATGAGCACTGTCAGCATGGGCACATCCCCCATGAGCACTGTCACTATGAGAACTGCTACCATGGGTATTTTCACCATGTGTACTGTCACCCTGTGTATTGTCACCATTTGCACTGTCACCATGAGGACTATTACCGTGAGCGCTATCACCGTGAGATCTCTCACCATGGTCACTGTCACCATGGCACCTTGCACAATGGGGGCTGTCAACATGAGTGCTGGCACCATTGGCACTATCACTGTGAGCATTCTCACTGTGGTCAGTGTCACCATGGGCACTGTCACCATGAGCACTGTCACCATAGGCAATGTCACCATGGTCAGTGTCACCATGAGCACTGTCAACATGGGCACTCATACAGTGGGCACTGTCACTGTGAGCACTGTCACCTTGGGTACTGCCACCATGAGCGCTGTCCCCATGAGCACTGTCACCATTGTGAGTATCACAATGTGCACTGTCACCATGGGCACTGGCACAATGTCGTGTGTCACCTTGAGCAATGTCACCATGGGAAATGTCACCGTGAGATGTGTCACCACAGGCAATGTCACCATGGGCAATGTCACCATGGGAAATGCCATTTTGCACACTGTCACCATGGGTACTGCAACCATGAGTACTGTCACCATTGGCAGTATGACCATGTGCACTGTCACCATGGGCACTATCACCATGACAACTCTCAGCGTGAGCACTGTCACTGTGGGAACTGGCATTGTGTGCAATTCCACCATGGGCAATGTCACCATGGGCACTATCACTGTGAGCACTGTCAATATAAGCACGTCAGCATGAGCCCTGTCACCATTGGCAATGTCACCGTGAGAAGTGTCACTATAGGCGATGTCACCGTGGGCACTGTCACCATGGTCACTGCCACCACTGTCACTGTCATTTTGAGCACTGTCACCATGGGTATTGCAACCATGAGCACTGTCACCATGAGCACTGTCACCATTGCGATTATCACCATGTGTACTGTCACCATGGGCACTATCACAATGAGAACTGTCAGCGTGGGCACTGTCACTGTTGGCAAGGGCACCGTGGGCACTTCCACCATGGGCAATGTCACCATGGGCACTATCACTGTGAGCACTGTCAACATGAGCACGTCACCATGGGCACTGTCAACATGGGTACTATCTCGAAGGGCAATGTCACCATGAGCATTGTCAGGAAGGGCAATTTCACCATGAGCACTGTCACCAAAGGCACTATCACCATGAGCAATGTCACTGTGGGCCGTGTCACCAGGGGCACTATCACCATGGTTAATGTTATCATTGGCACTTTCCCCGTGAGCACTGTCACCCTGGGCACTGTCATCATGGGCACGGTCACCGTGAGCACTATCTCCATGAGCACAGCCACAGTGAACACCATCACCATAATCACTGGCCTCATCGGTACTGTCACCATGAGCACTGCCACAATGAGCACTGTCAGCATGGGCACTTCCCCCATGAGCACTGTCACTATGAGAACTGCTAGCATGGGTATTTTCACCATGAGTACTCTCACCCTCTGTATTGTCACCATTTGCACTGTCACCATCAGGACTATTACCGTGAGTGCTATCACCGTGAGATCTCTCACCATGGTCACTGTCACCATGGCACCTTGCACAATGCGTGCCGTCAACATGAGTGCTGTCACCATTGGCACTATCACCGTGAGCATTCTCACTGTGGTCAGAGTCAACATGGGCTCTGTCACCATGAGCACTGTCACCATAGGCAATGTCACCGTGGTCAGTGTCACCATGAGCAATGTCTCCATGGGCACTCCTACAGTGGGCACTGTCACTGTGCGAACTGTCACCATGGTTACTGCCACTATGAGCAGTGTCTCTGTGAGTACTGTCAGCATGGGTTTTTACCATGAGCACTGTCACCATGAGCCCTGTCACCATTTTTCAGTGCCACCATGTGCACTACCACCATGTGCACTCTCACCATGGGCACTATCACCGATAACACTGTCACCATAAGTACTGTCTGCATGGGCACTGTCACCAAGGGCACGGCCAACATGTGACCTGTAACCATTGTCAGTGTCACTGTGAGAAGTGTCACCATGGGAATTAACAACATAGGCACTCTCATCATGAGCACTGTCACCATGAGCACTGACACCACGAGCACTGTCACCCAGGGCAGTGCCACCATGAGCACTGTCACCATAACTCTTGCTATGAGAATTGTAACCATGGGCAATTTCTCAATGAGTAATGTCACCATGTGTATTTTCACCTTGGGCACTCTCAAAGTAAACAGTATTACCATGAGCACTTTCACTGTGAACACTGTCACCATGGGCACTGGCACAATGTGGTGTGTCACCATGAGCCATGTCACCATGGGAAATGTCACCGTGAGAAGTGTCACCATAGGCAATGTCACCATGGGCAATGTCACCATGGGAACTGCCATTTTGAGCACTGTCACCATGGGTACTACAACCATGAGTACTGTCACCATGAGTAATTTAACCATTGGCAGTATGACCATGTGCACTGTCACCATGGGCACTATCACCATGACAACTCTCAGCGTGAGCACTGTCACTGTTGGAAATGGCATTGTGTGCAATTCCACCATGGGCAATGTCACCATGGACATTATCGCTGTGAGCACTGTCAATATGAGCACGTCAACATGAGCCCTGTCACCATGGGCAATGTCACTGTGAGAAGTGTCACTATAGGCAATGTCACCGTGGGCACTGTCACCATGGTCACTGCCACCACTGTCACTGTCATTTTGAGCACTGTCACCATGGGTACTGCAACCATGAGCGCTGTCACCATGAGCACTGTCACCATTGCAAGTATCACCATGTGCACTGTCACCATGGGCACTATCACAATGAGAACTGTCAGCATGGGCACTGTCACTCTTGGCAATGTCACCATGGGCACTATCACTTTGAGCACTGTCAACATGAGCACGTCACCATGGGCACTGTCAACATGGGTACTATCTCGAAGGTCAATGTCACCATGAGCATTGTCAGGATGGGCAACTTCACCGTGAGCACTGTCACCAATGGCACTATCACCATGAGCAATGTCACTGTGGGCCGTGTCACCAGGGGCACTATCACCATGGTTAATGTTATCATTGGCAATTTCCCCGTGAGCACTGTCACCCTGGGCACTGTCATCATGGGCACGGTCACCGTGAGCACTATCTCCATGAGCACAGCCACTGTGAACACCATCACCATAATCACTGGCCACATCGGTACTGTCACCATGAGCACTGCCACAATGAGCACTGTCAGCATGGGAACATCCCCCATGAGCACTGTCACTATGAGAACTGCTACCATGGGTATTTTCACCATGTGTACTGTCACCCTCTGTATTGTCACCATTTGCACTGTCACCATGAGGACTATTACCGTGAGCGCTATCACCGTGAGATCTCTCAACATGGTCACTGTCACCATGGCACCTTGCACAATGGGGGCTGTCAACATGAGTTCTGGCACCATCAGCACTATCACTGTGAGCATTCTCACTGTGGTCAGTGTCACCATGGGCACTGTCACCATGAGCACTGTCACCATAGGCAATGTCACCATGGTCAGTGTCACCATGAGCACTGTCAACATGGGCACTCATACAGTGGGCACTGTCACTGTGAGCACTGTCACCTTGGGTACTGCCACCATGAGCGCTGTCCCCATGAGCACTGTCACCATTGTGAGTATCACAATGTGCACTGTCACCATGGGCACTGGCACAATGTCGTGTGTCACCTTGAGCAATGTCACCATGGGAAATGTCACCGTGAGATGTGTCACCACAGGCAATGTCACCATGGGCAATGTCACCATGGGAAATGCCATTTTTCACACTGTCACCATGGGTACTGCAACCATGAGTACTGTCACCATTGGCAGTATGACCATGTGCACTGTCACCATGGGCACTATCACCATGACAACTCTCAGCGTGAGCACTGTCACTGTGGGAACTGGCATTGTGTGCAATTCCACCATGGGCAATGTCACCATGGGCACTATCACTGTGAGCACTGTCAATATAAGCACGTCAGCATGAGCCCTGTCACCATTGGCAATGTCACCGTGAGAAGTGTCACTATAGGCGATGTCACCGTGGGCACTGTCACCATGGTCACTGCCACCACTGTCACTGTCATTTTGAGCACTGTCACCATGGGTATTGCAACCATGAGCACTGTCACCATGAGCACTGTCACCATTGCGATTATCACCATGTGTACTGTCACCATGGGCACTATCACAATGAGAACTGTCAGCGTGGGCACTGTCACTGTTGGCAAGGGCACCGTGGGCACTTCCACCATGGGCAATGTCACCATGGGCACTATCACTGTGAGCACTGTCAACATGAGCACGTCACCATGGGCACTGTCAACATGGGTACTATCTCGAAGGGCAATGTCACCATGAGCATTGTCAGGAAGGGCAATTTCACCATGAGCACTGTCACCAAAGGCACTATCACCATGAGCAATGTCACTGTGGGCCGTGTCACCAGGGGCACTATCACCATGGTTAATGTTATCATTGGCACTTTCCCCGTGAGCACTGTCACCCTGGGCACTGTCATCATGGGCACGGTCACCGTGAGCACTATCTCCATGAGCACAGCCACAGTGAACACCATCACCATAATCACTGGCCTCATCGGTACTGTCACCATGAGCACTGCCACAATGAGCACTGTCAGCATGGGCACTTCCCCCATGAGCACTGTCACTATGAGAACTGCTAGCATGGGTATTTTCACCATGAGTACTCTCACCCTCTGTATTGTCACCATTTGCACTGTCACCATCAGGACTATTACCGTGAGTGCTATCACCGTGAGATCTCTCACCATGGTCACTGTCACCATGGCACCTTGCACAATGCGTGCTGTCAACATGAGTGCTGTCACCATTGGCACTATCACCGTGAGCATTCTCACTGTGGTCAGAGTCAACATGGGCTCTGTCACCATCAGCACTGTCACCATAGGCAATGTCACCGTGGTCAGTGTCACCATGAGCAATGTCTCCATGGGCACTCCTACAGTGGGCACTGTCACTGTGCGAACTGTCACCATGGTTACTGCCACTATGAGCAGTGTCTCTGTGAGTACTGTCAGCATGGGTTTTTACCGTGAGCACTGTCACCATGAGCCCTGTCACCATTTTTCAGTGCCACCATGTGCACTACCACCATGTGCACTCTCACCATGGGCACTATCACCGATAACACTGTCACCATAAGTACTGTCTGCATGGGCACTGTCACCAAGGGCACGGCCAACATGTGACCTGTAACCATTGTCAGTGTCACTGTGAGAAGTGTCACCATGGGAATTAACAACATAGGCACTCTCATCATGAGCACTGTCACCATGAGCACTGACACCACGAGCACTGTCACCCAGGGCAGTGCCACCATGAGCACTGTCACCATAACTCTTGCTATGAGAATTGTAACCATGGGCAATTTCTCAATGAGTAATGTCACCATGTGTATTTTCACCTTGGGCACTCTCAAAGTAAACAGTATTACCATGAGCACTTTCACTGTGAACACTGTCACCATGGGCACTGGCACAATGTGGTGTGTCACCATGAGCCATGTCACCATGGGAAATGTCACCGTGAGAAGTGTCACCATAGGCAATGTCACCATGGGCAATGTCACCATGGGAACTGCCATTTTGAGCACTGTCACCATGGGTACTGCAACCATGAGTACTGTCACCATGAGTAATTTAACCATTGGCAGTATGACCATGTGCACTGTCACCATGGGCACTATCACCATGACAACTCTCAGCGTGAGCACTGTCACTGTTGGAAATGGCATTGTGTGCAATTCCACCATGGGCAATGTCACCATGGACATTATCGCTGTGAGCACTGTCAATATGAGCACGTCAACATGAGCCCTGTCACCATGGGCAATGTCACTGTGAGAAGTGTCACTATAGGCAATGTCACCGTGGGCACTGTCACCATGGTCACTGCCACCACTGTCAGTGTCATTTTGAGCACTGTCACCATGGGTACTGCAACCATGAGCGCTGTCACCATGAGCACTGTCACCATTGCAAGTATCACCATGTGCACTGTCACCATGGGCACTATCACAATGAGAACTGTCAGCATGGGCACTGTCACTCTTGGCAATGTCACCATGGGCACTATCACTTTGAGCACTGTCAACATGAGCACGTCACCATGGGCACTGTCAACATGGGTACTATCTTGAAGGTCAATGTCACCATGAGCATTGTTAGGATGGGCAACTTCACCGTGAGCACTGTCACCAATGGCACTATCACCATGAGCAATGTCACTGTGGGCCGTGTCACCAGGGGCACTATCACCATGGTTAATGTTATCATTGGCACTTTCCCCGTGAGCACTGTCACCCTGGGCACTGTCATCATGGGCACGGTCACCGTGAGCACTATCTCCATGAGCACAGCCACTGTGAACACCATCACCATAATCACTGGCCTCATCGGTACTGTCACCATGAGCACTGCCACAATGAGCACTGTCAGCATGGGCACATCCCCCATGAGCACTGTCACTATGAGAACTCCTACCAAGGGTATTTTCACCATGTGTACTGTCACCCAGTGTATTGTCACCATTTGCACTGTCACCATGAGGACTATTACCGTGAGCGCTATCACCGTGAGATCTCTCACCATGGTCACTGTCACCATGGCACCTTGCACAATGGTGGCTGTCAACATGAGTGCTGGCACCATCGGCACTATCACTGTGAGCATTCTCACTGTGGTCAGTGTCACCATGGGCACTGTCACCATGAGCACTGTCACCATAGGCAATGTCACCATGGTCAGTGTCACCATGAGCACTGTCAACATGGGCACTCATACAGTCGGCACTGTCACTGTGAGCACTGTCACCTTGGGTACTGCCACCATGAGCGCTGTCACGATGAGCACTGTCACCATTGCGAGTGTCACAATGTGCACTGTCACCATGGGCACTGGCACAATGTCGTGTGTCACATTGAGCAATGTCACCATGGGAAATGTCACCGTGAGATGTGTCACCATAGGCAATGTCACCATGGGCAATGTCACCATGGGAAATGCCATTTTGCACACTGGCACCATGGGTACTGCAACCATGAGTACTGTCACCATTGGCAGTATGACAATGTGCACTGTCACCATGGGCACTATCACCATGACAACTCTCAGCGTGAGCACTGTCACTGTGGGAACTGGCATTGTGTGCAATTCCACCATGGGCCATGTCACCATGGGCACTATCACTGTGAGCACTGTCAATATAAGCACGTCAACATGAGCCCTGTCACCATTGGCAATGTCACCGTGAGAAGTGTCACTATAGGCGATGTCACCGTGGGCACTGTCACCATGGTCACTGCCACCACTGTCACTGTCATTTTGAGCACTGTCACCATGGGTATTGCAACCATGAGCACTGTCACCATGAGCACAGTCACCATTGCGATTATCACCATGTGTACTGTCACCATGGGCACTATCACAATGAGAACTGTCAGCGTGGGCACTGTCACTGTTGGCAAGGGCACCGTGGGCACTGCCACCATGGGCAATGTCACCATGGGCACTATCACTGTGAGCACTGTCAACATGAGCACGTCACCATGGGCACTGTCAACATGGGTACTATCTCGAAGGGCAATGTCACCATGAGCATTGTCAGGAAGGGCAATTTCACCATGAGCACTGTCACCAAAGGCACTATCACCATGAGCAATGTCACTGTGGGCCGTGTCACCAGGGGCACTATCACCATGGTTAATGTTATCATTGGCACTTTCCCCGTGAGCACTGTCACCCTGGGCACTGTCATCATGGGCATGGTCACCGTGAGCACTATCTCCATGAGCACAGCCACAGTGAACACCATCACCATAATCACTGGCCTCATCGGTACTGTCACCATGAGCACTGCCACAATGAGCACTGTCAGCATGGGCACTTCCCCCATGAGCACTGTCACTATGAGAACTGCTAGCATGGGTATTTTCACCATGAGTACTGTCACCATCTGTATTGTCACCATTTGCACTGTCACCATCAGGACTATTACTGTGAGTGCTATCACCGTGAGATCTCTCACCGTGGTCACTGTCACCATGGCACCTTGCACAATGCGTGCTGTCAACATGAGTGCTGTCACCATTGGCACTATCACCGTGAGCATTCTCACTGTGGTCAGAGTCAACATGGGCTCTGTCACCATGAGCACTGTCACCATAGGCAATGTCACCGTGGTCAGTGTCACCATGAGCAATGTCTCCATGGGCACTCCTACAGTGGGCACTGTCACTGTGCGAACTGTCACCATGGTTACTGCCACTATGAGCAGTGTCTCTGTGAGTACTGTCAGCATGGGTTTTTACCGTGAGCACTGTCACCATGAGCCCTGTCACCATTTTTCAGTGCCACCATGTGCACTACCACCATGTGCACTCTCACCATGGGCACTATCACCGATAACACTGTCACCATAAGTACTGTCTGCATGGGCACTGTCACCAAGGGCACGGCCAACATGTGACCTGTAACCATTGTCAGTGTCACTGTGAGAAGTGTCACCATGGGAATTAACAACATAGGCACTCTCATCATGAGCACTGTCACCATGAGCACTGACACCACGAGCACTGTCACCCAGGGCAGTGCCACCATGAGCACTGTCACCATAACTCTTGCTATGAGAATTGTAACCATGGGCAATTTCTCAATGAGTAATGTCACCATGTGTATTTTCACCTTGGGCACTCTCAAAGTAAACAGTATTACCATGAGCACTTTCACTGTGAACACTGTCACCATGGGCACTGGCACAATGTGGTGTGTCACCATGAGCCATGTCACCATGGGAAATGTCACCGTGAGAAGTGTCACCATAGGCAATGTCACCATGGGCAATGTCACCATGGGAACTGCCATTTTGAGCACTGTCACCATGGGTACTGCAACCATGAGTACTGTCAGCATGAGTAATTTAACCATTGGCAGTATGACCATGTGCACTGTCACCATGGGCACTATCACCATGACAACTCTCAGCGTGAGCACTGTCACTGTTGGAAATGGCATTGTGTGCAATTCCACCATGGGCAATGTCACCATGGACATTATCGCTGTGAGCACTGTCAATATGAGCACGTCAACATGAGCCCTGTCACCATGGGCAATGTCACTGTGAGAAGTGTCACTATAGGCAATGTCACCGTGGGTACTGTCACCATGGTCACTGCCACCACTGTCACTGTCATTTTGAGCACTGTCACCATGGGTACTGCAACCATGAGCGCTGTCACCATGAGCACTGTCACCATTGCAAGTATCACCATGTGCACTGTCACCATGGGCACTATCACAATGAGAACTGTCAGCATGGGCACTGTCACTCTTGGCAATGTCACCATGGGCACTATCACTTTGAGCACTGTCAACATGAGCACGTCACCATGGGCACTGTCAACATGGGTACTATCTCGAAGGTCAATGTCACCATGAGCATTGTCAGGATGGGCAACTTCACCGTGAGCACTGTCACCAATGGCACTATCACCATGAGCAATGTCACTGTGGGCCGTGTCACCAGGGGCACTATCACCATGGTTAATGTTATCATTGGCAATTTCCCCGTGAGCACTGTCACCCTGGGCACTGTCATCATGGGCACGGTCACCGTGAGCACTATCTCCATGAGCACAGCCACTGTGAACACCATCACCATAATCACTGGCCTCATCGGTACTGTCACCATGAGCACTGCCACAATGAGCACTGTCAGCATGGGCACATCCCCCATGAGCACTGTCACTATGAGAACTGCTACCATGGGTATTTTCACCATGTGTACTGTCACCCTGTGTATTGTCACCATTTGCACTGTCACCATGAGGACTATTACCGTGAGCGCTATCACCGTGAGATCTCTCACCATGGTCACTGTCACCATGTCACCTTGCACAATGGTGGCTGTCAACATGAGTGCTGGCACCATTGGCACTATCACTGTGAGCATTCTCACTGTGGTCAGTGTCACCATGGGCACTGTCACCATGAGCACTGTCACCATAGGCAATGTCACCATGGTCAGTGTCACCATGAGCACTGTCAACATGGGCACTCATACAGTGGGCACTGTCACTGTGAGCACTGTCACCTTGGGTACTGCCACCATGAGCGCTGTCCCCATGAGCACTGTCACCATTGTGAGTATCACAATGTGCACTGTCACCATGGGCACTGGCACAATGTCGTGTGTCACCTTGAGCAATGTCACCATGGGAAATGTCACCGTGAGATGTGTCACCACAGGCAATGTCACCATGGGCAATGTCACCATGGGAAATGCCATTTTGCACACTGTCACCATGGGTACTGCAACCATGAGTACTGTCACCATTGGCAGTATGACCATGTGCACTGTCACCATGGGCACTATCACCATGACAACTCTCAGCGTGAGCACTGTCACTGTGGGAACTGGCATTGTGTGCAATTCCACCATGGGCAATGTCACCATGGGCACTATCACTGTGAGCACTGTCAATATAAGCACGTCAGCATGAGCCCTGTCACCATTGGCAATGTCACCGTGAGAAGTGTCACTATAGGCGATGTCACCGTGGGCACTGTCACCATGGTCACTGCCACCACTGTCACTGTCATTTTGAGCACTGTCACCATGGGTATTGCAACCATGAGCACTGTCACCATGAGCACTGTCACCATTGCGATTATCACCATGTGTACTGTCACCATGGGCACTATCACAATGAGAACTGTCAGCGTGGGCACTGTCACTGTTGGCAAGGGCACCGTGGGCACTTCCACCATGGGCAATGTCACCATGGGCACTATCACTGTGAGCACTGTCAACATGAGCACGTCACCATGGGCACTGTCAACATGGGTACTATCTCGAAGGGCAATGTCACCATGAGCATTGTCAGGAAGGGCAATTTCACCATGAGCACTGTCACCAAAGGCACTATCACCATGAGCAATGTCACTGTGGGCCGTGTCACCAGGGGCACTATCACCATGGTTAATGTTATCATTGGCACTTTCCCCGTGAGCACTGTCACCCTGGGCACTGTCATCATGGGCACGGTCACCGTGAGCACTATCTCCATGAGCACAGCCACAGTGAACACCATCACCATAATCACTGGCCTCATCGGTACTGTCACCATGAGCACTGCCACAATGAGCACTGTCAGCATGGGCACTTCCCCCATGAGCACTGTCACTATGAGAACTGCTAGCATGGGTATTTTCACCATGAGTACTCTCACCCTCTGTATTGTCACCATTTGCACTGTCACCATCAGGACTATTACCGTGAGTGCTATCACCGTGAGATCTCTCACCATGGTCACTGTCACCATGGCACCTTGCACAATGCGTGCTGTCAACATGAGTGCTGTCACCATTGGCACTATCACCGTGAGCATTCTCACTGTGGTCAGAGTCAACATGGGCTCTGTCACCATCAGCACTGTCACCATAGGCAATGTCACCGTGGTCAGTGTCACCATGAGCAATGTCTCCATGGGCACTCCTACAGTGGGCACTGTCACTGTGCGAACTGTCACCATGGTTACTGCCACTATGAGCAGTGTCTCTGTGAGTACTGTCAGCATGGGTTTTTACCGTGAGCACTGTCACCATGAGCCCTGTCACCATTTTTCAGTGCCACCATGTGCACTACCACCATGTGCACTCTCACCATGGGCACTATCACCGATAACACTGTCACCATAAGTACTGTCTGCATGGGCACTGTCACCAAGGGCACGGCCAACATGTGACCTGTAACCATTGTCAGTGTCACTGTGAGAAGTGTCACCATGGGAATTAACAACATAGGCACTCTCATCATGAGCACTGTCACCATGAGCACTGACACCACGAGCACTGTCACCCAGGGCAGTGCCACCATGAGCACTGTCACCATAACTCTTGCTATGAGAATTGTAACCATGGGCAATTTCTCAATGAGTAATGTCACCATGTGTATTTTCACCTTGGGCACTCTCAAAGTAAACAGTATTACCATGAGCACTTTCACTGTGAACACTGTCACCATGGGCACTGGCACAATGTGGTGTGTCACCATGAGCCATGTCACCATGGGAAATGTCACCGTGAGAAGTGTCACCATAGGCAATGTCACCATGGGCAATGTCACCATGGGAACTGCCATTTTGAGCACTGTCACCATGGGTACTGCAACCATGAGTACTGTCACCATGAGTAATTTAACCATTGGCAGTATGACCATGTGCACTGTCACCATGGGCACTATCACCATGACAACTCTCAGCGTGAGCACTGTCACTGTTGGAAATGGCATTGTGTGCAATTCCACCATGGGCAATGTCACCATGGACATTATCGCTGTGAGCACTGTCAATATGAGCACGTCAACATGAGCCCTGTCACCATGGGCAATGTCACTGTGAGAAGTGTCACTATAGGCAATGTCACCGTGGGCACTGTCACCATGGTCACTGCCACCACTGTCACTGTCATTTTGAGCACTGTCACCATGGGTACTGCAACCATGAGCGCTGTCACCATGAGCACTGTCACCATTGCAAGTATCACCATGTGCACTGTCACCATGGGCACTATCACAATGAGAACTGTCAGCATGGGCACTGTCACTCTTGGCAATGTCACCATGGGCACTATCACTTTGAGCACTGTCAACATGAGCACGTCACCATGGGCACTGTCAACATGGGTACTATCTCGAAGGTCAATGTCACCATGAGCATTGTCAGGATGGGCAACTTCACCGTGAGCACTGTCACCAATGGCACTATCACCATGAGCAATGTCACTGTGGGCCGTGTCACCAGGGGCACTATCACCATGGTTAATGTTATCATTGGCAATTTCCCCGTGAGCACTGTCACCCTGGGCACTGTCATCATGGGCACGGTCACCGTGAGCACTATCTCCATGAGCACAGCCACTGTGAACACCATCACCATAATCACTGGCCACATCGGTACTGTCACCATGAGCACTGCCACAATGAGCACTGTCAGCATGGGCACATCCCCCATGAGCACTGTCACTATGAGAACTGCTACCATGGGTATTTTCACCATGTGTACTGTCACCCTCTGTATTGTCACCATTTGCACTGTCACCATGAGGACTATTACCGTGAGCGCTATCACCGTGAGATCTCTCACCATGGTCACTGTCACCATGGCACCTTGCACAATGGGGGCTGTCAACATGAGTTCTGGCACCATCGGCACTATCACTGTGAGCATTCTCACTGTGGTCAGTGTCACCATGGGCACTGTCACCATGAGCACTGTCACCATAGGCAATGTCACCATGGTCAGTGTCACCATGAGCACTGTCAACATGGGCACTCATACAGTGGGCACTGTCACTGTGAGCACTGTCACCTTGGGTACTGCCACCATGAGCGCTGTCCCCATGAGCACTGTCACCATTGTGAGTATCACAATGTGCACTGTCACCATGGGCACTGGCACAATGTCGTGTGTCACCTTGAGCAATGTCACCATGGGAAATGTCACCGTGAGATGTGTCACCACAGGCAATGTCACCATGGGCAATGTCACCATGGGAAATGCCATTTTTCACACTGTCACCATGGGTACTGCAACCATGAGTACTGTCACCATTGGCAGTATGACCATGTGCACTGTCACCATGGGCACTATCACCATGACAACTCTCAGCGTGAGCACTGTCACTGTGGGAACTGGCATTGTGTGCAATTCCACCATGGGCAATGTCACCATGGGCACTATCACTGTGAGCACTGTCAATATAAGCACGTCAGCATGAGCCCTGTCACCATTGGCAATGTCACCGTGAGAAGTGTCACTATAGGCGATGTCACCGTGGGCACTGTCACCATGGTCACTGCCACCACTGTCACTGTCATTTTGAGCACTGTCACCATGGGTATTGCAACCATGAGCACTGTCACCATGAGCACTGTCACCATTGCGATTATCACCATGTGTACTGTCACCATGGGCACTATCACAATGAGAACTGTCAGCGTGGGCACTGTCACTGTTGGCAAGGGCACCGTGGGCACTGCCACCATGGGCAATGTCACCATGGGCACTATCACTGTGAGCACTGTCAACATGAGCACGTCACCATGGGCACTGTCAACATGGGTACTATCTCGAAGGGCAATGTCACCATGAGCATTGTCAGGAAGGGCAATTTCACCATGAGCACTGTCACCAAAGGCACTATCACCATGAGCAATGTCACTGTGGGCCGTGTCACCAGGGGCACTATCACCATGGTTAATGTTATCATTGGCACTTTCCCCGTGAGCACTGTCACCCTGGGCACTGTCATCATGGGCACGGTCACCGTGAGCACTATCTCCATGAGCACAGCCACAGTGAACACCATCACCATAATCACTGGCCTCATCGGTACTGTCACCATGAGCACTGCCACAATGAGCACTGTCAGCATGGGCACTTCCCCCATGAGCACTGTCACTATGAGAACTGCTAGCATGGGTATTTTCACCATGAGTACTCTCACCCTCTGTATTGTCACCATTTGCACTGTCACCATCAGGACTATTACCGTGAGTGCTATCACCGTGAGATCTCTCACCATGGTCACTGTCACCATGGCACCTTGCACAATGCGTGCTGTCAACATGAGTGCTGTCACCATTGGCACTATCACCGTGAGCATTCTCACTGTGGTCAGAGTCAACATGGGCTCTGTCACCATGAGCACTGTCACCATAGGCAATGTCACCGTGGTCAGTGTCACCATGAGCAATGTCTCCATGGGCACTCCTACAGTGGGCACTGTCACTGTGCGAACTGTCACCATGGTTACTGCCACTATGAGCAGTGTCTCTGTGAGTACTGTCAGCATGGGTTTTTACCGTGAGCACTGTCACCATGAGCCCTGTCACCATTTTTCAGTGCCACCATGTGCACTACCACCATGTGCACTCTCACCATGGGCACTATCACCGATAACACTGTCACCATAAGTACTGTCTGCATGGGCACTGTCACCAAGGGCACGGCCAACATGTGACCTGTAACCATTGTCAGTGTCACTGTGAGAAGTGTCACCATGGGAATTAACAACATAGGCACTCTCATCATGAGCACTGTCACCATGAGCACTGACACCACGAGCACTGTCACCCAGGGCAGTGCCACCATGAGCACTGTCACCATAACTCTTGCTATGAGAATTGTAACCATGGGCAATTTCTCAATGAGTAATGTCACCATGTGTATTTTCACCTTGGGCACTCTCAAAGTAAACAGTATTACCATGAGCACTTTCACTGTGAACACTGTCACCATGGGCACTGGCACAATGTGGTGTGTCACCATGAGCCATGTCACCATGGGAAATGTCACCGTGAGAAGTGTCACCATAGGCAATGTCACCATGGGCAATGTCACCATGGGAACTGCCATTTTGAGCACTGTCACCATGGGTACTACAACCATGAGTACTGTCACCATGAGTAATTTAACCATTGGCAGTATGACCATGTGCACTGTCACCATGGGCACTATCACCATGACAACTCTCAGCGTGAGCACTGTCACTGTTGGAAATGGCATTGTGTGCAATTCCACCATGGGCAATGTCACCATGGACATTATCGCTGTGAGCACTGTCAATATGAGCACGTCAACATGAGCCCTGTCACCATGGGCAATGTCACTGTGAGAAGTGTCACTATAGGCAATGTCACCGTGGGCACTGTCACCATGGTCACTGCCACCACTGTCACTGTCATTTTGAGCACTGTCACCATGGGTACTGCAACCATGAGCGCTGTCACCATGAGCACTGTCACCATTGCAAGTATCACCATGTGCACTGTCACCATGGGCACTATCACAATGAGAACTGTCAGCATGGGCACTGTCACTCTTGGCAATGTCACCATGGGCACTATCACTTTGAGCACTGTCAACATGAGCACGTCACCATGGGCACTGTCAACATGGGTACTATCTCGAAGGTCAATGTCACCATGAGCATTGTCAGGATGGGCAACTTCACCGTGAGCACTGTCACCAATGGCACTATCACCATGAGCAATGTCACTGTGGGCCGTGTCACCAGGGGCACTATCACCATGGTTAATGTTATCATTGGCAATTTCCCCGTGAGCACTGTCACCCTGGGCACTGTCATCATGGGCACGGTCACCGTGAGCACTATCTCCATGAGCACAGCCACTGTGAACACCATCACCATAATCACTGGCCACATCGGTACTGTCACCATGAGCACTGCCACAATGAGCACTGTCAGCATGGGCACATCCCCCATGAGCACTGTCACTATGAGAACTGCTACCATGGGTATTTTCACCATGTGTACTGTCACCCTCTGTATTGTCACCATTTGCACTGTCACCATGAGGACTATTACCGTGAGCGCTATCACCGTGAGATCTCTCACCATGGTCACTGTCACCATGGCACCTTGCACAATGGGGGCTGTCAACATGAGTTCTGGCACCATCGACACTATCAATGTGAGCATTCTCACTGTGGTCAGTGTCACCATGGGCACTGTCACCATGAGCACTGTCACCATAGGCAATGTCACCATGGTCAGTGTCACCATGAGCACTGTCAACATGGGCACTCATACAGTGGGCACTGTCACTGTGAGCACTGTCACCTTGGGTACTGCCACCATGAGCGCTGTCCCCATGAGCACTGTCACCATTGTGAGTATCACAATGTGCACTGTCACCATGGGCACTGGCACAATGTCGTGTGTCACCTTGAGCAATGTCACCATGGGAAATGTCACCGTGAGATGTGTCACCACAGGCAATGTCACCATGGGCAATGTCACCATGGGAAATGCCATTTTGCACACTGTCACCATGGGTACTGCAACCATGAGTACTGTCACCATTGGCAGTATGACCATGTGCACTGTCACCATGGGCACTATCACCATGACAACTCTCAGCGTGAGCACTGTCACTGTGGGAACTGGCATTGTGTGCAATTCCACCATGGGCAATGTCACCATGGGCACTATCACTGTGAGCACTGTCAATATAAGCACGTCAGCATGAGCCCTGTCACCATTGGCAATGTCACCGTGAGAAGTGTCACTATAGGCGATGTCACCGTGGGCACTGTCACCATGGTCACTGCCACCACTGTCACTGTCATTTTGAGCACTGTCACCATGGGTATTGCAACCATGAGCACTGTCACCATGAGCACTGTCACCATTGCGATTATCACCATGTGTACTGTCACCATGGGCACTATCACAATGAGAACTGTCAGCGTGGGCACTGTCACTGTTGGCAAGGGCACCGTGGGCACTTCCACCATGGGCAATGTCACCATGGGCACTATCACTGTGAGCACTGTCAACATGAGCACGTCACCATGGGCACTGTCAACATGGGTACTATCTCGAAGGGCAATGTCACCATGAGCATTGTCAGGAAGGGCAATTTCACCATGAGCACTGTCACCAAAGGCACTATCACCATGAGCAATGTCACTGTGGGCCGTGTCACCAGGGGCACTATCACCATGGTTAATGTTATCATTGGCACTTTCCCCGTGAGCACTGTCACCCTGGGCACTGTCATCATGGGCACGGTCACCGTGAGCACTATCTCCATGAGCACAGCCACAGTGAACACCATCACCATAATCACTGGCCTCATCGGTACTGTCACCATGAGCACTGCCACAATGAGCACTGTCAGCATGGGCACTTCCCCCATGAGCACTGTCACTATGAGAACTGCTAGCATGGGTATTTTCACCATGAGTACTCTCACCCTCTGTATTGTCACCATTTGCACTGTCACCATCAGGACTATTACCGTGAGTGCTATCACCGTGAGATCTCTCACCATGGTCACTGTCACCATGGCACCTTGCACAATGCGTGCTGTCAACATGAGTGCTGTCACCATTGGCACTATCACCGTGAGCATTCTCACTGTGGTCAGAGTCAACATGGGCTCTGTCACCATCAGCACTGTCACCATAGGCAATGTCACCGTGGTCAGTGTCACCATGAGCAATGTCTCCATGGGCACTCCTACAGTGGGCACTGTCACTGTGCGAACTGTCACCATGGTTACTGCCACTATGAGCAGTGTCTCTGTGAGTACTGTCAGCATGGGTTTTTACCGTGAGCACTGTCACCATGAGCCCTGTCACCATTTTTCAGTGCCACCATGTGCACTACCACCATGTGCACTCTCACCATGGGCACTATCACCGATAACACTGTCACCATAAGTACTGTCTGCATGGGCACTGTCACCAAGGGCACGGCCAACATGTGACCTGTAACCATTGTCAGTGTCACTGTGAGAAGTGTCACCATGGGAATTAACAACATAGGCACTCTCATCATGAGCACTGTCACCATGAGCACTGACACCACGAGCACTGTCACCCAGGGCAGTGCCACCATGAGCACTGTCACCATAACTCTTGCTATGAGAATTGTAACCATGGGCAATTTCTCAATGAGTAATGTCACCATGTGTATTTTCACCTTGGGCACTCTCAAAGTAAACAGTATTACCATGAGCACTTTCACTGTGAACACTGTCACCATGGGCACTGGCACAATGTGGTGTGTCACCATGAGCCATGTCACCATGGGAAATGTCACCGTGAGAAGTGTCACCATAGGCAATGTCACCATGGGCAATGTCAGCATGGGAACTGCCATTTTGAGCACTGTCACCATGGGTACTGCAACCATGAGTACTGTCACCATGAGTAATTTAACCATTGGCAGTATGACCATGTGCACTGTCACCATGGGCACTATCACCATGACAACTCTCAGCGTGAGCACTGTCACTGTTGGAAATGGCATTGTGTGCAATTCCACCATGGGCAATGTCACCATGGACATTATCGCTGTGAGCACTGTCAATATGAGCACGTCAACATGAGCCCTGTCACCATGGGCAATGTCACTGTGAGAAGTGTCACTATAGGCAATGTCACCGTGGGCACTGTCACCATGGTCACTGCCACCACTGTCACTGTCATTTTGAGCACTGTCACCATGGGTACTGCAACCATGAGCGCTGTCACCATGAGCACTGTCACCATTGCAAGTATCACCATGTGCACTGTCACCATGGGCACTATCACAATGAGAACTGTCAGCATGGGCACTGTCACTCTTGGCAATGTCACCATGGGCACTATCACTTTGAGCACTGTCAACATGAGCACGTCACCATGGGCACTGTCAACATGGGTACTATCTCGAAGGTCAATGTCACCATGAGCATTGTCAGGATGGGCAACTTCACCGTGAGCACTGTCACCAATGGCACTATCACCATGAGCAATGTCACTGTGGGCCGTGTCACCAGGGGCACTATCACCATGGTTAATGTTATCATTGGCAATTTCCCCGTGAGCACTGTCACCCTGGGCACTGTCATCATGGGCACGGTCACCGTGAGCACTATCTCCATGAGCACAGCCACTGTGAACACCATCACCATAATCACTGGCCACATCGGTACTGTCACCATGAGCACTGCCACAATGAGCACTGTCAGCATGGGCACATCCCCCATGAGCACTGTCACTATGAGAACTGCTACCATGGGTATTTTCACCATGTGTACTGTCACCCTCTGTATTGTCACCATTTGCACTGTCACCATGAGGACTATTACCGTGAGCGCTATCACCGTGAGATCTCTCACCATGGTCACTGTCACCATGGCACCTTGCACAATGGGGGCTGTCAACATGAGTTCTGGCACCATCGGCACTATCACTGTGAGCATTCTCACTGTGGTCAGTGTCACCATGGGCACTGTCACCATGAGCACTGTCACCATAGGCAATGTCACCATGGTCAGTGTCACCATGAGCACTGTCAACATGGGCACTCATACAGTGGGCACTGTCACTGTGAGCACTGTCACCTTGGGTACTGCCACCATGAGCGCTGTCCCCATGAGCACTGTCACCATTGTGAGTATCACAATGTGCACTGTCACCATGGGCACTGGCACAATGTCGTGTGTCACCTTGAGCAATGTCACCATGGGAAATGTCACCGTGAGATGTGTCACCACAGGCAATGTCACCATGGGCAATGTCACCATGGGAAATGCCATTTTTCACACTGTCACCATGGGTACTGCAACCATGAGTACTGTCACCATTGGCAGTATGACCATGTGCACTGTCACCATGGGCACTATCACCATGACAACTCTCAGCGTGAGCACTGTCACTGTGGGAACTGGCATTGTGTGCAATTCCACCATGGGCAATGTCACCATGGGCACTATCACTGTGAGCACTGTCAATATAAGCACGTCAGCATGAGCCCTGTCACCATTGGCAATGTCACCGTGAGAAGTGTCACTATAGGCGATGTCACCGTGGGCACTGTCACCATGGTCACTGCCACCACTGTCACTGTCATTTTGAGCACTGTCACCATGGGTATTGCAACCATGAGCACTGTCACCATGAGCACTGTCACCATTGCGATTATCACCATGTGTACTGTCACCATGGGCACTATCACAATGAGAACTGTCAGCGTGGGCACTGTCACTGTTGGCAAGGGCACCGTGGGCACTGCCACCATGGGCAATGTCACCATGGGCACTATCACTGTGAGCACTGTCAACATGAGCACGTCACCATGGGCACTGTCAACATGGGTACTATCTCGAAGGGCAATGTCACCATGAGCATTGTCAGGAAGGGCAATTTCACCATGAGCACTGTCACCAAAGGCACTATCACCATGAGCAATGTCACTGTGGGCCGTGTCACCAGGGGCACTATCACCATGGTTAATGTTATCATTGGCACTTTCCCCGTGAGCACTGTCACCCTGGGCACTGTCATCATGGGCACGGTCACCGTGAGCACTATCTCCATGAGCACAGCCACAGTGAACACCATCACCATAATCACTGGCCTCATCGGTACTGTCACCATGAGCACTGCCACAATGAGCACTGTCAGCATGGGCACTTCCCCCATGAGCACTGTCACTATGAGAACTGCTAGCATGGGTATTTTCACCATGAGTACTGTCACCCTCTGTATTGTCACCATTTGCACTGTCACCATCAGGACTATTACCGTGAGTGCTATCACCGTGAGATCTCTCACCATGGTCACTGTCACCATGGCACCTTGCACAATGCGTGCTGTCAACATGAGTGCTGTCACCATTGGCACTATCACCGTGAGCATTCTCACTGTGGTCAGAGTCAACATGGGCTCTGTCACCATGAGCACTGTCACCATAGGCAATGTCACCGTGGTCAGTGTCACCATGAGCAATGTCTCCATGGGCACTCCTACAGTGGGCACTGTCACTGTGCGAACTGTCACCATGGTTACTGCCACTATGAGCAGTGTCTCTGTGAGTACTGTCAGCATGGGTTTTTACCGTGAGCACTGTCACCATGAGCCCTGTCACCATTTTTCAGTGCCACCATGTGCACTACCACCATGTGCACTCTCACCATGGGCACTATCACCGATAACACTGTCACCATAAGTACTGTCTGCATGGGCACTGTCACCAAGGGCACGGCCAACATGTGACCTGTAACCATTGTCAGTGTCACTGTGAGAAGTGTCACCATGGGAATTAACAACATAGGCACTCTCATCATGAGCACTGTCACCATGAGCACTGACACCTCGAGCACTGTCACCCAGGGCAGTGCCACCATGAGCACTGTCACCATAACTCTTGCTATGAGAATTGTAACCATGGGCAATTTCTCAATGAGTAATGTCACCATGTGTATTTTCACCTTGGGCACTCTCAAAGTAAACAGTATTACCATGAGCACTTTCACTGTGAACACTGTCACCATGGGCACTGGCACAATGTGGTGTGTCACCATGAGCCATGTCACCATGGGAAATGTCACCGTGAGAAGTGTCACCATAGGCAATGTCACCATGGGCAATGTCACCATGGGAACTGCCATTTTGAGCACTGTCACCATGGGTACTACAACCATGAGTACTGTCACCATGAGTAATTTAACCATTGGCAGTATGACCATGTGCACTGTCACCATGGGCACTATCACCATGACAACTCTCAGCGTGAGCACTGTCACTGTTGGAAATGGCATTGTGTGCAATTCCACCATGGGCAATGTCACCATGGACATTATCGCTGTGAGCACTGTCAATATGAGCACGTCAACATGAGCCCTGTCACCATGGGCAATGTCACTGTGAGAAGTGTCACTATAGGCAATGTCACCGTGGGCACTGTCACCATGGTCACTGCCACCACTGTCACTGTCATTTTGAGCACTGTCACCATGGGTACTGCAACCATGAGCGCTGTCACCATGAGCACTGTCACCATTGCAAGTATCACCATGTGCACTGTCACCATGGGCACTATCACAATGAGAACTGTCAGCATGGGCACTGTCACTCTTGGCAATGTCACCATGGGCACTATCACTTTGAGCACTGTCAACATGAGCACGTCACCATGGGCACTGTCAACATGGGTACTATCTCGAAGGTCAATGTCACCATGAGCATTGTCAGGATGGGCAACTTCACCGTGAGCACTGTCACCAATGGCACTATCACCATGAGCAATGTCACTGTGGGCCGTGTCACCAGGGGCACTATCACCATGGTTAATGTTATCATTGGCAATTTCCCCGTGAGCACTGTCACCCTGGGCACTGTCATCATGGGCACGGTCACCGTGAGCACTATCTCCATGAGCACAGCCACTGTGAACACCATCACCATAATCACTGGCCACATCGGTACTGTCACCATGAGCACTGCCACAATGAGCACTGTCAGCATGGGCACATCCCCCATGAGCACTGTCACTATGAGAAATGCTACCATGGGTATTTTCACCATGTGTACTGTCACCCTCTGTATTGTCACCATTTGCACTGTCACCATGAGGACTATTACCGTGAGCGCTATCACCGTGAGATCTCTCACCATGGTCACTGTCACCATGGCACCTTGCACAATGGGGGCTGTCAACATGAGTTCTGGCACCATCGACACTATCACTGTGAGCATTCTCACTGTGGTCAGTGTCACCATGGGCACTGTCACCATGAGCACTGTCACCATAGGCAATGTCACCATGGTCAGTGTCACCATGAGCACTGTCAACATGGGCACTCATACAGTGGGCACTGTCACTGTGAGCACTGTCACCTTGGGTACTGCCACCATGAGCGCTGTCCCCATGAGCACTGTCACCATTGTGAGTATCACAATGTGCACTGTCACCATGGGCACTGGCACAATGTCGTGTGTCACCTTGAGCAATGTCACCATGGGAAATGTCACCGTGAGATGTGTCACCACAGGCAATGTCACCATGGGCAATGTCACCATGGGAAATGCCATTTTGCACACTGTCACCATGGGTACTGCAACCATGAGTACTGTCACCATTGGCAGTATGACCATGTGCACTGTCACCATGGGCACTATCACCATGACAACTCTCAGCGTGAGCACTGTCACTGTGGGAACAGGCATTGTGTGCAATTCCACCATGGGCAATGTCACCATGGGCACTATCACTGTGAGCACTGTCAATATAAGCACGTCAGCATGAGCCCTGTCACCATTGGCAATGTCACCGTGAGAAGTGTCACTATAGGCGATGTCACCGTGGGCACTGTCACCATGGTCACTGCCACCACTGTCACTGTCATTTTGAGCACTGTCACCATGGGTATTGCAACCATGAGCACTGTCACCATGAGCACTGTCACCATTGCGATTATCACCATGCGTACTGTCACCATGGGCACTATCACAATGAGAACTGTCAGCGTGGGCACTGTCACTGTTGGCAAGGGCACCGTGGGCACTGCCACCATGGGCAATGTCACCATGGGCACTATCACTGTGAGCAATGTCAACATGAGCACGTCACCATGGGCACTGTCAACATGGGTACTATCTCGAAGGGCAATGTCACCATGAGCATTGTCAGGAAGGGCAATTTCACCATGAGCACTGTCACCAAAGGCACTATCACCATGAGCAATGTCACTGTGGGCCGTGTCACCAGGGGCACTATCACCATGGTTAATGTTATCATTGGCACTTTCCCCGTGAGCACTGTCACCCTGGGCACTGTCATCATGGGCACGGTCACCGTGAGCACTATCTCCATGAGCACAGCCACAGTGAACACCATCACCATAATCACTGGCCTCATCGGTACTGTCACCATGAGCACTGCCACAATGAGCACTGTCAGCATGGGCACTTCCCCCATGAGCACTGTCACTATGAGAACTGCTAGCATGGGTATTTTCACCATGAGTACTCTCACCCTCTGTATTGTCACCATTTGCACTGTCACCATCAGGACTATTACCGTGAGTGCTATCACCGTGAGATCTCTCACCATGGTCACTGTCACCATGGCACCTTGCACAATGCGTGCTGTCAACATGAGTGCTGTCACCATTGGCACTATCACCGTGAGCATTCTCACTGTGGTCAGAGTCAACATGGGCTCTGTCACCATGAGCACTGTCACCATAGGCAATGTCACCGTGGTCAGTGTCACCATGAGCAATGTCTCCATGGGCACTCCTACAGTGGGCACTGTCACTGTGCGAACTGTCACCATGGTTACTGCCACTATGAGCAGTGTCTCTGTGAGTACTGTCAGCATGGGTTTTTACCGTGAGCACTGTCACCATGAGCCCTGTCACCATTTTTCAGTGCCACCATGTGCACTACCACCATGTGCACTCTCACCATGGGCACTATCACCGATAACACTGTCACCATAAGTACTGTCTGCATGGGCACTGTCACCAAGGGCACGGCCAACATGTGACCTGTAACCATTGTCAGTGTCACTGTGAGAAGTGTCACCATGGGAATTAACAACATAGGCACTCTCATCATGAGCACTGTCACCATGAGCACTGACACCACGAGCACTGTCACCCAGGGCAGTGCCACCATGAGCACTGTCACCATAACTCTTGCTATGAGAATTGTAACCATGGGCAATTTCTCAATGAGTAATGTCACCATGTGTATTTTCACCTTGGGCACTCTCAAAGTAAACAGTATTACCATGAGCACTTTCACTGTGAACACTGTCACCATGGGCACTGGCACAATGTGGTGTGTCACCATGAGCCATGTCACCATGGGAAATGTCACCGTGAGAAGTGTCACCATAGGCAATGTCACCATGGGCAATGTCAGCATGGGAACTGCCATTTTGAGCACTGTCACCATGGGTACTGCAACCATGAGTACTGTCACCATGAGTAATTTAACCATTGGCAGTATGACCATGTGCACTGTCACCATGGGCACTATCACCATGACAACTCTCAGCGTGAGCACTGTCACTGTTGGAAATGGCATTGTGTGCAATTCCACCATGGGCAATGTCACCATGGACATTATCGCTGTGAGCACTGTCAATATGAGCACGTCAACATGAGCCCTGTCACCATGGGCAATGTCACTGTGAGAAGTGTCACTATAGGCAATGTCACCGTGGGCACTGTCACCATGGTCACTGCCACCACTGTCACTGTCATTTTGAGCACTGTCACCATGGGTACTGCAACCATGAGCGCTGTCACCATGAGCACTGTCACCATTGCAAGTATCACCATGTGCACTGTCACCATGGGCACTATCACAATGAGAACTGTCAGCATGGGCACTGTCACTCTTGGCAATGTCACCATGGGCACTATCACTTTGAGCACTGTCAACATGAGCACGTCACCATGGGCACTGTCAACATGGGTACTATCTCGAAGGTCAATGTCACCATGAGCATTGTCAGGATGGGCAACTTCACCGTGAGCACTGTCACCAATGGCACTATCACCATGAGCAATGTCACTGTGGGCCGTGTCACCAGGGGCACTATCACCATGGTTAATGTTATCATTGGCACTTTCCCCGTGAGCACTGTCACCCTGGGCACTGTCATCATGGGCACGGTCACCGTGAGCACTATCTCCATGAGCACAGCCACTGTGAACACCAGCACCATAATCACTGGCCTCATCGGTACTGTCACCATGAGCACTGCCACAATGAGCACTGTCATCATGGGCACATCCCCCATGAGCACTGTCACTATGAGAACTGCTACCATGGGTATTTTCACCATGTGTACTGTCACCCTGTGTATTGTCACCATTTGCACTGTCACCATGAGGACTATTACCGTGAGCGCTATCACCGTGAGATCTCTCACCATGGTCACTGTCACCATGTCACCTTGCACAATGGTGGCTGTCAACATGAGTGCTGGCACCATTGGCACTATCACTGTGAGCATTCTCACTGTGGTCAGTGTCACCATGGGCACTGTCACCATGAGCACTGTCACCATAGGCAATGTCACCATGGTAAGTGTCACCATGAGCACTGTCAACATGGGCACTCATACAGTGGGCACTGTCACTGTGAGCACTGTCAACTTGGGTACTGCCACCATGAGCGCTGTCACCATGAGCACTGTCACCATTGTGAGTATCACAATGTGCACTGTCACCATGGGCACTGGCACAATGTCGTGTGTCACCTTGAGCAATGTCACCATGGGAAATGTCACCGTGAGATGTGTCACCACAGGCAATGTCACCATGGGCAATGTCACCATGGGAAATGCCATTTTGCACACTGTCACCATGGGTACTGCAACCATGAGTACTGTCACCATTGGCAGTATGACCATGTGCACTGTCACCATGGGCACTATCACCATGACAACTCTCAGCGTGAGCACTGTCACTGTGGGAACTGGCATTGTGTGCAATTCCACCATGGGCAATGTCACCATGGGCACTATCACTGTGAGCACTGTCAATATAAGCACGTCAGCATGAGCCCTGTCACCATTGGCAATGTCACCGTGAGAAGTGTCACTATAGGCGATGTCACCGTGGGCACTGTCACCATGGTCACTGCCACCACTGTCACTGTCATTTTGAGCACTGTCACCATGGGTATTGCAACCATGAGCACTGTCACCATGAGCACTGTCACCATTGCGATTATCACCATGTGTACTGTCACCATGGGCACTATCACAATGAGAACTGTCAGCGTGGGCACTGTCACTGTTGGCAAGGGCACCGTGGGCACTGCCACCATGGGCAATGTCACCATGGGCACTATCACTGTGAGCACTGTCAACATGAGCACGTCACCATGGGCACTGTCAACATGGGTACTATCTCGAAGGGCAATGTCACCATGAGCATTGTCAGGAAGGGCAATTTCACCATGAGCACTGTCACCAAAGGCACTATCACCATGAGCAATGTCACTGTGGGCCGTGTCACCAGGGGCACTATCACCATGGTTAATGTTATCATTGGCACTTTCCCCGTGAGCACTGTCACCCTGGGCACTGTCATCATGGGCACGGTCACCGTGAGCACTATCTCCATGAGCACAGCCACAGTGAACACCATCACCATAATCACTGGCCTCATCGGTACTGTCACCATGAGCACTGCCACAATGAGCACTGTCAGCATGGACACTTCCCCCATGAGCACTGTCACTATGAGAACTTCTAGCATGGGTATTTTCACCATGAGTACTCTCACCCTCTGTATTGTCACCATTTGCACTGTCACCATCAGGACTATTACCGTGAGTGCTATCACCGTGAGATCTCTCACCATGGTCACTGTAACCATGGCACCTTGCACAATGCGTGCCGTCAACATGAGTGCTGTCACCATTGGCACTATCACCGTGAGCATTCTCACTGTGGTCAGAGTCAACATGGGCTCTGTCACCATGAGCACTGTCACCATAGGCAATGTCACCGTGGTCAGTGTCACCATGAGCAATGTCTCCATGGGCACTCCTACAGTGGGCACTGTCACTGTGCGAACTGTCACCATGGTTACTGCCACTATGAGCAGTGTCTCTGTGAGTACTGTCAGCATGGGTTTTTACCGTGAGCACTGTCACCATGAGCCCTGTCACCATTTTTCAGTGCCACCATGTGCACTACCACCATGTGCACTCTCACTATGGGCACTATCACCGATAACACTGTCACCATAAGTACTGTCTGCATGGGCACTGTCACCAAGGGCACGGCCAACATGTGACCTGTAACCATTGTCAGTGTCACTGTGAGAAGTGTCACCATGGGAATTAACAACATAGGCACTCTCATCATGAGCACTGTCACCATGAGCACTGACACCACGAGCACTGTCACCCAGGGCAGTGCCACCATGAGCACTGTCACCATAACTCTTGCTATGAGAATTGTAACCATGGGCAATTTCTCAATGAGTAATGTCACCATGTGTATTTTCACCTTGGGCACTCTCAAAGTAAACAGTATTACCATGAGCACTTTCACTGTGAACACTGTCACCATGGGCACTGGCACAATGTGGTGTGTCACCATGAGCCATGTCACCATGGGAAATGTCACCGTGAGAAGTGTCACCATAGGCAATGTCACCATGGGCAATGTCACCATGGGAACTGCCATTTTGAGCACTGTCACCATGGGTACTGCAACCATGAGTACTGTCAGCATGAGTAATTTAACCATTGGCAGTATGACCATGTGCACTGTCACCATGGGCACTATCACCATGACAACTCTCAGCGTGAGCACTGTCACTGTTGGAAATGGCATTGTGTGCAATTCCACCATGGGCAATGTCACCATGGACATTATCGCTGTGAGCACTGTCAATATGAGCACGTCAACATGAGCCCTGTCACCATGGGCAATGTCACTGTGAGAAGTGTCACTATAGGCAATGTCACCGTGGGCACTGTCACCATGGTCACTGCCACCACTGTCACTGTCATTTTGAGCACTGTCACCATGGGTACTGCAACCATGAGCGCTGTCACCATGAGCACTGTCACCATTGCAAGTATCACCATGTGCACTGTCACCATGGGCACTATCACAATGAGAACTGTCAGCATGGGCACTGTCACTCTTGGCAATGTCACCATGGGCACTATCACTTTGAGCACTGTCAACATGAGCACGTCACCATGGGCACTGTCAACATGGGTACTATCTCGAAGGTCAATGTCACCATGAGCATTGTCAGGATGGGCAACTTCACCGTGAGCACTGTCACCAATGGCACTATCACCATGAGCAATGTCACTGTGGGCCGTGTCACCAGGGGCACTATCACCATGGTTAATGTTATCATTGGCAATTTCCCCGTAAGCACTGTCACCCTGGGCACTGTCATCATGGGCACGGTCACCGTGAGCACTATCTCCATGAGCACAGCCACTGTGAACACCATCACCATAATCACTGGCCTCATCGGTACTGTCACCATGAGCACTGCCACAATGAGCACTGTCAGCATGGGCACATCCCCCATGAGCACTGTCACTATGAGAACTGCTACCATGGGTATTTTCACCATGTGTACTGTCACCCTCTGTATTGTCACCATTTGCACTGTCACCATGAGGACTATTACCGTGAGCGCTATCACCGTGAGATCTCTCACCATGGTCACTGTCACCATGTCACCTTGCACAATGGTGGCTGTCAACATGAGTGCTGGCACCATTGGCACTATCACTGTGAGCATTCTCACTGTGGTCAGTGTCACCATGGGCACTGTCACCATGAGCACTGTCACCATAGGCAATGTCACCATGGTCAGTGTCACCATGAGCACTGTCAACATGGGCACTCATACAGTGGGCACTGTCACTGTGAGCACTGTCACCTTGGGTACTGCCACCATGAGCGCTGTCCCCATGAGCACTGTCACCATTGTGAGTATCACAATGTGCACTGTCACCATGGGCACTGGCACAATGTCGTGTGTCACCTTGAGCAATGTCACCATGGGAAATGTCACCGTGAGATGTGTCACCACAGGCAATGTCACCATGGGCAATGTCACCATGGGAAATGCCATTTTGCACACTGTCACCATGGGTACTGCAACCATGAGTACTGTCACCATTGGCAGTATGACCATGTGCACTGTCACCATGGGCACTATCACCATGACAACTCTCAGCGTGAGCACTGTCACTGTGGGAACTGGCATTGTGTGCAATTCCACCATGGGCAATGTCACCATGGGCACTATCACTGTGAGCACTGTCAATATAAGCACGTCAACATGAGCCCTGTCACCATTGGCAATGTCACCGTGAGAAGTGTCACTATAGGCGATGTCACCGTGGGCACTGTCACCATGGTCACTGCCACCACTGTCACTGTCATTTTGAGCACTGTCACCATGGGTATTGCAACCATGAGCACTGTCACCATGAGCACTGTCACCATTGCGATTATCACCATGTGTACTGTCACCATGGGCACTATCACAATGAGAACTGTCAGCGTGGGCACTGTCACTGTTGGCAAGGGCACCGTGGGCACTTCCACCATGGGCAATGTCACCATGGGCACTATCACTGTGAGCACTGTCAACATGAGCACGTCACCATGGGCACTGTCAACATGGGTACTATCTCGAAGGGCAATGTCACCATGAGCATTGTCAGGAAGGGCAATTTCACCATGAGCACTGTCACCAAAGGCACTATCACCATGAGCAATGTCACTGTGGGCCGTGTCACCAGGGGCACTATCACCATGGTTAATGTTATCATTGGCACTTTCCCCGTGAGCACTGTCACCCTGGGCACTGTCATCATGGGCACGGTCACCGTGAGCACTATCTCCATGAGCACAGCCACAGTGAACACCATCACCATAATCACTGGCCTCATCGGTACTGTCACCATGAGCACTGCCACAATGAGCACTGTCAGCATGGGCACTTCCCTCATGAGCACTGTCACTATGAGAACTGCTAGCATGGGTATTTTCACCATGAGTACTCTCACCCTCTGTATTGTCACCATTTGCACTGTCACCATCAGGACTATTACCGTGAGTGCTATCACCGTGAGATCTCTCACCATGGTCACTGTCACCATGGCACCTTGCACAATGCGTGCTGTCAACATGAGTGCTGTCACCATTGGCACTATCACCGTGAGCATTCTCACTGTGGTCAGAGTCAACATGGGCTCTGTCACCATGAGCACTGTCACCATAGGCAATGTCACCGTGGTCAGTGTCACCATGAGCAATGTCTCCATGGGCACTCCTACAGTGGGCACTGTCACTGTGCGAACTGTCACCATGGTTACTGCCACTATGAGCAGTGTCTCTGTGAGTACTGTCAGCATGGGTTTTTACCGTGAGCACTGTCACCATGAGCCCTGTCACCATTTTTCAGTGCCACCATGTGCACTACCACCATGTGCACTCTCACCATGGGCACTATCACCGATAACACTGTCACCATAAGTACTGTCTGCATGGGCACTGTCACCAAGGGCACGGCCAACATGTGACCTGTAACCATTGTCAGTGTCACTGTGAGAAGTGTCACCATGGGAATTAACAACATAGGCACTCTCATCATGAGCACTGTCACCATGAGCACTGACACCACGAGCACTGTCACCCAGGGCAGTGCCACCATGAGCACTGTCACCATAACTCTTGCTATGAGAATTGTAACCATGGGCAATTTCTCAATGAGTAATGTCACCATGTGTATTTTCACCTTGGGCACTCTCAAAGTAAACAGTATTACCATGAGCACTTTCACTGTGAACACTGTCACCATGGGCACTGGCACAATGTGGTGTGTCACCATGAGCCATGTCACCATGGGAAATGTCACCGTGAGAAGTGTCACCATAGGCAATGTCACCCATGGGCAATGTCACCATGGGAACTGCCATTTTGAGCACTGTCACCATGGGTACTGCAACCATGAGCACTGTCACCATGGGTACTGCAACCATGAGCGCTGTCACCATGAGCACTGTCACCATTGCAAGTATCACCATGTGCACTGTCACCATGGGCACTATCACAATGAGAACTGTCAGCATGGGCACTGTCACTCTTGGCAATGTCACCATGGGCACTATCACTTTGAGCACTGTCAACATGAGCACGTCACCATGGGCACTGTCAACATGGGTACTATCTCGAAGGTCAATGTCACCATGAGCATTGTCAGGATGGGCAACTTCACCGTGAGCACTGTCACCAATGGCACTATCACCATGAGCAATGTCACTGTGGGCCGTGTCACCAGGGGCACTATCACCATGGTTAATGTTATCATTGGCAATTTCCCCGTGAGCACTGTCACCCTGGGCACTGTCATCATGGGCACGGTCACCGTGAGCACTATCTCCATGAGCACAGCCACTGTGAACACCATCACCATAATCACTGGCCTCATCGGTACTGTCACCATGAGCACTGCCACAATGAGCACTGTCATCATGGGCACATCCCCCATGAGCACTGTCACTATGAGAACTGCTACCATGGGTATTTTCACCATGTGTACTGTCACCCTGTGTATTGTCACCATTTGCACTGTCACCATGAGGACTATTACCGTGAGCGCTATCACCGTGAGATCTCTCACCATGGTCACTGTCACCATGTCACCTTGCACAATGGTGGCTGTCAACATGAGTGCTGGCACCATTGGCACTATCACTGTGAGCATTCTCACTGTGGTCAGTGTCACCATGGGCACTGTCACCATGAGCACTGTCAACATGGGCACTCATACAGTGGGCACTGTCACTGTGAGCACTGTCACCTTGGGTACTGCCACCATGAGCGCTGTCACCATGAGCACTGTCACCATTGTGAGTATCACAATGTGCACTGTCACCATGGGCACTGGCACAATGTCGTGTGTCACCTTGAGCAATGTCACCATGGGAAATGTCACCGTGAGATGTGTCACCACAGGCAATGTCACCATGGGCAATGTCACCATGGGAAATGCCATTTTGCACACTGTCACCATGGGTACTGCAACCATGAGTACTGTCACCATTGGCAGTATGACCATGGGCACTGTCACCATGGGCACTATCACCATGACAACTCTCAGCGTGAGCACTGTCACTGTGGGAACTGGCATTGTGTGCAATTCCAACATGGGCAATGTCACCATGGGCACTATCACTGTGAGCACTGTCAATATAAGCACGTTAGCATGAGCCCTGTCACCATTGGCAATGTCACCGTGAGAAGTGTCACTATAGGCGATGTCACCGTGGGCACTGTCACCATGGTCACTGCCACCACTGTCACTGTCATTTTGAGCACTGTCACCATGGGTATTGCAACCATGAGCACTGTCACCATGAGCACTGTCACCATTGCGATTATCACCATGTGTACTGTCACCATGGGCACTATCACAATGAGAACTGTCAGCGTGGGCACTGTCACTGTTGGCAAGGGCACCGTGGGCACTTCCACCATGGGCAATGTCACCATGGGCACTATCACTGTGAGCACTGTCAACATGAGCACGTCACCATGGGCACTGTCAACATGGGTACTATCTCGAAGGGCAATGTCACCATGAGCATTGTCAGGAAGGGCAATTTCACCATGAGCACTGTCACCAAAGGCACTATCACCATGAGCAATGTCACTGTGGGCCGTGTCACCAGGGGCACTATCACCATGGTTAATGTTATCATTGGCACTTTCCCCGTGAGCACTGTCACCCTGGGCACTGTCATCATGGGCACGGTCACCGTGAGCACTATCTCCATGAGCACAGCCACAGTGAACACCATCACCATAATCACTGGCCTCATCGGTACTGTCACCATGAGCACTGCCACAATGAGCACTGTCAGCATGGGCACTTCCCCCATGAGCACTGTCACTATGAGAACTGCTAGCATGGGTATTTTCACCATGAGTACTCTCACCCTCTGTATTGTCACCATTTGCACTGTCACCATCAGGACTATTACCGTGAGTGCTATCACCGTGAGATCTCTCACCATGGTCACTGTCACCATGGCACCTTGCACAATGCGTGCTGTCAACATGAGTGCTGTCACCATTGGCACTATCACCGTGAGCATTCTCACTGTGGTCAGAGTCAACATGGGCTCTGTCACCATGAGCACTGTCACCATAGGCAATGTCACCGTGGTCAGTGTCACCATGAGCAATGTCTCCATGGGCACTCCTACAGTGGGCACTGTCACTGTGCGAACTGTCACCATGGTTACTGCCACTATGAGCAGTGTCTCTGTGAGTACTGTCAGCATGGGTTTTTACCGTGAGCACTGTCACCATGAGCCCTGTCACCATTTTTCAGTGCCACCATGTGCACTACCACCATGTGCACTCTCAACATGGGCACTATCACCGATAACACTGTCACCATAAGTACTGTCTGCATGGGCACTGTCACCAAGGGCACGGCCAACATGTGACCTGTAACCATTGTCAGTGTCACTGTGAGAAGTGTCACCATGGGAATTAACAACATAGGCACTCTCATCATGAGCACTGTCACCATGAGCACTGACACCACGAGCACTGTCACCCAGGGCAGTGCCACCATGAGCACTGTCACCATAACTGTTGCTATGAGAATTGTAACCATGGGCAATTTCTCAATGAGTAATGTCACCATGTGTATTTTCACATTGGGCACTCTCAAAGTAAACAGTATTACCATGAGCACTTTCACTGTGAACACTGTCACCATGGGCACTGGCACAATGTGGTGTGTCACCATGAGCCATGTCACCATGGGAAATGTCACCGTGAGAAGTGTCACCATAGGCAATGTCACCATGGGCAATGTCACCATGGGAACTGCCATTTTGAGCACTGTCACCATGGGTACTACAACCATGAGTACTGTCACCATGAGTAATTTAACCATTGGCAGTATGACCATGTGCACTGTCACCATGGGCACTATCACCATGACAACTCTCAGCGTGAGCACTGTCACTGTTGGAAATGGCATTGTGTGCAATTCCCCCATGGGCAATGTCACCATGGACATTATCGCTGTGAGCACTGTCAATATGAGCACGTCAACATGAGCCCTGTCACCATGGGCAATGTCACTGTGAGAAGTGTCACTATAGGCAATGTCACCGTGGGCACTGTCACCATGGTCACTGCCACCACTGTCACTGTCATTTTGAGCACTGTCACCATGGGTACTGCAACCATGAGCGCTGTCACCATGAGCACTGTCACCATTGCAAGTATCACCATGTGCACTGTCACCATGGGCACTATCACAATGAGAACTGTCAGCATGGGCACTGTCACTCTTGGCAATGTCAACATGGGCACTATCATTTTGAGCACTGTCAACATGAGCACGTCACCATGGGCACTGTCAACATGGGTACTATCTCGAAGGTCAATGTCACCATGAGCATTGTCAGGATGGGCAACTTCACCGTGAGCACTGTCACCAATGGCACTATCACCATGAGCAATGTCACTGTGGGCCGTGTCACCAGGGGCACTATCACCATGGTTAATGTTATCATTGGCAATTTCCCCGTGAGCACTGTCACCCTGGGCACTGTCATCATGGGCACGGTCACTGTGAGCACTATCTCCATGAGCACAGCCACTGTGAATACCATCACCATAATCACTGGCCTCATCGGTACTGTCACCATGAGCACTGCCACAATGAGCACTGTCAGCATGGGCACATCCCCCATGAGCACTGTCACTATGAGAACTGCTACCATGGGTATTTTCACCATGTGTACTGTCACCCTGTGTATTGTCACCATTTGCACTGTCACCATGAGGACTATTACCGTGAGCGCTATCACCGTGAGATCTCTCACCATGGTCACTGTCACCATGGCACCTTGCACAATGGGGGCTGTCAACATGAGTTCTGGCACCATTGGCACTATCACTGTGAGCATTCTCACTGTGGTCAGTGTCACCATGGGCACTGTCACCATGAGCACTGTCACCATAGGCAATGTCACCATGGTCAGTGTCACCATGAGCACTGTCAACATGGGCACTCATACAGTGGGCACTGTCACTGTGAGCACTGTCACCTTGGGTACTGCCACCATGAGCGCTGTCCCCATGAGCACTGTCACCATTGTGAGTATCACAATGTGCACTGTCACCATGGGCACTGGCACAATGTCGTGTGTCACCTTGAGCAATGTCACCATGGGAAATGTCACCGTGAGATGTGTCACCACAGGCAATGTCACCATGGGCAATGTCACCATGGGAAATGCCATTTTGCACACTGTCACCATGGGTACTGCAACCATGAGTACTGTCACCATTGGCAGTATGACCATGTGCACTGTCACCATGGGCACTATCACCATGACAACTCTCAGCGTGAGCACTGTCACTGTGGGAACTGGCATTGTGTGCAATTCCACCATGGGCAATGTCACCATGGGCACTATCACTGTGAGCACTGTCAATATAAGCACGTCAGCATGAGCCCTGTCACCATTGGCAATGTCACCGTGAGAAGTGTCACTATAGGCGATGTCACCGTGGGCACTGTCACCATGGTCACTGCCACCACTGTCACTGTCATTTTGAGCACTGTCACCATGGGTATTGCAACCATGAGCACTGTCACCATGAGCACTGTCACCATTGCGATTATCACCATGTGTACTGTCACCATGGGCACTATCACAATGAGAACTGTCAGCGTCGGCACTGTCACTGTTGGCAAGGGCACCGTGGGCACTTCCACCATGGGCAATGTCACCATGGGCACTATCACTGTGAGCACTGTCAACATGAGCACGTCACCATGGGCACTGTCAACATGGGTACTATCTCGAAGGGCAATGTCACCATGAGCATTGTCAGGAAGGGCAATTTCACCATGAGCACTGTCACCAAAGGCACTATCACCATGAGCAATGTCACTGTGGGCCGTGTCACCAGGGGCACTATCACCATGGTTAATGTTATCATTGGCAATTTCCCCGTGAGCACTGTCACCCTGGGCACTGTCATCATGGGCACGGTCACCGTGAGCACTATCTCCATGAGCACAGCCACAGTGAACACCATCACCATAATCACTGGCCTCATCGGTACTGTCACCATGAGCACTGCCACAATGAGCACTGTCAGCATGGGCACTTACCCCATGAGCACTGTCACTATGAGAACTGCTAGCATGGGTATTTTCACCATGAGTGCTCTCACCCTCTGTATTGTCACCATTTGCACTGTCACCCTCAGGACTATTACCGTGAGTGCTATCACCGTGAGATCTCTCACCATGGTCACTGTCACCATGGCACATTGCACAATGCGTGCTGTCAACATGAGTGCTGTCACCATTGGCACTATCACCGTGAGCATTCTCACTGTGGTCAGAGTCAACATGGGCTCTGTCACCATGAGCACTGTCACCATAGGCAATGTCACCGTGGTCAGTGTCACCATGAGCAATGTCTCCATGGGCACTCCTACAGTGGGCACTGTCACTGTGCGAACTGTCACCATGGTTACTGCCACTATGAGCAGTGTCTCTGTGAGTACTGTCAGCATGGGTTTTTACCGTGAGCACTGTCACCATGAGCCCTGTCACCATTTTTCAGTGCCACCATGTGCACTACCACCATGTGCACTCTCACTATGGGCACTATCACCGATAACACTGTCACCATAAGTACTGTCTGCATGGGCACTGTCACCAAGGGCACGGCCAACATGTGACCTGTAACCATTGTCAGTGTCACTGTGAGAAGTGTCACCATGGGAATTAACAACATAGGCACTCTCATCATGAGCACTGTCACCATGAGCACTGACACCACGAGCACTGTCACCCAGGGCAGTGCCACCATGAGCACTGTCACCATAACTGTTGCTATGAGAATTGTAACCATGGGCAATTTCTCAATGAGTAATGTCACCATGTGTATTTTCACCTTGGGCACTCTCAAAGTAAACAGTATTACCATGAGCACTTTCACTGTGAACACTGTCACCATGGGCACTGGCACAATGTGGTGTGTCACCATGAGCCATGTCACCATGGGAAATGTCACCGTGAGAAGTGTCACCATAGGCAATGTCACCATGGGCAATGTCACCATGGGAACTGCCATTTTGAGCACTGTCACCATGGGTACTACAACCATGAGTACTGTCACCATGAGTAATTTAACCATTGGCAGTATGACCATGTGCACTGTCACCATGGGCACTATCACCATGACAACTCTCAGCGTGAGCACTGTCACTGTTGGAAATGGCATTGTGTGCAATTCCCCCATGGGCAATGTCACCATGGACATTATCGCTGTGAGCACTGTCAATATGAGCACGTCAACATGAGCCCTGTCACCATGGGCAATGTCACTGTGAGAAGTGTCACTATAGGCAATGTCACCGTGGGCACTGTCACCATGGTCACTGCCACCACTGTCACTGTCATTTTGAGCACTGTCACCATGGGTACTGCAACCATGAGCGCTGTCACCATGAGCACTGTCACCATTGCAAGTATCACCATGTGCACTGTCACCATGGGCACTATCACAATGAGAACTGTCAGCATGGGCACTGTCACTCTTGGCAATGTCACCATGGGCACTATCACTTTGAGCACTGTCAACATGAGCACGTCACCATGGGCACTGTCAACATGGGTACTATCTCGAAGGTCAATGTCACCATGAGCATTGTCAGGATGGGCAACTTCACCGTGAGCACTGTCACCAATGGCACTATCACCATGAGCAATGTCACTGTGGGCCGTGTCACCAGGGGCACTATCACCATGGTTAATGTTATCATTGGCAATTTCCCCGTGAGCACTGTCACCCTGGGCACTGTCATCATGGGCACGGTCACCGTGAGCACTATCTCCATGAGCACAGCCACTGTGAACACCATCACCATAATCACTGGCCTCATCGGTACTGTCACCATGAGCACTGCCACAATGAGCACTGTCAGCATGGGCACATCCCCCATGAGCACTGTCACTATGAGAACTGCTACCATGGGTATTTTCACCATGTGTACTGTCACCCTGTGTATTGTCACCATTTGCACTGTCACCATGAGGACTATTACCGTGAGCGCTATCACCGTGAGATCTCTCACCATGGTCACTGTCACCATGTCACCTTGCACAATGGGGGCTGTCAACATGAGTGCTGGCACCATTGGCACTATCACTGTGAGCATTCTCACTGTGGTCAGTGTCACCATGGGCACTGTCACCATGAGCACTGTCACCATAGGCAATGTCACCATGGTCAGTGTCACCATGAGCACTGTCAACATGGGCACTCATACAGTGGGCACTGTCACTGTGAGCACTGTCACCTTGGGTACTGCCACCATGAGCGCTGTCCCCATGAGCACTGTCACCATTGTGAGTATCACAATGTGCACTGTCACCATGGGCACTGGCACAATGTCGTGTGTCACCTTGAGCAATGTCACCATGGGAAATGTCACCGTGAGATGTGTCACCACAGGCAATGTCACCATGGGCAATGTCACCATGGGAAATGCCATTTTGCACACTGTCACCATGGGTACTGCAACCATGAGTACTGTCACCATTGGCAGTATGACCATGTGCACTGTCACCATGGGCACTATCACCATGACAACTCTCAGCGTGAGCACTGTCACTGTGGGAACTGGCATTGTGTGCAATTCCACCATGGGCAATGTCACCATGGGCACTATCACTGTGAGCACTGTCAATATAAGCACGTCAGCATGAGCCCTGTCACCATTGGCAATGTCACCGTGAGAAGTGTCACTATAGGCGATGTCACCGTGGGCACTGTCACCATGGTCACTGCCACCACTGTCACTGTCATTTTGAGCACTGTCACCATGGGTATTGCAACCATGAGCACTGTCACCATGAGCACTGTCACCATTGCGATTATCACCATGTGTACTGTCACCATGGGCACTATCACAATGAGAACTGTCAGCGTGGGCACTGTCACTGTTGGCAAGGGCACCGTGGGCACTTCCACCATGGGCAATGTCACCATGGGCACTATCACTGTGAGCACTGTCAACATGAGCACGTCACCATGGGCACTGTCAACATGGGTACTATCTCGAAGGGCAATGTCACCATGAGCATTGTCAGGAAGGGCAATTTCACCATGAGCACTGTCACCAAAGGCACTATCACCATGAGCAATGTCACTGTGGGCCGTGTCACCAGGGGCACTATCACCATGGTTAATGTTATCATTGGCACTTTCCCCGTGAGCACTGTCACCCTGGGCACTGTCATCATGGGCACGGTCACCGTGAGCACTATCTCCATGAGCACAGCCACAGTGAACACCATCACCATAATCACTGGCCTCATCGGTACTGTCACCATGAGCACTGCTACAATGAGCACTGTCAGCATGGGCACTTCCCCCATGAGCACTGTCACTATGAGAACTGCTAGCATGGGTATTTTCACCATGAGTACTCTCACCCTCTGTATTGTCACCATTTGCACTGTCACCATCAGGACTATTACCGTGAGTGCTATCACCGTGAGATCTCTCACCATGGTCACTGTCACCATGGCACCTTGCACAATGCGTGCTGTCAACATGAGTGCTGTCACCATTGGCACTATCACCGTGAGCATTCTCACTGTGGTCAGAGTCAACATGGGCTCTGTCACCATGAGCACTGTCACCATAGGCAATGTCACCGTGGTCAGTGTCACCATGAGCAATGTCTCCATGGGCACTCCTACAGTGGGCACTGTCACTGTGCGAACTGTCACCATGGTTACTGCCACTATGAGCAGTGTCTCTGTGAGTACTGTCAGCATGGGTTTTTACCGTGAGCACTGTCACCATGAGCCCTGTCACCATTTTTCAGTGCCACCATGTGCACTACCACCATGTGCACTCTCACTATGGGCACTATCACCGATAACACTGTCACCATAAGTACTGTCTGCATGGGCACTGTCACCAAGGGCACGGCCAACATGTGACCTGTAACCATTGTCAGTGTCACTGTGAGAAGTGTCACCATGGGAATTAACAACATAGGCACTCTCATCATGAGCACTGTCACCATGAGCACTGACACCACGAGCACTGTCACCCAGGGCAGTGCCACCATGAGCACTGTCACCATAACTGTTGCTATGAGAATTGTAACCATGGGCAATTTCTCAATGAGTAATGTCACCATGTGTATTTTCACCTTGGGCACTCTCAAAGTAAACAGTATTACCATGAGCACTTTCACTGTGAACACTGTCACCATGGGCACTGGCACAATGTGGTGTGTCACCATGAGCCATGTCACCATGGGAAATGTCACCGTGAGAAGTGTCACCCTAGGCAATGTCACCATGGGCAATGTCAGCATGGGAACTGCCATTTTGAGCACTGTCACCATGGGTACTACAACCATGAGTACTGTCACCATGAGTAATTTAACCATTGGCAGTATGACCATGTGCACTGTCACCATGGGCACTATCACCATGACAACTCTCAGCGTGAGCACTGTCACTGTTGGAAATGGCATTGTGTGCAATTCCACCATGGGCAATGTCACCATGGACATTATCGCTGTGAGCACTGTCAATATGAGCACGTCAACATGAGCCCTGTCACCATGGGCAATGTCACTGTGAGAAGTGTCACTATAGGCAATGTCACCGTGGGCACTGTCACCATGGTCACTGCCACCACTGTCACTGTCATTTTGAGCACTGTCACCATGGGTACTGCAACCATGAGCGCTGTCACCATGAGCACTGTCACCATTGCAAGTATCACCATGTGCACTGTCACCATGGGCACTATCACAATGAGAACTGTCAGCATGGGCACTGTCACTCTTGGCAATGTCACCATGGGCACTATCACTTTGAGCACTGTCAACATGAGCACGTCACCATGGGCACTGTCAACATGGGTACTATCTCGAAGGTCAATGTCACCATGAGCATTGTCAGGATGGGCAACTTCACCGTGAGCACTGTCACCAATGGCACTATCACCATGAGCAATGTCACTGTGGGCCGTGTCACCAGGGGCACTATCACCATGGTTAATGTTATCATTGGCAATTTCCCCGTGAGCACTGTCACCCTGGGCACTGTCATCATGGGCACGGTCACCGTGAGCACTATCTCCATGAGCACAGCCACTGTGAACACCATCACCATAATCACTGGCCTCATCGGTACTGTCACCATGAGCACTGCCACAATGAGCACTGTCAGCATGGGCACATCCCCCATGAGCACTGTCACTATGAGAACTGCTACCATGGGTATTTTCACCATGTGTACTGTCACCCTGTGTATTGTCACCATTTGCACTGTCACCATGAGGACTATTACCGTGAGCGCTATCACCGTGAGATCTCTCACCATGGTCACTGTCACCATGTCACCTTGCACAATGGTGGCTGTCAACATGAGTGCTGGCACCATTGGCACTATCACTGTGAGCATTCTCACTGTGGTCAGTGTCACCATGGGCACTGTCACCATGAGCACTGTCACCATAGGCAATGTCACCATGGTCAGTGTCACCATGAGCACTGTCAACATGGGCACTCATACAGTGGGCACTGTCACTGTGAGCACTGTCACCTTGGGTACTGCCACCATGAGCGCTGTCCCCATGAGCACTGTCACCATTGTGAGTATCACAATGTGCACTGTCACCATGGGCACTGGCACAATGTCGTGTGTCACCTTGAGCAATGTCACCATGGGAAATGTCACCGTGAGATGTGTCACCACAGGCAATGTCACCATGGGCAATGTCACCATGGGAAATGCCATTTTGCACACTGTCACCATGGGTACTGCAACCATGAGTACTGTCACCATTGGCAGTATGACCATGTGCACTGTCACCATGGGCACTATCACCATGACAACTCTCAGCGTGAGCACTGTCACTGTGGGAACTGGCATTGTGTGCAATTCCACCATGGGCAATGTCACCATGGGCACTATCACTGTGAGCACTGTCAATATAAGCACGTCAGCATGAGCCCTGTCACCATTGGCAATGTCACCGTGAGAAGTGTCACTATAGGCGATGTCACCGTGGGCACTGTCACCATGGTCACTGCCACCACTGTCACTGTCATTTTGAGCACTGTCACCATGGGTATTGCAACCATGAGCACTGTCACCATGAGCACTGTCACCATTGCGATTATCACCATGTGTACTGTCACCATGGGCACTATCACAATGAGAACTGTCAGCGTGGGCACTGTCACTGTTGGCAAGGGCACCGTGGGCACTTCCACCATGGGCAATGTCACCATGGGCACTATCACTGTGAGCACTGTCAACATGAGCACGTCACCATGGGCACTGTCAACATGGGTACTATCTCGAAGGGCAATGTCACCATGAGCATTGTCAGGAAGGGCAATTTCACCATGAGCACTGTCACCAAAGGCACTATCACCATGAGCAATGTCACTGTGGGCCGTGTCACCAGGGGCACTATCACCATGGTTAATGTTATCATTGGCACTTTCCCCGTGAGCACTGTCACCCTGGGCACTGTCATCATGGGCACGGTCACCGTGAGCACTATCTCCATGAGCACAGCCACAGTGAACACCATCACCATAATCACTGGCCTCATCGGTACTGTCACCATGAGCACTGCCACAATGAGCACTGTCAGCATGGGCACTTCCCCCATGAGCACTGTCACTATGAGAACTGCTAGCATGGGTATTTTCACCATGAGTACTCTCACCCTCTGTATTGTCACCATTTGCACTGTCACCATCAGGACTATTACCGTGAGTGCTATCACCGTGAGATCTCTCACCATGGTCACTGTCACCATGGCACCTTGCACAATGCGTGCTGTCAACATGAGTGCTGTCACCATTGGCACTATCACCGTGAGCATTCTCACTGTGGTCAGAGTCAACATGGGCTCTGTCACCATGAGCACTGTCACCATAGGCAATGTCACCGTGGTCAGTGTCACCATGAGCAATGTCTCCATGGGCACTCCTACAGTGGGCACTGTCACTGTGCGAACTGTCACCATGGTTACTGCCACTATGAGCAGTGTCTCTGTGAGTACTGTCAGCATGGGTTTTTACCGTGAGCACTGTCACCATGAGCCCTGTCACCATTTTTCAGTGCCACCATGTGCACTACCACCATGTGCACTCTCACTATGGGCACTATCACCGATAACACTGTCACCATAAGTACTGTCTGCATGGGCACTGTCACCAAGGGCACGGCCAACATGTGACCTGTAACCATTGTCAGTGTCACTGTGAGAAGTGTCACCATGGGAATTAACAACATAGGCACTCTCATCATGAGCACTGTCACCATGAGCACTGACACCACGAGCACTGTCACCCAGGGCAGTGCCACCATGAGCACTGTCACCATAACTGTTGCTATGAGAATTGTAACCATGGGCAATTTCTCAATGAGTAATGTCACCATGTGTATTTTCACCTTGGGCACTCTCAAAGTAAACAGTATTACCATGAGCACTTTCACTGTGAACACTGTCACCATGGGCACTGGCACAATGTGGTGTGTCACCATGAGCCATGTCACCATGGGAAATGTCACCGTGAGAAGTGTCACCCTAGGCAATGTCACCATGGGCAATGTCAGCATGGGAACTGCCATTTTGAGCACTGTCACCATGGGTACTACAACCATGAGTACTGTCACCATGAGTAATTTAACCATTGGCAGTATGACCATGTGCACTGTCACCATGGGCACTATCACCATGACAACTCTCAGCGTGAGCACTGTCACTGTTGGAAATGGCATTGTGTGCAATTCCACCATGGGCAATGTCACCATGGACATTATCGCTGTGAGCACTGTCAATATGAGCACGTCAACATGAGCCCTGTCACCATGGGCAATGTCACTGTGAGAAGTGTCACTATAGGCAATGTCACCGTGGGCACTGTCACCATGGTCACTGCCACCACTGTCACTGTCATTTTGAGCACTGTCACCATGGGTACTGCAACCATGAGCGCTGTCACCATGAGCACTGTCACCATTGCAAGTATCACCATGTGCACTGTCACCATGGGCACTATCACAATGAGAACTGTCAGCATGGGCACTGTCACTCTTGGCAATGTCACCATGGGCACTATCACTTTGAGCACTGTCAACATGAGCACGTCACCATGGGCACTGTCAACATGGGTACTATCTCGAAGGTCAATGTCACCATGAGCATTGTCAGGATGGGCAACTTCACCGTGAGCACTGTCACCAATGGCACTATCACCATGAGCAATGTCACTGTGGGCCGTGTCACCAGGGGCACTATCACCATGGTTAATGTTATCATTGGCAATTTCCCCGTGAGCACTGTCACCCTGGGCACTGTCATCATGGGCACGGTCACCGTGAGCACTATCTCCATGAGCACAGCCACTGTGAACACCATCACCATAATCACTGGCCTCATCGGTACTGTCACCATGAGCACTGCCACAATGAGCACTGTCAGCATGGGCACATCCCCCATGAGCACTGTCACTATGAGAACTGCTACCATGGGTATTTTCACCATGTGTACTGTCACCCTGTGTATTGTCACCATTTGCACTGTCACCATGAGGACTATTACCGTGAGCGCTATCACCGTGAGATCTCTCACCATGGTCACTGTCACCATGTCACCTTGCACAATGGTGGCTGTCAACATGAGTGCTGGCACCATTGGCACTATCACTGTGAGCATTCTCACTGTGGTCAGTGTCACCATGGGCACTGTCACCATGAGCACTGTCACCATAGGCAATGTCACCATGGTCAGTGTCACCATGAGCACTGTCAACATGGGCACTCATACAGTGGGCACTGTCACTGTGAGCACTGTCACCTTGGGTACTGCCACCATGAGCGCTGTCCCCATGAGCACTGTCACCATTGTGAGTATCACAATGTGCACTGTCACCATGGGCACTGGCACAATGTCGTGTGTCACCTTGAGCAATGTCACCATGGGAAATGTCACCGTGAGATGTGTCACCACAGGCAATGTCACCATGGGCAATGTCACCATGGGAAATGCCATTTTGCACACTGTCACCATGGGTACTGCAACCATGAGTACTGTCACCATTGGCAGTATGACCATGTGCACTGTCACCATGGGCACTATCACCATGACAACTCTCAGCGTGAGCACTGTCACTGTGGGAACTGGCATTGTGTGCAATTCCACCATGGGCAATGTCACCATGGGCACTATCACTGTGAGCACTGTCAATATAAGCACGTCAGCATGAGCCCTGTCACCATTGGCAATGTCACCGTGAGAAGTGTCACTATAGGCGATGTCACCGTGGGCACTGTCACCATGGTCACTGCCACCACTGTCACTGTCATTTTGAGCACTGTCACCATGGGTATTGCAACCATGAGCACTGTCACCATGAGCACTGTCACCATTGCGATTATCACCATGTGTACTGTCACCATGGGCACTATCACAATGAGAACTGTCAGCGTGGGCACTGTCACTGTTGGCAAGGGCACCGTGGGCACTTCCACCATGGGCAATGTCACCATGGGCACTATCACTGTGAGCACTGTCAACATGAGCACGTCACCATGGGCACTGTCAACATGGGTACTATCTCGAAGGGCAATGTCACCATGAGCATTGTCAGGAAGGGCAATTTCACCATGAGCACTGTCACCAAAGGCACTATCACCATGAGCAATGTCACTGTGGGCCGTGTCACCAGGGGCACTATCACCATGGTTAATGTTATCATTGGCACTTTCCCCGTGAGCACTGTCACCCTGGGCACTGTCATCATGGGCACGGTCACCGTGAGCACTATCTCCATGAGCACAGCCACAGTGAACACCATCACCATAATCACTGGCCTCATCGGTACTGTCACCATGAGCACTGCCACAATGAGCACTGTCAGCATGGGCACTTCCCCCATGAGCACTGTCACTATGAGAACTGCTAGCATGGGTATTTTCACCATGAGTACTCTCACCCTCTGTATTGTCACCATTTGCACTGTCACCATCAGGACTATTACCGTGAGTGCTATCACCGTGAGATCTCTCACCATGGTCACTGTCACCATGGCACCTTGCACAATGCGTGCTGTCAACATGAGTGCTGTCACCATTGGCACTATCACCGTGAGCATTCTCACTGTGGTCAGAGTCAACATGGGCTCTGTCACCATGAGCACTGTCACCATAGGCAATGTCACCGTGGTCAGTGTCACCATGAGCAATGTCTCCATGGGCACTCCTACAGTGGGCACTGTCACTGTGCGAACTGTCACCATGGTTACTGCCACTATGAGCAGTGTCTCTGTGAGTACTGTCAGCATGGGTTTTTACCGTGAGCACTGTCACCATGAGCCCTGTCACCATTTTTCAGTGCCACCATGTGCACTACCACCATGTGCACTCTCACCATGGGCACTATCACCGATAACACTGTCACCATAAGTACTGTCTGCATGGGCACTGTCACCAAGGGCACGGCCAACATGTGACCTGTAACCATTGTCAGTGTCACTGTGAGAAGTGTCACCATGGGAATTAACAACATAGGCACTCTCATCATGAGCACTGTCACCATGAGCACTGACACCACGAGCACTGTCACCCAGGGCAGTGCCACCATGAGCACTGTCACCATAACTGTTGCTATGAGAATTGTAACCATGGGCAATTTCTCAATGAGTAATGTCACCATGTGTATTTTCACCTTGGGCACTCTCAAAGTAAACAGTATTACCATGAGCACTTTCACTGTGAACACTGTCACCATGGGCACTGGCACAATGTGGTGTGTCACCATGAGCCATGTCACCATGGGAAATGTCACCGTGAGAAGTGTCACCATAGGCAATGTCACCATGGGCAATGTCACCATGGGAACTGCCATTTTGAGCACTGTCACCATGGGTACTACAACCATGAGTACTGTCACCATGAGTAATTTAACCATTGGCAGTATGACCATGTGCACTGTCACCATGGGCACTATCACCATGACAACTCTCAGCGTGAGCACTGTCACTGTTGGAAATGGCATTGTGTGCAATTCCACCATGGGCAATGTCACCATGGACATTATCGCTGTGAGCACTGTCAATATGAGCACGTCAACATGAGCCCTGTCACCATGGGCAATGTCACTGTGAGAAGTGTCACTATAGGCAATGTCACCGTGGTCACTGTCACCATGGTCACTGCCACCACTGTCACTGTCATTTTGAGCACTGTCACCATGGGTACTGCAACCATGAGCGCTGTCACCATGAGCACTGTCACCATTGCAAGTATCACCATGTGCACTGTCACCATGGGCACTATCACAATGAGAACTGTCAGCATGGGCACTGTCACTCTTGGCAATGTCAACATGGGCACTATCATTTTGAGCACTGTCAACATGAGCACGTCACCATGGGCACTGTCAACATGGGTACTATCTCGAAGGTCAATGTCACCATGTGCATTGTCAGGATGGGCAACTTCACCGTGAGCACTGTCACCAATGGCACTATCACCATGAGCAATGTCACTGTGGGCCGTGTCACCAGGGGCACTATCACCATGGTTAATGTTATCATTGGCAATTTCCCCGTGAGCACTGTCACCCTGGGCACTGTCATCATGGGCACGGTCACTGTGAGCACTATCTCCATGAGCACAGCCACTGTGAATACCATCACCATAATCACTGGCCTCATCGGTACTGTCACCATGAGCACTGCCACAATGAGCACTGTCAGCATGGGCACATCCCCCATGAGCACTGTCACTATGAGAACTGCTACCATGGGTATTTTCACCATGTGTACTGTCACCCTGTGTATTGTCACCATTTGCACTGTCACCATGAGGACTATTACCGTGAGCGCTATCACCGTGAGATCTCTCACCATGGTCACTGTCACCATGGCACCTTGCACAATGGGGGCTGTCAACATGAGTTCTGGCACCATTGGCACTATCACTGTGAGCATTCTCACTGTGGTCAGTGTCACCATGGGCACTGTCACCATGAGCACTGTCACCATAGGCAATGTCACCATGGTCAGTGTCACCATGAGCACTGTCAACATGGGCACTCATACAGTGGGCACTGTCACTGTGAGCACTGTCACCTTGGGTACTGCCACCATGAGCGCTGTCCCCATGAGCACTGTCACCATTGTGAGTATCACAATGTGCACTGTCACCATGGGCACTGGCACAATGTCGTGTGTCACCTTGAGCAATGTCACCATGGGAAATGTCACCGTGAGATGTGTCACCACAGGCAATGTCACCATGGGCAATGTCACCATGGGAAATGCCATTTTGCACACTGTCACCATGGGTACTGCAACCATGAGTACTGTCACCATTGGCAGTATGACCATGTGCACTGTCACCATGGGCACTATCACCATGACAACTCTCAGCGTGAGCACTGTCACTGTGGGAACTGGCATTGTGTGCAATTCCACCATGGGCAATGTCACCATGGGCACTATCACTGTGAGCACTGTCAATATAAGCACGTCAGCATGAGCCCTGTCACCATTGGCAATGTCACCGTGAGAAGTGTCACTATAGGCGATGTCACCTTGGGCACTGTCACCATGGTCACTGCCACCACTGTCACTGTCATTTTGAGCACTGTCACCATGGGTATTGCAACCATGAGCACTGTCACCATGAGCACTGTCACCATTGCGATTATCACCATGTGTACTGTCACCATGGTCACTATCACAATGAGAACTGTCAGCGTGGGCACTGTCACTGTTGGCAAGGGCACCGTGGGCACTTCCACCATGGGCAATGTCACCATGGGCACTATCACTGTGAGCACTGTCAACATGAGCACGTCACCATGGGCACTGTCAACATGGGTACTATCTCGAAGGGCAATGTCACCATGAGCATTGTCAGGAAGGGCAATTTCACCATGAGCACTGTCACCAAAGGCACTATCACCATGAGCAATGTCACTGTGGGCCGTGTCACCAGGGGCACTATCAACATGGTTAATGTTATCATTGGCACTTTCCCCGTGAGCACTGTCACCCTGGGCACTGTCATCATGGGCACGGTCACCGTGAGCACTATCTCCATGAGCACAGCCACAGTGAACACCATCACCATAATCACTGGCCTCATCGGTACTGTCACCATGAGCACTGCCACAATGAGCACTGTCAGCATGGGCACTTACCCCATGAGCACTGTCACTATGAGAACTGCTAGCATGGGTATTTTCACCATGAGTGCTCTCACCCTCTGTATTGTCACCATTTGCACTGTCACCCTCAGGACTATTACCGTGAGTGCTATCACCGTGAGATCTCTCACCATGGTCACTGTCACCATGGCACATTGCACAATGCGTGCTGTCAACATGAGTGCTGTCACCATTGGCACTATCACCGTGAGCATTCTCACTGTGGTCAGAGTCAACATGGGCTCTGTCACCATGAGCACTGTCACCATAGGCAATGTCACCGTGGTCAGTGTCACCATGAGCAATGTCTCCATGGGCACTCCTACAGTGGGCACTGTCACTGTGCGAACTGTCACCATGGTTACTGCCACTATGAGCAGTGTCTCTGTGAGTACTGTCAGCATGGGTTTTTACCGTGAGCACTGTCACCATGAGCCCTGTCACCATTTTTCAGTGCCACCATGTGCACTACCACCATGTGCACTCTCACTATGGGCACTATCACCGATAACACTGTCACCATAAGTACTGTCTGCATGGGCACTGTCACCAAGGGCACGGCCAACATGTGACCTGTAACCATTGTCAGTGTCACTGTGAGAAGTGTCACCATGGGAATTAACAACATAGGCACTCTCATCATGAGCACTGTCACCATGAGCACTGACACCACGAGCACTGTCACCCAGGGCAGTGCCACCATGAGCACTGTCACCATAACTGTTGCTATGAGAATTGTAACCATGGGCAATTTCTCAATGAGTAATGTCACCATGTGTATTTTCACCTTGGGCACTCTCAAAGTAAACAGTATTACCATGAGCACTTTCACTGTGAACACTGTCACCATGGGCACTGGCACAATGTGGTGTGTCACCATGAGCCATGTCACCATGGGAAATGTCACCGTGAGAAGTGTCACCATAGGCAATGTCACCATGGGCAATGTCACCATGGGAACTGCCATTTTGAGCACTGTCACCATGGGTACTACAACCATGAGTACTGTCACCATGAGTAATTTAACCATTGGCAGTATGACCATGTGCACTGTCACCATGGGCACTATCACCATGACAACTCTCAGCGTGAGCACTGTCACTGTTGGAAATGGCATTGTGTGCAATTCCACCATGGGCAATGTCACCATGGACATTATCGCTGTGAGCACTGTCAATATGAGCACGTCAACATGAGCCCTGTCACCATGGGCAATGTCACTGTGAGAAGTGTCACTATAGGCAATGTCACCGTGGGCACTGTCACCATGGTCACTGCCACCACTGTCACTGTCATTTTGAGCACTGTCACCATGGGTACTGCAACCATGAGCGCTGTCACCATGAGCACTGTCACCATTGCAAGTATCACCATGTGCACTGTCACCATGGGCACTATCACAATGAGAACTGTCAGCATGGGCACTGTCACTCTTGGCAATGTCACCATGGGCACTATCACTTTGAGCACTGTCAACATGAGCACGTCACCATGGGCACTGTCAACATGGGTACTATCTCGAAGGTCAATGTCACCATGAGCATTGTCAGGATGGGCAACTTCACCGTGAGCACTGTCACCAATGGCACTATCACCATGAGCAATGTCACTGTGGGCCGTGTCACCAGGGGCACTATCACCATGGTTAATGTTATCATTGGCAATTTCCCCGTGAGCACTGTCACCCTGGGCACTGTCATCATGGGCACGGTCACCGTGAGCACTATCTCCATGAGCACAGCCACTGTGAACACCATCACCATAATCACTGGCCTCATCGGTACTGTCAACATGAGCACTGCCACAATGAGCACTGTCAGCATGGGCACATCCCCCATGAGCACTGTCACTATGAGAAATGCTACCATGGGTATTTTCACCATGTGTACTGTCACCCTGTGTATTGTCACCATTTGCACTGTCACCATGAGGACTATTACCGTGAGCGCTATCACCGTGAGATCTCTCACCATGGTCACTGTCACCATGTCACCTTGCACAATGGTGGCTGTCAACATGAGTGCTGGCACCATTGGCACTATCACTGTGAGCATTCTCACTGTGGTCAGTGTCACCATGGGCACTGTCACCATGAGCACTGTCACCATAGGCAATGTCACCATGGTCAGTGTCACCATGAGCACTGTCAACATGGGCACTCATACAGTGGGCACTGTCACTGTGAGCACTGTCACCTTGGGTACTGCCACCATGAGCGCTGTCCCCATGAGCACTGTCACCATTGTGAGTATCACAATGTGCACTGTCACCATGGGCACTGGCACAATGTCGTGTGTCACCTTGAGCAATGTCACCATGGGAAATGTCACCGTGAGATGTGTCACCACAGGCAATGTCACCATGGGCAATGTCACCATGGGAAATGCCATTTTGCACACTGTCACCATGGGTACTGCAACCATGAGTACTGTCACCATTGGCAGTATGACCATGTGCACTGTCACCATGGGCACTATCACCATGACAACTCTCAGCGTGAGCACTGTCACTGTGGGAACTGGCATTGTGTGCAATTCCACCATGGGCAATGTCACCATGGGCACTATCACTGTGAGCACTGTCAATATAAGCACGTCAGCATGAGCCCTGTCACCATTGGCAATGTCACCGTGAGAAGTGTCACTATAGGCGATGTCACCGTGGGCACTGTCACCATGGTCACTGCCACCACTGTCACTGTCATTTTGAGCACTGTCACCATGGGTATTGCAACCATGAGCACTGTCACCATGAGCACTGTCACCATTGCGATTATCACCATGTGTACTGTCACCATGGGCACTATCACAATGAGAACTGTCAGCGTGGGCACTGTCACTGTTGGCAAGGGCACCGTGGGCACTTCCACCATGGGCAATGTCACCATGGGCACTATCACTGTGAGCACTGTCAACATGAGCACGTCACCATGGGCACTGTCAACATGGGTACTATCTCGAAGGGCAATGTCACCATGAGCATTGTCAGGAAGGGCAATTTCACCATGAGCACTGTCACCAAAGGCACTATCACCATGAGCAATGTCACTGTGGGCCGTGTCACCAGGGGCACTATCACCATGGTTAATGTTATCATTGGCACTTTCCCCGTGAGCACTGTCACCCTGGGCACTGTCATCATGGGCACGGTCACCGTGAGCACTATCTCCATGAGCACAGCCACAGTGAACACCATCACCATAATCACTGGCCTCATCGGTACTGTCACCATGAGCACTGCCACAATGAGCACTGTCAGCATGGGCACTTACCCCATGAGCACTGTCACTATGAGAACTGCTAGCATGGGTATTTTCACCATGAGTGCTCTCACCCTCTGTATTGTCACCATTTGCACTGTCACCCTCAGGACTATTACCGTGAGTGCTATCACCGTGAGATCTCTCACCATGGTCACTGTCACCATGGCACCTTGCACAATGCGTGCTGTCAACATGAGTGCTGTCACCATTGGCACTATCACCGTGAGCATTCTCACTGTGGTCAGAGTCAACATGGGCTCTGTCACCATGAGCACTGTCACCATAGGCAATGTCACCGTGGTCAGTGTCACCATGAGCAATGTCTCCATGGGCACTCCTACAGTGGGCACTGTCACTGTGCGAACTGTCACCATGGTTACTGCCACTATGAGCAGTGTCTCTGTGAGTACTGTCAGCATGGGTTTTTACCGTGAGCACTGTCACCATGAGCCCTGTCACCATTTTTCAGTGCCACCATGTGCACTACCACCATGTGCACTCTCACTATGGGCACTATCACCGATAACACTGTCACCATAAGTACTGTCTGCATGGGCACTGTCACCAAGGGCACGGCCAACATGTGACCTGTAACCATTGTCAGTGTCACTGTGAGAAGTGTCACCATGGGAATTAACAACATAGGCACTCTCATCATGAGCACTGTCACCATGAGCACTGACACCACGAGCACTGTCACCCAGGGCAGTGCCACCATGAGCACTGTCACCATAACTGTTGCTATGAGAATTGTAACCATGGGCAATTTCTCAATGAGTAATGTCACCATGTGTATTTTCACCTTGGGCACTCTCAAAGTAAACAGTATTACCATGAGCACTTTCACTGTGAACACTGTCACCATGGGCACTGGCACAATGTGGTGTGTCACCATGAGCCATGTCACCATGGGAAATGTCACCGTGAGAAGTGTCACCATAGGCAATGTCACCATGGGCAATGTCACCATGGGAACTGCCATTTTGAGCACTGTCACCATGGGTACTACAACCATGAGTACTGTCACCATGAGTAATTTAACCATTGGCAGTATGACCATGTGCACTGTCACCATGGGCACTATCACCATGACAACTCTCAGCGTGAGCACTGTCACTGTTGGAAATGGCATTGTGTGCAATTCCACCATGGGCAATGTCACCATGGACATTATCGCTGTGAGCACTGTCAATATGAGCACGTCAACATGAGCCCTGTCACCATGGGCAATGTCACTGTGAGAAGTGTCACTATAGGCAATGTCACCGTGGGCACTGTCACCATGGTCACTGCCACCACTGTCACTGTCATTTTGAGCACTGTCACCATGGGTACTGCAACCATGAGCGCTGTCACCATGAGCACTGTCACCATTGCAAGTATCACCATGTGCACTGTCACCATGGGCACTATCACAATGAGAACTGTCAGCATGGGCACTGTCACTCTTGGCAATGTCACCATGGGCACTATCACTTTGAGCACTGTCAACATGAGCACGTCACCATGGGCACTGTCAACATGGGTACTATCTCGAAGGTCAATGTCACCATGAGCATTGTCAGGATGGGCAACTTCACCGTGAGCACTGTCACCAATGGCACTATCACCATGAGCAATGTCACTGTGGGCCGTGTCACCAGGGGCACTATCACCATGGTTAATGTTATCATTGGCAATTTCCCCGTGAGCACTGTCACCCTGGGCACTGTCATCATGGGCACGGTCACCGTGAGCACTATCTCCATGAGCACAGCCACTGTGAACACCATCACCATAATCACTGGCCTCATCGGTACTGTCACCATGAGCACTGCCACAATGAGCACTGTCAGCATGGGCACATCCCCCATGAGCACTGTCACTATGAGAACTGCTACCATGGGTATTTTCACCATGTGTACTGTCACCCTGTGTATTGTCACCATTTGCACTGTCACCATGAGGACTATTACCGTGAGCGCTATCACCGTGAGATCTCTCACCATGGTCACTGTCACCATGTCACCTTGCACAATGGTGGCTGTCAACATGAGTGCTGGCACCATTGGCACTATCACTGTGAGCATTCTCACTGTGGTCAGTGTCACCATGGGCACTGTCACCATGAGCACTGTCACCATAGGCAATGTCACCATGGTCAGTGTCACCATGAGCACTGTCAACATGGGCACTCATACAGTGGGCACTGTCACTGTGAGCACTGTCACCTTGGGTACTGCCACCATGAGCGCTGTCCCCATGAGCACTGTCACCATTGTGAGTATCACAATGTGCACTGTCACCATGGGCACTGGCACAATGTCGTGTGTCACCTTGAGCAATGTCACCATGGGAAATGTCACCGTGAGATGTGTCACCACAGGCAATGTCACCATGGGCAATGTCACCATGGGAAATGCCATTTTGCACACTGTCACCATGGGTACTGCAACCATGAGTACTGTCACCATTGGCAGTATGACCATGTGCACTGTCACCATGGGCACTATCACCATGACAACTCTCAGCGTGAGCACTGTCACTGTGGGAACTGGCATTGTGTGCAATTCCACCATGGGCAATGTCACCATGGGCACTATCACTGTGAGCACTGTCAATATAAGCACGTCAGCATGAGCCCTGTCACCATTGGCAATGTCACCGTGAGAAGTGTCACTATAGGCGATGTCACCGTGGGCACTGTCACCATGGTCACTGCCACCACTGTCACTGTCATTTTGAGCACTGTCACCATGGGTATTGCAACCATGAGCACTGTCACCATGAGCACTGTCACCATTGCGATTATCACCATGTGTACTGTCACCATGGGCACTATCACAATGAGAACTGTCAGCGTGGGCACTGTCACTGTTGGCAAGGGCACCGTGGGCACTTCCACCATGGGCAATGTCACCATGGGCACTATCACTGTGAGCACTGTCAACATGAGCACGTCACCATGGGCACTGTCAACATGGGTACTATCTCGAAGGGCAATGTCACCATGAGCATTGTCAGGAAGGGCAATTTCACCATGAGCACTGTCACCAAAGGCACTATCACCATGAGCAATGTCACTGTGGGCCGTGTCACCAGGGGCACTATCACCATGGTTAATGTTATCATTGGCACTTTCCCCGTGAGCACTGTCACCCTGGGCACTGTCATCATGGGCACGGTCACCGTGAGCACTATCTCCATGAGCACAGCCACAGTGAACACCATCACCATAATCACTGGCCTCATCGGTACTGTCACCATGAGCACTGCCACAATGAGCACTGTCAGCATGGGCACTTACCCCATGAGCACTGTCACTATGAGAACTGCTAGCATGGGTATTTTCACCATGAGTGCTCTCACCCTCTGTATTGTCACCATTTGCACTGTCACCCTCAGGACTATTACCGTGAGTGCTATCACCGTGAGATCTCTCACCATGGTCACTGTCACCATGGCACCTTGCACAATGCGTGCTGTCAACATGAGTGCTGTCACCATTGGCACTATCACCGTGAGCATTCTCACTGTGGTCAGAGTCAACATGGGCTCTGTCACCATGAGCACTGTCACCATAGGCAATGTCACCGTGGTCAGTGTCACCATGAGCAATGTCTCCATGGGCACTCCTACAGTGGGCACTGTCACTGTGCGAACTGTCACCATGGTTACTGCCACTATGAGCAGTGTCTCTGTGAGTACTGTCAGCATGGGTTTTTACCGTGAGCACTGTCACCATGAGCCCTGTCACCATTTTTCAGTGCCACCATGTGCACTACCACCATGTGCACTCTCACTATGGGCACTATCACCGATAACACTGTCACCATAAGTACTGTCTGCATGGGCACTGTCACCAAGGGCACGGCCAACATGTGACCTGTAACCATTGTCAGTGTCACTGTGAGAAGTGTCACCATGGGAATTAACAACATAGGCACTCTCATCATGAGCACTGTCACCATGAGCACTGACACCACGAGCACTGTCACCCAGGGCAGTGCCACCATGAGCACTGTCACCATAACTGTTGCTATGAGAATTGTAACCATGGGCAATTTCTCAATGAGTAATGTCACCATGTGTATTTTCACCTTGGGCACTCTCAAAGTAAACAGTATTACCATGAGCACTTTCACTGTGAACACTGTCACCATGGGCACTGGCACAATGTGGTGTGTCACCATGAGCCATGTCACCATGGGAAATGTCACCGTGAGAAGTGTCACCATAGGCAATGTCACCATGGGCAATGTCACCATGGGAACTGCCATTTTGAGCACTGTCACCATGGGTACTGCAACCATGAGTACTGTCAGCATGAGTAATTTAACCATTGGCAGTATGACCATGTGCACTGCCACCATGGGCACTATCACCATGACAACTCTCAGCGTGAGCACTGTCACTGTTGGAAATGGCATTGTGTGCAATTCCACCATGGGCAATGTCACCATGGACATTATCGCTGTGAGCACTGTAAATATGAGCACGTCAACATGAGCCCTGTCACCATGGGCAATGTCACTGTGAGAAGTGTCACTATAGGCAATGTCACCGTGGGCACTGTCACCATGGTCACTGCCACCACTGTCACTGTCATTTTGAGCACTGTCACCATGGGTACTGCAACCATGAGCGCTGTCACCATGAGCACTGTCACCATTGCAAGTATCACCATGTGCACTGTCACCATGGGCACTATCACAATGAGAACTGTCAGCATGGGCACTGTCACTCTTGGCAATGTCACCATGGGCACTATCAATTTGAGCACTGTCAACATGAGCACGTCACCATGGGCACTGTCAACATGGGTACTATCTCGAAGGTCAATGTCACCATGAGCATTGTCAGGATGGGCAACTTCACCGTGAGCACTGTCACCAAAGGCACTATCACCATGAGCAATGTCACTGTGGGCCGTGTCACCAGGGGCACTATCACCATGGTTAATGTTATCATTGGCAATTTCCCCGTGAGCACTGTCACCCTGGGCACTGTCATCATGGGCACGGTCACCGTGAGCACTATCTCCATGAGCACAGCCACTGTGAACACCATCACCATAATCACTGGCCTCATCGGTACTGTCACCATGAGCACTGCCACAATGAGCACTGTCAGCATGGGCACATCCCCCATGAGCACTGTCACTATGAGAACTGCTACCATGGGTATTTTCACCATGTGTACTGTCACCCTGTGTATTGTCACCATTTGCACTGTCACCATGAGGACTATTACCGTGAGCGCTATCACCGTGAGATCTCTCACCATGGTCACTGTCACCATGGCACCTTGCACAATGGGGGCTGTCAACATGAGTGCTGGCACCATTGGCACTATCACTGTGAGCATTCTCACTGTGGTCAGTGTCACCATGGGCACTGTCACCATGAGCACTGTCACCATAGGCAATGTCACCATGGTCAGTGTCACCATGAGCACTGTCAACATGGGCACTCATACAGTGGGCACTGTCACTGTGAGCACTGTCACCTTGGGTACTGCCACCATGAGCGCTGTCCCCATGAGCACTGTCACCATTGTGAGTATCACAATGTGCACTGTCACCATGGGCACTGGCACAATGTCGTGTGTCACCTTGAGCAATGTCACCATGGGAAATGTCACCGTGAGATGTGTCACCACAGGCAATGTCACCATGGGCAATGTCACCATGGGAAATGCCATTTTGCACACTGTCACCATGGGTACTGCAACCATGAGTACTGTCACCATTGGCAGTATGACCATGTGCACTGTCACCATGGGCACTATCACCATGACAACTCTCAGCGTGAGCACTGTCACTGTGGGAACTGGCATTGTGTGCAATTCCACCATGGGCCATGTCACCATGGGCACTATCACTGTGAGCACTGTCAATATAAGCACGTCAGCATGAGCCCTGTCACCATTGGCAATGTCACCGTGAGAAGTGTCACTATAGGCGATGTCACCGTGGGCACTGTCACCATGGTCACTGCCACCACTGTCACTGTCATTTTGAGCACTGTCACCATGGGTATTGCAACCATGAGCACTGTCACCATGAGCACTGTCACCATTGCGATTATCACCATGTGTACTGTCACCATGGGCACTATCACAATGAGAACTGTCAGCGTGGGCACTGTCACTGTTGGCAAGGGCACCGTGGGCACTTCCACCATGGGCAATGTCACCATGGGCACTATCACTGTGAGCACTGTCAACATGAGCACGTCACCATGGGCACTGTCAACATGGGTACTATCTCGAAGGGCAATGTCACCATGAGCATTGTCAGGAAGGGCAATTTCACCATGAGCACTGTCACCAAAGGCACTATCACCATGAGCAATGTCACTGTGGGCCGTGTCACCAGGGGCACTATCACCATGGTTAATGTTATCATTGGCACTTTCCCCGTGAGCACTGTCACCCTGGGCACTGTCATCATGGGCACGGTCACCGTGAGCACTATCTCCATGAGCACAGCCACAGTGAACACCATCACCATAATCACTGGCCTCATCGGTACTGTCACCATGAGCACTGCCACAATGAGCACTGTCAGCATGGGCACTTCCCCCATGAGCACTGTCACTATGAGAACTGCTAGCATGGGTATTTTCACCATGAGTACTCTCACCCTCTGTATTGTCACCATTTGCACTGTCACCATCAGGACTATTACCGTGAGTGCTATCACCGTGAGATCTCTCACCATGGTCACTGTCACCATGGCACCTTGCACAATGCGTGCTGTCAACATGAGTGCTGTCACCATTGGCACTATCACCGTGAGCATTCTCACTGTGGTCAGAGTCAACATGGGCTCTGTCACCATCAGCACTGTCACCATAGGCAATGTCACCGTGGTCAGTGTCACCATGAGCAATGTCTCCATGGGCACTCCTACAGTGGGCACTGTCACTGTGCGAACTGTCACCATGGTTACTGCCACTATGAGCAGTGTCTCTGTGAGTACTGTCAGCATGGGTTTTTACCGTGAGCACTGTCACCATGAGCCCTGTCACCATTTTTCAGTGCCACCATGTGCACTACCACCATGTGCACTCTCACTATGGGCACTATCACCGATAACACTGTCACCATAAGTACTGTCTGCATGGGCACTGTCACCAAGGGCACGGCCAACATGTGACCTGTAACCATTGTCAGTGTCACTGTGAGAAGTGTCACCATGGGAATTAACAACATAGGCACTCTCATCATGAGCACTGTCACCATGAGCACTGACACCACGAGCACTGTCACCCAGGGCAGTGCCACCATGAGCACTGTCACCATAACTGTTGCTATGAGAATTGTAACCATGGGCAATTTCTCAATGAGTAATGTCACCATGTGTATTTTCACCTTGGGCACTCTCAAAGTAAACAGTATTACCATGAGCACTTTCACTGTGAACACTGTCACCATGGGCACTGGCACAATGTGGTGTGTCACCATGAGCCATGTCACCATGGGAAATGTCACCGTGAGAAGTGTCACCATAGGCAATGTCACCATGGGCAATGTCACCATGGGAACTGCCATTTTGAGCACTGTCACCATGGGTACTACAACCATGAGTACTGTCACCATGAGTAATTTAACCATTGGCAGTATGACCATGTGCACTGTCACCATGGGCACTATCACCATGACAACTCTCAGCGTGAGCACTGTCACTGTTGGAAATGGCATTGTGTGCAATTCCACCATGGGCAATGTCACCATGGACATTATCGCTGTGAGCACTGTCAATATGAGCACGTCAACATGAGCCCTGTCACCATGGGCAATGTCACTGTGAGAAGTGTCACTATAGGCAATGTCACCGTGGGCACTGTCACCATGGTCACTGCCACCACTGTCACTGTCATTTTGAGCACTGTCACCATGGGTACTGCAACCATGAGCGCTGTCACCATGAGCACTGTCACCATTGCAAGTATCACCATGTGCACTGTCACCGTGGGCACTATCACAATGAGAACTGTCAGCATGGGCACTGTCACTCTTGGCAATGTCACCATGGGCACTATCACTTTGAGCACTGTCAACATGAGCACGTCACCATGGGCACTGTCAACATGGGTACTATCTCGAAGGTCAATGTCACCATGAGCATTGTCAGGATGGGCAACTTCACCGTGAGCACTGTCACCAATGGCACTATCACCATGAGCAATGTCACTGTGGGCCGTGTCACCAGGGGCACTATCACCATGGTTAATGTTATCATTGGCAATTTCCCCGTGAGCACTGTCACCCTGGGCACTGTCATCATGGGCACGGTCACCGTGAGCACTATCTCCATGAGCACAGCCACTGTGAACACCATCACCATAATCACTGGCCTCATCGGTACTGTCACCATGAGCACTGCCACAATGAGCACTGTCAGCATGGGCACATCCCCCATGAGCACTGTCACTATGAGAACTGCTACCATGGGTATTTTCACCATGTGTACTGTCACCCTGTGTATTGTCACCATTTGCACTGTCACCATGAGGACTATTACCGTGAGCGCTATCACCGTGAGATCTCTCACCATGGTCACTGTCACCATGTCACCTTGCACAATGGTGGCTGTCAACATGAGTGCTGGCACCATTGGCACTATCACTGTGAGCATTCTCACTGTGGTCAGTGTCACCATGGGCACTGTCACCATGAGCACTGTCACCATAGGCAATGTCACCATGGTCAGTGTCACCATGAGCACTGTCAACATGGGCACTCATACAGTGGGCACTGTCACTGTGAGCAGTGTCACCTTGGGTACTGCCACCATGAGCGCTGTCACCATGAGCACTGTCACCATTGTGAGTATCACAATGTGCACTGTCACCATGGGCACTGGCACAATGTCGTGTGTCACCTTGAGCAATGTCACCATGGGAAATGTCACCGTGAGATGTGTCACCACAGGCAATGTCACCATGGGCAATGTCACCATGGGAAATGCCATTTTGCACACTGTCACCATGGGTACTGCAACCATGAGTACTGTCACCATTGGCAGTATGACCATGTGCACTGTCACCATGGGCACTATCACCATGACAACTCTCAGCGTGAGCACTGTCACTGTGGGAACTGGCATTGTGTGCAATTCCACCATGGGCAATGTCACCATGGGCACTATCACTGTGAGCACTGTCAATATAAGCACGTCAGCATGAGCCCTGTCACCATTGGCAATGTCACCGTGAGAAGTGTCACTATAGGCGATGTCACCGTGGGCACTGTCACCATGGTCACTGCCACCACTGTCACTGTCATTTTGAGCACTGTCACCATGGGTATTGCAACCATGAGCACTGTCACCATGAGCACTGTCACCATTGCGATTATCACCATGTGTACTGTCATCATGGGCACTATCACAATGAGAACTGTCAGCGTGGGCACTGTCACTGTTGGCAAGGGCACCGTGGGCACTTCCACCATGGGCAATGTCACCATGGGCACTATCACTGTGAGCACTGTCAACATGAGCACGTCACCATGGGCACTGTCAACATGGGTACTATCTCGAAGGGCAATGTCACCATGAGCATTGTCAGGAAGGGCAATTTCACCATGAGCACTGTCACCAAAGGCACTATCACCATGAGCAATGTCACTGTGGGCCGTGTCACCAGGGGCACTATCACCATGGTTAATGTTATCATTGGCACTTTCCCCGTGAGCACTGTCACCCTGGGCACTGTCATCATGGGCACGGTCACCGTGAGCACTATCTCCATGAGCACAGCCACAGTGAACACCATCACCATAATCACTGGCCTCATCGGTACTGTCACCATGAGCACTGCCACAATGAGCACTGTCAGCATGGGCACTTCCCCCATGAGCACTGTCACTATGAGAACTGCTAGCATGGGTATTTTCACCATGAGTACTCTCACCCTCTGTATTGTCACCATTTGCACTGTCACCATCAGGACTATTACCGTGAGTGCTATCACCGTGAGATCTCTCACCATGGTCACTGTCACCATGGCACCTTGCACAATGCGTGCTGTCAACATGAGTGCTGTCACCATTGGCACTATCACCGTGAGCATTCTCACTGTGGTCAGAGTCAACATGGGCTCTGTCACCATCAGCACTGTCACCATAGGCAATGTCACCGTGGTCAGTGTCACCATGAGCAATGTCTCCATGGGCACTCCTACAGTGGGCACTGTCACTGTGCGAACTGTCACCATGGTTACTGCCACTATGAGCAGTGTCTCTGTGAGTACTGTCAGCATGGGTTTTTACCGTGAGCACTGTCACCATGAGCCCTGTCACCATTTTTCAGTGCCACCATGTGCACTACCACCATGTGCACTCTCACCATGGGCACTATCACCGATAACACTGTCACCATAAGTACTGTCTGCATGGGCACTGTCACCAAGGGCACGGCCAACATGTGACCTGTAACCATTGTCAGTGTCACTGTGAGAAGTGTCACCATGGGAATTAACAACATAGGCACTCTCATCATGAGCACTGTCACCATGAGCACTGACACCACGAGCACTGTCACCCAGGGCAGTGCCACCATGAGCACTGTCACCATAACTCTTGCTATGAGAATTGTAACCATGGGCAATTTCTCAATGAGTAATGTCACCATGTGTATTTTCACCTTGGGCACTCTCAAAGTAAACAGTATTACCATGAGCACTTTCACTGTGAACACTGTCACCATGGGCACTGGCACAATGTGGTGTGTCACCATGAGCCATGTCACCATGGGAAATGTCACCGTGAGAAGTGTCACCATAGGCAATGTCACCATGGGCAATGTCACCATGGGAACTGCCATTTTGAGCACTGTCACCATGGGTACTACAACCATGAGTACTGTCACCATGAGTAATTTAACCATTGGCAGTATGACCATGTGCACTGTCACCATGGGCACTATCACCATGACAACTCTCAGCGTGAGCACTGTCACTGTTGGAAATGGCATTGTGTGCAATTCCACCATGGGCAATGTCACCATGGACATTATCGCTGTGAGCACTGTCAATATGAGCACGTCAACATGAGCCCTGTCACCATGGGCAATGTCACTGTGAGAAGTGTCACTATAGGCAATGTCACCGTGGGCACTGTCACCATGGTCACTGCCACCACTGTCACTGTCATTTTGAGCACTGTCACCATGGGTACTGCAACCATGAGCGCTGTCACCATGAGCACTGTCACCATTGCAAGTATCACCATGTGCACTGTCACCATGGGCACTATCACAATGAGAACTGTCAGCATGGGCACTGTCACTCTTGGCAATGTCACCATGGGCACTATCACTTTGAGCACTGTCAACATGAGCACGTCACCATGGGCACTGTCAACATGGGTACTATCTCGAAGGTCAATGTCACCATGAGCATTGTCAGGATGGGCAACTTCACCGTGAGCACTGTCACCAATGGCACTATCACCATGAGCAATGTCACTGTGGGCCGTGTCACCAGGGGCACTATCACCATGGTTAATGTTATCATTGGCAATTTCCCCGTGAGCACTGTCACCCTGGGCACTGTCATCATGGGCACGGTCACCGTGAGCACTATCTCCATGAGCACAGCCACTGTGAACACCATCACCATAATCACTGGCCACATCGGTACTGTCACCATGAGCACTGCCACAATGAGCACTGTCAGCATGGGAACATCCCCCATGAGCACTGTCACTATGAGAACTGCTACCATGGGTATTTTCACCATGTGTACTGTCACCCTCTGTATTGTCACCATTTGCACTGTCACCATGAGGACTATTACCGTGAGCGCTATCACCGTGAGATCTCTCAACATGGTCACTGTCACCATGGCACCTTGCACAATGGGGGCTGTCAACATGAGTTCTGGCACCATCAGCACTATCACTGTGAGCATTCTCACTGTGGTCAGTGTCACCATGGGCACTGTCACCATGAGCACTGTCACCATAGGCAATGTCACCATGGTCAGTGTCACCATGAGCACTGTCAACATGGGCACTCATACAGTGGGCACTGTCACTGTGAGCACTGTCACCTTGGGTACTGCCACCATGAGCGCTGTCCCCATGAGCACTGTCACCATTGTGAGTATCACAATGTGCACTGTCACCATGGGCACTGGCACAATGTCGTGTGTCACCTTGAGCAATGTCACCATGGGAAATGTCACCGTGAGATGTGTCACCACAGGCAATGTCACCATGGGCAATGTCACCATGGGAAATGCCATTTTGCACACTGTCACCATGGGTACTGCAACCATGAGTACTGTCACCATTGGCAGTATGACCATGTGCACTGTCACCATGGGCACTATCACCATGACAACTCTCAGCGTGAGCACTGTCACTGTGGGAACTGGCATTGTGTGCAATTCCACCATGGGCAATGTCACCATGGGCACTATCACTGTGAGCACTGTCAATATAAGCACGTCAACATGAGCCCTGTCACCATTGGCAATGTCACCGTGAGAAGTGTCACTATAGGCGATGTCACCGTGGGCACTGTCACCATGGTCACTGCCACCACTGTCACTGTCATTTTGAGCACTGTCACCATGGGTATTGCAACCATGAGCACTGTCACCATGAGCACTGTCACCATTGCGATTATCACCATGTGTACTGTCACCATGGGCACTATCACAATGAGAACTGTCAGCGTGGGCACTGTCACTGTTGGCAAGGGCACCGTGGGCACTTCCACCATGGGCAATGTCACCATGGGCACTATCACTGTGAGCACTGTCAACATGAGCACGTCACCATGGGCACTGTCAACATGGGTACTATCTCGAAGGGCAATGTCACCATGAGCATTGTCAGGAAGGGCAATTTCACCATGAGCACTGTCACCAAAGGCACTATCACCATGAGCAATGTCACTGTGGGCCGTGTCACCAGGGGCACTATCACCATGGTTAATGTTATCATTGGCACTTTCCCCGTGAGCACTGTCACCCTGGGCACTGTCATCATGGGCACGGTCACCGTGAGCACTATCTCCATGAGCACAGCCACAGTGAACACCATCACCATAATCACTGGCCTCATCGGTACTGTCACCATGAGCACTGCCACAATGAGCACTGTCAGCATGGGCACTTCCCCCATGAGCACTGTCACTATGAGAACTGCTAGCATGGGTATTTTCACCATGAGTACTCTCACCCTCTGTATTGTCACCATTTGCACTGTCACCATCAGGACTATTACCGTGAGTGCTATCACCGTGAGATCTCTCACCATGGTCACTGTCACCATGGCACCTTGCACAATGCGTGCTGTCAACATGAGTGCTGTCACCATTGGCACTATCACCGTGAGCATTCTCACTGTGGTCAGAGTCAACATGGGCTCTGTCACCATCAGCACTGTCACCATAGGCAATGTCACCGTGGTCAGTGTCACCATGAGCAATGTCTCCATGGGCACTCCTACAGTGGGCACTGTCACTGTGCGAACTGTCACCATGGTTACTGCCACTATGAGCAGTGTCTCTGTGAGTACTGTCAGCATGGGTTTTTACCGTGAGCACTGTCACCATGAGCCCTGTCACCATTTTTCAGTGCCACCATGTGCACTACCACCATGTGCACTCTCACCATGGGCACTATCACCGATAACACTGTCACCATAAGTACTGTCTGCATGGGCACTGTCACCAAGGGCACGGCCAACATGTGACCTGTAACCATTGTCAGTGTCACTGTGAGAAGTGTCACCATGGGAATTAACAACATAGGCACTCTCATCATGAGCACTGTCACCATGAGCACTGACACCACGAGCACTGTCACCCAGGGCAGTGCCACCATGAGCACTGTCACCATAACTCTTGCTATGAGAATTGTAACCATGGGCAATTTCTCAATGAGTAATGTCACCATGTGTATTTTCACCTTGGGCACTCTCAAAGTAAACAGTATTACCATGAGCACTTTCACTGTGAACACTGTCACCATGGGCACTGGCACAATGTGGTGTGTCACCATGAGCCATGTCACCATGGGAAATGTCACCGTGAGAAGTGTCACCATAGGCAATGTCACCATGGGCAATGTCACCATGGGAACTGCCATTTTGAGCACTGTCACCATGGGTACTGCAACCATGAGTACTGTCACCATGAGTAATTTAACCATTGGCAGTATGACCATGTGCACTGTCACCATGGGCACTATCACCATGACAACTCTCAGCGTGAGCACTGTCACTGTTGGAAATGGCATTGTGTGCAATTCCACCATGGGCAATGTCACCATGGACATTATCGCTGTGAGCACTGTCAATATGAGCACGTCAACATGAGCCCTGTCACCATGGGCAATGTCACTGTGAGAAGTGTCACTATAGGCAATGTCACCGTGGGCACTGTCACCATGGTCACTGCCACCACTGTCAGTGTCATTTTGAGCACTGTCACCATGGGTACTGCAACCATGAGCGCTGTCACCATGAGCACTGTCACCATTGCAAGTATCACCATGTGCACTGTCACCATGGGCACTATCACAATGAGAACTGTCAGCATGGGCACTGTCACTCTTGGCAATGTCACCATGGGCACTATCACTTTGAGCACTGTCAACATGAGCACGTCACCATGGGCACTGTCACCATGGGTACTATCTCGAAGGTCAATGTCACCATGAGCATTGTCAGGATGGGCAACTTCACCGTGAGCACTGTCACCAATGGCACTATCACCATGACCAATGTCACTGTGGGCCGTGTCACCAGGGGCATTATCACCATGGTTAATGTTATCATTGGCACTTTCCCCGTGAGCACTGTCACCCTGGGCACTGTCATCATGGGCACGGTCACCGTGAGCACTATCTCCATGAGCACAGCCACTGTGAACACCATCACCATAATCACTGGCCTCATCGGTACTGTCACCATGAGCACTGCCACAATGAGCACTGTCAGCATGGGCACATCCCCCATGAGCACTGTCACTATGAGAACTGCTACCATGGGTATTTTCACCATGTGTACTGTCACCCTGTGTATTGTCACCATTTGCACTGTCACCATGAGGACTATTACCGTGAGCGCTATCACCGTGAGATCTCTCACCATGGTCACTGTCACCATGTCACCTTGCACAATGGTGGCTGTCAACATGAGTGCTGGCACCATTGGCACTATCACTGTGAGCATTCTCACTGTGGTCAGTGTCACCATGGGCACTGTCACCATGAGCACTGTCACCATAGGCAATGTCACCATGGTCAGTGTCACCATGAGCACTGTCAAAATGGGCACTCATACAGTGGGCACTGTCACTGTGAGCACTGTCACCTTGGGTACTGCCACCATGAGCGCTGTCACGATGAGCACTGTCACCATTGCGAGTATCACAATGTGCACTGTCACCATGGGCACTGGCACAATGTCGTGTGTCACCTTGAGCAATGTCACCATGGGAAATGTCACCGTGAGATGTGTCACCATAGGCAATGTCACCATGGGCAATGTCACCATGGGAAATGCCATTTTGCACACTGTCACCATGGGTACTGCAACCATGAGTACTGTCACCATTGGCAGTATGACCATGTGCACTGTCACCTTGGGCACTATCACCATGACAACTCTCAGCGTGAGCACTGTCACTGTGGGGACTGGCATTGTGTGCAATTCCACCATGGGCAATGTCACCATGGGCACTATCACTGTGAGCACTGTCAATATAAGCACGTCAACATGAGCCCTGTCACCATTGGCAATGTCACCGTGAGAAGTGTCACTATAGGCGATGTCACCGTGGGCACTGTCACCATGGTCACTGCCACCACTGTCACTGTCATTTTGAGCACTGTCACCATGGGTATTGCAACCATGAGCACTGTCACCATGAGCACAGTCACCATTGCGATTATCACCATGTGTACTGTCACCATGGGCACTATCACAATGAGAACTGTCAGCGTGGGCACTGTCACTGTTGGCAAGGGCACCGTGGGCACTTCCACCATGGGCAATGTCACCATGGGCACTATCACTGTGAGCACTGTCAACATGAGCACATCACCATGGGCACTGTCAACATGGGTTCTATCTCGAAGGGCAATGTCACCATGAGCATTGTCAGGAAGGGCAATTTCACCATGAGCACTGTCACCAAAGGCACTATCACCATGAGCAATGTCACTGTGGGCCGTGTCACCAGGGGCACTATCACCATGGTTAATGTTATCATTGGCACTTTCCCCGTGAGCACTGTCACCCTGGGCACTGTCATCATGGGCACGGTCACCGTGAGCACTATCTCCATGAGCACAGCCACTGTGAACACCATCACCATAATCACTGGCCTCATCGGTACTGTCACCATGAGCACTGCCACAATGAGCACTGTCAGCATGGGCACTTCCCCCATGAGCACTGTCACTATGAGAACTGCTAGCATGGGTATTTTCACCATGAGTACTGTCACCCTCTGTATTGTCACCATTTGCACTGTCACCATCAGGACTATTACCGTGAGTGCTATCACCGTGAGATCTCTCACCATGGTCACTGTCACCATGGCACCTTGCACAATGCGTGCTGTCAACATGAGTGCTGTCACCATTGGCACTATCACCGTGAGCATTCTCACTGTGGTCAGAGTCAACATGGGCTCTGTCACCATGAGCACTGTCACCATAGGCAATGTCACCATGGTCAGTGTCACCATGAGCAATGTCTCCATGGGCACTCCTACATTGGGCACTGTCACTGTGCGAACTGTCACCATGGTTACTGCCACTATGAGCAGTGTCTCTGTGAGTACTGTCAGCATGGGTTTTTACCGTGAGCACTGTCACCATGAGCCCTGTCACCATTTTTCAGTGCCACCATGTGCACTACCACCATGTGCACTCTCACCATGGGCACTATCACCGATAACACTGTCACCATAAGTACTGTCTGCATGGGCACTGTCACCAAGGGCACGGCCAACATGTGACCTGTAACCATTGTCAGTGTCACTGTGAGAAGTGTCACCATGGGAATTAACAACATAGGCACTCTCATCATGAGCACTGTCACCATGAGCACTGACACCACGAGCACTGTCACCCAGGGCAGTGCCACCATGAGCACTGTCACCATAACTCTTGCTATGAGAATTGTAACCATGGGCAATTTCTCAATGAGTAATGTCACCATGTGTATTTTCACCTTGGGCACTCTCAAAGTAAACAGTATTACCATGAGCACTTTCACTGTGAACACTGTCACCATGGGCACTGGCACAATGTGGTGTGTCACCATGAGCCATGTCACCATGGGAAATGTCACCGTGAGAAGTGTCACCATAGGCAATGTCACCATGGGCAATGTCACCATGGGAACTGCCATTTTGAGCACTGTCACCATGGGTACTACAACCATGAGTACTGTCACCATGAGTAATTTAACCATTGGCAGTATGACCATGTGCACTGTCACCATGGGCACTATCACCATGACAACTCTCAGCGTGAGCACTGTCACTGTTGGAAATGGCATTGTGTGCAATTCCACCATGGGCAATGTCACCATGGACATTATCGCTGTGAGCACTGTCAATATGAGCACGTCAACATGAGCCCTGTCACCATGGGCAATGTCACTGTGAGAAGTGTCACTATAGGCAATGTCACCGTGGGCACTGTCACCATGGTCACTGCCACCACTGTCACTGTCATTTTGAGCACTGTCACCATGGGTACTGCAACCATGAGCGCTGTCACCATGAGCACTGTCACCATTGCAAGTATCACCATGTGCACTGTCACCATGGGCACTATCACAATGAGAACTGTCAGCATGGGCACTGTCACTCTTGGCAATGTCACCATGGGCACTATCACTTTGAGCACTGTCAACATGAGCACGTCACCATGGGCACTGTCAACATGGGTACTATCTTGAAGGTCAATGTCACCATGAGCATTGTCAGGATGGGCAACTTCACCGTGAGCACTGTCACCAATGGCACTAACACCATGAGCAATGTCACTGTGGGCCGTGTCACCAGGGGCACTATCACCATGGTTAATGTTATCATTGGCACTTTCCCCGTGAGCACTGTCACCCTGGGCACTGTCATCATGGGCACGGTCACCGTGAGCACTATCTCCATGAGCACAGCCACTGTGAACACCATCACCATAATCACTGGCCTCATCGGTACTGTCACCATGAGCACTGCCACAATGAGCACTGTCAGCATGGGCACATCCCCCATGAGCACTGTCACTATGAGAACTCCTACCAAGGGTATTTTCACCATGTGTACTGTCACCCAGTGTATTGTCACCATTTGCACTGTCACCATGAGGACTATTACCGTGAGCGCTATCACCGTGAGATCTCTCACCATGGTCACTGTCACCATGTCACCTTGCACAATGGTGGCTGTCAACATGAGTGCTGGCACCATCGGCACTATCACTGTGAGCATTCTCACTGTGGTCAGTGTCACCATGGGCACTGTCACCATGAGCACTGTCACCATAGGCAATGTCACCATGGTCAGTGTCACCATGAGCACTGTCAACATGGGCACTCATACAGTGGGCACTGTCACTGTGAGCACTGTCACCTTGGGTACTGCCACCATGAGCGCTGTCACGATGAGCACTGTCACCATTGCGAGTGTCACAATGTGCACTGTCACCATGGGCACTGGCACAATGTCGTGTGTCACCTTGAGCAATGTCACCATGGGAAATGTCACCGTGAGATGTGTCACCATAGGCAATGTCACCATGGGCAATGTCACCATGGGAAATGCCATTTTGCACACTGTCACCATGGGTACTGCAACCATGAGTACTGTCACCATTGGCAGTATGACAATGTGCACTGTCACCATGGGCACTATCACCATGACAACTCTCAGCGTGAGCACTGTCACTGTGGGAACTGGCATTGTGTGCAATTCCACCATGGGCCATGTCACCATGGGCACTATCACTGTGAGCACTGTCAATATAAGCACGTCAACATGAGCCCTGTCACCATTGGCAATGTCACCGTGAGAAGTGTCACTATAGGCGATGTCACCGTGGGCACTGTCACCATGGTCACTGCCACCACTGTCACTGTCATTTTGAGCACTGTCACCATGGGTATTGCAACCATGAGCACTGTCACCATGAGCACAGTCACCATTGCGATTATCACCATGTGTACTGTCACCATGGGCACTATCACAATGAGAACTGTCAGCGTGGGCACTGTCACTGTTGGCAAGGGCACCGTGGGCACTTCCACCATGGGCAATGTCACCATGGGCACTATCACTGTGAGCACTGTCAACATGAGCACGTCACCATGGGCACTGTCAACATGGGTACTATCTCGAAGGGCAATGTCACCATGAGCATTGTCAGGAAGGGCAATTTCACCATGAGCACTGTCACCAAAGGCACTATCACCATGAGCAATGTCACTGTGGGCCGTGTCACCAGGGGCACTATCACCATGGTTAATGTTATCATTGGCACTTTCCCCGTGAGCACTGTCACCCTGGGCACTGTCATCATGGGCACGGTCACCGTGAGCACTATCTCCATGAGCACAGCCACAGTGAACACCATCACCATAATCACTGGCCTCATCGGTACTGTCACCATGAGCACTGCCACAATGAGCACTGTCAGCATGGGCACTTCCCCCATGAGCACTGTCACTATGAGAACTGCTAGCATGGGTATTTTCACCATGAGTACTGTCACCATCTGTATTGTCACCATTTGCACTGTCACCATCAGGACTATTACTGTGAGTGCTATCACCGTGAGATCTCTCACCGTGGTCACTGTCACCATGGCACCTTGCACAATGCGTGCTGTCAACATGAGTGCTGTCACCATTGGCACTATCACCGTGAGCATTCTCACTGTGGTCAGAGTCAACATGGGCTCTGTCACCATGAGCACTGTCACCATAGGCAATGTCACCGTGGTCAGTGTCACCATGAGCAATGTCTCCATGGGCACTCCTACAGTGGGCACTGTCACTGTGCGAACTGTCACCATGGTTACTGCCACTATGAGCAGTGTCTCTGTGAGTACTGTCAGCATGGGTTTTTACCGTGAGCACTGTCACCATGAGCCCTGTCACCATTTTTCAGTGCCACCATGTGCACTACCACCATGTGCACTCTCACTATGGGCACTATCACCGATAACACTGTCACCATAAGTACTGTCTGCATGGGCACTGTCACCAAGGGCACGGCCAACATGTGACCTGTAACCATTGTCAGTGTCACTGTGAGAAGTGTCACCATGGGAATTAACAACATAGGCACTCTCATCATGAGCACTGTCACCATGAGCACTGACACCACGAGCACTGTCACCCAGGGCAGTGCCACCATGAGCACTGTCACCATAACTCTTGCTATGAGAATTGTAACCATGGGCAATTTCTCAATGAGTAATGTCACCATGTGTATTTTCACCTTGGGCACTCTCAAAGTAAACAGTATTACCATGAGCACTTTCACTGTGAACACTGTCACCATGGGCACTGGCACAATGTGGTGTGTCACCATGAGCCATGTCACCATGGGAAATGTCACCGTGAGAAGTGTCACCATAGGCAATGTCACCATGGGCAATGTCACCATGGGAACTGCCATTTTGAGCACTGTCACCATGGGTACTGCAACCATGAGTACTGTCAGCATGAGTAATTTAACCATTGGCAGTATGACCATGTGCACTGTCACCATGGGCACTATCACCATGACAACTCTCAGCGTGAGCACTGTCACTGTTGGAAATGGCATTGTGTGCAATTCCACCATGGGCAATGTCACCATGGACATTATCGCTGTGAGCACTGTCAATATGAGCACGTCAACATGAGCCCTGTCACCATGGGCAATGTCACTGTGAGAAGTGTCACTATAGGCAATGTCACCGTGGGTACTGTCACCATGGTCACTGCCACCACTGTCACTGTCATTTTGAGCACTGTCACCATGGGTACTGCAACCATGAGCGCTGTCACCATGAGCACTGTCACCATTGCAAGTATCACCATGTGCACTGTCACCATGGGCACTATCACAATGAGAACTGTCAGCATGGGCACTGTCACTCTTGGCAATGTCACCATGGGCACTATCACTTTGAGCACTGTCAACATGAGCACGTCACCATGGGCACTGTCAACATGGGTACTATCTCGAAGGTCAATGTCACCATGAGCATTGTCAGGATGGGCAACTTCACCGTGAGCACTGTCACCAATGGCACTATCACCATGAGCAATGTCACTGTGGGCCGTGTCACCAGGGGCACTATCACCATGGTTAATGTTATCATTGGCAATTTCCCCGTGAGCACTGTCACCCTGGGCACTGTCATCATGGGCACGGTCACCGTGAGCACTATCTCCATGAGCACAGCCACTGTGAACACCATCACCATAATCACTGGCCTCATCGGTACTGTCACCATGAGCACTGCCACAATGAGCACTGTCAGCATGGGCACATCCCCCATGAGCACTGTCACTATGAGAACTGCTACCATGGGTATTTTCACCATGTGTACTGTCACCCTGTGTATTGTCACCATTTGCACTGTCACCATGAGGACTATTACCGTGAGCGCTATCACCGTGAGATCTCTCACCATGGTCACTGTCACCATGTCACCTTGCACAATGGTGGCTGTCAACATGAGTGCTGGCACCATTGGCACTATCACTGTGAGCATTCTCACTGTGGTCAGTGTCACCATGGGCACTGTCACCATGAGCACTGTCACCATAGGCAATGTCACCATGGTCAGTGTCACCATGAGCACTGTCAACATGGGCACTCATACAGTGGGCACTGTCACTGTGAGCACTGTCACCTTGGGTACTGCCACCATGAGGGCTGTCACCATGAGCACTGTCACCATTGTGAGTATCACAATGTGCACTGTCACCATGGGCACTGGCACAATGTCGTGTGTCACCTTGAGCAATGTCACCATGGGAAATGTCACCGTGAGATGTGTCACCACAGGCAATGTCACCATGGGCAATGTCACCATGGGAAATGCCATTTTGCACACTGTCACCATGGGTACTGCAACCATGAGTACTGTCACCATTGGCAGTATGACCATGTGCACTGTCACCATGGGCACTATCACCATGACAACTCTCAGCGTGAGCACTGTCACTGTGGGAACTGGCATTGTGTGCAATTCCACCATGGGCAATGTCACCATGGGCACTATCACTGTGAGCACTGTCAATATAAGCACGTCAGCATGAGCCCTGTCACCATTGGCAATGTCACCGTGAGAAGTGTCACTATAGGCGATGTCACCGTGGGCACTGTCACCATGGTCACTGCCACCACTGTCACTGTCATTTTGAGCACTGTCACCATGGGTATTGCAACCATGAGCACTGTCACCATGAGCACAGTCACCATTGCGATTATCACCATGTGTACTGTCACCATGGGCACTATCACAATGAGAACTGTCAGCGTGGGCACTGTCACTGTTGGCAAGGGCACCGTGGGCACTTCCACCATGGGCAATGTCACCATGGGCACTATCACTGTGAGCACTGTCAACATGAGCACGTCACCATGGGCACTGTCAACATGGGTACTATCTCGAAGGGCAATGTCACCATGAGCATTGTCAGGAAGGGCAATTTCACCATGAGCACTGTCACCAAAGGCACTATCACCATGAGCAATGTCACTGTGGGCCGTGTCACCAGGGGCACTATCACCATGGTTAATGTTATCATTGGCACTTTCCCCGTGAGCACTGTCACCCTGGGCACTGTCATCATGGGCACGGTCACCGTGAGCACTATCTCCATGAGCACAGCCACAGTGAACACCATCACCATAATCACTGGCCTCATCGGTACTGTCACCATGAGCACTGCCACAATGAGCACTGTCAGCATGGGCACTTCCCCCATGAGCACTGTCACTATGAGAACTGCTAGCATGGGTATTTTCACCATGAGTACTCTCACCCTCTGTATTGTCACCATTTGCACTGTCACCATCAGGACTATTACCGTGAGTGCTATCACCGTGAGATCTCTCACCATGGTCACTGTCACCATGGCACCTTGCACAATGCGTGCTGTCAACATGAGTGCTGTCACCATTGGCACTATCACCGTGAGCATTCTCACTGTGGTCAGAGTCAACATGGGCTCTGTCACCATGAGCACTGTCACCATAGGCAATGTCACCGTGGTCAGTGTCACCATGAGCAATGTCTCCATGGGCACTCCTACAGTGGGCACTGTCACTGTGCGAACTGTCACCATGGTTACTGCCACTATGAGCAGTGTCTCTGTGAGTACTCTCAGCATGGGTTTTTACCGTGAGCACTGTCACCATGAGCCCTGTCACCATTTTTCAGTGCCACCATGTGCACTACCACCATGTGCACTCTCACTATGGGCACTATCACCGATAACACTGTCACCATAAGTACTGTCTGCATGGGCACTGTCACCAAGGGCACGGCCAACATGTGACCTGTAACCATTGTCAGTGTCACTGTGAGAAGTGTCACCATGGGAATTAACAACATAGGCACTCTCATCATGAGCACTGTCACCATGAGCACTGACACCACGAGCACTGTCACCCAGGGCAGTGCCACCATGAGCACTGTCACCATAACTGTTGCTATGAGAATTGTAACCATGGGCAATTTCTCAATGAGTAATGTCACCATGTGTATTTTCACCTTGGGCACTCTCAAAGTAAACAGTATTACCATGAGCACTTTCACTGTGAACACTGTCACCATGGGCACTGGCACAATGTGGTGTGTCACCATGAGCCATGTCACCATGGGAAATGTCACCGTGAGAAGTGTCACCATAGGCAATGTCACCATGGGCAATGTCACCATGGGAACTGCCATTTTGAGCACTGTCACCATGGGTACTGCAACCATGAGTACTGTCAGCATGAGTAATTTAACCATTGGCAGTATGACCATGTGCACTGTCACCATGGGCACTATCACCATGACAACTCTCAGCGTGAGCACTGTCACTGTTGGAAATGGCATTGTGTGCAATTCCACCATGGGCAATGTCACCATGGACATTATCGCTGTGAGCACTGTCAATATGAGCACGTCAACATGAGCCCTGTCACCATGGGCAATGTCACTGTGAGAAGTGTCACTATAGGCAATGTCACCGTGGGCACTGTCACCATGGTCACTGCCACCACTGTCACTGTCATTTTGAGCACTGTCACCATGGGTACTGCAACCATGAGCGCTGTCACCATGAGCACTGTCACCATTGCAAGTATCACCATGTGCACTGTCACCATGGGCACTATCACAATGAGAACTGTCAGCATGGGCACTGTCACTCTTGGCAATGTCACCATGGGCACTATCACTTTGAGCACTGTCAACATGAGCACGTCACCATGGGCACTGTCAACATGGGTACTATCTCGAAGGTCAATGTCACCATGAGCATTGTCAGGATGGGCAACTTCACCGTGAGCACTGTCACCAATGGCACTATCACCATGAGCAATGTCACTGTGGGCCGTGTCACCAGGGGCACTATCACCATGGTTAATGTTATCATTGGCAATTTCCCCGTGAGCACTGTCACCCTGGGCACTGTCATCATGGGCACGGTCACCGTGAGCACTATCTCCATGAGCACAGCCACTGTGAACACCATCACCATAATCACTGGCCACATCGGTACTGTCACCATGAGCACTGCCACAATGAGCACTGTCAGCATGGGCACATCCCCCATGAGCACTGTCACTATGAGAACTGCTACCATGGGTATTTTCACCATGTGTACTGTCACCCTCTGTATTGTCACCATTTGCACTGTCACCATGAGGACTATTACCGTGAGCGCTATCACCGTGAGATCTCTCACCATGGTCACTGTCACCATGGCACCTTGCACAATGGGGGCTGTCAACATGAGTTCTGGCACCATCTTCACTATCACTGTGAGCATTCTCACTGTGGTCAGTGTCACCATGGGCACTGTCACCATGAGCACTGTCACCATAGGCAATGTCACCATGGTCAGTGTCACCATGAGCACTGTCAACATGGGCACTCATACAGTGGGCACTGTCACTGTGAGCACTGTCACCTTGGGTACTGCCACCATGAGCGCTGTCCCCATGAGCACTGTCACCATTGTGAGTATCACAATGTGCACTGTCACCATGGGCACTGGCACAATGTCGTGTGTCACCTTGAGCAATGTCACCATGGGAAATGTCACCGTGAGATGTGTCACCACAGGCAATGTCACCATGGGCAATGTCACCATGGGAAATGCCATTTTGCACACTGTCACCATGGGTACTGCAACCATGAGTACTGTCACCATTGGCAGTATGACCATGTGCACTGTCACCATGGGCACTATCACCATGACAACTCTCAGCGTGAGCACTGTCACTGTGGGAACTGGCATTGTGTGCAATTCCACCATGGGCAATGTCACCATGGGCACTATCACTGTGAGCACTGTCAATATAAGAACGTCAGCATGAGCCCTGTCACCATTGGCAATGTCACCGTGAGAAGTGTCACTATAGGCGATGTCACCGTGGGCACTGTCACCATGGTCACTGCCACCACTGTCACTGTCATTTTGAGCACTGTCACCATGGGTATTGCAACCATGAGCACTGTCACCATGAGCACTGTCACCATTGCGATTATCACCATGTGTACTGTCACCATGTGCACTATCACAATGAGAACTGTCAGCGTGGGCACTGTCACTGTTGGCAAGGGCACCGTGGGCACTTCCACCATGGGCAATGTCACCATGGGCACTATCACTGTGAGCACTGTCAACATGAGCACGTCACCATGGGCACTGTCAACATGGGTACTATCTCGAAGGGCAATGTCACCATGAGCATTGTCAGGAAGGGCAATTTCACCATGAGCACTGTCACCAAAGGCACTATCACCATGAGCAATGTCACTGTGGGCCGTGTCACCAGGGGCACTATCACCATGGTTAATGTTCTCATTGGCACTTTCCCCGTGAGCACTGTCACCCTGGGCACTGTCATCATGGGCACGGTCACCGTGAGCACTATCTCCATGAGCACAGCCACAGTGAACACCATCACCATAATCACTGGCCTCATCGGTACTGTCACCATGAGCACTGCCACAATGAGCACTGTCAGCATGGGCACTTCCCCCATGAGCACTGTCACTATGAGAACTGCTAGCATGGGTATTTTCACCATGAGTACTCTCACCCTCTGTATTGTCACCATTTGCACTGTCACCATCAGGACTATTACCGTGAGTGCTATCACCGTGAGATCTCTCACCATGGTCACTGTCACCATGGCACCTTGCACAATGCGTGCTGTCAACATGAGTGCTGTCACCATTGGCACTATCACCGTGAGCATTCTCACTGTGGTCAGAGTCAACATGGGCTCTGTCACCATGAGCACTGTCACCATAGGCAATGTCACCGTGGTCAGTGTCACCATGAGCAATGTCTCCATGGGCACTCCTACAGTGGGCACTGTCACTGTGCGAACTGTCACCATGGTTACTGCCACTATGAGCAGTGTCTCTGTGAGTACTGTCAGCATGGGTTTTTACCGTGAGCACTGTCACCATGAGCCCTGTCACCATTTTTCAGTGCCACCATGTGCACTACCACCATGTGCACTCTCACCATGGGCACTATCACCGATAACACTGTCACCATAAGTACTGTCTGCATGGGCACTGTCACCAAGGCCACGGCCAACATGTGACCTGTAACCATTGTCAGTGTCACTGTGAGAAGTGTCACCATGGGAATTAACAACATAGGCACTCTCATCATGAGCACTGTCACCATGAGCACTGACACCACGAGCACTGTCACCCAGGGCAGTGACACCATGAGCACTGTCACCATAACTCTTGCTATGAGAATTGTAACCATGGGCAATTTCTCAATGAGTAATGTCACCATGTGTATTTTCACCTTGGGCACTCTCAAAGTAAACAGTATTACCATGAGCACTTTCACTGTGAACACTGTCACCATGGGCACTGGCACAATGTGGTGTGTCACCATGAGCCATGTCACCATGGGAAATGTCACCGTGAGAAGTGTCACCATAGGCAATGTCACCATGGGCAATGTCACCATGGGAACTGCCATTTTGAGCACTGTCACCATGTGTACTGCAACCATGAGTACTGTCAGCATGAGTAATTTAACCATTGGCAGTATGACCATGTGCACTGTCACCATGGGCACTATCACCATGACAACTCTCAGCGTGAGCACTGTCACTGTTGGAAATGGCATTGTGTGCAATTCCACCATGGGCAATGTCACCATGGACATTATCGCTGTGAGCACTGTCAATATGAGCACGTCAACATGAGCCCTGTCACCATGGGCAATGTCACTGTGAGAAGTGTCACTATAGGCAATGTCACCGTGGGCACTGTCACCATGGTCACTGCCACCACTGTCACTGTCATTTTGAGCACTGTCACCATGGGTACTGCAACCATGAGCGCTGTCACCATGAGCACTGTCACCATTGCAAGTATCACCATGTGCACTGTCACCATGGGCACTATCACAATGAGAACTGTCAGCATGGGCACTGTCACTCTTGGCAATGTCACCATGGGCACTATCACTTTGAGCACTGTCAACATGAGCACGTCACCATGGGCACTGTCAACATGGGTACTATCTCGAAGGTCAATGTCACCATGAGCATTGTCAGGATGGGCAACTTCACCGTGAGCACTGTCACCAATGGCACTATCACCATGAGCAATGTCACTGTGGGCCGTGTCACCAGGGGCACTATCACCATGGTTAATGTTATCATTGGCAATTTCCCCGTGAGCACTGTCACCCTGGGCACTGTCATCATGGGCACGGTCACCGTGAGCACTATCTCCATGAGCACAGCCACTGTGAACACCATCACCATAATCACTGGCCACATCGGTACTGTCACCATGAGCACTGCCACAATGAGCACTGTCAGCATGGGCACATCCCCCATGAGCACTGTCACTATGAGAACTGCTACCATGGGTATTTTCACCATGTGTACTGTCACCCTCTGTATTGTCACCATTTGCACTGTCACCATGAGGACTATTACCGTGAGCGCTATCACCGTGAGATCTCTCACCATGGTCACTGTCACCATTGCACCTTGCACAATGGTGGCTGTCAACATGAGTTCTGGCACCATCGACACTATCACTGTGAGCATTCTCACTGTGGTCAGTGTCACCATGGGCACTGTCACCATGAGCACTGTCACCATAGGCAATGTCACCATGGTCAGTGTCACCATGAGCACTGTCAACATGGGCACTCATACAGTGGGCACTGTCACTGTGAGCACTGTCACCTTGGGTACTGCCACCATGAGCGCTGTCCCCATGAGCACTGTCACCATTGTGAGTATCACAATGTGCACTGTCACCATGGGCACTGGCACAATGTCGTGTGTCACCTTGAGCAATGTCACCATGGGAAATGTCACCGTGAGATGTGTCACCACAGGCAATGTCACCATGGGCAATGTCACCATGGGAAATGCCATTTTGCACACTGTCACCATGGGTACTGCAACCATGAGTACTGTCACCATTGGCAGTATGACCATGTGCACTGTCACCATGGGCACTATCACCATGACAACTCTCAGCGTGAGCACTGTCACTGTGGGAACTGGCATTGTGTGCAATTCCACCATGGGCAATGTCACCATGGGCACTATCACTGTGAGCACTGTCAATATAAGCACGTCAACATGAGCCCTGTCACCATGGGCAATGTCACCGTGAGAAGTGTCACTATAGGCGATGTCACCGTGGGCACTGTCACCATGGTCACTGCCACCACTGTCACTGTCATTTTGAGCACTGTCACCATGGGTATTGCAACCATGAGCACTGTCACCATGAGCACTGTCACCATTGCGATTATCACCATGTGTACTGTCACCATGGGCACTATCACAATGAGAACTGTCAGCGTGGGCACTGTCACTGTTGGCAAGGGCACCGTGGGCACTGCCACCATGGGCAATGTCACCATGGGCACTATCACTGTGAGCACTGTCAACATGAGCACGTCACCATGGGCACTGTCAACATGGGTACTATCTCGAAGGGCAATGTCACCATGAGCATTGTCAGGAAGGGCAATTTCACCATGAGCACTGTCACCAAAGGCACTATCACCATGAGCAATGTCACTGTGGGCCGTGTCACCAGGGGCACTATCACCATGGTTAATGTTATCATTGGCACTTTCCCCGTGAGCACTGTCACCCTGGGCACTGTCATCATGGGCACGGTCACCGTGAGCACTATCTCCATGAGCACAGCCACAGTGAACACCATCACCATAATCACTGGCCTCATCGGTACTGTCACCATGAGCACTGCCACAATGAGCACTGTCAGCATGGGCACTTCCCCCATGAGCACTGTCACTATGAGAACTGCTAGCATGGGTATTTTCACCATGAGTACTCTCACCCTCTGTATTGTCACCATTTGCACTGTCACCATCAGGACTATTACCGTGAGTGTTATCACCGTGAGATCTCTCACCATGGTCACTGTCACCATGGCACCTTGCACAATGCGTGCTGTCAACATGAGTGCTGTCACCATTGGCACTATCACCGTGAGCATTCTCACTGTGGTCAGAGTCAACATGGGCTCTGTCACCATGAGCACTGTCACCATAGGCAATGTCACCGTGGTCAGTGTCACCATGAGCAATGTCTCCATGGGCACTCCTACAGTGGGCACTGTCACTGTGCGAACTGTCACCATGGTTACTGCCACTATGAGCAGTGTCTCTGTGAGTACTGTCAGCATGGGTTTTTACCGTGAGCACTGTCACCATGAGCCCTGTCACCATTTTTCAGTGCCACCATGTGCACTACCACCATGTGCACTCTCACCATGGGCACTATCACCGATAACACTGTCACCATAAGTACTGTCTGCATGGGCACTGTCACCAAGGGCACGGCCAACATGTGACCTGTAACCATTGTCAGTGTCACTGTGAGAAGTGTCACCATGGGAATTAACAACATAGGCACTCTCATCATGAGCACTGTCACCATGAGCACTGACACCACGAGCACTGTCACCCAGGGCAGTGCCACCATGAGCACTGTCACCATAACTCTTGCTATGAGAATTGTAACCATGGGCAATTTCTCAATGAGTAATGTCACCATGTGTATTTTCACCTTGGGCACTCTCAAAGTAAACAGTATTACCATGAGCACTTTCACTGTGAACACTGTCACCATGGGCACTGGCACAATGTGGTGTGTCACCATGAGCCATGTCACCATGGGAAATGTCACCGTGAGAAGTGTCACCATAGGCAATGTCACCATGGGCAATGTCACCATGGGAACTGCCATTTTGAGCACTGTCACCATGGGTACTACAACCATGAGTACTGTCACCATGAGTAATTTAACCATTGGCAGTATGACCATGTGCACTGTCACCATGGGCACTATCACCATGACAACTCTCAGCGTGAGCACTGTCACTGTTGGAAATGGCATTGTGTGCAATTCCACCATGGGCAATGTCACCATGGACATTATCGCTGTGAGCACTGTCAATATGAGCACGTCAACATGAGCCCTGTCACCATGGGCAATGTCACTGTGAGAAGTGTCACTATAGGCAATGTCACCGTGGGCACTGTCACCATGGTCACTGCCACCACTGTCACTGTCATTTTGAGCACTGTCACCATGGGTACTGCAACCATGAGCGCTGTCACCATGAGCACTGTCACCATTGCAAGTATCACCATGTGCACTGTCACCATGGGCACTATCACAATGAGAACTGTCAGCATGGGCACTGTCACTCTTGGCAATGTCACCATGGGCACTATCACTTTGAGCACTGTCAACATGAGCACGTCACCATGGGCACTGTCAACATGGGTACTATCTCGAAGGTCAATGTCACCATGAGCATTGTCAGGATGGGCAACTTCACCGTGAGCACTGTCACCAATGGCACTATCACCATGAGCAATGTCACTGTGGGCCGTGTCACCAGGGGCACTATCACCATGGTTAATGTTATCATTGGCAATTTCCCCGTGAGCACTGTCACCCTGGGCACTGTCATCATGGGCACGGTCACCGTGAGCACTATCTCCATGAGCACAGCCACTGTGAACACCATCACCATAATCACTGGCCACATCGGTACTGTCACCATGAGCACTGCCACAATGAGCACTGTCAGCATGGGCACATCCCCCATGAGCACTGTCACTATGAGAAATGCTACCATGGGTATTTTCACCATGTGTACTGTCACCCTCTGTATTGTCACCATTTGCACTGTCACCATGAGGACTATTACCGTGAGCGCTATCACCGTGAGATCTCTCACCATGGTCACTGTCACCATGGCACCTTGCACAATGGTGGCTGTCAACATGAGTTCTGGCACCATCGACACTATCACTGTGAGCATTCTCACTGTGGTCAGTGTCACCATGGGCACTGTCACCATGAGCACTGTCACCATAGGCAATGTCACCATGGTCAGTGTCACCATGAGCACTGTCAACATGGGCACTCATACAGTGGGCACTGTCACTGTGAGCACTGTCACCTTGGGTACTGCCACCATGAGCGCTGTCCCCATGAGCACTGTCACCATTGTGAGTATCACAATGTGCACTGTCACCATGGGCACTGGCACAATGTCGTGTGTCACCTTGAGCAATGTCACCATGGGAAATGTCACCGTGAGATGTGTCACCACAGGCAATGTCACCATGGGCAATGTCACCATGGGAAATGCCATTTTGCACACTGTCACCATGGGTACTGCAACCATGAGTACTGTCACCATTGGCAGTATGACCATGTGCACTGTCACCATGGGCACTATCACCATGACAACTCTCAGCGTGAGCACTGTCACTGTGGGGACTGGCATTGTGTGCAATTCCACCATGGGCAATGTCACCATGGGCACTATCACTGTGATCACTGTCAATATAAGCACGTCAACATGAGCCCTGTCACCATTGGCAATGTCACCGTGAGAAGTGTCACTATAGGCGATGTCACCGTGGGCACTGTCACCATGGTCACTGCCACCACTGTCACTGTCATTTTGAGCACTGTCACCATGGGTATTGCAACCATGAGCACTGTCACCATGAGCACAGTCACCATTGCGATTATCACCATGTGTACTGTCACCATGGGCACTATCACAATGAGAACTGTCAGCGTGGGCACTGTCACTGTTGGCAAGGGCACCGTGGGCACTTCCACCATGGGCAATGTCACCATGGGCACTATCACTGTGAGCACTGTCAACATGAGCACGTCACCATGGGCACTGTCAACATGGGTTCTATCTCGAAGGGCAATGTCACCATGAGCATTGTCAGGAAGGGCAATTTCACCATGAGCACTGTCACCAAAGGCACTATCACCATGAGCAATGTCACTGTGGGCCGTGTCACCAGGGGCACTATCACCATGGTTAATGTTCTCATTGGCACTTTCCCCGTGAGCACTGTCACCCTGGGCACTGTCATCATGGGCACGGTCACCGTGAGCACTATCTCCATGAGCACAGCCACTGTGAACACCATCACCATAATCACTGGCCTCATCGGTACTGTCACCATGAGCACTGCCACAATGAGCACTGTCAGCATGGGCACTTCCCCCATGAGCACTGTCACTATGAGAACTGCTAGCATGGGTATTTTCACCATGAGTACTGTCACCCTCTGTATTGTCACCATTTGCACTGTCACCATCAGGACTATTACCGTGAGTGCTATCACCGTGAGATCTCTCACCATGGTCACTGTCACCATGGCACCTTGCACAATGCGTGCTGTCAACATGAGTGCTGTCACCATTGGCACTATCACCGTGAGCATTCTCACTGTGGTCAGAGTCAACATGGGCTCTGTCACCATGAGCACTGTCACCATAGGCAATGTCACCATGGTCAGTGTCACCATGAGCAATGTCTCCATGGGCACTCCTACATTGGGCACTGTCACTGTGCGAACTGTCACCATGGTTACTGCCACTATGAGCAGTGTCTCTGTGAGTACTGTCAGCATGGGTTTTTACCGTGAGCACTGTCACCATGAGCCCTGTCACCATTTTTCAGTGCCACCATGTGCACTACCACCATGTGCACTCTCACCATGGGCACTATCACCGATAACACTGTCACCATAAGTACTGTCTGCATGGGCACTGTCACCAAGGGCACGGCCAACATGTGACCTGTAACCATTGTCAGTGTCACTGTGAGAAGTGTCACCATGGGAATTAACAACATAGGCACTCTCATCATGAGCACTGTCACCATGAGCACTGACACCACGAGCACTGTCACCCAGGGCAGTGCCACCATGAGCACTGTCACCATAACTCTTGCTATGAGAATTGTAACCATGGGCAATTTCTCAATGAGTAATGTCACCATGTGTATTTTCACCTTGGGCACTCTCAAAGTAAACAGTATTACCATGAGCACTTTCACTGTGAACACTGTCACCATGGGCACTGGCACAATGTGGTGTGTCACCATGAGCCATGTCACCATGGGAAATGTCACCGTGAGAAGTGTCACCATAGGCAATGTCACCATGGGCAATGTCACCATGGGAACTGCCATTTTGAGCACTGTCACCATGGGTACTACAACCATGAGTACTGTCACCATGAGTAATTTAACCATTGGCAGTATGACCATGTGCACTGTCACCATGGGCACTATCACCATGACAACTCTCAGCGTGAGCACTGTCACTGTTGGAAATGGCATTGTGTGCAATTCCACCATGGGCAATGTCACCATGGACATTATCGCTGTGAGCACTGTCAATATGAGCACGTCAACATGAGCCCTGTCACCATGGGCAATGTCACTGTGAGAAGTGTCACTATAGGCAATGTCACCGTGGGCACTGTCACCATGGTCACTGCCACCACTGTCACTGTCATTTTGAGCACTGTCACCATGGGTACTGCAACCATGAGCGCTGTCACCATGAGCACTGTCACCATTGCAAGTATCACCATGTGCACTGTCACCATGGGCACTATCACAATGAGAACTGTCAGCATGGGCACTGTCACTCTTGGCAATGTCACCATGGGCACTATCACTTTGAGCACTGTCAACATGAGCACGTCACCATGGGCACTGTCAACATGGGTACTATCTTGAAGGTCAATGTCACCATGAGCATTGTCAGGATGGGCAACTTCACCGTGAGCACTGTCACCAATGGCACTATCACCATGAGCAATGTCACTGTGGGCCGTGTCACCAGGGGCACTATCACCATGGTTAATGTTATCATTGGCACTTTCCCCGTGAGCACTGTCACCCTGGGCACTGTCATCATGGGCACGGTCACCGTGAGCACTATCTCCATGAGCACAGCCACTGTGAACACCATCACCATAATCACTGGCCTCATCGGTACTGTCACCATGAGCACTGCCACAATGAGCACTGTCAGCATGGGCACATCCCCCATGAGCACTGTCACTATGAGAACTCCTACCAAGGGTATTTTCACCATGTGTACTGTCACCCAGTGTATTGTCACCATTTGCACTGTCACCATGAGGACTATTACCGTGAGCGCTATCACCGTGAGATCTCTCACCATGGTCACTGTCACCATGTCACCTTGCACAATGGTGGCTGTCAACATGAGTGCTGGCACCATCGGCACTATCACTGTGAGCATTCTCACTGTGGTCAGTGTCACCATGGGCACTGTCACCATGAGCACTGTCACCATAGGCAATGTCACCATGGTCAGTGTCACCATGAGCACTGTCAACATGGGCACTCATACAGTGGGCACTGTCACTGTGAGCACTGTCACCTTGGGTACTGCCACCATGAGCGCTGTCACGATGAGCACTGTCACCATTGCGAGTGTCACAATGTGCACTGTCACCATGGGCACTGGCACAATGTCGTGTGTCACCTTGAGCAATGTCACCATTGGAAATGTCACCGTGAGATGTGTCACCATAGGCAATGTCACCATGGGCAATGTCACCATGGGAAATGCCATTTTGCACACTGTCACCATGGGTACTGCAACCATGAGTACTGTCACCATTGGCAGTATGACAATGTGCACTGTCACCATGGGCACTATCACCATGACAACTCTCAGCGTGAGCACTGTCACTGTGGGAACTGGTATTGTGTGCAATTCCACCATGGGCCATGTCACCATGGGCACTATCACTGTGAGCACTGTCAATATAAGCACGTCAACATGAGCCCTGTCACCATTGGCAATGTCACCGTGAGAAGTGTCACTATAGGCGATGTCACCGTGGGCACTGTCACCATGGTCACTGCCACCACTGTCACTGTCATTTTGAGCACTGTCACCATGGGTATTGCAACCATGAGCACTGTCACCATGAGCACAGTCACCATTGCGATTATCACCATGTGTACTGTCACCATGGGCACTATAACAATGAGAACTGTCAGCGTGGGCACTGTCACTGTTGGCAAGGGCACCGTGGGCACTTCCACCATGGGCAATGTCACCATGGGCACTATCACTGTGAGCACTGTCAACATGAGCACGTCACCATGGGCACTGTCAACATGGGTACTATCTCGAAGGGCAATGTCACCATGAGCATTGTCAGGAAGGGCAATTTCACCATGAGCACTGTCACCAAAGGCACTATCACCATGAGCAATGTCACTGTGGGCCGTGTCACCAGGGGCACTATCACCATGGTTAATGTTATCATTGGCACTTTCCCCGTGAGCACTGTCACCCTGGGCACTGTCATCATGGGCACGGTCACCGTGAGCACTATCTCCATGAGCACAGCCACAGTGAACACCATCACCATAATCACTGGCCTCATCGGTACTGTCACCATGAGCACTGCCACAATGAGCACTGTCAGCATGGGCACTTCCCCCATGAGCACTGTCACTATGAGAACTGCTAGCATGGGTATTTTCACCATGAGTACTGTCACCATCTGTATTGTCACCATTTGCACTGTCACCATCAGGACTATTACTGTGAGTGCTATCACCGTGAGATCTCTCACCGTGGTCACTGTCACCATGGCACCTTGCACAATGCGTGCTGTCAACATGAGTGCTGTCACCATTGGCACTATCACCGTGAGCATTCTCACTGTGGTCAGAGTCAACATGGGCTCTGTCACCATGAGCACTGTCACCATAGGCAATGTCACCGTGGTCAGTGTCACCATGAGCAATGTCTCCATGGGCACTCCTACAGTGGGCACTGTCACTGTGCGAACTGTCACCATGGTTACTGCCACTATGAGCAGTGTCTCTGTGAGTACTGTCAGCATGGGTTTTTACCGTGAGCACTGTCACCATGAGCCCTGTCACCATTTTTCAGTGCCACCATGTGCACTACCACCATGTGCACTCTCACCATGGGCACTATCACCGATAACACTGTCACCATAAGTACTGTCTGCATGGGCACTGTCACCAAGGGCACGGCCAACATGTGACCTGTAACCATTGTCAGTGTCACTGTGAGAAGTGTCACCATGGGAATTAACAACATAGGCACTCTCATCATGAGCACTGTCACCATGAGCACTGACACCACGAGCACTGTCACCCAGGGCAGTGCCACCATGAGCACTGTCACCATAACTGTTGCTATGAGAATTGTAACCATGGGCAATTTCTCAATGAGTAATGTCACCATGTGTATTTTCACCTTGGGCACTCTCAAAGTAAACAGTATTACCATGAGCACTTTCACTGTGAACACTGTCACCATGGGCACTGGCACAATGTGGTGTGTCACCATGAGCCATGTCACCATGGGAAATGTCACCGTGAGAAGTGTCACCATAGGCAATGTCACCATGGGCAATGTCACCATGGGAACTGCCATTTTGAGCACTGTCACCATGGGTACTGCAACCATGAGTACTGTCAGCATGAGTAATTTAACCATTGGCAGTATGACCATGTGCACTGTCACCATGGGCACTATCACCATGACAACTCTCAGCGTGAGCACTGTCACTGTTGGAAATGGCATTGTGTGCAATTCCACCATGGGCAATGTCACCATGGACATTATCGCTGTGAGCACTGTCAATATGAGCACGTCAACATGAGCCCTGTCACCATGGGCAATGTCACTGTGAGAAGTGTCACTATAGGCAATGTCACCGTGGGCACTGTCACCATGGTCACTGCCACCACTGTCACTGTCATTTTGAGCACTGTCACCATGGGTACTGCAACCATGAGCGCTGTCACCATGAGCACTGTCACCATTGCAAGTATCACCATGTGCACTGTCACCATGGGCACTATCACAATGAGAACTGTCAGCATGGGCACTGTCACTCTTGGCAATGTCACCATGGGCACTATCACTTTGAGCACTGTCAACATGAGCACGTCACCATGGGCACTGTCAACATGGGTACTATCTCGAAGGTCAATGTCACCATGAGCATTGTCAGGATGGGCAACTTCACCGTGAGCACTGTCACCAATGGCACTATCACCATGAGCAATGTCACTGTGGGCCGTGTCACCAGGGGCACTATCACCATGGTTAATGTTATCATTGGCAATTTCCCCGTGAGCACTGTCACCCTGGGCACTGTCATCATGGGCACGGTCACCGTGAGCACTATCTCCATGAGCACAGCCACTGTGAACACCATCACCATAATCACTGGCCTCATCGGTACTGTCACCATGAGCACTGCCACAATGAGCACTGTCAGCATGGGCACATCCCCCATGAGCACTGTCACTATGAGAACTGCTACCATGGGTATTTTCACCATGTGTACTGTCACCCTGTGTATTGTCACCATTTGCACTGTCACCATGAGGACTATTACCGTGAGCGCTATCACCGTGAGATCTCTCACCATGGTCACTGTCACCATGTCACCTTGCACAATGGTGGCTGTCAACATGAGTGCTGGCACCATTGGCACTATCACTGTGAGCATTCTCACTGTGGTCAGTGTCACCATGGGCCCTGTCACCATGAGCACTGTCACCATAGGCAATGTCACCATGGTCAGTGTCACCATGAGCACTGTCAACATGGGCACTCATACAGTGGGCACTGTCACTGTGAGCACTGTCACCTTGGGTACTGCCACCATGAGGGCTGTCACCATGAGCACTGTCACCATTGTGAGTATCACAATGTGCACTGTCACCATGGGCACTGGCACAATGTCGTGTGTCACCTTGAGCAATGTCACCATGGGAAATGTCACCGTGAGATGTGTCACCACAGGCAATGTCACCATGGGCAATGTCACCATGGGAAATGCCATTTTGCACACTGTCACCATGGGTACTGCAACCATGAGTACTGTCACCATTGGCAGTATGACCATGTGCACTGTCACCATGGGCACTATCACCATGACAACTCTCAGCGTGAGCACTGTCACTGTGGGAACTGGCATTGTGTGCAATTCCACCATGGGCAATGTCACCATGGGCACTATCACTGTGAGCACTGTCAATATAAGCACGTCAGCATGAGCCCTGTCACCATTGGCAATGTCACCGTGAGAAGTGTCACTATAGGCGATGTCACCGTGGGCACTGTCACCATGGTCACTGCCACCACTGTCACTGTCATTTTGAGCACTGTCACCATGGGTATTGCAACCATGAGCACTGTCACCATGAGCACTGTCACCATTGCGATTATCAACATGTGTACTGTCACCATGGGCACTATCACAATGAGAACTGTCAGCGTGGGCACTGTCACTGTTGGCAAGGGCACCGTGGGCACTTCCACCATGGGCAATGTCACCATGGGCACTATCACTGTGAGCACTGTCAACATGAGCACGTCACCATGGGCACTGTCAACATGGGTACTATCTCGAAGGGCAATGTCACCATGAGCATTGTCAGGAAGGGCAATTTCACCATGAGCACTGTCACCAAAGGCACTATCACCATGAGCAATGTCACTGTGGGCCGTGTCACCAGGGGCACTATCACCATGGTTAATGTTCTCATTGGCACTTTCCCCGTGAGCACTGTCACCCTGGGCACTGTCATCATGGGCACGGTCACCGTGAGCACTATCTCCATGAGCACAGCCACAGTGAACACCATCACCATAATCACTGGCCTCATCGGTACTGTCACCATGAGCACTGCCACAATGAGCACTGTCAGCATGGGCACTTCCCCCATGAGCACTGTCACTATGAGAACTGCTAGCATGGGTATTTTCACCATGAGTACTCTCACCCTCTGTATTGTCACCATTTGCACTGTCACCATCAGGACTATTACCGTGAGTGCTATCACCGTGAGATCTCTCACCATGGTCACTGTCACCATGGCACCTTGCACAATGCGTGCTGTCAACATGAGTGCTGTCACCATTGGCACTATCACCGTGAGCATTCTCACTGTGGTCAGAGTCAACATGGGCTCTGTCACCATGAGCACTGTCACCATAGGCAATGTCACCGTGGTCAGTGTCACCATGAGCAATGTCTCCATGGGCACTCCTACAGTGGGCACTGTCACTGTGCGAACTGTCACCATGGTTACTGCCACTATGAGCAGTGTCTCTGTGAGTACTGTCAGCATGGGTTTTTACCGTGAGCACTGTCACCATGAGCCCTGTCACCATTTTTCAGTGCCACCATGTGCACTACCACCATGTGCACTCTCACCATGGGCACTATCACCGATAACACTGTCACCATAAGTACTGTCTGCATGGGCACTGTCACCAAGGCCACGGCCAACATGTGACCTGTAACCATTGTCAGTGTCACTGTGAGAAGTGTCACCATGGGAATTAACAACATAGGCACTCTCATCATGAGCACTGTCACCATGAGCACTGACACCACGAGCACTGTCACCCAGGGCAGTGACACCATGAGCACTGTCACCATAACTCTTGCTATGAGAATTGTAACCATGGGCAATTTCTCAATGAGTAATGTCACCATGTGTATTTTCACCTTGGGCACTCTCAAAGTAAACAGTATTACCATGAGCACTTTCACTGTGAACACTGTCACCATGGGCACTGGCACAATGTGGTGTGTCACCATGAGCCATGTCACCATGGGAAATGTCACCGTGAGAAGTGTCACCATAGGCAATGTCACCATGGGCAATGTCACCATGGGAACTGCCATTTTGAGCACTGTCACCATGTGTACTGCAACCATGAGTACTGTCAGCATGAGTAATTTAACCATTGGCAGTATGACCATGTGCACTGTCACCATGGGCACTATCACCATGACAACTCTCAGCGTGAGCACTGTCACTGTTGGAAATGGCATTGTGTGCAATTCCACCATGGGCAATGTCACCATGGACATTATCGCTGTGAGCACTGTCAATATGAGCACGTCAACATGAGCCCTGTCACCATGGGCAATGTCACTGTGAGAAGTGTCACTATAGGCAATGTCACCGTGGGCACTGTCACCATGGTCACTGCCACCACTGTCACTGTCATTTTGAGCACTGTCACCATGGGTACTGCAACCATGAGCGCTGTCACCATGAGCACTGTCACCATTGCAAGTATCACCATGTGCACTGTCACCATGGGCACTATCACAATGAGAACTGTCAGCATGGGCACTGTCACTCTTGGCAATGTCACCATGGGCACTATCACTTTGAGCACTGTCAACATGAGCACGTCACCATGGGCACTGTCAACATGGGTACTATCTCGAAGGTCAATGTCACCATGAGCATTGTCAGGATGGGCAACTTCACCGTGAGCACTGTCACCAATGGCACTATCACCATGAGCAATGTCACTGTGGGCCGTGTCACCAGGGGCACTATCACCATGGTTAATGTTATCATTGGCAATTTCCCCGTGAGCACTGTCACCCTGGGCACTGTCATCATGGGCACGGTCACCGTGAGCACTATCTCCATGAGCACAGCCACTGTGAACACCATCACCATAATCACTGGCCACATCGGTACTGTCACCATGAGCACTGCCACAATGAGCACTGTCAGCATGGGCACATCCCCCATGAGCACTGTCACTATGAGAACTGCTACCATGGGTATTTTCACCATGTGTACTGTCACCCTCTGTATTGTCACCATTTGCACTGTCACCATGAGGACTATTACCGTGAGCGCTATCACCGTGAGATCTCTCACCATGGTCACTGTCACCATTGCACCTTGCACAATGGTGGCTGTCAACATGAGTTCTGGCACCATCGACACTATCACTGTGAGCATTCTCACTGTGGTCAGTGTCACCATGGGCACTGTCACCATGAGCACTGTCACCATAGGCAATGTCACCATGGTCAGTGTCACCATGAGCACTGTCAACATGGGCACTCATACAGTGGGCACTGTCACTGTGAGCACTGTCACCTTGGGTACTGCCACCATGAGCGCTGTCCCCATGAGCACTGTCACCATTGTGAGTATCACAATGTGCACTGTCACCATGGGCACTGGCACAATGTCGTGTGTCACCTTGAGCAATGTCACCATGGGAAATGTCACCGTGAGATGTGTCACCACAGGCAATGTCACCATGGGCAATGTCACCATGGGAAATGCCATTTTGCACACTGTCACCATGGGTACTGCAACCATGAGTACTGTCACCATTGGCAGTATGACCATGTGCACTGTCACCATGGGCACTATCACCATGACAACTCTCAGCGTGAGCACTGTCACTGTGGGAACTGGCATTGTGTGCAATTCCACCATGGGCAATGTCACCATGGGCACTATCACTGTGAGCACTGTCAATATAAGCACGTCAGCATGAGCCCTGTCACCATTGGCAATGTCACCGTGAGAAGTGTCACTATAGGCGATGTCACCGTGGGCACTGTCACCATGGTCACTGCCACCACTGTCACTGTCATTTTGAGCACTGTCACCATGGGTATTGCAACCATGAGCACTGTCACCATGAGCACTGTCACCATTGCGATTATCACCATGTGTACTGTCACCATGGGCACTATCACAATGAGAACTGTCAGCGTGGGCACTGTCACTGTTGGCAAGGGCACCGTGGGCACTGCCACCATGGGCAATGTCACCATGGGCACTATCACTGTGAGCACTGTCAACATGAGCACGTCACCATGGGCACTGTCAACATGGGTACTATCTCGAAGGGCAATGTCACCATGAGCATTGTCAGGAAGGGCAATTTCACCATGAGCACTGTCACCAAAGGCACTATCACCATGAGCAATGTCACTGTGGGCCGTGTCACCAGGGGCACTATCACCATGGTTAATGTTATCATTGGCACTTTCCCCGTGAGCACTGTCACCCTGGGCACTGTCATCATGGGCACGGTCACCGTGAGCACTATCTCCATGAGCACAGCCACAGTGAACACCATCACCATAATCACTGGCCTCATCGGTACTGTCACCATGAGCACTGCCACAATGAGCACTGTCAGCATGGGCACTTCCCCCATGAGCACTGTCACTATGAGAACTGCTAGCATGGGTATTTTCACCATGAGTACTCTCACCCTCTGTATTGTCACCATTTGCACTGTCACCATCAGGACTATTACCGTGAGTGTTATCACCGTGAGATCTCTCACCATGGTCACTGTCACCATGGCACCTTGCACAATGCGTGCTGTCAACATGAGTGCTGTCACCATTGGCACTATCACCGTGAGCATTCTCACTGTGGTCAGAGTCAACATGGGCTCTGTCACCATGAGCACTGTCACCATAGGCAATGTCACCGTGGTCAGTGTCACCATGAGCAATGTCTCCATGGGCACTCCTACAGTGGGCACTGTCACTGTGCGAACTGTCACCATGGTTACTGCCACTATGAGCAGTGTCTCTGTGAGTACTGTCAGCATGGGTTTTTACCGTGAGCACTGTCACCATGAGCCCTGTCACCATTTTTCAGTGCCACCATGTGCACTACCACCATGTGCACTCTCACCATGGGCACTATCACCGATAACACTGTCACCATAAGTACTGTCTGCATGGGCACTGTCACCAAGGGCACGGCCAACATGTGACCTGTAACCATTGTCAGTGTCACTGTGAGAAGTGTCACCATGGGAATTAACAACATAGGCACTCTCATCATGAGCACTGTCACCATGAGCACTGACACCACGAGCACTGTCACCCAGGGCAGTGCCACCATGAGCACTGTCACCATAACTCTTGCTATGAGAATTGTAACCATGGGCAATTTCTCAATGAGTAATGTCACCATGTGTATTTTCACCTTGGGCACTCTCAAAGTAAACAGTATTACCATGAGCACTTTCACTGTGAACACTGTCACCATGGGCACTGGCACAATGTGGTGTGTCACCATGAGCCATGTCACCATGGGAAATGTCACCGTGAGAAGTGTCACCATAGGCAATGTCACCATGGGCAATGTCACCATGGGAACTGCCATTTTGAGCACTGTCACCATGGGTACTACAACCATGAGTACTGTCACCATGAGTAATTTAACCATTGGCAGTATGACCATGTGCACTGTCACCATGGGCACTATCACCATGACAACTCTCAGCGTGAGCACTGTCACTGTTGGAAATGGCATTGTGTGCAATTCCACCATGGGCAATGTCACCATGGACATTATCGCTGTGAGCACTGTCAATATGAGCACGTCAACATGAGCCCTGTCACCATGGGCAATGTCACTGTGAGAAGTGTCACTATAGGCAATGTCACCGTGGGCACTGTCACCATGGTCACTGCCACCACTGTCACTGTCATTTTGAGCACTGTCACCATGGGTACTGCAACCATGAGCGCTGTCACCATGAGCACTGTCACCATTGCAAGTATCACCATGTGCACTGTCACCATGGGCACTATCACAATGAGAACTGTCAGCATGGGCACTGTCACTCTTGGCAATGTCACCATGGGCACTATCACTTTGAGCACTGTCAACATGAGCACGTCACCATGGGCACTGTCAACATGGGTACTATCTCGAAGGTCAATGTCACCATGAGCATTGTCAGGATGGGCAACTTCACCGTGAGCACTGTCACCAATGGCACTATCACCATGAGCAATGTCACTGTGGGCCGTGTCACCAGGGGCACTATCACCATGGTTAATGTTATCATTGGCAATTTCCCCGTGAGCACTGTCACCCTGGGCACTGTCATCATGGGCACGGTCACCGTGAGCACTATCTCCATGAGCACAGCCACTGTGAACACCATCACCATAATCACTGGCCACATCGGTACTGTCACCATGAGCACTGCCACAATGAGCACTGTCAGCATGGGCACATCCCCCATGAGCACTGTCACTATGAGAAATGCTACCATGGGTATTTTCACCATGTGTACTGTCACCCTCTGTATTGTCACCATTTGCACTGTCACCATGAGGACTATTACCGTGAGCGCTATCACCGTGAGATCTCTCACCATGGTCACTGTCACCATGGCACCTTGCACAATGGTGGCTGTCAACATGAGTTCTGGCACCATCGACACTATCACTGTGAGCATTCTCACTGTGGTCAGTGTCACCATGGGCACTGTCACCATGAGCACTGTCACCATAGGCAATGTCACCATGGTCAGTGTCACCATGAGCACTGTCAACATGGGCACTCATACAGTGGGCACTGTCACTGTGAGCACTGTCACCTTGGGTACTGCCACCATGAGCGCTGTCCCCATGAGCACTGTCACCATTGTGAGTATCACAATGTGCACTGTCACCATGGGCACTGGCACAATGTCGTGTGTCACCTTGAGCAATGTCACCATGGGAAATGTCACCGTGAGATGTGTCACCACAGGCAATGTCACCATGGGCAATGTCACCATGGGAAATGCCATTTTGCACACTGTCACCATGGGTACTGCAACCATGAGTACTGTCACCATTGGCAGTATGACCATGTGCACTGTCACCATGGGCACTATCACCATGACAACTCTCAGCGTGAGCACTGTCACTGTGGGGACTGGCATTGTGTGCAATTCCACCATGGGCAATGTCACCATGGGCACTATCACTGTGATCACTGTCAATATAAGCACGTCAACATGAGCCCTGTCACCATTGGCAATGTCACCGTGAGAAGTGTCACTATAGGCGATGTCACCGTGGGCACTGTCACCATGGTCACTGCCACCACTGTCACTGTCATTTTGAGCACTGTCACCATGGGTATTGCAACCATGAGCACTGTCACCATGAGCACAGTCACCATTGCGATTATCACCATGTGTACTGTCACCATGGGCACTATCACAATGAGAACTGTCAGCGTGGGCACTGTCACTGTTGGCAAGGGCACCGTGGGCACTTCCACCATGGGCAATGTCACCATGGGCACTATCACTGTGAGCACTGTCAACATGAGCACGTCACCATGGGCACTGTCAACATGGGTTCTATCTCGAAGGGCAATGTCACCATGAGCATTGTCAGGAAGGGCAATTTCACCATGAGCACTGTCACCAAAGGCACTATCACCATGAGCAATGTCACTGTGGGCCGTGTCACCAGGGGCACTATCACCATGGTTAATGTTCTCATTGGCACTTTCCCCGTGAGCACTGTCACCCTGGGCACTGTCATCATGGGCACGGTCACCGTGAGCACTATCTCCATGAGCACAGCCACTGTGAACACCATCACCATAATCACTGGCCTCATCGGTACTGTCACCATGAGCACTGCCACAATGAGCACTGTCAGCATGGGCACTTCCCCCATGAGCACTGTCACTATGAGAACTGCTAGCATGGGTATTTTCACCATGAGTACTGTCACCCTCTGTATTGTCACCATTTGCACTGTCACCATCAGGACTATTACCGTGAGTGCTATCACCGTGAGATCTCTCACCATGGTCACTGTCACCATGGCACCTTGCACAATGCGTGCTGTCAACATGAGTGCTGTCACCATTGGCACTATCACCGTGAGCATTCTCACTGTGGTCAGAGTCAACATGGGCTCTGTCACCATGAGCACTGTCACCATAGGCAATGTCACCATGGTCAGTGTCACCATGAGCAATGTCTCCATGGGCACTCCTACATTGGGCACTGTCACTGTGCGAACTGTCACCATGGTTACTGCCACTATGAGCAGTGTCTCTGTGAGTACTGTCAGCATGGGTTTTTACCGTGAGCACTGTCACCATGAGCCCTGTCACCATTTTTCAGTGCCACCATGTGCACTACCACCATGTGCACTCTCACCATGGGCACTATCACCGATAACACTGTCACCATAAGTACTGTCTGCATGGGCACTGTCACCAAGGGCACGGCCAACATGTGACCTGTAACCATTGTCAGTGTCACTGTGAGAAGTGTCACCATGGGAATTAACAACATAGGCACTCTCATCATGAGCACTGTCACCATGAGCACTGACACCACGAGCACTGTCACCCAGGGCAGTGCCACCATGAGCACTGTCACCATAACTCTTGCTATGAGAATTGTAACCATGGGCAATTTCTCAATGAGTAATGTCACCATGTGTATTTTCACCTTGGGCACTCTCAAAGTAAACAGTATTACCATGAGCACTTTCACTGTGAACACTGTCACCATGGGCACTGGCACAATGTGGTGTGTCACCATGAGCCATGTCACCATGGGAAATGTCACCGTGAGAAGTGTCACCATAGGCAATGTCACCATGGGCAATGTCACCATGGGAACTGCCATTTTGAGCACTGTCACCATGGGTACTACAACCATGAGTACTGTCACCATGAGTAATTTAACCATTGGCAGTATGACCATGTGCACTGTCACCATGGGCACTATCACCATGACAACTCTCAGCGTGAGCACTGTCACTGTTGGAAATGGCATTGTGTGCAATTCCACCATGGGCAATGTCACCATGGACATTATCGCTGTGAGCACTGTCAATATGAGCACGTCAACATGAGCCCTGTCACCATGGGCAATGTCACTGTGAGAAGTGTCACTATAGGCAATGTCACCGTGGGCACTGTCACCATGGTCACTGCCACCACTGTCACTGTCATTTTGAGCACTGTCACCATGGGTACTGCAACCATGAGCGCTGTCACCATGAGCACTGTCACCATTGCAAGTATCACCATGTGCACTGTCACCATGGGCACTATCACAATGAGAACTGTCAGCATGGGCACTGTCACTCTTGGCAATGTCACCATGGGCACTATCACTTTGAGCACTGTCAACATGAGCACGTCACCATGGGCACTGTCAACATGGGTACTATCTTGAAGGTCAATGTCACCATGAGCATTGTCAGGATGGGCAACTTCACCGTGAGCACTGTCACCAATGGCACTATCACCATGAGCAATGTCACTGTGGGCCGTGTCACCAGGGGCACTATCACCATGGTTAATGTTATCATTGGCACTTTCCCCGTGAGCACTGTCACCCTGGGCACTGTCATCATGGGCACGGTCACCGTGAGCACTATCTCCATGAGCACAGCCACTGTGAACACCATCACCATAATCACTGGCCTCATCGGTACTGTCACCATGAGCACTGCCACAATGAGCACTGTCAGCATGGGCACATCCCCCATGAGCACTGTCACTATGAGAACTCCTACCAAGGGTATTTTCACCATGTGTACTGTCACCCAGTGTATTGTCACCATTTGCACTGTCACCATGAGGACTATTACCGTGAGCGCTATCACCGTGAGATCTCTCACCATGGTCACTGTCACCATGTCACCTTGCACAATGGTGGCTGTCAACATGAGTGCTGGCACCATCGGCACTATCACTGTGAGCATTCTCACTGTGGTCAGTGTCACCATGGGCACTGTCACCATGAGCACTGTCACCATAGGCAATGTCACCATGGTCAGTGTCACCATGAGCACTGTCAACATGGGCACTCATACAGTGGGCACTGTCACTGTGAGCACTGTCACCTTGGGTACTGCCACCATGAGCGCTGTCACGATGAGCACTGTCACCATTGCGAGTGTCACAATGTGCACTGTCACCATGGGCACTGGCACAATGTCGTGTGTCACCTTGAGCAATGTCACCATTGGAAATGTCACCGTGAGATGTGTCACCATAGGCAATGTCACCATGGGCAATGTCACCATGGGAAATGCCATTTTGCACACTGTCACCATGGGTACTGCAACCATGAGTACTGTCACCATTGGCAGTATGACAATGTGCACTGTCACCATGGGCACTATCACCATGACAACTCTCAGCGTGAGCACTGTCACTGTGGGAACTGGTATTGTGTGCAATTCCACCATGGGCCATGTCACCATGGGCACTATCACTGTGAGCACTGTCAATATAAGCACGTCAACATGAGCCCTGTCACCATTGGCAATGTCACCGTGAGAAGTGTCACTATAGGCGATGTCACCGTGGGCACTGTCACCATGGTCACTGCCACCACTGTCACTGTCATTTTGAGCACTGTCACCATGGGTATTGCAACCATGAGCACTGTCACCATGAGCACAGTCACCATTGCGATTATCACCATGTGTACTGTCACCATGGGCACTATAACAATGAGAACTGTCAGCGTGGGCACTGTCACTGTTGGCAAGGGCACCGTGGGCACTTCCACCATGGGCAATGTCACCATGGGCACTATCACTGTGAGCACTGTCAACATGAGCACGTCACCATGGGCACTGTCAACATGGGTACTATCTCGAAGGGCAATGTCACCATGAGCATTGTCAGGAAGGGCAATTTCACCATGAGCACTGTCACCAAAGGCACTATCACCATGAGCAATGTCACTGTGGGCCGTGTCACCAGGGGCACTATCACCATGGTTAATGTTATCATTGGCACTTTCCCCGTGAGCACTGTCACCCTGGGCACTGTCATCATGGGCACGGTCACCGTGAGCACTATCTCCATGAGCACAGCCACAGTGAACACCATCACCATAATCACTGGCCTCATCGGTACTGTCACCATGAGCACTGCCACAATGAGCACTGTCAGCATGGGCACTTCCCCCATGAGCACTGTCACTATGAGAACTGCTAGCATGGGTATTTTCACCATGAGTACTGTCACCATCTGTATTGTCACCATTTGCACTGTCACCATCAGGACTATTACTGTGAGTGCTATCACCGTGAGATCTCTCACCGTGGTCACTGTCACCATGGCACCTTGCACAATGCGTGCTGTCAACATGAGTGCTGTCACCATTGGCACTATCACCGTGAGCATTCTCACTGTGGTCAGAGTCAACATGGGCTCTGTCACCATGAGCACTGTCACCATAGGCAATGTCACCGTGGTCAGTGTCACCATGAGCAATGTCTCCATGGGCACTCCTACAGTGGGCACTGTCACTGTGCGAACTGTCACCATGGTTACTGCCACTATGAGCAGTGTCTCTGTGAGTACTGTCAGCATGGGTTTTTACCGTGAGCACTGTCACCATGAGCCCTGTCACCATTTTTCAGTGCCACCATGTGCACTACCACCATGTGCACTCTCACCATGGGCACTATCACCGATAACACTGTCACCATAAGTACTGTCTGCATGGGCACTGTCACCAAGGGCACGGCCAACATGTGACCTGTAACCATTGTCAGTGTCACTGTGAGAAGTGTCACCATGGGAATTAACAACATAGGCACTCTCATCATGAGCACTGTCACCATGAGCACTGACACCACGAGCACTGTCACCCAGGGCAGTGCCACCATGAGCACTGTCACCATAACTGTTGCTATGAGAATTGTAACCATGGGCAATTTCTCAATGAGTAATGTCACCATGTGTATTTTCACCTTGGGCACTCTCAAAGTAAACAGTATTACCATGAGCACTTTCACTGTGAACACTGTCACCATGGGCACTGGCACAATGTGGTGTGTCACCATGAGCCATGTCACCATGGGAAATGTCACCGTGAGAAGTGTCACCATAGGCAATGTCACCATGGGCAATGTCACCATGGGAACTGCCATTTTGAGCACTGTCACCATGGGTACTGCAACCATGAGTACTGTCAGCATGAGTAATTTAACCATTGGCAGTATGACCATGTGCACTGTCACCATGGGCACTATCACCATGACAACTCTCAGCGTGAGCACTGTCACTGTTGGAAATGGCATTGTGTGCAATTCCACCATGGGCAATGTCACCATGGACATTATCGCTGTGAGCACTGTCAATATGAGCACGTCAACATGAGCCCTGTCACCATGGGCAATGTCACTGTGAGAAGTGTCACTATAGGCAATGTCACCGTGGGCACTGTCACCATGGTCACTGCCACCACTGTCACTGTCATTTTGAGCACTGTCACCATGGGTACTGCAACCATGAGCGCTGTCACCATGAGCACTGTCACCATTGCAAGTATCACCATGTGCACTGTCACCATGGGCACTATCACAATGAGAACTGTCAGCATGGGCACTGTCACTCTTGGCAATGTCACCATGGGCACTATCACTTTGAGCACTGTCAACATGAGCACGTCACCATGGGCACTGTCAACATGGGTACTATCTCGAAGGTCAATGTCACCATGAGCATTGTCAGGATGGGCAACTTCACCGTGAGCACTGTCACCAATGGCACTATCACCATGAGCAATGTCACTGTGGGCCGTGTCACCAGGGGCACTATCACCATGGTTAATGTTATCATTGGCAATTTCCCCGTGAGCACTGTCACCCTGGGCACTGTCATCATGGGCACGGTCACCGTGAGCACTATCTCCATGAGCACAGCCACTGTGAACACCATCACCATAATCACTGGCCTCATCGGTACTGTCACCATGAGCACTGCCACAATGAGCACTGTCAGCATGGGCACATCCCCCATGAGCACTGTCACTATGAGAACTGCTACCATGGGTATTTTCACCATGTGTACTGTCACCCTGTGTATTGTCACCATTTGCACTGTCACCATGAGGACTATTACCGTGAGCGCTATCACCGTGAGATCTCTCACCATGGTCACTGTCACCATGTCACCTTGCACAATGGTGGCTGTCAACATGAGTGCTGGCACCATTGGCACTATCACTGTGAGCATTCTCACTGTGGTCAGTGTCACCATGGGCCCTGTCACCATGAGCACTGTCACCATAGGCAATGTCACCATGGTCAGTGTCACCATGAGCACTGTCAACATGGGCACTCATACAGTGGGCACTGTCACTGTGAGCACTGTCACCTTGGGTACTGCCACCATGAGGGCTGTCACCATGAGCACTGTCACCATTGTGAGTATCACAATGTGCACTGTCACCATGGGCACTGGCACAATGTCGTGTGTCACCTTGAGCAATGTCACCATGGGAAATGTCACCGTGAGATGTGTCACCACAGGCAATGTCACCATGGGCAATGTCACCATGGGAAATGCCATTTTGCACACTGTCACCATGGGTACTGCAACCATGAGTACTGTCACCATTGGCAGTATGACCATGTGCACTGTCACCATGGGCACTATCACCATGACAACTCTCAGCGTGAGCACTGTCACTGTGGGAACTGGCATTGTGTGCAATTCCACCATGGGCAATGTCACCATGGGCACTATCACTGTGAGCACTGTCAATATAAGCACGTCAGCATGAGCCCTGTCACCATTGGCAATGTCACCGTGAGAAGTGTCACTATAGGCGATGTCACCGTGGGCACTGTCACCATGGTCACTGCCACCACTGTCACTGTCATTTTGAGCACTGTCACCATGGGTATTGCAACCATGAGCACTGTCACCATGAGCACTGTCACCATTGCGATTATCAACATGTGTACTGTCACCATGGGCACTATCACAATGAGAACTGTCAGCGTGGGCACTGTCACTGTTGGCAAGGGCACCGTGGGCACTTCCACCATGGGCAATGTCACCATGGGCACTATCACTGTGAGCACTGTCAACATGAGCACGTCACCATGGGCACTGTCAACATGGGTACTATCTCGAAGGGCAATGTCACCATGAGCATTGTCAGGAAGGGCAATTTCACCATGAGCACTGTCACCAAAGGCACTATCACCATGAGCAATGTCACTGTGGGCCGTGTCACCAGGGGCACTATCACCATGGTTAATGTTCTCATTGGCACTTTCCCCGTGAGCACTGTCACCCTGGGCACTGTCATCATGGGCACGGTCACCGTGAGCACTATCTCCATGAGCACAGCCACAGTGAACACCATCACCATAATCACTGGCCTCATCGGTACTGTCACCATGAGCACTGCCACAATGAGCACTGTCAGCATGGGCACTTCCCCCATGAGCACTGTCACTATGAGAACTGCTAGCATGGGTATTTTCACCATGAGTACTCTCACCCTCTGTATTGTCACCATTTGCACTGTCACCATCAGGACTATTACCGTGAGTGCTATCACCGTGAGATCTCTCACCATGGTCACTGTCACCATGGCACCTTGCACAATGCGTGCTGTCAACATGAGTGCTGTCACCATTGGCACTATCACCGTGAGCATTCTCACTGTGGTCAGAGTCAACATGGGCTCTGTCACCATGAGCACTGTCACCATAGGCAATGTCACCGTGGTCAGTGTCACCATGAGCAATGTCTCCATGGGCACTCCTACAGTGGGCACTGTCACTGTGCGAACTGTCACCATGGTTACTGCCACTATGAGCAGTGTCTCTGTGAGTACTGTCAGCATGGGTTTTTACCGTGAGCACTGTCACCATGAGCCCTGTCACCATTTTTCAGTGCCACCATGTGCACTACCACCATGTGCACTCTCACTATGGGCACTATCACCGATAACACTGTCACCATAAGTACTGTCTGCATGGGCACTGTCACCAAGGGCACGGCCAACATGTGACCTGTAACCATTGTCAGTGTCACTGTGAGAAGTGTCACCATGGGAATTAACAACATAGGCACTCTCATCATGAGCACTGTCACCATGAGCACTGACACCACGAGCACTGTCACCCAGGGCAGTGCCACCATGAGCACTGTCACCATAACTGTTGCTATGAGAATTGTAACCATGGGCAATTTCTCAATGAGTAATGTCACCATGTGTATTTTCACCTTGGGCACTCTCAAAGTAAACAGTATTACCATGAGCACTTTCACTGTGAACACTGTCACCATGGGCACTGGCACAATGTGGTGTGTCACCATGAGCCATGTCACCATGGGAAATGTCACCGTGAGAAGTGTCACCATAGGCAATGTCACCATGGGCAATGTCACCATGGGAACTGCCATTTTGAGCACTGTCACCATGGGTACTGCAACCATGAGTACTGTCAGCATGAGTAATTTAACCATTGGCAGTATGACCATGTGCACTGTCACCATGGGCACTATCACCATGACAACTCTCAGCGTGAGCACTGTCACTGTTGGAAATGGCATTGTGTGCAATTCCACCATGGGCAATGTCACCATGGACATTATCGCTGTGAGCACTGTCAATATGAGCACGTCAACATGAGCCCTGTCACCATGGGCAATGTCACTGTGAGAAGTGTCACTATAGGCAATGTCACCGTGGGCACTGTCACCATGGTCACTGCCACCACTGTCACTGTCATTTTGAGCACTGTCACCATGGGTACTGCAACCATGAGCGCTGTCACCATGAGCACTGTCACCATTGCAAGTATCACCATGTGCACTGTCACCATGGGCACTATCACAATGAGAACTGTCAGCATGGGCACTGTCACTCTTGGCAATGTCACCATGGGCACTATCACTTTGAGCACTGTCAACATGAGCACGTCACCATGGGCACTGTCAACATGGGTACTATCTCGAAGGTCAATGTCACCATGAGCATTGTCAGGATGGGCAACTTCACCGTGAGCACTGTCACCAATGGCACTATCACCATGAGCAATGTCACTGTGGGCCGTGTCACCAGGGGCACTATCACCATGGTTAATGTTATCATTGGCAATTTCCCCGTGAGCACTGTCACCCTGGGCACTGTCATCATGGGCACGGTCACCGTGAGCACTATCTCCATGAGCACAGCCACTGTGAACACCATCACCATAATCACTGGCCACATCGGTACTGTCACCATGAGCACTGCCACAATGAGCACTGTCAGCATGGGCACATCCCCCATGAGCACTGTCACTATGAGAACTGCTAGCATGGGTATTTTCACCATGTGTACTGTCACCCTCTGTATTGTCACCATTTGCACTGTCACCATGAGGACTATTACCGTGAGCGCTATCACCGTGAGATCTCTCACCATGGTCACTGTCACCATGGCACCTTGCACAATGGGGGCTGTCAACATGAGTTCTGGCACCATCGGCACTATCACTGTGAGCATTCTCACTGTGGTCAGTGTCACCATGGGCACTGTCACCATGAGCACTGTCACCATAGGCAATGTCACCATGGTCAGTGTCACCATGAGCACTGTCAACATGGGCACTCATACAGTGGGCACTGTCACTGTGAGCACTGTCACCTTGGGTACTGCCACCATGAGCGCTGTCCCCATGAGCACTGTCACCATTGTGAGTATCACAATGTGCACTGTCACCATGGGCACTGGCACAATGTCGTGTGTCACCTTGAGCAATGTCACCATGGGAAATGTCACCGTGAGATGTGTCACCACAGGCAATGTCACCATGGGCAATGTCACCATGGGAAATGCCATTTTTCACACTGTCACCATGGGTACTGCAACCATGAGTACTGTCACCATTGGCAGTATGACCATGTGCACTGTCACCATGGGCACTATCACCATGACAACTCTCAGCGTGAGCACTGTCACTGTGGGAACTGGCATTGTGTGCAATTCCACCATGGGCAATGTCACCATGGGCACTATCACTGTGAGCACTGTCAATATAAGAACGTCAGCATGAGCCCTGTCACCATTGGCAATGTCACCGTGAGAAGTGTCACTATAGGCGATGTCACCGTGGGCACTGTCACCATGGTCACTGCCACCACTGTCACTGTCATTTTGAGCACTGTCACCATGGGTATTGCAACCATGAGCACTGTCACCATGAGCACTGTCACCATTGCGATTATCACCATGTGTACTGTCACCATGTGCACTATCACAATGAGAACTGTCAGCGTGGGCACTGTCACTGTTGGCAAGGGCACCGTGGGCACTTCCACCATGGGCAATGTCACCATGGGCACTATCACTGTGAGCACTGTCAACATGAGCACGTCACCATGGGCACTGTCAACATGGGTACTATCTCGAAGGGCAATGTCACCATGAGCATTGTCAGGAAGGGCAATTTCACCATGAGCACTGTCACCAAAGGCACTATCACCATGAGCAATGTCACTGTGGGCCGTGTCACCAGGGGCACTATCACCATGGTTAATGTTATCATTGGCACTTTCCCCGTGAGCACTGTCACCCTGGGCACTGTCATCATGGGCACGGTCACCGTGAGCACTATCTCCATGAGCACAGCCACAGTGAACACCATCACCATAATCACTGGCCTCATCGGTACTGTCACCATGAGCACTGCCACAATGAGCACTGTCAGCATGGGCACTTCCCCCATGAGCACTGTCACTATGAGAACTGCTAGCATGGGTATTTTCACCATGAGTACTCTCACCCTCTGTATTGTCACCATTTGCACTGTCACCATCAGGACTATTACCGTGAGTGCTATCACCGTGAGATCTCTCACCATGGTCACTGTCACCATGGCACCTTGCACAATGCGTGCTGTCAACATGAGTGCTGTCACCATTGGCACTATCACCGTGAGCATTCTCACTGTGGTCAGAGTCAACATGGGCTCTGTCACCATGAGCACTGTCACCATAGGCAATGTCACCGTGGTCAGTGTCACCATGAGCAATGTCTCCATTGGCACTCCTACAGTGGGCACTGTCACTGTGCGAACTGTCACCATGGTTACTGCCACTATGAGCAGTGTCTCTGTGAGTACTGTCAGCATGGGTTTTTACCGTGAGCACTGTCACCATGAGCCCTGTCACCATTTTTCAGTGCCACCATGTGCACTACCACCATGTGCACTCTCACCATGGGCACTATCACCGATAACACTGTCACCATAAGTACTGTCTGCATGGGCACTGTCACCAAGGCCACGGCCAACATGTGACCTGTAACCATTGTCAGTGTCACTGTGAGAAGTGTCACCATGGGAATTAACAACATAGGCACTCTCATCATGAGCACTGTCACCATGAGCACTGACACCACGAGCACTGTCACCCAGGGCAGTGCCACCATGAGCACTGTCACCATAACTGTTGCTATGAGAATTGTAACCATGGGCAATTTCTCAATGAGTAATGTCACCATGTGTATTTTCACCTTGGGCACTCTCAAAGTAAACAGTATTACCATGAGCACTTTCACTGTGAACACTGTCACCATGGGCACTGGCACAATGTGGTGTGTCACCATGAGCCATGTCACCATGGGAAATGTCACCGTGAGAAGTGTCACCATAGGCAATGTCACCATGGGCAATGTCACCATGGGAACTGCCATTTTGAGCACTGTCACCATGGGTACTGCAACCATGAGTACTGTCAGCATGAGTAATTTAACCATTGGCAGTATGACCATGTGCACTGTCACCATGGGCACTATCACCATGACAACTCTCAGCGTGAGCACTGTCACTGTTGGAAATGGCATTGTGTGCAATTCCACCATGGGCAATGTCACCATGGACATTATCGCTGTGAGCACTGTCAATATGAGCACGTCAACATGAGCCCTGTCACCATGGGCAATGTCACTGTGAGAAGTGTCACTATAGGCAATGTCACCGTGGGCACTGTCACCATGGTCACTGCCACCACTGTCACTGTCATTTTGAGCACTGTCACCATGGGTACTGCAACCATGAGCGCTGTCACCATGAGCACTGTCACCATTGCAAGTATCACCATGTGCACTGTCACCATGGGCACTATCACAATGAGAACTGTCAGCATGGGCACTGTCACTCTTGGCAATGTCACCATGGGCACTATCACTTTGAGCACTGTCAACATGAGCACGTCACCATGGGCACTGTCAACATGGGTACTATCTCGAAGGTCAATGTCACCATGAGCATTGTCAGGATGGGCAACTTCACCGTGAGCACTGTCACCAATGGCACTATCACCATGAGCAATGTCACTGTGGGCCGTGTCACCAGGGGCACTATCACCATGGTTAATGTTATCATTGGCAATTTCCCCGTGAGCACTGTCACCCTGGGCACTGTCATCATGGGCACGGTCACCGTGAGCACTATCTCCATGAGCACAGCCACTGTGAACACCATCACCATAATCACTGGCCTCATCGGTACTGTCACCATGAGCACTGCCACAATGAGCACTGTCAGCATGGGCACATCCCCCATGAGCACTGTCACTATGAGAACTGCTACCATGGGTATTTTCACCATGTGTACTGTCACCCTGTGTATTGTCACCATTTGCACTGTCACCATGAGGACTATTACCGTGAGCGCTATCACCGTGAGATCTCTCACCATGGTCACTGTCACCATGTCACCTTGCACAATGGTGGCTGTCAACATGAGTGCTGGCACCATTGGCACTATCACTGTGAGCATTCTCACTGTGGTCAGTGTCACCATGGGCACTGTCACCATGAGCACTGTCACCATAGGCAATGTCACCATGGTCAGTGTCACCATGAGCACTGTCAACATGGGCACTCATACAGTGGGCACTGTCACTGTGAGCACTGTCACCTTGGGTACTGCCACCATGAGGGCTGTCACCATGAGCACTGTCACCATTGTGAGTATCACAATGTGCACTGTCACCATGGGCACTGGCACAATGTCGTGTGTCACCTTGAGCAATGTCACCATGGGAAATGTCACCGTGAGATGTGTCACCACAGGCAATGTCACCATGGGCAATGTCACCATGGGAAATGCCATTTTGCACACTGTCACCATGGGTACTGCAACCATGAGTACTGTCACCATTGGCAGTATGACCATGTGCACTGTCACCATGGGCACTATCACCATGACAACTCTCAGCGTGAGCACTGTCACTGTGGGAACTGGCATTGTGTGCAATTCCACCATGGGCAATGTCACCATGGGCAATATCACTGTGAGCACTGTCAATATAAGCACGTCAGCATGAGCCCTGTCACCATTGGCAATGTCACCGTGAGAAGTGTCACTATAGGCGATGTCACCGTGGGCACTGTCACCATGGTCACTGCCACCACTGTCACTGTCATTTTGAGCACTGTCACCATGGGTATTGCAACCATGAGCACTGTCACCATGAGCACTGTCACCATTGCGATTATCAACATGTGTACTGTCACCATGGGCACTATCACAATGAGAACTGTCAGCGTGGGCACTGTCACTGTTGGCAAGGGCACCGTGGGCACTGCCACCATGGGCAATGTCACCATGGGCACTATCACTGTGAGCACTGTCAACATGAGCACGTCACCATGGGCACTGTCAACATGGGTACTATCTCGAAGGGCAATGTCACCATGAGCATTGTCAGGAAGGGCAATTTCACCATGAGCACTGTCACCAAAGGCACTATCACCATGAGCAATGTCACTGTGGGCCGTGTCACCAGGGGCACTATCACCATGGTTAATGTTCTCATTGGCACTTTCCCCGTGAGCACTGTCACCCTGGGCACTGTCATCATGGGCACGGTCACCGTGAGCACTATCTCCATGAGCACAGCCACAGTGAACACCATCACCATAATCACTGGCCTCATCGGTACTGTCACCATGAGCACTGCCACAATGAGCACTGTCAGCATGGGCACTTCCCCCATGAGCACTGTCACTATGAGAACTGCTAGCATGGGTATTTTCACCATGAGTACTCTCACCCTCTGTATTGTCACCATTTGCACTGTCACCATCAGGACTATTACCGTGAGTGCTATCACCGTGAGATCTCTCACCATGGTCACTGTCACCATGGCACCTTGCACAATGCGTGCTGTCAACATGAGTGCTGTCACCATTGGCACTATCACCGTGAGCATTCTCACTGTGGTCAGAGTCAACATGGGCTCTGTCACCATGAGCACTGTCACCATAGGCAATGTCACCGTGGTCAGTGTCACCATGAGCAATGTCTCCATGGGCACTCCTACAGTGGGCACTGTCACTGTGCGAACTGTCACCATGGTTACTGCCACTATGAGCAGTGTCTCTGTGAGTACTGTCAGCATGGGTTTTTACCGTGAGCACTGTCACCATGAGCCCTGTCACCATTTTTCAGTGCCACCATGTGCACTACCACCATGTGCACTCTCACCATGGGCACTATCACCGATAACACTGTCACCATAAGTACTGTCTGCATGGGCACTGTCACCAAGGGCACGGCCAACATGTGACCTGTAACCATTGTCAGTGTCACTGTGAGAAGTGTCACCATGGGAATTAACAACATAGGCACTCTCATCATGAGCACTGTCACCATGAGCACTGACACCACGAGCACTGTCACCCAGGGCAGTGCCACCATGAGCACTGTCACCATAACTGTTGCTATGAGAATTGTAACCATGGGCAATTTCTCAATGAGTAATGTCACCATGTGTATTTTCACCTTGGGCACTCTCAAAGTAAACAGTATTACCATGAGCACTTTCACTGTGAACACTGTCACCATGGGCACTGGCACAATGTGGTGTGTCACCATGAGCCATGTCACCATGGGAAATGTCACCGTGAGAAGTGTCACCATAGGCAATGTCACCATGGGCAATGTCACCATGGGAACTGCCATTTTGAGCACTGTCACCATGGGTACTACAACCATGAGTACTGTCACCATGAGTAATTTAACCATTGGCAGTATGACCATGTGCACTGTCACCATGGGCACTATCACCATGACAACTCTCAGCGTGAGCACTGTCACTGTTGGAAATGGCATTGTGTGCAATTCCACCATGGGCAATGTCACCATGGACATTATCGCTGTGAGCACTGTCAATATGAGCACGTCAACATGAGCCCTGTCACCATGGGCAATGTCACTGTGAGAAGTGTCACTATAGGCAATGTCACCGTGGGCACTGTCACCATGGTCACTGCCACCACTGTCACTGTCATTTTGAGCACTGTCACCATGGGTACTGCAACCATGAGCGCTGTCACCATGAGCACTGTCACCATTGCAAGTATCACCATGTGCACTGTCACCATGGGCACTATCACAATGAGAACTGTCAGCATGGGCACTGTCACTCTTGGCAATGTCACCATGGGCACTATCACTTTGAGCACTGTCAACATGAGCACGTCACCATGGGCACTGTCAACATGGGTACTATCTCGAAGGTCAATGTCACCATGAGCATTGTCAGGATGGGCAACTTCACCGTGAGCACTGTCACCAATGGCACTATCACCATGAGCAATGTCACTGTGGGCCGTGTCACCAGGGGCACTATCACCATGGTTAATGTTATCATTGGCAATTTCCCCGTGAGCACTGTCACCCTGGGCACTGTCATCATGGGCACGGTCACCGTGAGCACTATCTCCATGAGCACAGCCACTGTGAACACCATCACCATAATCACTGGCCACATCGGTACTGTCACCATGAGCACTGCCACAATGAGCACTGTCAGCATGGGCACATCCCCCATGAGCACTGTCACTATGAGAACTGCTACCATGGGTATTTTCACCATGTGTACTGTCACCCTCTGTATTGTCACCATTTGCACTGTCACCATGAGGACTATTACCGTGAGCGCTATCACCGTGAGATCTCTCACCATGGTCACTGTCACCATGGCACCTTGCACAATGGGGGCTGTCAACATGAGTTCTGGCACCATCGGCACTATCACTGTGAGCATTCTCACTGTGGTCAGTGTCACCATGGGCACTGTCACCATGAGCACTGTCACCATAGGCAATGTCACCATGGTCAGTGTCACCATGAGCACTGTCAACATGGGCACTCATACAGTGGGCACTGTCACTGTGAGCACTGTCACCTTGGGTACTGCCACCATGAGCGCTGTCCCCATGAGCACTGTCACCATTGTGAGTATCACAATGTGCACTGTCACCATGGGCACTGGCACAATGTCGTGTGTCACCTTGAGCAATGTCACCATGGGAAATGTCACCGTGAGATGTGTCACCACAGGCAATGTCACCATGGGCAATGTCACCATGGGAAATGCCATTTTGCACACTGTCACCATGGGTACTGCAACCATGAGTACTGTCACCATTGGCAGTATGACCATGTGCACTGTCACCATGGGCACTATCACCATGACAACTCTCAGCGTGAGCACTGTCACTGTGGGAACTGGCATTGTGTGCAATTCCACCATGGGCAATGTCACCATGGGCACTATCACTGTGAGCACTGTCAATATAAGCACGTCAGCATGAGCCCTGTCACCATTGGCAATGTCACCGTGAGAAGTGTCACTATAGGCGATGTCACCGTGGGCACTGTCACCATGGTCACTGCCACCACTGTCACTGTCATTTTGAGCACTGTCACCATGGGTATTGCAACCATGAGCACTGTCACCATGAGCACTGTCACCATTGCGATTATCACCATGTGTACTGTCACCATGGGCACTATCACAATGAGAACTGTCAGCGTGGGCACTGTCACTGTTGGCAAGGGCACCGTGGGCACTGCCACCATGGGCAATGTCACCATGGGCACTATCACTGTGAGCACTGTCAACATGAGCACGTCACCATGGGCACTGTCAACATGGGTACTATCTCGAAGGGCAATGTCACCATGAGCATTGTCAGGAAGGGCAATTTCACCATGAGCACTGTCACCAAAGGCACTATCACCATGAGCAATGTCACTGTGGGCCGTGTCACCAGGGGCACTATCACCATGGTTAATGTTATCATTGGCACTTTCCCCGTGAGCACTGTCACCCTGGGCACTGTCATCATGGGCACGGTCACCGTGAGCACTATCTCCATGAGCACAGCCACAGTGAACACCATCACCATAATCACTGGCCTCATCGGTACTGTCACCATGAGCACTGCCACAATGAGCACTGTCAGCATGGGCACATCCCCCATGAGCACTGTCACTATGAGAAATGCTACCATGGGTATTTTCACCATGTGTACTGTCACCCTCTGTATTGTCACCATTTGCACTGTCACCATGAGGACTATTACCGTGAGCGCTATCACCGTGAGATCTCTCACCATGGTCACTGTCACCATGGCACCTTGCACAATGGTGGCTGTCAACATGAGTTCTGGCACCATCGACACTATCACTGTGAGCATTCTCACTGTGGTCAGTGTCACCATGGGCACTGTCACCATGAGCACTGTCACCATAGGCAATGTCACCATGGTCAGTGTCACCATGAGCACTGTCAACATGGGCACTCATACAGTGGGCACTGTCACTGTGAGCACTGTCACCTTGGGTACTGCCACCATGAGCGCTGTCCCCATGAGCACTGTCACCATTGTGAGTATCACAATGTGCACTGTCACCATGGGCACTGGCACAATGTCGTGTGTCACCTTGAGCAATGTCACCATGGGAAATGTCACCGTGAGATGTGTCACCACAGGCAATGTCACCATGGGCAATGTCACCATGGGAAATGCCATTTTGCACACTGTCACCATGGGTACTGCAACCATGAGTACTGTCACCATTGGCAGTATGACCATGTGCACTGTCACCATGGGCACTATCACCATGACAACTCTCAGCGTGAGCACTGTCACTGTGGGAACTGGCATTGTGTGCAATTCCACCATGGGCAATGTCACCATGGGCACTATCACTGTGAGCACTGTCAATATAAGCACGTCAGCATGAGCCCTGTCACCATTGGCAATGTCACCGTGAGAAGTGTCACTATAGGCGATGTCACCGTGGGCACTGTCACCATGGTCACTGCCACCACTGTCACTGTCATTTTGAGCACTGTCACCATGGGTATTGCAACCATGAGCACTGTCACCATGAGCACTGTCACCATTGCGATTATCAACATGTGTACTGTCACCATGGGCACTATCACAATGAGAACTGTCAGCGTGGGCACTGTCACTGTTGGCAAGGGCACCGTGGGCACTGCCACCATGGGCAATGTCACCATGGGCACTATCACTGTGAGCACTGTCAACATGAGCACGTCACCATGGGCACTGTCAACATGGGTACTATCTCGAAGGGCAATGTCACCATGAGCATTGTCAGGAAGGGCAATTTCACCATGAGCACTGTCACCAAAGGCACTATCACCATGAGCAATGTCACTGTGGGCCGTGTCACCAGGGGCACTATCACCATGGTTAATGTTATCATTGGCACTTTCCCCGTGAGCACTGTCACCCTGGGCACTGTCATCATGGGCACGGTCACCGTGAGCACTATCTCCATGAGCACAGCCACAGTGAACACCATCACCATAATCACTGGCCTCATCGGTACTGTCACCATGAGCACTGCCACAATGAGCACTGTCAGCATGGGCACTTCCCCCATGAGCACTGTCACTATGAGAACTGCTAGCATGGGTATTTTCACCATGAGTACTCTCACCCTCTGTATTGTCACCATTTGCACTGTCACCATCAGGACTATTACCGTGAGTGCTATCACCGTGAGATCTCTCACCATGGTCACTGTCACCATGGCACCTTGCACAATGCGTGCTGTCAACATGAGTGCTGTCACCATTGGCACTATCACCGTGAGCATTCTCACTGTGGTCAGAGTCAACATGGGCTCTGTCACCATGAGCACTGTCACCATAGGCAATGTCACCGTGGTCAGTGTCACCATGAGCAATGTCTCCATGGGCACTCCTACAGTGGGCACTGTCACTGTGCGAACTGTCACCATGGTTACTGCCACTATGAGCAGTGTCTCTGTGAGTACTGTCAGCATGGGTTTTTACCGTGAGCACTGTCACCATGAGCCCTGTCACCATTTTTCAGTGCCACCATGTGCACTACCACCATGTGCACTCTCACCATGGGCACTATCACCGATAACACTTTCACCATAAGTACTGTCTGCATGGGCACTGTCACCAAGGGCACGGCCAACATGTGACCTGTAACCATTGTCAGTGTCACTGTGAGAAGTGTCACCATGGGAATTAACAACATAGGCACTCTCATCATGAGCACTGTCACCATGAGCACTGACACCACGAGCACTGTCACCCAGGGCAGTGCCACCATGAGCACTGTCACCATAACTCTTGCTATGAGAATTGTAACCATGGGCAATTTCTCAATGAGTAATGTCACCATGTGTATTTTCACCTTGGGCACTCTCAAAGTAAACAGTATTACCATGAGCACTTTCACTGTGAACACTGTCACCATGGGCACTGGCACAATGTGGTGTGTCACCATGAGCCATGTCACCATGGGAAATGTCACCGTGAGAAGTGTCACCATAGGCAATGTCACCATGGGCAATGTCACCATGGGAACTGCCATTTTGAGCACTGTCACCATGGGTACTACAACCATGAGTACTGTCACCATGAGTAATTTAACCATTGGCAGTATGACCATGTGCACTGTCACCATGGGCACTATCACCATGACAACTCTCAGCGTGAGCACTGTCACTGTTGGAAATGGCATTGTGTGCAATTCCACCATGGGCAATGTCACCATGGACATTATCGCTGTGAGCACTGTCAATATGAGCACGTCAACATGAGCCCTGTCACCATGGGCAATGTCACTGTGAGAAGTGTCACTATAGGCAATGTCACCGTGGGCACTGTCACCATGGTCACTGCCACCACTGTCACTGTCATTTTGAGCACTGTCACCATGGGTACTGCAACCATGAGCGCTGTCACCATGAGCACTGTCACCATTGCAAGTATCACCATGTGCACTGTCACCATGGGCACTATCACAATGAGAACTGTCAGCATGGGCACTGTCACTCTTGGCAATGTCACCATGGGCACTATCACTTTGAGCACTGTCAACATGAGCACGTCACCATGGGCACTGTCAACATGGGTACTATCTCGAAGGTCAATGTCACCATGAGCATTGTCAGGATGGGCAACTTCACCGTGAGCACTGTCACCAATGGCACTATCACCATGAGCAATGTCACTGTGGGCCGTGTCACCAGGGGCACTATCACCATGGTTAATGTTATCATTGGCAATTTCCCCGTGAGCACTGTCACCCTGGGCACTGTCATCATGGGCACGGTCACCGTGAGCACTATCTCCATGAGCACAGCCACTGTGAACACCATCACCATAATCACTGGCCACATCGGTACTGTCACCATGAGCACTGCCACAATGAGCACTGTCAGCATGGGCACATCCCCCATGAGCACTGTCACTATGAGAAATGCTACCATGGGTATTTTCACCATGTGTACTGTCACCCTCTGTATTGTCACCATTTGCACTGTCACCATGAGGACTATTACCGTGAGCGCTATCACCGTGAGATCTCTCACCATGGTCACTGTCACCATGGCACCTTGCACAATGGTGGCTGTCAACATGAGTTCTGGCACCATCGACACTATCACTGTGAGCATTCTCACTGTGGTCAGTGTCACCATGGGCACTGTCACCATGAGCACTGTCACCATAGGCAATGTCACCATGGTCAGTGTCACCATGAGCACTGTCAACATGGGCACTCATACAGTGGGCACTGTCACTGTGAGCACTGTCACCTTGGGTACTGCCACCATGAGCGCTGTCCCCATGAGCACTGTCACCATTGTGAGTATCACAATGTGCACTGTCACCATGGGCACTGGCACAATGTCGTGTGTCACCTTGAGCAATGTCACCATGGGAAATGTCACCGTGAGATGTGTCACCACAGGCAATGTCACCATGGGCAATGTCACCATGGGAAATGCCATTTTGCACACTGTCACCATGGGTACTGCAACCATGAGTACTGTCACCATTGGCAGTATGACCATGTGCACTGTCACCATGGGCACTATCACCATGACAACTCTCAGCGTGAGCACTGTCACTGTGGGAACTGGCATTGTGTGCAATTCCACCATGGGCAATGTCACCATGGGCACTATCACTGTGAGCACTGTAAATATAAGCACGTCAGCATGAGCCCTGTCACCATTGGCAATGTCACCGTGAGAAGTGTCACTATAGGCGATGTCACCGTGGGCACTGTCACCATGGTCACTGCCACCACTGTCACTGTCATTTTGAGCACTGTCACCATGGGTATTGCAACCATGAGCACTGTCACCATGAGCACTGTCACCATTGCGATTATCACCATGTGTACTGTCACCATGGGCACTATCACAATGAGAACTGTCAGCGTGGGCACTGTCACTGTTGGCAAGGGCACCGTGGGCACTGCCACCATGGGCAATGTCACCATGGGCACTATCACTGTGAGCAATGTCAACATGAGCACGTCACCATGGGCACTGTCAACATGGGTACTATCTCGAAGGGCAATGTCACCATGAGCATTGTCAGGAAGGGCAATTTCACCATGAGCACTGTCACCAAAGGCACTATCACCATGAGCAATGTCACTGTGGGCCGTGTCACCAGGGGCACTATCACCATGGTTAATGTTATCATTGGCACTTTCCCCGTGAGCACTGTCACCCTGGGCACTGTCATCATGGGCACGGTCACCGTGAGCACTATCTCCATGAGCACAGCCACAGTGAACACCATCACCATAATCACTGGCCTCATCGGTACTGTCACCATGAGCACTGCCACAATGAGCACTGTCAGCATGGGCACTTCCCCCATGAGCACTGTCACTATGAGAACTGCTAGCATGGGTATTTTCACCATGAGTACTCTCACCCTCTGTATTGTCACCATTTGCACTGTCACCATCAGGACTATTACCGTGAGTGCTATCACCGTGAGATCTCTCACCATGGTCACTGTCACCATGGCACCTTGCACAATGCGTGCTGTCAACATGAGTGCTGTCACCATTGGCACTATCACCGTGAGCATTCTCACTGTGGTCAGAGTCAACATGGGCTCTGTCACCATGAGCACTGTCACCATAGGCAATGTCACCGTGGTCAGTGTCACCATGAGCAATGTCTCCATGGGCACTCCTACAGTGGGCACTGTCACTGTGCGAACTGTCACCATGGTTACTGCCACTATGAGCAGTGTCTCTGTGAGTACTGTCAGCATGGGTTTTTACCGTGAGCACTGTCACCATGAGCCCTGTCACCATTTTTCAGTGCCACCATGTGCACTACCACCATGTGCACTCTCACCATGGGCACTATCACCGATAACACTGTCACCATAAGTACTGTCTGCATGGGCACTGTCACCAAGGGCACGGCCAACATGTGACCTGTAACCATTGTCAGTGTCACTGTGAGAAGTGTCACCATGGGAATTAACAACATAGGCACTCTCATCATGAGCACTGTCACCATGAGCACTGACACCACGAGCACTGTCACCCAGGGCAGTGCCACCATGAGCACTGTCACCATAACTCTTGCTATGAGAATTGTAACCATGGGCAATTTCTCAATGAGTAATGTCACCATGTGTATTTTCACCTTGGGCACTCTCAAAGTAAACAGTATTACCATGAGCACTTTCACTGTGAACACTGTCACCATGGGCACTGGCACAATGTGGTGTGTCACCATGAGCCATGTCACCATGGGAAATGTCACCGTGAGAAGTGTCACCATAGGCAATGTCACCATGGGCAATGTCACCATGGGAACTGCCATTTTGAGCACTGTCACCATGGGTACTACAACCATGAGTACTGTCACCATGAGTAATTTAACCATTGGCAGTATGACCATGTGCACTGTCACCATGGGCACTATCACCATGACAACTCTCAGCGTGAGCACTGTCACAGTTGGAAATGGCATTGTGTGCAATTCCACCATGGGCAATGTCACCATGGACATTATCGCTGTGAGCACTGTCAATATGAGCACGTCAACATGAGCCCTGTCACCATGGGCAATGTCACTGTGAGAAGTGTCACTATAGGCAATGTCACCGTGGGCACTGTCACCATGGTCACTGCCACCACTGTCACTGTCATTTTGAGCACTGTCACCATGGGTACTGCAACCATGAGCGCTGTCACCATGAGCACTGTCACCATTGCAAGTATCACCATGTGCACTGTCACCATGGGCACTATCACAATGAGAACTGTCAGCATGGGCACTGTCACTCTTGGCAATGTCACCATGGGCACTATCACTTTGAGCACTGTCAACATGAGCACGTCACCATGGGCACTGTCAACATGGGTACTATCTCGAAGGTCAATGTCACCATGAGCATTGTCAGGATGGGCAACTTCACCGTGAGCACTGTCACCAATGGCACTATCACCATGAGCAATGTCACTGTGGGCCGTGTCACCAGGGGCACTATCACCATGGTTAATGTTATCATTGGCACTTTCCCCGTGAGCACTGTCACCCTGGGCACTGTCATCATGGGCACGGTCACCGTGAGCACTATCTCCATGAGCACAGCCACTGTGAACACCATCACCATAATCACTGGCCTCATCGGTACTGTCACCATGAGCACTGCCACAATGAGCACTGTCAGCATGGGCACATCCCCCATGAGCACTGTCACTATGAGAACTGCTACCATGGGTATTTTCACCATGTGTACTGTCACCCTGTGTATTGTCACCATTTGCACTGTCACCATGAGGACTATTACCGTGAGCGCTATCACCGTGAGATCTCTCACCATGGTCACTGTCACCATGTCACCTTGCACAATGGTGGCTGTCAACATGAGTGCTGGCACCATTGGCACTATCACTGTGAGCATTCTCACTGTGGTCAGTGTCACCATGGGCACTGTCACCATGAGCACTGTCACCATAGGCAATGTCACCATGGTCAGTGTCACCATGAGCACTGTCAAAATGGGCACTCATACAGTGGGCACTGTCACTGTGAGCACTGTCACCTTGGGTACTGCCACCATGAGCGCTGTCACGATGAGCACTGTCACCATTGCGAGTATCACAATGTGCACTGTCACCATGGGCACTGGCACAATGTCGTGTGTCACCTTGAGCAATGTCACCATGGGAAATGTCACCGTGAGATGTGTCACCATAGGCAATGTCACCATGGGCAATGTCACCATGGGAAATGCCATTTTGCACACTGTCACCATGGGTACTGCAACCATGAGTACTGTCACCATTGGCAGTATGACCATGTGCACTGTCACCATGGGCACTATCACCATGACAACTCTCAGCGTGAGCACTGTCACTGTGGGGACTGGCATTGTGTGCAATTCCACCATGGGCAATGTCACCATGGGCACTATCACTGTGAGCACTGTCAATATAAGCACGTCAACATGAGCCCTGTCACCATGGGCAATGTCACCGTGAGAAGTGTCACTATAGGCGATGTCACCGTGGGCACGGTCACAATGGTCACTGCCACCACTGTCACTGTCATTTTGAGCACTGTCACCATGGGTATTGCAACCATGAGCACTGTCACCATGAGCACAGTCACCATTGCGATTATCACCATGTGTACTGTCACCATGGGCACTATCACAATGAGAACTGTCAGCGTGGGCACTGTCACTGTTGGCAAGGGCACCGTGGGCACTTCCACCATGGGCAATGTCACCATGGGCACTATCACTGTGAGCACTGTCAACATGAGCACGTCACCATGGGCACTGTCAACATGGGTTCTATCTCGAAGGGCAATGTCACCATGAGCATTGTCAGGAAGGGCAATTTCACCATGAGCACTGTCACCAAAGGCACTATCACCATGAGCAATGTCACTGTGGGCCGTGTCACCAGGGGCACTATCACCATGGTTAATGTTATCATTGGCACTTTCCCCGTGAGCACTGTCACCCTGGGCACTGTCATCATGGGCACGGTCACCGTGAGCACTATCTCCATGAGCACAGCCACTGTGAACACCATCACCATAATCACTGGCCTCATCGGTACTGTCACCATGAGCACTGCCACAATGAGCACTGTCAGCATGGGCACTTCCCCCATGAGCACTGTCACTATGAGAACTGCTAGCATGGGTATTTTCACCATGAGTACTGTCACCCTCTGTATTGTCACCATTTGCACTGTCACCATCAGGACTATTACCGTGAGTGCTATCACCGTGAGATCTCTCACCATGGTCACTGTCACCATGGCACCTTGCACAATGCGTGCTGTCAACATGAGTGCTGTCACCATTGGCACTATCACCGTGAGCATTCTCACTGTGGTCAGAGTCAACATGGGCTCTGTCACCATGAGCACTGTCACCATAGGCAATGTCACCATGGTCAGTGTCACCATGAGCAATGTCTCCATGGGCACTCCTACAGTGGGCACTGTCACTGTGCGAACTGTCACCATGGTTACTGCCACTATGAGCAGTGTCTCTGTGAGTACTGTCACCATGGGTTTTTACCGTGAGCACTGTCACCATGAGCCCTGTCACCATTTTTCAGTGCCACCATGTGCACTACCACCATGTGCACTCTCACCATGGGCACTATCACCGATAACACTGTCACCATAAGTACTGTCTGCATGGGCACTGTCACCAAGGGCACGGCCAACATGTGACCTGTAACCATTGTCAGTGTCACTGTGAGAAGTGTCACCATGGGAATTAACAACATAGGCACTCTCATCATGAGCACTGTCACCATGAGCACTGACACCACGAGCACTGTCACCCAGGGCAGTGCCACCATGAGCACTGTCACCATAACTCTTGCTATGAGAATTGTAACCATGGGCAATTTCTCAATGAGTAATGTCACCATGTGTATTTTCACCTTGGGCACTCTCAAAGTAAACAGTATTACCATGAGCACTTTCACTGTGAACACTGTCACCATGGGCACTGGCACAATGTGGTGTGTCACCATGAGCCATGTCACCATGGGAAATGTCACTGTGAGAAGTGTCACCATAGGCAATGTCACCATGGGCAATGTCACCATGGGAACTGCCATTTTGAGCACTGTCACCATGGGTACTACAACCATGAGTACTGTCACCATGAGTAATTTAACCATTGGCAGTATGACCATGTGCACTGTCACCATGGGCACTATCACCATGACAACTCTCAGCGTGAGCACTGTCACTGTTGGAAATGGCATTGTGTGCAATTCCACCATGGGCAATGTCACCATGGACATTATCGCTGTGAGCACTGTCAATATGAGCACGTCAACATGAGCCCTGTCACCATGGGCAATGTCACTGTGAGAAGTGTCACTATAGGCAATGTCACCGTGGGCACTGTCACCATGGTCACTGCCACCACTGTCACTGTGATTTTGAGCACTGTCACCATGGGTACTGCAACCATGAGCGCTGTCACCATGAGCACTGTCACCATTGCAAGTATCACCATGTGCACTGTCACCATGGGCACTATCACAATGAGAACTGTCAGCATGGGCACTGTCACTCTTGGCAATGTCACCATGGGCACTATCACTTTGAGCACTGTCAACATGAGCACGTCACCATGGGCACTGTCAACATGGGTACTATCTCGAAGGTCAATGTCACCATGAGCATTGTCAGGATGGGCAACTTCACCGTGAGCACTGTCACCAATGGCACTATCACCATGAGCAATGTCACTGTGGGCCGTGTCACCAGGGGCACTATCACCATGGTTAATGTTATCATTGGCACTTTCCCCGTGAGCACTGTCACCCTGGGCACTGTCATCATGGGCACGGTCACCGTGAGCACTATCTCCATGAGCACAGCCACTGTGAACACCATCACCATAATCACTGGCCTCATCGGTACTGTCACCATGAGCACTGCCACAATGAGCACTGTCAGCATGGGCACATCCCCCATGAGCACTGTCACTATGAGAACTGCTACCATGGGTATTTTCACCATGTGTACTGTCACCCTGTGTATTGTCACCATTTGCACTGTCACCATGAGGACTATTACCGTGAGCGCTATCACCGTGAGATCTCTCACCATGGTCACTGTCACCATGTCACCTTGCACAATGGTGGCTGTCAACATGAGTGCTGGCACCATTGGCACTATCACTGTGAGCATTCTCACTGTGGTCAGTGTCACCATGGGCACTGTCACCATGAGCACTGTCACCATAGGCAATGTCACCATGGTCAGTGTCACCATGAGCACTGTCAACATGGGCACTCATACAGTGGGCACTGTCACTGTGAGCACTGTCACCTTGGGTACTGCCACCATGAGCGCTGTCCCCATGAGCACTGTCACCATTGTGAGTATCACAATGTGCACTGTCACCATGGGCACTGGCACAATGTCGTGTGTCACCTTGAGCAATGTCACCATGGGAAATGTCACCGTGAGATGTGTCACCACAGGCAATGTCACCATGGGCAATGTCACCATGGGAAATGCCATTTTGCACACTGTCACCATGGGTACTGCAACCATGAGTACTGTCACCATTGGCAGTATGACCATGTGCACTGTCACCATGGGCACTATCACCATGACAACTCTCAGCGTGAGCACTGTCACTGTGGGAACTGGCATTGTGTGCAATTCCACCATGGGCAATGTCACCATGGGCACTATCACTGTGAGCACTGTCAATATAAGCACGTCAGCATGAGCCCTGTCACCATTGGCAATGTCACCGTGAGAAGTGTCACTATAGGCGATGTCACCGTGGGCACTGTCACCATGGTCACTGCCACCACTGTCACTGTCATTTTGAGCACTGTCACCATGGGTATTGCAACCATGAGCACTGTCACCATGAGCACTGTCACCATTGCGATTATCACCATGTGTACTGTCACCATGGTCACTATCACAATGAGAACTGTCAGCGTGGGCACTGTCACTGTTGGCAAGGGCACCGTGGGCACTTCCACCATGGGCAATGTCACCATGGGCACTATCACTGTGAGCACTGTCAACATGAGCACGTCACCATGGGCACTGTCAACATGGGTACTATCTCGAAGGGCAATGTCACCATGAGCATTGTCAGGAAGGGCAATTTCACCATGAGCACTGTCACCAAAGGCACTATCACCATGAGCAATGTCACTGTGGGCCGTGTCACCAGGGGCACTATCACCATGGTTAATGTTATCATTGGCACTTTCCCCGTGAGCACTGTCACCCTGGGCACTGTCATCATGGGCACGGTCACCGTGAGCACTATCTCCATGAGCACAGCCACAGTGAACACCATCACCATAATCACTGGCCTCATCGGTACTGTCACCATGAGCACTGCCACAATGAGCACTGTCAGCATGGGCACTTCCCCCATGAGCACTGTCACTATGAGAACTGCTAGCATGGGTATTTTCACCATGAGTACTGTCACCCTCTGTATTGTCACCATTTGCACTGTCACCATCAGGACTATTACCGTGAGTGCTATCACCGTGAGATCTCTCACCATGGTCACTGTCACCATGGCACCTTGCACAATGCGTGCTGTCAACATGAGTGCTGTCACCATTGGCACTATCACCGTGAGCATTCTCACTGTGGTCAGAGTCAACATGGGCTCTGTCACCATGAGCACTGTCACCATAGGCAATGTCACCGTGGTCAGTGTCACCATGAGCAATGTCTCCATGGGCACTCCTACAGTGGGCACTGTCACTGTGCGAACTGTCACCATGGTTACTGCCACTATGAGCAGTGTCTCTGTGAGTACTGTCAGCATGGGTTTTTACCGTGAGCACTGTCACCATGAGCCCTGTCACCATTTTTCAGTGCCACCATGTGCACTACCACCATGTGCACTCTCACCATGGGCACTATCACCGATAACACTGTCACCATAAGTACTGTCTGCATGGGCACTGTCACCAAGGGCACGGCCAACATGTGACCTGTAACCATTGTCAGTGTCACTGTGAGAAGTGTCACCATGGGAATTAACAACATAGGCACTCTCATCATGAGCACTGTCACCATGAGCACTGACACCACGAGCACTGTCACCCAGGGCAGTGCCACCATGAGCACTGTCACCATAACTCTTGCTATGAGAATTGTAACCATGGGCAATTTCTCAATGAGTAATGTCACCATGTGTATTTTCACCTTGGGCACTCTCAAAGTAAACAGTATTACCATGAGCACTTTCACTGTGAACACTGTCACCATGGGCACTGGCACAATGTGGTGTGTCACCATGAGCCATGTCACCATGGGAAATGTCACTGTGAGAAGTGTCACCATAGGCAATGTCACCATGGGCAATGTCACCATGGGAACTGCCATTTTGAGCACTGTCACCATGGGTACTACAACCATGAGTACTGTCACCATGAGTAATTTAACCATTGGCAGTATGACCATGTGCACTGTCACCATGGGCACTATCACCATGACAACTCTCAGCGTGAGCACTGTCACTGTTGGAAATGGCATTGTGTGCAATTCCACCATGGGCAATGTCACCATGGACATTATCGCTGTGAGCACTGTCAATATGAGCACGTCAACATGAGCCCTGTCACCATGGGCAATGTCACTGTGAGAAGTGTCACTATAGGCAATGTCACCGTGGGCACTGTCACCATGGTCACTGCCACCACTGTCACTGTGATTTTGAGCACTGTCACCATGGGTACTGCAACCATGAGCGCTGTCACCATGAGCACTGTCACCATTGCAAGTATCACCATGTGCACTGTCACCATGGGCACTATCACAATGAGAACTGTCAGCATGGGCACTGTCACTCTTGGCAATGTCACCATGGGCACTATCACTTTGAGCACTGTCAACATGAGCACGTCACCATGGGCACTGTCAACATGGGTACTATCTCGAAGGTCAATGTCACCATGAGCATTGTCAGGATGGGCAACTTCACCGTGAGCACTGTCACCAATGGCACTATCACCATGAGCAATGTCACTGTGGGCCGTGTCACCAGGGGCACTATCACCATGGTTAATGTTATCATTGGCAATTTCCCCGTGAGCACTGTCACCCTGGGCACTGTCATCATGGGCACGGTCACCGTGAGCACTATCTCCATGAGCACAGCCACTGTGAACACCATCACCATAATCACTGGCCTCATCGGTACTGTCACCATGAGCACTGCCACAATGAGCACTGTCAGCATGGGCACATCCCCCATGAGCACTGTCACTATGAGAACTGCTACCATGGGTATTTTCACCATGTGTACTGTCACCCTGTGTATTGTCACCATTTGCACTGTCACCATGAGGACTATTACCGTGAGCGCTATCACCGTGAGATCTCTCACCATGGTCACTGTCACCATGTCACCTTGCACAATGGTGGCTGTCAACATGAGTGCTGGCACCATTGGCACTATCACTGTGAGCATTCTCACTGTGGTCAGTGTCACCATGGGCACTGTCACCATGAGCACTGTCACCATAGGCAATGTCACCATGGTCAGTGTCACCATGAGCACTGTCAACATGGGCACTCATACAGTGGGCACTGTCACTGTGAGCACTGTCACCTTGGGTACTGCCACCATGAGCGCTGTCCCCATGAGCACTGTCACCATTGTGAGTATCACAATGTGCACTGTCACCATGGGCACTGGCACAATGTCGTGTGTCACCTTGAGCAATGTCACCATGGGAAATGTCACCGTGAGATGTGTCACCACAGGCAATGTCACCATGGGCAATGTCACCATGGGAAATGCCATTTTGCACACTGTCACCATGGGTACTGCAACCATGAGTACTGTCACCATTGGCAGTATGACCATGTGCACTGTCACCATGGGCACTATCACCATGACAACTCTCAGCGTGAGCACTGTCACTGTGGGAACTGGCATTGTGTGCAATTCCACCATGGGCAATGTCACCATGGGCACTATCACTGTGAGCACTGTCAATATAAGCACGTCAGCATGAGCCCTGTCACCATTGGCAATGTCACCGTGAGAAGTGTCACTATAGGCGATGTCACCGTGGGCACTGTCACCATGGTCACTGCCACCACTGTCACTGTCATTTTGAGCACTGTCACCATGGGTATTGCAACCATGAGCACTGTCACCATGAGCACTGTCACCATTGCGATTATCACCATGTGTACTGTCACCATGGGCACTATCACAATGAGAACTGTCAGCGTGGGCACTGTCACTGTTGGCAAGGGCACCGTGGGCACTTCCACCATGGGCAATGTCACCATGGGCACTATCACTGTGAGCACTGTCAACATGAGCACGTCACCATGGGCACTGTCAACATGGGTACTATCTCGAAGGGCAATGTCACCATGAGCATTGTCAGGAAGGGCAATTTCACCATGAGCACTGTCACCAAAGGCACTATCACCATGAGCAATGTCACTGTGGGCCGTGTCACCAGGGGCACTATCACCATGGTTAATGTTATCATTGGCACTTTCCCCGTGAGCACTGTCACCCTGGGCACTGTCATCATGGGCACGGTCACCGTGAGCACTATCTCCATGAGCACAGCCACAGTGAACACCATCACCATAATCACTGGCCTCATCGGTACTGTCACCATGAGCACTGCCACAATGAGCACTGTCAGCATGGGCACTTCCCCCATGAGCACTGTCACTATGAGAACTGCTAGCATGGGTATTTTCACCATGAGTACTCTCACCCTCTGTATTGTCACCATTTGCACTGTCACCATCAGGACTATTACCGTGAGTGCTATCACCGTGAGATCTCTCACCATGGTCACTGTCACCATGGCACCTTGCACAATGCGTGCTGTCAACATGAGTGCTGTCACCATTGGCACTATCACCGTGAGCATTCTCACTGTGGTCAGAGTCAACATGGGCTCTGTCACCATGAGCACTGTCACCATAGGCAATGTCACCGTGGTCAGTGTCACCATGAGCAATGTCTCCATGGGCACTCCTACAGTGGGCACTGTCACTGTGCGAACTGTCACCATGGTTACTGCCACTATGAGCAGTGTCTCTGTGAGTACTGTCAGCATGGGTTTTTACCGTGAGCACTGTCACCATGAGCCCTGTCACCATTTTCCAGTGCCACCATGTGCACTACCACCATGTGCACTCTCACCATGGGCACTATCACCGATAACACTGTCACCATAAGTACTGTCTGCATGGGCACTGTCACCAAGGGCACGGCCAACATGTGACCTGTAACCATTGTCAGTGTCACTGTGAGAAGTGTCACCATGGGAATTAACAACATAGGCACTCTCATCATGAGCACTGTCACCATGAGCACTGACACCACGAGCACTGTCACCCAGGGCAGTGCCACAATGAGCACTGTCACCATAACTCTTGCTATGAGAATTGTAACCATGGGCAATTTCTCAATGAGTAATGTCACCATGTGTATTTTCACCTTGGGCACTCTCAAAGTAAACAGTATTACCATGAGCACTTTCACTGTGAACACTGTCACCATGGGCACTGGCACAATGTGGTGTGTCACCATGAGCCATGTCACCATGGGAAATGTCACCGTGAGAAGTGTCACCATAGGCAATGTCACCATGGGCAATGTCACCATGGGAACTGCCATTTTGAGCACTGTCACCATGGGTACTGCAACCATGAGTACTGTCAGCATGAGTAATTTAACCATTGGCAGTATGACCATGTGCACTGTCACCATGGGCACTATCACCATGACAACTCTCAGCGTGAGCACTGTCACTGTTGGAAATGGCATTGTGTGCAATTCCACCATGGGCAATGTCACCATGGACATTATCGCTGTGAGCACTGTCAATATGAGCACGTCAACATGAGCCCTGTCACCATGGGCAATGTCACTGTGAGAAGTGTCACTATAGGCAATGTCACCGTGGGCACTGTCACCATGGTCACTGCCACCACTGTCACTGTCATTTTGAGCACTGTCACCATGGGTACTGCAACCATGAGCGCTGTCACCATGAGCACTGTCACCATTGCAAGTATCACCATGTGCACTGTCACCATGGGCACTATCACAATGAGAACTGTCAGCATGGGCACTGTCACTCTTGGCAATGTCACCATGGGCACTATCACTTTGAGCACTGTCAACATGAGCACGTCACCATGGGCACTGTCAACATGGGTACTATCTCGAAGGTCAATGTCACCATGAGCATTGTCAGGATGGGCAACTTCACCGAGAGCACTGTCACCAATGGCACTATCACCATGAGCAATGTCACTGTGGGCCGTGTCACCAGGGGCACTATCACCATGGTTAATGTTATCATTGGCAATTTCCCCGTGAGCACTGTCACCCTGGGCACTGTCATCATGGGCACGGTCACCGTGAGCACTATCTCCATGAGCACAGCCACTGTGAACACCATCACCATAATCACTGGCCACATCGGTACTGTCACCATGAGCACTGCCACAATGAGCACTGTCAGCATGGGCACATCCCCCATGAGCACTGTCACTATGAGAACTGCTACCATGGGTATTTTCACCATGTGTACTGTCACCCTCTGTATTGTCACCATTTGCACTGTCACCATGAGGACTATTACCGTGAGCGCTATCACCGTGAGATCTCTCACCATGGTCACTGTCACCATGGCACCTTGCACAATGGGGGCTGTCAACATGAGTTCTGGCACCATCGGCACTATCACTGTGAGCATTCTCACTGTGGTCAGTGTCACCATGGGCACTGTCACCATGAGCACTGTCACCATAGGCAATGTCACCATGGTCAGTGTCACCATGAGCACTGTCAACATGGGCACTCATACAGTGGGCACTGTCACTGTGAGCACTGTCACCTTGGGTACTGCCACCATGAGCGCTGTCCCCATGAGCACTGTCACCATTGTGAGTATCACAATGTGCACTGTCACCATGGGCACTGGCACAATGTCGTGTGTCACCTTGAGCAATGTCACCATGGGAAATGTCACCGTGAGATGTGTCACCACAGGCAATGTCACCATGGGCAATGTCACCATGGGAAATGCCATTTTGCACACTGTCACCATGGGTACTGCAAGCATGAGTACTGTCACCATTGGCAGTATGACCATGTGCACTGTCACCATGGGCACTATCACCATGACAACTCTCAGCGTGAGCACTGTCACTGTGGGAACTGGCATTGTGTGCAATTCCACCATGGGCAATGTCACCATGGGCACTATCACTGTGAGCACTGTCAATATAAGCACGTCAGCATGAGCCCTGTCACCATTGGCAATGTCACCGTGAGAAGTGTCACTATAGGCGATGTCACCGTGGGCACTGTCACCATGGTCACTGCCACCACTGTCACTGTCATTTTGAGCACTGTCACCATGGGTATTGCAACCATGAGCACTGTCACCATGAGCACTGTCACCATTGCGATTATCACCATGTGTACTGTCACCATGGGCACTATCACAATGAGAACTGTCAGCGTGGGCACTGTCACTGTTGGCAAGGGCACCGTGGGCACTGCCACCATGGGCAATGTCACCATGGGCACTATCACTGTGAGCACTGTCAACATGAGCACGTCACCATGGGCACTGTCAACATGGGTACTATCTCGAAGGGCAATGTCACCATGAGCATTGTCAGGAAGGGCAATTTCACCATGAGCACTGTCACCAAAGGCACTATCACCATGAGCAATGTCACTGTGGGCCGTGTCACCAGGGGCACTATCACCATGGTTAATGTTATCATTGGCACTTTCCCCGTGAGCACTGTCACCCTGGGCACTGTCATCATGGGCACGGTCACCGTGAGCACTATCTCAATGAGCACAGCCACAGTGAACACCATCACCATAATCACTGGCCTCATCGGTACTGTCACCATGAGCACTGCCACAATGAGCACTGTCAGCATGGGCACTTCCCCCATGAGCACTGTCACTATGAGAACTGCTAGCATGGGTATTTTCACCATGAGTACTCTCACCCTCTGTATTGTCACCATTTGCACTGTCACCATCAGGACTATTACCGTGAGTGCTATCACCGTGAGATCTCTCACCATGGTCACTGTCACCATGGCACCTTGCACAATGCGTGCTGTCAACATGAGTGCTGTCACCATTGGCACTATCACCGTGAGCATTCTCACTGTGGTCAGAGTCAACATGGGCTCTGTCACCATGAGCACTGTCACCATAGGCAATGTCACCGTGGTCAGTGTCACCATGAGCAATGTCTCCATGGGCACTCCTACAGTGGGCACTGTCACTGTGCGAACTGTCACCATGGTTACTGCCACTATGAGCAGTGTCTCTGTGAGTACTGTCAGCATGGGTTTTTACCGTGAGCACTGTCACCATGAGCCCTGTCACCATTTTCCAGTGCCACCATGTGCACTACCACCATGTGCACTCTCACCATGGGCACTATCACCGATAACACTGTCACCATAAGTACTGTCTGCATGGGCACTGTCACCAAGGGCACGGCCAACATGTGACCTGTAACCATTGTCAGTGTCACTGTGAGAAGTGTCACCATGGGAATTAACAACATAGGCACTCTCATCATGAGCACTGTCACCATGAGCACTGACACCACGAGCACTGTCAGCCAGGGCAGTGCCACCATGAGCACTGTCACCATAACTGTTGCTATGAGAATTGTAACCATGGGCAATTTCTCAATGAGTAATGTCACCATGTGTATTTTCACCTTGGGCACTCTCAAAGTAAACAGTATTACCATGAGCACTTTCACTGTGAACACTGTCACCATGGGCACTGGCACAATGTGGTGTGTCACCATGAGCCATGTCACCATGGGAAATGTCACCGTGAGAAGTGTCACCATAGGCAATGTCACCATGGGCAATGTCACCATGGGAACTGCCATTTTGAGCACTGTCACCATGGGTACTGCAACCATGAGTACTGTCAGCATGAGTAATTTAACCATTGGCAGTATGACCATGTGCACTGTCACCATGGGCACTATCACCATGACAACTCTCAGCGTGAGCACTGTCACTGTTGGAAATGGCATTGTGTGCAATTCCACCATGGGCAATGTCACCATGGACATTATCGCTGTGAGCACTGTCAATATGAGCACGTCAACATGAGCCCTGTCACCATGGGCAATGTCACTGTGAGAAGTGTCACTATAGGCAATGTCACCGTGGGCACTGTCACCATGGTCACTGCCACCACTGTCACTGTCATTTTGAGCACTGTCACCATGGGTACTGCAACCATGAGCGCTGTCACCATGAGCACTGTCACCATTGCAAGTATCACCATGTGCACTGTCACCATGGGCACTATCACAATGAGAACTGTCAGCATGGGCACTGTCACTCTTGGCAATGTCACCATGGGCACTATCACTTTGAGCACTGTCAACATGAGCACGTCACCATGGGCACTGTCAACATGGGTACTATCTCGAAGGTCAATGTCACCATGAGCATTGTCAGGATGGGCAACTTCACCGTGAGCACTGTCACCAATGGCACTATCACCATGAGCAATGTCACTGTGGGCCGTGTCACCAGGGGCACTATCACCATGGTTAATGTTATCTTTGGCAATTTCCCTGTGAGCACTGTCACCCTGGGCACTGTCATCATGGGCACGGTCACCGTGAGCACTATCTCCATGAGCACAGCCACTGTGAACACCATCACCATAATCACTGGCCACATCGGTACTGTCACCATGAGCACTGCCACAATGAGCACTGTCAGCATGGGCACATCCCCCATGAGCACTGTCACTATGAGAACTGCTACCATGGGTATTTTCACCATGTGTACTGTCACCCTCTGTATTGTCACCATTTGCACTGTCACCATGAGGACTATTACCGTGAGCGCTATCACCGTGAGATCTCTCACCATGGTCACTGTCACCATGGCACCTTGCACAATGGTGGCTGTCAACATGAGTTCTGGCACCATCGGCACTATCACTGTGAGCATTCTCACTGTGGTCAGTGTCACCATGGGCACTGTCACCATGAGCACTGTCACCATAGGCAATGTCACCATGGTCAGTGTCACCATGAGCACTGTCAACATGGGCACTCATACAGTGGGCACTGTCACTGTGAGCACTGTCACCTTGGGTACTGCCACCATGAGCGCTGTCCCCATGAGCACTGTCACCATTGTGAGTATCACAATGTGCACTGTCACCATGGGCACTGGCACAATGTCGTGTGTCACCTTGAGCAATGTCACCATGGGAAATGTCACCGTGAGATGTGTCACCACAGGCAATGTCACCATGGGCAATGTCACCATGGGAAATGCCATTTTGCACACTGTCACCATGGGTACTGCAACCATGAGTACTGTCACCATTGGCAGTATGACCATGTGCACTGTCACCATGGGCACTATCACCATGACAACTCTCAGCGTGAGCACTGTCACTGTGGGAACTGGCATTGTGTGCAATTCCACCATGGGCAATGTCACCATGGGCACTATCACTGTGAGCACTGTCAATATAAGCACGTCAGCATGAGCCCTGTCACCATTGGCAATGTCACCGTGAGAAGTGTCACTATAGGCGATGTCACCGTGGGCACTGTCACCATGGTCACTGCCACCACTGTCACTGTCATTTTGAGCACTGTCACCATGGGTATTGCAACCATGAGCACTGTCACCATGAGCACTGTCACCATTGCGATTATCACCATGTGTACTGTCACCATGGGCACTATCACAATGAGAACTGTCAGCGTGGGCACTGTCACTGTTGGCAAGGGCACCGTGGGCACTGCCACCATGGGCAATGTCACCATGGGCACTATCACTGTGAGCAATGTCAACATGAGCACGTCACCATGGGCACTGTCAACATGGGTACTATCTCGAAGGGCAATGTCACCATGAGCATTGTCAGGAAGGGCAATTTCACCATGAGCACTGTCACCAAAGGCACTATCACCATGAGCAATGTCACTGTGGGCCGTGTCACCAGGGGCACTATCACCATGGTTAATGTTATCATTGGCACTTTCCCCGTGAGCACTGTCACCCTGGGCACTGTCATCATGGGCACGGTCACCGTGAGCACTATCTCCATGAGCACAGCCACAGTGAACACCATCACCATAATCACTGGCCTCATCGGTACTGTCACCATGAGCACTGCCACAATGAGCACTGTCAGCATGGGCACTTCCCCCATGAGCACTGTCACTATGAGAACTGCTAGCATGGGTATTTTCACCATGAGTACTCTCACCCTCTGTATTGTCACCATTTGCACTGTCACCATCAGGACTATTACCGTGAGTGCTATCACCGTGAGATCTCTCACCATGGTCACTGTCACCATGGCACCTTGCACAATGCGTGCTGTCAACATGAGTGCTGTCACCATTGGCACTATCACCGTGAGCATTCTCACTGTGGTCAGAGTCAACATGGGCTCTGTCACCATGAGCACTGTCACCATAGGCAATGTCACCGTGGTCAGTGTCACCATGAGCAATGTCTCCATGGGCACTCCTACAGTGGGCACTGTCACTGTGCGAACTGTCACCATGGTTACTGCCACTATGAGCAGTGTCTCTGTGAGTACTCTCAGCATGGGTTTTTACCGTGAGCACTGTCACCATGAGCCCTGTCACCATTTTTCAGTGCCACCATGTGCACTACCACCATGTGCACTCTCACCATGGGCACTATCACCGATAACACTGTCACCATAAGTACTGTCTGCATGGGCACTGTCACCAAGGGCACGGCCAACATGTGACCTGTAACCATTGTCAGTGTCACTGTGAGAAGTGTCACCATGGGAATTAACAACATAGGCACTCTCATCATGAGCACTGTCACCATGAGCACTGACACCACGAGCACTGTCACCCAGGGCAGTGCCACCATGAGCACTGTCACCATAACTCTTGCTATGAGAATTGTAACCATGGGCAATTTCTCAATGAGTAATGTCACCATGTGTATTTTCACCTTGGGCACTCTCAAAGTAAACAGTATTACCATGAGCACTTTCACTGTGAACACTGTCACCATGGGCACTGGCACAATGTGGTGTGTCACCATGAGCCATGTCACCATGGGAAATGTCACCGTGAGAAGTGTCACCATAGGCAATGTCACCATGGGCAATGTCACCATGGGAACTGCCATTTTGAGCACTGTCACCATGGGTACTACAACCATGAGTACTGTCACCATGAGTAATTTAACCATTGGCAGTATGACCATGTGCACTGTCACCATGGGCACTATCACCATGACAACTCTCAGCGTGAGCACTGTCACTGTTGGAAATGGCATTGTGTGCAATTCCACCATGGGCAATGTCACCATGGACATTATCGCTGTGAGCACTGTCAATATGAGCACGTCAACATGAGCCCTGTCACCATGGGCAATGTCACTGTGAGAAGTGTCACTATAGGCAATGTCACCGTGGGCACTGTCACCATGGTCACTGCCACCACTGTCACTGTCATTTTGAGCACTGTCACCATGGGTACTGCAACCATGAGCGCTGTCACCATGAGCACTGTCACCATTGCAAGTATCACCATGTGCACTGTCACCATGGGCACTATCACAATGAGAACTGTCAGCATGGGCACTGTCACTCTTGGCAATGTCACCATGGGCACTATCACTTTGAGCACTGTCAACATGAGCACGTCACCATGGGCACTGTCAACATGGGTACTATCTCGAAGGTCAATGTCACCATGAGCATTGTCAGGATGGGCAACTTCACCGTGAGCACTGTCACCAATGGCACTATCACCATGAGCAATGTCACTGTGGGCCGTGTCACCAGGGGCACTATCACCATGGTTAATGTTATCATTGGCACTTTCCCCGTGAGCACTGTCACCCTGGGCACTGTCATCATGGGCACGGTCACCGTGAGCACTATCTCCATGAGCACAGCCACTGTGAACACCATCACCATAATCACTGGCCTCATCGGTACTGTCACCATGAGCACTGCCACAATGAGCACTGTCAGCATGGGCACATCCCCCATGAGCACTGTCACTATGAGAACTGCTACCATGGGTATTTTCACCATGTGTACTGTCACCCTGTGTATTGTCACCATTTGCACTGTCACCATGAGGACTATTACCGTGAGCGCTATCACCGTGAGATCTCTCACCATGGTCACTGTCACCATGTCACCTTGCACAATGGTGGCTGTCAACATGAGTGCTGGCACCATTGGCACTATCACTGTGAGCATTCTCACTGTGGTCAGTGTCACCATGGGCACTGTCACCATGAGCACTGTCACCATAGGCAATGTCACCATGGTCAGTGTCACCATGAGCACTGTCAAAATGGGCACTCATACAGTGGGCACTGTCACTGTGAGCACTGTCACCTTGGGTACTGCCACCATGAGCGCTGTCACGATGAGCACTGTCACCATTGCGAGTATCACAATGTGCACTGTCACCATGGGCACTGGCACAATGTCGTGTGTCACCTTGAGCAATGTCACCATGGGAAATGTCACCGTGAGATGTGTCACCATAGGCAATGTCACCATGGGCAATGTCACCATGGGAAATGCCATTTTGCACACTGTCACCATGGGTACTGCAACCATGAGTACTGTCACCATTGGCAGTATGACCATGTGCACTGTCACCATGGGCACTATCACCATGACAACTCTCAGCGTGAGCACTGTCACTGTGGGGACTGGCATTGTGTGCAATTCCACCATGGGCAATGTCACCATGGGCACTATCACTGTGAGCACTGTCAATATAAGCACGTCAACATGAGCCCTGTCACCATTGGCAATGTCACCGTGAGAAGTGTCACTATAGGCGATGTCACCGTGGGCACGGTCACCATGGTCACTGCCACCACTGTCACTGTCATTTTGAGCACTGTCACCATGGGTATTGCAACCATGAGCACTGTCACCATGAGCACAGTCACCATTGCGATTATCACCATGTGTACTGTCACCATGGGCACTATCACAATGAGAACTGTCAGCGTGGGCACTGTCACTGTTGGCAAGGGCACCGTGGGCACTTCCACCATGGGCAATGTCACCATGGGCACTATCACTGTGAGCACTGTCAACATGAGCACGTCACCATGGGCACTGTCAACATGGGTTCTATCTCGAAGGGCAATGTCACCATGAGCATTGTCAGGAAGGGCAATTTCACCATGAGCACTGTCACCAAAGGCACTAATACCATGAGCAATGTCACTGTGGGCCGTGTCACCAGGGGCACTATCACCATGGTTAATGTTATCATTGGCACTTTCCCCGTGAGCACTGTCACCCTGGGCACTGTCATCATGGGCACGGTCACCGTGAGCACTATCTCCATGAGCACAGCCACTGTGAACACCATCACCATAATCACTGGCCTCATCGGTACTGTCACCATGAGCACTGCCACAATGAGCACTGTCAGCATGGGCACTTCCCCCATGAGCACTGTCACTATGAGAACTGCTAGCATGGGTATTTTCACCATGAGTACTGTCACCCTCTGTATTGTCACCATTTGCACTGTCACCATCAGGACTATTACCGTGAGTGCTATCACCGTGAGATCTCTCACCATGGTCACTGTCACCATGGCACCTTGCACAATGCGTGCTGTCAACATGAGTGCTGTCACCATTGGCACTATCACCGTGAGCATTCTCACTGTGGTCAGAGTCAACATGGGCTCTGTCACCATGAGCACTGTCACCATAGGCAATGTCACCATGGTCAGTGTCACCATGAGCAATGTCTCCATGGGCACTCCTACAGTGGGCACTGTCACTGTGCGAACTGTCACCATGGTTACTGCCACTATGAGCAGTGTCTCTGTGAGTACTGTCAGCATGGGTTTTTACCGTGAGCACTGTCACCATGAGCCCTGTCACCATTTTTCAGTGCCACCATGTGCACTACCACCATGTGCACTCTCACCATGGGCACTATCACCGATAACACTGTCACCATAAGTACTGTCTGCATGGGCACTGTCACCAAGGGCACGGCCAACATGTGACCTGTAACCATTGTCAGTGTCACTGTGAGAAGTGTCACCATGGGAATTAACAACATAGGCACTCTCATCATGAGCACTGTCACCATGAGCACTGACACCACGAGCACTGTCACCCAGGGCAGTGCCACCATGAGCACTGTCACCATAACTCTTGCTATGAGAATTGTAACCATGGGCAATTTCTCAATGAGTAATGTCACCATGTGTATTTTCACCTTGGGCACTCTCAAAGTAAACAGTATTACCATGAGCACTTTCACTGTGAACACTGTCACCATGGGCACTGGCACAATGTGGTGTGTCACCATGAGCCATGTCACCATGGGAAATGTCACCGTGAGAAGTGTCACCATAGGCAATGTCACCATGGGCAATGTCACCATGGGAACTGTCATTTTGAGCACTGTCACCATGGGTACTACAACCATGAGTACTGTCACCATGAGTAATTTAACCATTGGCAGTATGACCATGTGCACTGTCACCATGGGCACTATCACCATGACAACTCTCAGCGTGAGCACTGTCACTGTTGGAAATGGCATTGTGTGCAATTCCACCATGGGCAATGTCACCATGGACATTATCGCTGTGAGCACTGTCAATATGAGCACGTCAACATGAGCCCTGTCACCATGGGCAATGTCACTGTGAGAAGTGTCACTATAGGCAATGTCACCGTGGGCACTGTCACCATGGTCACTGCCACCACTGTCACTGTCATTTTGAGCACTGTCACCATGGGTACTGCAACCATGAGCGCTGTCACCATGAGCACTGTCACCATTGCAAGTATCACCATGTGCACTGTCACCATGGGCACTATCACAATGAGAACTGTCAGCATGGGCACTGTCACTCTTGGCAATGTCACCATGGGCACTATCACTTTGAGCACTGTCAACATGAGCACGTCACCATGGGCACTGTCAACATGGGTACTATCTTGAAGGTCAATGTCACCATGAGCATTGTCAGGATGGGCAACTTCACCGTGAGCACTGTCACCAATGGCACTATCACCATGAGCAATGTCACTGTGGGCCGTGTCACCAGGGGCTCTATCACCATGGTTAATGTTATCATTGGCACTTTCCCCGTGAGCACTGTCACCCTGGGCACTGTCATCATGGGCACGGTCACCGTGAGCACTATCTCCATGAGCACAGCCACTGTGAACACCATCACCATAATCACTGGCCTCATCGGTACTGTCACCATGAGCACTGCCACAATGAGCACTGTCAGCATGGGCACATCCCCCATGAGCACTGTCACTATGAGAACTCCTACCAAGGGTATTTTCACCATGTGTACTGTCACCCAGTGTATTGTCACCATTTGCACTGTCACCATGAGGACTATTACCGTGAGCGCTATCACCGTGAGATCTCTCACCATGGTCACTGTCACCATGGCCCCTTGCACAATGGGGGCTGTCAACATGAGTGCTGGCACCATTGGCACTATCACTGTGAGCATTCTCACTGTGGTCAGTGTCACCATGGGCACTGTCACCATGAGCACTGTCACCATAGGCAATGTCACCATGGTCAGTGTCACCATGAGCACTGTCAACATGGGCACTCATACAGTGGGCACTGTCACTGTGAGCACTGTCACCTTGGGTACTGCCACCATGAGCGCTGTCACGATGAGCACTGTCACCATTGCGAGTATCACAATGTGCACTGTCACCATGGGCACTGGCACAATGTCGTGTGTCACCTTGAGCAATGTCACCATGGGAAATGTCACCGTGAGATGTGTCACCATAGGCAATGTCACCATGGGCAATGTCACCATGGGAAATGCCATTTTGCACACTGTCACCATGGGTACTGCAACCATGAGTACTGTCACCATTGGCAGTATGACCATGTGCACTGTCACCATGGGCACTATCACCATGACAACTCTCAGCGTGAGCACTGTCACTGTGGGAACTGGCATTGTGTGCAATTCCACCATGGGCCATGTCACCATGGGCACTATCACTGTGAGCACTGTCAATATAAGCACGTCAACATGAGCCCTGTCACCATTGGCAATGTCACCGTGAGAAGTGTCACTATAGGCGATGTCACCGTGGGCACTGTCACCATGGTCACTGCCACCACTGTCACTGTCATTTTGAGCACTGTCACCATGGGTATTGCAACCATGAGCACTGTCACCATGAGCACAGTCACCATTGCGATTATCACCATGTGTACTGTCACCATGGGCACTATCACAATGAGAACTGTCAGCGTGGGCACTGTCACTGTTGGCAAGGGCACCGTGGGCACTTCCACCATGGGCAATGTCACCATGGGCACTATCACTGTGAGCACTGTCAACATGAGCACGTCACCATGGGCACTGTCAACATGGGTACTATCTCGAAGGGCAATGTCACCATGAGCATTGTCAGGAAGGGCAATTTCACCATGAGCACTGTCACCAAAGGCACTATCACCATGAGCAATGTCACTGTGGGCCGTGTCACCAGGGGCACTATCACCATGGTTAATGTTATCATTGGCACTTTCCCCGTGAGCACTGTCACCCTGGGCACTGTCATCATGGGCACGGTCACCGTGAGCACTATCTCCATGAGCACAGCCACAGTGAACACCATCACCATAATCACTGGCCTCATCGGTACTGTCACCATGAGCACTGCCACAATGAGCACTGTCAGCATGGGCACTTCCCCCATGAGCACTGTCACTATGAGAACTGCTAGCATGGGTATTTTCACCATGAGTACTCTCACCCTCTGTATTGTCACCATTTGCACTGTCACCATCAGGACTATTACCGTGAGTGCTATCACCGTGAGATCTCTCACCATGGTCACTGTCACCATGGCACCTTGCACAATGCGTGCTGTCAACATGAGTGCTGTCACCATTGGCACTATCACCGTGAGCATTCTCACTGTGGTCAGAGTCAACATGGGCTCTGTCACCATGAGCACTGTCACCATAGGCAATGTCACCGTGGTCAGTGTCACCATGAGCAATGTCTCCATGGGCACTCCTACAGTGGGCACTGTCACTGTGCGAACTGTCACCATGGTTACTGCCACTATGAGCAGTGTCTCTGTGAGTACTGTCAGCATGGGTTTTTACCGTGAGCACTGTCACCATGAGCCCTGTCACCATTTTTCAGTGCCACCATGTGCACTACCACCATGTGCACTCTCACCATGGGCACTATCACCGATAACACTGTCACCATAAGTACTGTCTGCATGGGCACTGTCACCAAGGGCACGGCCAACATGTGACCTGTAACCATTGTCAGTGTCACTGTGAGAAGTGTCACCATGGGAATTAAGAACATAGGCACTCTCATCATGAGCACTGTCACCATGAGCACTGACACCACGAGCACTGTCACCCAGGGCAGTGCCACCATGAGCACTGTCACCATAACTCTTGCTATGAGAATTGTAACCATGGGCAATTTCTCAATGAGTAATGTCACCATGTGTATTTTCACCTTGGGCACTCTCAAAGTAAACAGTATTACCATGAGCACTTTCACTGTGAACACTGTCACCATGGGCACTGGCACAATGTGGTGTGTCACCATGAGCCATGTCACCATGGGCAATGTCACCGTGAGAAGTGTCACCATAGGCAATGTCACCATGGGCAATGTCACCATGGGAACTGCCATTTTGAGCACTGTCACCATGGGTACTACAACCATGAGTACTGTCACCATGAGTAATTTAACCATTGGCAGTATGACCATGTGCACTGTCACCATGGGCACTATCACCATGACAACTCTCAGCGTGAGCACTGTCACTGTTGGAAATGGCATTGTGTGCAATTCCACCATGGGCAATGTCACCATGGACATTATCGCTGTGAGCACTGTCAATATGAGCACGTCAGCATGAGCCCTGTCACCATGGGCAATGTCACTGTGAGAAGTGTCACTATAGGCAATGTCACCGTGGGCACTGTCACCATGGTCACTGCCACCACTGTCACTGTCATTTTGAGCACTGTCACCATGGGTACTGCAACCATGAGCGCTGTCACCATGAGCACTGTCACCATTGCAAGTATCACCATGTGCACTGTCACCATGGGCACTATCACAATGAGAACTGTCAGCATGGGCACTGTCACTCTTGGCAATGTCACCATGGGCACTATCACTTTGAGCACTGTCAACATGAGCACGTCACCATGGGCACTGTCAACATGGGTACTATCTCGAAGGGCAATGTCACCATGAGCATTGTCAGGATGGGCAACTTCACCGTGAGCACTGTCACCAATGGCACTATCACCATGAGCAATGTCACTGTGGGCCGTGTCACCAGGGGCACTATCACCATGGTTAATGTTATCATTGGCACTTTCCCCGTGAGCACTGTCACCCTGGGCACTGTCATCATGGGCACGGTCACCGTGAGCACTATCTCCATGAGCACAGCCACTGTGAACACCATCACCATAATCACTGGCCACATCGGTACTGTCACCATGAGCACTGCCACAATGAGCACTGTCAGCATGGGCACATCCCCCATGAGCACTGTCACTATGAGAACTGCTACCATGGGTATTTTCACCATGTGTACTGTCACCCTCTGTATTGTCACCATTTGCACTGTCACCATGAGGACTATTACCGTGAGCGCTATCACCGTGAGATCTCTCACCATGGTCACTGTCACCATGGCACCTTGCACAATGGGGGCTGTCAACATGAGTTCTGGCACCATCGGCACTATCACTGTGAGCATTCTCACTGTGGTCAGTGTCACCATGGGCACTGTCACCATGAGCACTGTCACCATAGGCAATGTCACCATGGTCAGTGTCACCATGAGCACTGTCAACATGGGCACTCATACAGTGGGCACTGTCACTGTGAGCACTGTCACCTTGGGTACTGCCACCATGAGCGCTGTCCCCATGAGCACTGTCACCATTGTGAGTATCACAATGTGCACTGTCACCATGGGCACTGGCACAATGTCGTGTGTCACCTTGAGCAATGTCACCATGGGAAATGTCACCGTGAGATGTGTCACCACAGGCAATGTCACCATGGGCAATGTCACCATGGGAAATGCCATTTTGCACACTGTCACCATGGGTACTGCAACCATGAGTACTGTCACCATTGGCAGTATGACCATGTGCACTGTCACCATGGGCACTATCACCATGACAACTCTCAGCGTGAGCACTGTCACTGTGGGAACTGGCATTGTGTGCAATTCCACCATGGGCAATGTCACCATGGGCACTATCACTGTGAGCACTGTCAATATAAGCACGTCAGCATGAGCCCTGTCACCATTGGCAATGTCACCGTGAGAAGTGTCACTATAGGCGATGTCACCGTGGACACTGTCACCATGGTCACTGCCACCACTGTCACTGTCATTTTGAGCACTGTCACCATGGGTATTGCAACCATGAGCACTGTCACCATGAGCACTGTCACCATTGCGATTATCACCATGTGTACTGTCACCATGGGCACTATCACAATGAGAACTGTCAGCATGGGCACTGTCACTGTTGGCAAGGGCACCGTGGGCACTGCCACCATGGGCAATGTCACCATGGGCACTATCACTGTGAGCACTGTCAACATGAGCACGTCACCATGGGCACTGTCAACATGGGTACTATCTCGAAGGGCAATGTCACCATGAGCATTGTCAGGAAGGGCAATTTCACCATGAGCACTGTCACCAAAGGCACTATCACCATGAGCAATGTCACTGTGGGCCGTGTCACCAGGGGCACTATCACCATGGTTAATGTTATCATTGGCACTTTCCCCGTGAGCACTGTCACCCTGGGCACTGTCATCATGGGCACGGTCACCGTGAGCACTATCTCCATGAGCACAGCCACAGTGAACACCATCACCATAATCACTGGCCTCATCGGTACTGTCACCATGAGCACTGCCACAATGAGCACTGTCAGCATGGGCACTTCCCCCATGAGCACTGTCACTATGAGAACTGCTAGCATGGGTATTTTCACCATGAGTACTCTCACCCTCTGTATTGTCACCATTTGCACTGTCACCATCAGGACTATTACCGTGAGTGCTATCACCGTGAGATCTCTCACCATGGTCACTGTCACCATGGCACCTTGCACAATGCGTGCTGTCAACATGAGTGCTGTCACCATTGGCACTATCACCGTGAGCATTCTCACTGTGGTCAGAGTCAACATGGGCTCTGTCACCATGAGCACTGTCACCATAGGCAATGTCACCGTGGTCAGTGTCACCATGAGCAATGTCTCCATGGGCACTCCTACAGTGGGCACTGTCACTGTGCGAACTGTCACCATGGTTACTGCCACTATGAGCAGTGTCTCTGTGAGTACTGTCAGCATGGTTTTTTACCGTGAGCACTGTCACCATGAGCCCTGTCACCATTTTCCAGTGCCACCATGTGCACTACCACCATGTGCACTCTCACCATGGGCACTATCACCGATAACACTGTCACCATAAGTACTGTCTGCATGGGCACTGTCACCAAGGGCACGGCCAACATGTGACCTGTAACCATTGTCAGTGTCACTGTGAGAAGTGTCACCATGGGAATTAACAACATAGGCACTCTCATCATGAGCACTGTCACCATGAGCACTGACACCACGAGCACTGTCAGCCAGGGCAGTGCCACCATGAGCACTGTCACCATAACTGTTGCTATGAGAATTGTAACCATGGGCAATTTCTCAATGAGTAATGTCACCATGTGTATTTTCACCTTGGGCACTCTCAAAGTAAACAGTATTACCATGAGCACTTTCACTGTGAACACTGTCACCATGGGCACTGGCACAATGTGGTGTGTCACCATGAGCCATGTCACCATGGGAAATGTCACCGTGAGAAGTGTCACCATAGGCAATGTCACCATGGGCAATGTCACCATGGGAACTGCCATTTTGAGCACTGTCACCATGGGTACTGCAACCATGAGTATTGTCAGCATGAGTAATTTAACCATTGGCAGTATGACCATGTGCACTGTCACCATGGGCACTATCACCATGACAACTCTCAGCGTGAGCACTGTCACTGTTGGAAATGGCATTGTGTGCAATTCCACCATGGGCAATGTCACCATGGACATTATCGCTGTGAGCACTGTCAATATGAGCACGTCAACATGAGCCCTGTCACCATGGGCAATGTCACTGTGAGAAGTGTCACTATAGGCAATGTCACCGTGGGCACTGTCACCATGGTCACTGCCACCACTGTCACTGTCATTTTGAGCACTGTCACCATGGGTACTGCAACCATGAGCGCTGTCACCATGAGCACTGTCACCATTGCAAGTATCACCATGTGCACTGTCACCATGGGCACTATCACAATGAGAACTGTCAGCATGGGCACTGTCACTCTTGGCAATGTCACCATGGGCACTATCACTTTGAGCACTGTCAACATGAGCACGTCACCATGGGCACTGTCAACATGGGTACTATCTCGAAGGTCAATGTCACCATGAGCATTGTCAGGATGGGCAACTTCACCGTGAGCACTGTCACCAATGGCACTATCACCATGAGCAATGTCACTGTGGGCCGTGTCACCAGGGGCACTCTCACCATGGTTAATGTTATCATTGGCACTTTCCCCGTGAGCACTGTCACCCTGGGCACTGTCATCATGGGCACGGTCACCGTGAGCACTATCTCCATGAGCACAGCCACTGTGAACACCATCACCATAATCACTGGCCTCATCGGTACTGTCACCATGAGCACTGCCACAATGAGCACTGTCAGCATGGGCACATCCCCCATGAGAACTGTCACTATGAGAACTGCTACCATGGGTATTTTCACCATGTGTACTGTCACCCTGTGTATTGTCACCATTTGCACTGTCACCATGAGGACTATTACCGTGAGCGCTATCACCGTGAGATCTCTCACCATGGTCACTGTCACCATGGCACCTTGCACAATGCGTGCTGTCAACATGAGTGCTGGCACCATTGGCACTATCACTGTGAGCATTCTCACTGTGGTCAGTGTCACCATGGGCACTGTCACCATGAGCACTGTCACCATAGGCAATGTCACCATGGTCAGTGTCACCATGAGCACTGTCAACATGGGCACTCATACAGTGGGCACTGTCACTGTGAGCACTGTCACCTTGGGTACTGCCACCATGAGCGCTGTCACCATGAGCACTGTCACCATTGTGAGTATCACAATGTGCACTGTCACCATGGGCACTGGCACAATGTCGTGTGTCACCTTGAGCAATGTCACCATGGGAAATGTCACCGTGAGATGTGTCACCATAGGCAATGTCACCATGGGCAATGTCACCATGGGAAATGCCATTTTGCACACTGTCACCATGGGTACTGCAACCATGAGTACTGTCACCATTGGCAGTATGACCATGTGCACTGTCACCATGGGCACTATCACCATGACAACTCTCAGCGTGAGCACTGTCACTGTGGGAACTGGCATTGTGTGCAATTCCACCATGGGCAATGTCACCATGGGCACTATCACTGTGAGCACTGTCAATATAAGCACGTCAACATGAGCCCTGTCACCATTGGCAATGTCACCGTGAGAAGTGTCACTATAGGCAATGTCACCGTGGGCACTGTCACCATGGTCACTGCCACCACTGTCACTGTCATTTTGAGCACTGTCACCATGGGTATTGCAACCATGAGCACTCTCACCATGAGCACTGTCACCATTGCGATTATCACCATGTGTACTGTCACCATGGGCACTATCACAATGAGAACTGTCAGCGTGGGCACTGTCACTGTTGGCAAGGGCACCGTGGGCACTTCCACCATGGGCAATGTCACCATGGGCACTATCACTGTGAGCACTGTCAACATGAGCACGTCACCATGGGCACTGCCAACATGGGTACTATCTCGAAGGGCAATGTCACCATGAGCATTGTCAGGAAGGGCAATTTCACCATGAGCACTGTCACCAAAGGCACTATCACCATGAGCAATGTCACTGTGGGCCGTGTCACCAGGGGCACTATCACCATGGTTAATGTTATCATTGGCACTTTCCCCGTGAGCACTGTCACCCTGGGCACTGTCATCATGGGCACGGTCACCGTGAGCACTATCTCCATGAGCACAGCCACAGTGAACACCATCACCATAATCACTGGCCTCATCGGTACTGTCACCATGAGCACTGCCACAATGAGCACTGTCAGCATGGGCACTTCCCCCATGAGCACTGTCACTATGAGAACTGCTAGCATGGGTATTTTCACCATGAGTACTGTCACCCTCTGTATTGTCACCATTTGCACTGTCACCATCAGGACTATTACTGTGAGTGCTATCACCGTGAGATCTCTCACCATGGTCACTGTCACCATGGCACCTTGCACAATGCGTGCTGTCAACATGAGTGCTGTCACCATTGGCACTATCACCGTGAGCATTCTCACTGTGGTCAGAGTCAACATGGGCTCTGTCACCATGAGCACTGTCACCATAGGCAATGTCACCGTGGTCAGTGTCACCATGAGCAATGTCTCCATGGGCACTCCTACAGTGGGCACTGTCACTGTGCGAACTGTCACCATGGTTACTGCCACTATGAGCAGTGTCTCTGTGAGTACTGTCAGCATGGGTTTTTACCGTGAGCACTGTCACCATGAGCCCTGTCACCATTTTTCAGTGCCACCATGTGCACTACCACCATGTGCACTCTCACCATGGGCACTATCACCGATAACACTGTCACCATAAGTACTGTCTGCATGGGCACTGTCACCAAGGGCACGGCCAACATGTGACCTGTAACCATTGTCAGTGTCACTGTGAGAAGTGTCACCATGGGAATTAAGAACATAGGCACTCTCATCATGAGCACTGTCACCATGAGCACTGACACCACGAGCACTGTCACCCAGGGCAGTGCCACCATGAGCACTGTCACCATAACTGTTGCTATGAGAATTGTAACCATGGGCAATTTCTCAATGAGTAATGTCACCATGTGTATTTTCACCTTGGGCACTCTCAAAGTAAACAGTATTACCATGACACTTTCACTGTGAACACTGTCACCATGGGCACTGGCACAATGTGGTGTGTCTCCATGAGCCATGTCACCATGGGCAATGTCACCGTGAGAAGTGTCACCATAGGCAATGTCACCATGGGCAATGTCACCATGGGAACTGCCATTTTGAGCACTGTCACCATGGGTACTACAACCATGAGTACTGTCACCATGAGTAATTTAACCATTGGCAGTATGACCATGTGCACTGTCACCATGGGCACTATCACCATGACAACTCTCAGCGTGAGCACTGTCACTGTTGGAAATGGCATTGTGTGCAATTCCACCATGGGCAATGTCACCATGGACATTATCGCTGTGAGCACTGTCAATATGAGCACGTCAACATGAGCCCTGTCACCATGGGCAATGTCACTGTGAGAAGTGTCACTATAGGCAATGTCACCGTGGGCACTGTCACCATGGTCACTGCCACCACTGTCACTGTCATTTTGAGCACTGTCACCATGGGTACTGCAACCATGAGCGCTGTCACCATGAGCACTGTCACCATTGCAAGTATCACCATGTGCACTGTCACCATGGGCACTATCACAATGAGAACTGTCAGCATGGGCACTGTCACTCTTGGCAATGTCACCATGGGCACTATCACTTTGAGCACTGTCAACATGAGCACGTCACCATGGGCACTGTCAACATGGGTACTATCTCGAAGGGCAATGTCACCATGAGCATTGTCAGGATGGGCAACTTCACCGTGAGCACTGTCACCAATGGCACTATCACCATGAGCAATGTCACTGTGGGCCGTGTCACCAGGGGCACTATCACCATGGTTAATGTTATCATTGGCACTTTCCCCGTGAGCACTGTCACCCTGGGCACTGTCATCATGGGCACGGTCACCGTGAGCACTATCTCCATGAGCACAGCCACTGTGAACACCATCACCATAATCACTGGCCTCATCGGTACTGTCACCATGAGCACTGCCACAATGAGCACTGTCAGCATGGGCACATCCCCCATGAGCACTGTCACTATGAGAACTGCTACCATGGGTATTTTCACCATGTGTACTGTCACCCTGTGTATTGTCACCATTTGCACTGTCACCATGAGGACTATTACCGTGAGCGCTATCACCGTGAGATCTCTCACCATGGTCACTGTCACCATGTCACCTTGCACAATGGTGGCTGTCAACATGAGTGCTGGCACCATTGGCACTATCACTGTGAGCATTCTCACTGTGGTCAGTGTCACCATGGGCACTGTCACCATGAGCACTGTCACCATAGGCAATGTCACCATGGTCAGTGTCACCATGAGCACTGTCAACATGGGCACTCATACAGTGGGCACTGTCACTGTGAGCACTGTCACCTTGGGTACTGCCACCATGAGCGCTGTCACCATGAGCACTGTCACCATTGTGAGTATCACAATGTGCACTGTCACCATGGGCACTGGCACAATGTCGTGTGTCACCTTGAGCAATGTCACCATGGGAAATGTCACCGTGAGATGTGTCACCACAGGCAATGTCACCATGGGCAATGTCACCATGGGAAATGCCATTTTGCACACTGTCACCATGGGTACTGCAACCATAAGTACTGTCACCATTGGCAGTATGACCATGTGCACTGTCACCATGGGCACTATCACCATGACAACTCTCAGCGTGAGCACTGTCACTGTGGGAACTGGCATTGTGTGCAATTCCACCATGGGCCATGTCACCATGGGCACTATCACTGTGAGCACTGTCAATATAAGCACGTCAGCATGAGCCCTGTCACTATTGGCAATGTCACCGTGAGAAGTGTCACTATAGGCGATGTCACCGTGGGCACTGTCACCATGGTCACTGCCACCACTGTCACTGTCATTTTGAGCACTGTCACCATGGGTATTGCAACCATGAGCACTGTCACCATGAGCACTGTCACCATTGCGATTATCACCATGTGTACTCTCACCATGGGCACTATCACAATGAGAACTGTCAGCGTGGGCACTGTCACTGTTGGCAAGGGCACCGTGGGCACTTCCACCATGGGCAATGTCACCATGGGCACTATCACTGTGAGCACTGTCAACATGAGCACGTCACCATGGGCACTGTCAACATGGGTACTATCTCGAAGGGCAATGTCACCATGAGCATTGTCAGGAAGGGCAATTTCACCATGAGCTCTGTCACCAAAGGCACTATCACCATGAGCAATGTCACTGTGGGCCGTGTCACCAGGGGCACTATCACCATGGTTAATGTTATCATTGGCACTTTCCCCGTGAGCACTGTCACCCTGGGCACTGTCATCATGGGCACGGTCACCGTGAGCACTATCTCCATGAGCACAGCCACTGTGAACACCATCACCATAATCACTGGCCTCATCGGTACTGTCACCATGAGCACTGCCACAATGAGCACTGTCAGCATGGGCACTTCCCCCATGAGCACTGTCACTATGAGAACTGCTAGCATGGGTATTTTCAACATGAGTACTCTCACCCTCTGTATTGTCACCATTTGCACTGTCACCATCAGGACTATTACCGTGAGTGCTATCACCGTGAGATCTCTCACCATGGTCACTGTCACCATGGCACCTTGCACAATGCGTGCTGTCAACATGAGTGCTGTCACCATTGGCACTATCACCGTGAGCATTCTCACTGTGGTCAGAGTCAACATGGGCTCTGTCACCATGAGCACTGTCACCATAGGCAATGTCACCGTGGTCAGTGTCACCATGAGCAATGTCTCCATGGGCACTCCTACAGTGGGCACTGTCACTGTGCGAACTGTCACCATGGTTACTGCCACTATGAGCAGTGTCTCTGTGAGTACTGTCAGCGTGGGTTTTTACCGTGAGCACTGTCACCATGAGCCCTGTCACCATTTTTCAGTGCCACCATGTGCACTACCACCATGTGCACTCTCACCATGGGCACTATCACCGATAACACTGTCACCATAAGTACTGTCTGCATGGGCACTGTCACCAAGGGCACGGCCAACATGTGACCTGTAACCATTGTCAGTGTCACTGTGAGAAGTGTCACCATGGGAATTAACAACATAGGCACTCTCATCATGAGCACTGTCACCATGAGCACTGACACCACGAGCACTGTCACCCAGGGCAGTGCCACCATGAGCACTGTCACCATAACTCTTGCTATGAGAATTGTAACCATGGGCAATTTCTCAATGAGTAATGTCACCATGTGTATTTTCACCTTGGGCACTCTCAAAGTAAACAGTATTACCATGAGCACTTTCACTGTGAACACTGTCACCATGGGCACTGGCACAATGTGGTGTGTCACCATGAGCCATGTCACCATGGGAAATGTCACCGTGAGAAGTGTCACCATAGGCAATGTCACCATGGGCAATGTCACCATGGGAACTGCCATTTTGAGCACTGTCACCATGGGTACTGCAACCATGAGTACTGTCACCATGAGTAATTTAACCATTGGCAGTATGACCATGTGCACTGTCACCATGGGCACTATCACCATGACAACTCTCAGCGTGAGCACTGTCACTGTTGGAAATGGCATTGTGTGCAATTCCACCATGGGCAATGTCACCATGGACATTATCGCTGTGAGCACTGTCAATATGAGCACGTCAACATGAGCCCTGTCACCATGGGCAATGTCACTGTGAGAAGTGTCACTATAGGCAATGTCACCGTGGGCACTGTCACCATGGTCACTGCCACCACTGTCACTGTCATTTTGAGCACTGTCACCATGGGTACTGCAACCATGAGCGCTGTCACCATGAGCACTGTCACCATTGCAAGTATCACCATGTGCACTGTCACCATGGGCACTATCACAATGAGAACTGTCAGCATGGGCACTGTCACTCTTGGCAATGTCACCATGGGCACTATCACTTTGAGCACTGTCAACATGAGCACGTCACCATGGGCACTGTCAACATGGGTACTATCTCGAAGGGCAATGTCACCATGAGCATTGTCAGGATGGGCAACTTCACCGTGAGCACTGTCACCAATGGCACTATCACCATGAGCAATGTCACTGTGGGCCGTGTCACCAGGGGCACTATCACCATGGTTAATGTTATCATTGGCACTTTCCCCGTGAGCACTGTCACCCTGGGCACTGCCATCATGGGCACGGTCACCGTGAGCACTATCTCCATGAGCACAGCCACTGTGAACACCATCACCATAATCACTGGCCTCATCGGTACTGTCACCATGAGCACTGCCACAATGAGCACTGTCAGCATGGGCACATCCCCCATGAGCACTGTCACTATGAGAACTGCTACCATGGGTATTTTCACCATGTGTACTGTCACCCTGTGTATTGTCACCATTTGCACTGTCACCATGAGGACTATTACCGTGAGCGCTATCACCGTGAGATCTCTCACCATGGTCACTGTCACCATGGCACCTTGCACAATGGGGGCTGTCAACATGAGTTCTGGCACCATTGGCACTATCACTGTGAGCATTCTCACTGTGGTCAGTGTCACCATGGGCACTGTCACCATGAGCACTGTCACCATAGGCAATGTCACCATGGTCAGTGTCACCATGAGCACTGTCAACATGGGCACTCATACAGTGGGCACTGTCACTGTGAGCACTGTCACCTTGGGTACTGCCACCATGAGCGCTGTCCCCATGAGCACTGTCACCATTGTGAGTATCACAATGTGCACTGTCACCATGGGCACTGGCACAATGTCGTGTGTCACCTTGAGCAATGTCACCATGGGAAATGTCACCGTGAGATGTGTCACCACAGGCAATGTCACCATGGGCAATGTCACCATGGGAAATGCCATTTTGCACACTGTCACCATGGGTACTGCAACCATGAGTACTGTCACCATTGGCAGTATGAGCATGTGCACTGTCACCATGGGCACAATCACCATGACAACTCTCAGCGTGAGCACTGTCACTGTGGGAACTGGCATTGTGTGCAATTCCACCATGGGCAATGTCACCATGGGCACTATCACTGTGAGCACTGTCAATATAAGCACGTCAGCATGAGCCCTGTCACCATTGGCAATGTCACCATGAGAAGTGTCACTATAGGCGATGTCACCGTGGGCACTGTCACCATGGTCACTGCCACCACTGTCACTGTCATTTTGAGCACTGTCACCATGGGTATTGCAACCATGAGCACTGTCACCATGAGCACTGTCACCATTGCGATTATCACCATGTGTACTGTCACCATGGGCACTATCACAATGAGAACTGTCAGCGTGGGCACTGTCACTGTTGGCAAGGCCACCGTGGGCACTTCCACCATGGGCAATGTCACCATGGGCACTATCACTGTGAGCACTGTCAACATGAGCACGTCACCATGGGCACTGTCAACATGGGTACTATCTCGAAGGGCAATGTCACCATGAGCATTGTCAGGAAGGGCAATTTCACCATGAGCACTGTCACCAAAGGCACTATCACCATGAGCAATGTCACTGTGGGCCGTGTCACCAGGGGCACTATCACCATGGTTAATGTTATCATTGGCACTTTCCCCGTGAGCACTGTCACCCTGGGCACTGTCATCATGGGCACGGTCACCGTGAGCACTATCTCCATGAGCACAGCCACTGTGAACACCATCACCATAATCACTGGCCTCATCGGTACTGTCACCATGAGCACTGCCACAATGAGCACTGTCAGCATGGGCACTTCCCCCATGAGCACTGTCACTATGAGAACTGCTAGCATGGGTATTTTCAACATGAGTACTCTCACCCTCTGTATTGTCACCATTTGCACTGTCACCATCAGGACTATTACCGTGAGTGCTATCACCGTGAGATCTCTCACCATGGTCACTGTCACCATGGCACCTTGCACAATGCGTGCTGTCAACATGAGTGCTGTCACCATTGGCACTATCACCGTGAGCATTCTCACTGTGGTCAGAGTCAACATGGGCTCTGTCACCATGAGCACTGTCACCATAGGCAATGTCACCGTGGTCAGTGTCACCATGAGCAATGTCTCCATGGGCACTCCTACAGTGGGCACTGTCACTGTGCGAACTGTCACCATGGTTACTGCCACTATGAGCAGTGTCTCTGTGAGTACTGTCAGCATGGGTTTTTACCGTGAGCACTGTCACCATGAGCCCTGTCACCATTTTTCAGTGCCACCATGTGCACTACCACCATGTGCACTCTCACCATGGGCACTATCACCGATAACACTGTCACCATAAGTACTGTCTGCATGGGCACTGTCACCAAGGGCACGGCCAACATGTTACCTGTAACCATTGTCAGTGTCACTGTGAGAAGTGTCACCATGGGAATTAACAACATAGGCACTCTCATCATGAGCACTGTCACCATGAGCACTGACACCACGAGCACTGTCACCCAGGGCAGTGCCACCATGAGCACTGTCACCATAACTCTTGCTATGAGAATTGTAACCATGGGCAATTTCTCAATGAGTAATGTCACCATGTGTATTTTCACCTTGGGCACTCTCAAAGTAAACAGTATTACCATGAGCACTTTCACTGTGAACACTGTCACCATGGGCACTGGCACAATGTGGTGTGTCACCATGAGCCATGTCACCATGGGAAATGTCACCGTGAGAAGTGTCACCATAGGCAATGTCACCATGGGCAATGTCACCATGGGAACTGCCATTTTGAGCACTGTCACCATGGGTACTGCAACCATGAGTACTGTCAGCATGAGTAATTTAACCATTGGCAGTATGACCATGTGCACTGTCACCATGGGCACTATCACCATGACAACTCTCAGCGTGAGCACTGTCACTGTTGGAAATGGCATTGTGTGCAATTCCACCATGGGCAATGTCACCATGGACATTATCGCTGTGAGCACTGTCAATATGAGCACGTCAACATGAGCCCTGTCACCATGGGCAATGTCACTGTGAGAAGTGTCACTATAGGCAATGTCACCGTGGGCACTGTCACCATGGTCACTGCCACCACTGTCACTGTCATTTTGAGCACTGTCACCATGGGTACTGCAACCATGAGCGCTGTCACCATGAGCACTGTCACCATTGCAAGTATCACCATGTGCACTGTCACCATGGGCACTATCACAATGAGAACTGTCAGCATGGGCACTGTCACTCTTGGCAATGTCACCATGGGGACTATCACTTTGAGCACTGTCAACATGAGCACGTCACCATGGGCACTGTCAACATGGGTACTATCTCGAAGGGCAATGTCACCATGAGCATTGTCAGGATGGGCAACTTCACCGTGAGCACTGTCACCAATGGCACTATCACCATGAGCAATGTCACTGTGGGCCGTGTCACCAGGGGCACTATCACCATGGTTAATGTTATCATTGGCACTTTCCCCGTGAGCACTGTCACCCTGGGCACTGCCATCATGGGCACGGTCACCGTGAGCACTATCTCCATGAGCACAGCCACTGTGAACACCATCACCATAATCACTGGCCTCATCGGTACTGTCACCATGAGCACTGCCACAATGAGCACTGTCAGCATGGGCACATCCCCCATGAGCACTGTCACTATGAGAACTGCTACCATGGGTATTTTCACCATGTGTACTGTCACCCTGTGTATTGTCACCATTTGCACTGTCACCATGAGGACTATTACCGTGAGCGCTATCACCGTGAGATCTCTCACCATGGTCACTGTCACCATGTCACCTTGCACAATGGTGGCTGTCAACATGAGTGCTGGCACCATTGGCACTATCACTGTGAGCATTCTCACTGTGGTCAGTGTCACCATGGGCACTGTCACCATGAGCACTGTCACCATAGGCAATGTCACCATGGTCAGTGTCACCATGAGCACTGTCAACATGAGCACTCATACAGTGGGCACTGTCACTGTGAGCACTGTCACCTTGGGTACTGCCACCATGAGCGCTGTCCCCATGAGCACTGTCACCATTGTGAGTATCACAATGTGCACTGTCACCATGGGCACTGGCACAATGTCGTGTGTCACCTTGAGCAATGTCACCATGGGAAATGTCACCGTGAGATGTGTCACCACAGGCAATGTCACCATGGGCAATGTCACCATGGGAAATGCCATTTTGCACACTGTCACCATGGGTACTGCAACCATGAGTACTGTCACCATTGGCAGTATGACCATGTGCACTGTCACCATGGGCACTATCACCATGACAACTCTCAGCGTGAGCACTGTCACTGTGGGAACTGGCATTGTGTGCAATTCCACCATGGGCCATGTCACCATGGGCACTATCACTGTGAGCACTGTCAATATAAGCACGTCAGCATGAGCCCTGTCACCATTGGCAATGTCACCGTGAGAAGTGTCACTATAGGCGATGTCACCGTGGGCACTGTCACCATGGTCACTGCCACCACTGTCACTGTCATTTTGAGCACTGTCACCATGGGTATTGCAACCATGAGCACTGTCACCATGAGCACTGTCACCATTGCGATTATCACCATGTGTACTCTCACCATGGGCACTATCACAATGAGAACTGTCAGCGTGGGCACTGTCACTGTTGGCAAGGGCACCGTGGGCACTTCCACCATGGGCAATGTCACCATGGGCACTATCACTGTGAGCACTGTCAACATGAGCACGTCACCATGGGCACTGTCAACATGGGTACTATCTCGAAGGGCAATGTCACCATGAGCATTGTCAGGAAGGGCAATTTCACCATGAGCACTGTCACCAATGGCACTATCACCATGAGCAATGTCACTGTGGGCCGTGTCACCAGGGGCACTATCACCATGGTTAATGTTATCATTGGCACTTTCCCCGTGAGCACTGTCACCCTGGGCACTGTCATCATGGGCACGGTCACCGTGAGCACTATCTCCATGAGCACAGCCACAGTGAACACCATCACCATAATCACTGGCCTCATCGGTACTGTCACCATGAGCACTGCCACAATGAGCACTGTCAGCATGGGCACTTCCCCCATGAGCACTGTCACTATGAGAACTGCTAGCATGGGTATTTTCACCATGAGTACTCTCACCCTCTGTATTGTCACCATTTGCACTGTCACCATCAGGACTATTACCGTGAGTGCTATCACCGTGAGATCTCTCACCATGGTCACTGTCACCATGGCACCTTGCACAATGCGTGCTGTCAACATGAGTGCTGTCACCATTGGCACTATCACCGTGAGCATTCTCACTGTGGTCAGAGTCAACATGGGCTCTGTCACCATGAGCACTGTCACCATAGGCAATGTCACCGTGGTCAGTGTCACCATGAGCAATGTCTCCATGGGCACTCCTACAGTGGGCACTGTCACTGTGCGAACTGTCACCATGGTTACTGCCACTATGAGCAGTGTCTCTGTGAGTACTGTCAGCATGGGTTTTTACCGTGAGCACTGTCACCATGAGCCCTGTCACCATTTTTCAGTGCCACCATGTGCACTACCACCATGTGCACTCTCACCATGGGCACTATCACCGATAACACTGTCACCATAAGTACTGTCTGCATGGGCACTGTCACCAAGGGCACGGCCAACATGTGACCTGTAACCATTGTCAGTGTCACTGTGAGAAGTGTCACCATGGGAATTAACAACATAGGCACTCTCATCATGAGCACTGTCACCATGAGCACTGACACCACGAGCACTGTCACCCAGGGCAGTGCCACCATGAGCACTGTCACCACAACTGTTGCTATGAGAATTGTAACCATGGGCAATTTCTCAATGAGTAATGTCACCATGTGTATTTTCACCTTGGGCACTCTCAAAGTAAACAGTATTACCATGAGCACTTTCACTGTGAACACTGTCACCATGGGCACTGGCACAATGTGGTGTGTCACCATGAGCCATGTCACCATGGGAAATGTCACCGTGAGAAGTGTCACCATAGGCAATGTCACCATGGGCAATGTCACCATGGGAACTGCCATTTTGAGCACTGTCACCATGGGTACTGCAACCATGAGTACTGTCACCATGAGTAATTTAACCATTGGCAGTATGACCATGTGCACTGTCACCATGGGCACTATCACCATGACAACTCTCAGCGTGAGCACTGTCACTGTTGGAAATGGCATTGTGTGCAATTCCACCATGGGCAATGTCACCATGGACATTATCGCTGTGAGCACTGTCAATATGAGCACGTCAACATGAGCCCTGTCACCATGGGCAATGTCACTGTGAGAAGTGTCACTATAGGCAATGTCACCGTGGGCACTGTCACCATGGTCACTGCCACCACTGTCACTGTCATTTTGAGCACTGTCACCATGGGTACTGCAACCATGAGCGCTGTCACCATGAGCACTGTCACCATTGCAAGTATCACCATGTGCACTGTCACCATGGGCACTATCACAATGAGAACTGTCAGCATGGGCACTGTCACTCTTGGCAATGTCACCATGGGCACTATCACTTTGAGCACTGTCAACATGAGCACGTCACCATGGGCACTGTCAACATGGGTACTATCTCGAAGGTCAATGTCACCATGAGCATTGTCAGGATGGGCAACTTCACCGTGAGCACTGTCACCAATGGCACTATCACCATGAGCAATGTCACTGTGGGCCGTGTCACCAGGGGCACTATCACCATGGTTAATGTTATCATTGGCACTTTCCCCGTGAGCACTGTCACCCTGGGCACTGTCATCATGGGCACGGTCACCGTGAGCACTATCTCCATGAGCACAGCCACTGTGAACACCATCACCATAATCACTGGCCTCATCGGTACTGTCACCATGAGCACTGCCACAATGAGCACTGTCAGCATGGGCACATCCCCCATGAGCACTGTCACTATGAGAACTGCTACCATGGGTATTTTCACCATGAGTACTGTCACCCTGTGTATTGTCACCATTTGCACTGTCACCATGAGGACTATTACCGTGAGCGCTATCACCGTGAGATCTCTCACCATGGTCACTGTCACCATGGCACCTTGCACAATGGGGGCTGTCAACATGAGTTCTGGCACCATTGGCACTATCACTGTGAGCATTCTCACTGTGGTCAGTGTCACCATGGGCACTGTCACCATGAGCACTGTCACCATAGGCAATGTCACCATGGTCAGTGTCACCATGAGCACTGTCAACATGGGCACTCATACAGTGGGCACTGTCACTGTGAGCATTGTCACCTTGGGTACTGCCACCATGAGCGCTGTCCCCATGAGCACTGTCACCATTGTGAGTATCACAATGTGCACTGTCACCATGGGCACTGGCACAATGTCGTGTGTCACCTTGAGCAATGTCACCATGGGAAATGTCACCGTGAGATGTGTCACCACAGGCAATGTCACCATGGGCAATGTCACCATGGGAAATGCCATTTTGCACACTGTCACCATGGGTACTGCAACCATGAGTACTGTCACCATTGGCAGTATGACCATGTGCACTGTCACCATGGGCACTATCACCATGACAACTCTCAGCGTGAGCACTGTCACTGTGGGAACTGGCATTGTGTGCAATTCCACCATGGGCAATGTCACCATGGGCACTATCACTGTGAGCACTGTCAATATAAGCACGTCAGCATGAGCCCTGTCACCATTGGCAATGTCACCGTGAGAAGTGTCACTATAGGCGATGTCACCGTGGGCACTGTCACCATGGTCACTGCCACCACTGTCACTGTCATTTTGAGCACTGTCACCATGGGTATTGCAACCATGAGCACTGTCACCATGAGCACTGTCACCATTGCGATTATCACCATGTGTACTGTCACCATGGGCACTATCACAATGAGAACTGTCAGCGTGGGCACTGTCACTGTTGGCAAGGGCACCGTGGGCACTTCCACCATGGGCAATGTCACCATGGGCACTATCACTGTGAGCACTGTCAACATGAGCACGTCACCATGGGCACTGTCAACATGGGTACTATCTCGAAGGGCAATGTCACCATGAGCATTGTCAGGAAGGGCAATTTCACCATGAGCACTGTCACCAAAGGCACTATCACCATGAGCAATGTCACTGTGGGCCGTGTCACCAGGGGCACTATCACCATGGTTAATGTTATCATTGGCACTTTCCCCGTGAGCACTGTCACCCTGGGCACTGTCATCATGGGCACGGTCACCGTGAGCACTATCTCCATGAGCACAGCCACAGTGAACACCATCACCATAATCACTGGCCTCATCGGTACTGTCACCATGAGCACTGCCACAATGAGCACTGTCAGCATGGGCACTTCCCCCATGAGCACTGTCACTATGAGAACTGCTAGCATGGGTATTTTCACCATGAGTACTCTCACCCTCTGTATTGTCACCATTTGCACTGTCACCATCAGGACTATTACCGTGAGTGCTATCACCGTGAGATCTCTCACCATGGTCACTGTCACCATGGCACCTTGCACAATGCGTGCTGTCAACATGAGTGCTGTCACCATTGGCACTATCACCGTGAGCATTCTCACTGTGGTCAGAGTCAACATGGGCTCTGTCACCATGAGCACTGTCACCATAGGCAATGTCACCGTGGTCAGTGTCACCATGAGCAATGTCTCCATGGGCACTCCTACAGTGGGCACTGTCACTGTGCGAACTGTCACCATGGTTACTGCCACTATGAGCAGTGTCTCTGTGAGTACTGTCAGCATGGGTTTTTACCGTGAGCACTGTCACCATGAGCCCTGTCACCATTTTTCAGTGCCACCATGTGCACTACCACCATGTGCACTCTCACCATGGGCACTATCACCGATAACACTGTCACCATAAGTACTGTCTGCATGGGCACTGTCACCAAGGGCACGGCCAACATGTGACCTGTAACCATTGTCAGTGTCACTGTGAGAAGTGTCACCATGGGAATTAACAACATAGGCACTCTCATCATGAGCACTGTCACCATGAGCACTGACACCACGAGCACTGTCACCCAGGGCAGTGCCACCATGAGCACTGTCACCATAACTGTTGCTATGAGAATTGTAACCATGGGCAATTTCTCAATGAGTAATGTCACCATGTGTATTTTCACCTTGGGCACTCTCAAAGTAAACAGTATTACCATGAGCACTTTCACTGTGAACACTGTCACCATGGGCACTGGCACAATGTGGTGTGTCACCATGAGCCATGTCACCATGGGAAATGTCACCGTGAGAAGTGTCACCATAGGCAATGTCACCATGGGCAATGTCACCATGGGAACTGCCATTTTGAGCACTGTCACCATGGGTACTGCAACCATGAGTACTGTCACCATGAGTAATTTAACCATTGGCAGTATGACCATGTGCACTGTCACCATGGGCACTATCACCATGACAACTCTCAGCGTGAGCACTGTCACTGTTGGAAATGGCATTGTGTGCAATTCCACCATGGGCAATGTCACCATGGACATTATCGCTGTGAGCACTGTCAATATGAGCACGTCAACATGAGCCCTGTCACCATGGGCAATGTCACTGTGAGAAGTGTCACTATAGGCAATGTCACCGTGGGCACTGTCACCATGGTCACTGCCACCACTGTCACTGTCATTTTGAGCACTGTCACCATGGGTACTGCAACCATGAGCGCTGTCACCATGAGCACTGTCACCATTGCAAGTATCACCATGTGCACTGTCACCATGGGCACTATCACAATGAGAACTGTCAGCATGGGCACTGTCACTCTTGGCAATGTCACCATGGGCACTATCACTTTGAGCACTGTCAACATGAGCACGTCACCATGGGCACTGTCAACATGGGTACTATCTCGAAGGTCAATGTCACCATGAGCATTGTCAGGATGGGCAACTTCACCGTGAGCACTGTCACCAATGGCACTATCACCATGAGCAATGTCACTGTGGGCCGTGTCACCAGGGGCACTATCACCATGGTTAATGTTATCATTGGCACTTTCCCCGTGAGCACTGTCACCCTGGGCACTGTCATCATGGGCACGGTCACCGTGAGCACTATCTCCATGAGCACAGCCACTGTGAACACCATCACCATAATCACTGGCCTCATCGGTACTGTCACCATGAGCACTGCCACAATGAGCACTGTCAGCATGGGCACATCCCCCATGAGCACTGTCACTATGAGAACTGCTACCATGGGTATTTTCACCATGTGTACTGTCACCCTCTGTATTGTCACCATTTGCACTGTCACCATGAGGACTATTACCGTGAGCGCTATCACCGTGAGATCTCTCACCATGGTCACTGTCACCATGTCACCTTGCACAATGGTGGCTGTCAACATGAGTGCTGGCACCATTGGCACTATCACTGTGAGCATTCTCACTGTGGTCAGTGTCACCATGGGCACTGTCACCATGAGCACTGTCACCATAGGCAATGTCACCATGGTCAGTGTCACCATGAGCACTGTCAACATGGGCACTCATACAGTGGGCACTGTCACTGTGAGCATTGTCACCTTGGGTACTGCCACCATGAGCGCTGTCACCATGAGCACTGTCACCATTGTGAGTATCACAATGTGCACTGTCACCATGGGCACTGGCACAATGTCGTGTGTCACCTTGAGCAATGTCACCATGGGAAATGTCACCGTGAGATGTGTCACCACAGGCAATGTCACCATGGGCAATGTCACCATGGGAAATGCCATTTTGCACACTGTCACCATGGGTACTGCAACCATGAGTACTGTCACCATTGGCAGTATGACCATGTGCACTGTCACCATGGGCACTATCACCATGACAACTCTCAGCGTGAGCACTGTCACTGTGGGAACTGGCATTGTGTGCAATTCCACCATGGGCAATGTCACCATGGGCACTATCACTGTGAGCACTGTCAATATAAGCACGTCAGCATGAGCCCTGTCACCATTGGCAATGTCACCGTGAGAAGTGTCACTATAGGCGATGTCACCGTGGGCACTGTCACCATGGTCACTGCCACCACTGTCACTGTCATTTTGAGCACTGTCACCATGGGTATTGCAACCATGAGCACTGTCACCATGAGCACTGTCACCATTGCGATTATCACCATGTGTACTGTCACCATGGGCACTATCACAATGAGAACTGTCAGCGTGGGCACTGTCACTGTTGGCAAGGGCACCGTGGGCACTTCCACCATGGGCAATGTCACCATGGGCACTATCACTGTGAGCACTGTCAACATGAGCACGTCACCATGGGCACTGTCAACATGGGTACTATCTCGAAGGGCAATGTCACCATGAGCATTGTCAGGAAGGGCAATTTCACCATGAGCACTGTCACCAAAGGCACTATCACCATGAGCAATGTCACTGTGGGCCGTGTCACCAGGGGCACTATCACCATGGTTAATGTTATCATTGGCACTTTCCCCGTGAGCACTGTCACCCTGGGCACTGTCATCATGGGCACGGTCACCGTGAGCACTATCTCCATGAGCACAGCCACAGTGAACACCATCACCATAATCACTGGCCTCATCGGTACTGTCACCATGAGCACTGCCACAATGAGCACTGTCAGCATGGGCACTTCCCCCATGAGCACTGTCACTATGAGAACTGCTAGCATGGGTATTTTCACCATGAGTACTCTCACCCTCTGTATTGTCACCATTTGCACTGTCACCATCAGGACTATTACCGTGAGTGCTATCACCGTGAGATCTCTCACCATGGTCACTGTCACCATGGCACCTTGCACAATGCGTGCTGTCAACATGAGTGCTGTCACCATTGGCACTATCACCGTGAGCATTCTCACTGTGGTCAGAGTCAACATGGGCTCTGTCACCATGAGCACTGTCACCATAGGCAATGTCACCGTGGTCAGTGTCACCATGAGCAATGTCTCCATGGGCACTCCTACAGTGGGCACTGTCACTGTGCGAACTGTCACCATGGTTACTGCCACTATGAGCAGTGTCTCTGTGAGTACTGTCAGCATGGGTTTTTACCGTGAGCACTGTCACCATGAGCCCTGTCACCATTTTTCAGTGCCACCATGTGCACTACCACCATGTGCACTCTCACCATGGGCACTATCACCGATAACACTGTCACCATAAGTACTGTCTGCATGGGCACTGTCACCAAGGGCACGGCCAACATGTGACCTGTAACCATTGTCAGTGTCACTGTGAGAAGTGTCACCATGGGAATTAACAACATAGGCACTCTCATCATGAGCACTGTCACCATGAGCACTGACACCACGAGCACTGTCACCCAGGGCAGTGCCACCATGAGCACTGTCACCATAACTCTTGCTATGAGAATTGTAACCATGGGCAATTTCTCAATGAGTAATGTCACCATGTGTATTTTCACCTTGGGCACTCTCAAAGTAAACAGTATTACCATGAGCACTTTCACTGTGAACACTGTCACCATGGGCACTGGCACAATGTGGTGTGTCACCATGAGCCATGTCACCATGGGAAATGTCACCGTGAGAAGTGTCACCATAGGCAATGTCACCATGGGCAATGTCACCATGGGAACTGCCATTTTGAGCACTGTCACCATGGGTACTACAACCATGAGTACTGTCACCATGAGTAATTTAACCATTGGCAGTATGACCATGTGCACTGTCACCATGGGCACTATCACCATGACAACTCTCAGCGTGAGCACTGTCACTGTTGGAAATGGCATTGTGTGCAATTCCACCATGGGCAATGTCACCATGGACATTATCGCTGTGAGCACTGTCAATATGAGCACGTCAACATGAGCCCTGTCACCATGGGCAATGTCACTGTGAGAAGTGTCACTATAGGCAATGTCACCGTGGGCACTGTCACCATGGTCACTGCCACCACTGTCACTGTCATTTTGAGCACTGTCACCATGGGTACTGCAACCATGAGCGCTGTCACCATGAGCACTGTCACCATTGCAAGTATCACCATGTGCACTGTCACCATGGGCACTATCACAATGAGAACTGTCAGCATGGGCACTGTCACTCTTGGCAATGTCACCATGGGCACTATCACTTTGAGCACTGTCAACATGAGCACGTCACCATGGGCACTGTCAACATGGGTACTATCTCGAAGGTCAATGTCACCATGAGCATTGTCAGGATGGGCAACTTCACCGTGAGCACTGTCACCAATGGCACTATCACCATGAGCAATATCACTGTGGGCCGTGTCACCAGGGGCACTATCACCATGGTTAATGTTATCATTGGCACTTTCCCCGTGAGCACTGTCACCCTGGGCACTGTCATCATGGGCACGGTCACCGTGAGCACTATCTCCATGAGCACAGCCACTGTGAACACCATCACCATAATCACTGGCCTCATCGGTACTGTCACCATGAGCACTGCCACAATGAGCACTGTCAGCATGGGCACATCCCCCATGAGCACTGTCACTATGAGAACTGCTACCATGGGTATTTTCACCATGTGTACTGTCACCCTCTGTATTGTCACCATTTGCACTGTCACCATGAGGACTATTACCGTGAGCGCTATCACCGTGAGATCTCTCACCATGGTCACTGTCACCATGGCACCTTGCACAATGGGGGCTGTCAACATGAGTGCTGGCACCATTGGCACTATCACTGTGAGCATTCTCACTGTGGTCAGTGTCACCATGGGCACTGTCACCATGAGCACTGTCACCATAGGCAATGTCACCATGGTCAGTGTCACCATGAGCACTGTCAACATGGGCACTCATACAGTGGGCACTGTCACTGTGAGCACTGTCACCTTGGGTACTGCCACCATGAGCGCTGTCCCCATGAGCACTGTCACCATTGTGAGTATCACAATGTGCACTGTCACCATGGGCACTGGCACAATGTCGTGTGTCACCTTGAGCAATGTCACCATGGGAAATGTCACCGTGAGATGTGTCACCACAGGCAATGTCACCATGGGCAATGTCACCATGGGAAATGCCATTTTGCACACTGTCACCATGGGTACTGCAACCATGAGTACTGTCACCATTGGCAGTATGACCATGTGCACTGTCACCATGGGCACTATCACCATGACAACTCTCAGCGTGAGCACTGTCACTGTGGGAACTGGCATTGTGTGCAATTCCACCATGGGCAATGTCACCATGGGCACTATCACTGTGAGCACTGTCAATATAAGCACGTCAGCATGAGCCCTGTCACCATTGGCAATGTCACCGTGAGAAGTGTCACTATAGGCGATGTCACCGTGGGCACTGTCACCATGGTCACTGCCACCACTGTCACTGTCATTTTGAGCACTGTCACCATGGGTATTGCAACCATGAGCACTGTCACCATGAGCACTGTCACCATTGCGATTATCACCATGTGTACTGTCACCATGGGCACTATCACAATGAGAACTGTCAGCGTGGGCACTGTCACTGTTGGCAAGGGCACCGTGGGCACTTCCACCATGGGCAATGTCACCATGGGCACTATCACTGTGAGCACTGTCAACATGAGCACGTCACCATGGGCACTGTCAACATGGGTACTATCTCGAAGGGCAATGTCACCATGAGCATTGTCAGGAAGGGCAATTTCACCATGAGCACTGTCACCAAAGGCACTATCACCATGAGCAATGTCACTGTGGGCCGTGTCACCAGGGGCACTATCACCATGGTTAATGTTATCATTGGCACTTTCCCCGTGAGCACTGTCACCCTGGGCACTGTCATCATGGGCACGGTCACCGTGAGCACTATCTCCATGAGCACAGCCACAGTGAACACCATCACCATAATCACTGGCCTCATCGGTACTGTCACCATGAGCACTGCCACAATGAGCACTGTCAGCATGGGCACTTCCCCCATGAGCACTGTCACTATGAGAACTGCTAGCATGGGTATATTCACCATGAGTACTCTCACCCTCTGTATTGTCACCATTTGCACTGTCACCATCAGGACTATTACCGTGAGTGCTATCACCGTGAGATCTCTCACCATGGTCACTGTCACCATGGCACCTTGCACAATGCGTGCTGTCAACATGAGTGCTGTCACCATTGGCACTATCACCGTGAGCATTCTCACTGTGGTCAGAGTCAACATGGGCTCTGTCACCATGAGCACTGTCACCATAGGCAATGTCACCGTGGTCAGTGTCACCATGAGCAATGTCTCCATGGGCACTCCTACAGTGGGCACTGTCACTGTGCGAACTGTCACCATGGTTACTGCCACTATGAGCAGTGTCTCTGTGAGTACTGTCAGCATGGGTTTTTACCGTGAGCACTGTCACCATGAGCCCTGTCACCATTTTTCAGTGCCACCTTGTGCACTACCACCATGTGCACTCTCACCATGGGCACTATCACCGATAACACTGTCACCATAAGTACTGTCTGCATGGGCACTGTCACCAAGGGCACAGCCAACATGTGACCTGTAACCATTGTCAGTGTCACTGTGAGAAGTGTCACCATGGGAATTAACAACATAGGCACTCTCATCATGAGCACTGTCACCATGAGCACTGACACCACGAGCACTGTCACCCAGGGCAGTGCCACCATGAGCACTGTCACCATAATTGTTGCTATGAGAATTGTAACCATGGGCAATTTCTCAATGAGTAATGTCACCATGTGTATTTTCACCTTGGGCACTCTCAAAGTAAACAGTATTACCATGAGCACTTTCACTGTGAACACTGTCACCATGGGCACTGGCACAATGTGGTGTGTCACCATGAGCCATGTCACCATGGGAAATGTCACCGTGAGAAGTGTCACCATAGGCAATGTCACCATGGGCAATGTCACCATGGGAACTGCCATTTTGAGCACTGTCACCATGGGTACTGCAACCATGAGTACTGTCACCATGAGTAATTTAACCATTGGCAGTATGACCATGTGCACTGTCACCATGGGCACTATCACCATGACAACTCTCAGCGTGAGCACTGTCACTGTTGGAAATGGCATTGTGTGCAATTCCACCATGGGCAATGTCACCATGGACATTATCGCTGTGAGCACTGTCAATATGAGCACGTCAACATGAGCCCTGTCACCATGGGCAATGTCACTGTGAGAAGTGTCACTATAGGCAATGTCACCGTGGGCACTGTCACCATGGTCACTGCCACCACTGTCACTGTCATTTTGAGCACTGTCACCATGGGTACTGCAACCATGAGCGCTGTCACCATGAGCACTGTCACCATTGCAAGTATCACCATGTGCACTGTCACCATGGGCACTATCACAATGAGAACTGTCAGCATGGGCACTGTCACTCTTGGCAATGTCACCATGGGCACTATCACTTTGAGCACTGTCAACATGAGCACGTCACAATGGGCACTGTCAACATGGGTACTATCTCGAAGGTCAATGTCACCATGAGCATTGTCAGGATGGGCAACTTCACCGTGAGCACTGTCACCAATGGCACTATCACCATGAGCAATGTCACTGTGGGCCGTGTCACCAGGGGCACTATCACCATGGTTAATGTTATCATTGGCAATTTCCCCGTGAGCACTGTCACCCTGGGCACTGTCATCATGGGCACGGTCACCGTGAGCACTATCTCCATGAGCACAGCCACTGTGAACACCATCACCATAATCACTGGCCTCATCGGTACTGTCACCATGACCACTGCCACAATGAGCACTGTCAGCATGGGCACATCCCCCATGAGCACTGTCACTATGAGAACTGCTACCATGGGTATTTTCACCATGTGTACTGTCACCCTCTGTATTGTCACCATTTGCACTGTCACCATGAGGACTATTACCGTGAGCGCTATCACCGTGAGATCTCTCACCATGGTCACTGTCACCATGGCACCTTGCACAATGGGGGCTGTCAACATGAGTTCTGGCACCATTGGCACTATCACTGTGAGCATTCTCACTGTGGTCAGTGTCACCATGGGCACTGTCACCATGAGCACTGTCACCATAGGCAATGTCACCATGGTCAGTGTCACCATGAGCACTGTCAACATGGGCACTCATACAGTGGGCACTGTCACTGTGAGCACTGTCACCTTGGGTACTGCCACCATGAGCGCTGTCCCCATGAGCACTGTCACCATTGTGAGTATCACAATGTGCACTGTCACCATGGGCACTGGCACAATGTCGTGTGTCACCTTGAGCAATGTCACCATGGGAAATGTCACCGTGAGATGTGTCACCACAGGCAATGTCACCATGGGCAATGTCACCATGGGAAATGCCATTTTGCACACTGTCACCATGGGTACTGCAACCATGAGTACTGTCACCATTGGCAGTATGACCATGTGCACTGTCACCATGGGCACTATCACCATGACAACTCTCAGCGTGAGCACTGTCACTGTGGGAACTGGCATTGTGTGCAATTCCACCATGGGCAATGTCACCATGGGCACTATCACTGTGAGCACTGTCAATATAAGCACGTCAGCATGAGCCCTGTCACCATTGGCAATGTCACCGTGAGAAGTGTCACTATAGGCGATGTCACCGTGGGCACTGTCACCATGGTCACTGCCACCACTGTCACTGTCATTTTGAGCACTGTCACCATGGGTATTGCAACCATGAGCACTGTCACCATGAGCACTGTCACCATTGCGATTATCACCATGTGTACTGTCACCATGGGCACTATCACAATGAGAACTGTCAGCGTGGGCACTGTCACTGTTGGCAAGGGCACCGTGGGCACTTCCACCATGGGCAATGTCACCATGGGCACTATCACTGTGAGCACTGTCAACATGAGCACGTCACCATGGGCACTGTCAACATGGGTACTATCTCGAAGGGCAATGTCACCATGAGCATTGTCAGGAAGGGCAATTTCACCATGAGCACTGTCACCAAAGGCACTATCACCATGAGCAATGTCACTGTGGGCCGTGTCACCAGGGGCACTATCACCATGGTTAATGTTATCATTGGCACTTTCCCCGTGAGCACTGTCACCCTGGGCACTGTCATCATGGGCACGGTCACCGTGAGCACTATCTCCATGAGCACAGCCACAGTGAACACCATCACCATAATCACTGGCCTCATCGGTACTGTCACCATGAGCACTGCCACAATGAGCACTGTCAGCATGGGCACTTCCCCCATGAGCACTGTCACTATGAGAACTGCTAGCATGGGTATTTTCACCATGAGTACTCTCACCCTCTGTATTGTCACCATTTGCACTGTCACCATCAGGACTATTACCGTGAGTGCTATCACCGTGAGATCTCTCACCATGGTCACTGTCACCATGGCACCTTGCACAATGCGTGCTGTCAACATGAGTGCTGTCACCATTGGCACTATCACCGTGAGCATTCTCACTGTGGTCAGAGTCAACATGGGCTCTGTCACCATGAGCACTGTCACCATAGGCAATGTCACCGTGGTCAGTGTCACCATGAGCAATGTCTCCATGGGCACTCCTACAGTGGGCACTGTCACTGTGCGAACTGTCACCATGGTTACTGCCACTATGAGCAGTGTCTCTGTGAGTACTGTCAGCATGGGTTTTTACCGTGAGCACTGTCACCATGAGCCCTGTCACCATTTTTCAGTGCCACCATGTGCACTACCACCATGTGCACTCTCACCATGGGCACTATCACCGATAACACTGTCACCATAAGTACTGTCTGCATGGGCACTGTCACCAAGGGCACGGCCAACATGTGACCTGTAACCATTGTCAGTGTCACTGTGAGAAGTGTCACCATGGGAATTAACAACATAGGCACTCTCATCATGAGCACTGTCACCATGAGCACTGACACCACGAGCACTGTCACCCAGGGCAGTGCCACCATGAGCACTGTCACCACAACTGTTGCTATGAGAATTGTAACCATGGGCAATTTCTCAATGAGTAATGTCACCATGTGTATTTTCACCTTGGGCACTCTCAAAGTAAACAGTATTACCATGAGCACTTTCACTGTGAACACTGTCACCATGGGCACTGGCACAATGTGGTGTGTCACCATGAGCCATGTCACCATGGGAAATGTCACCGTGAGAAGTGTCACCATAGGCAATGTCACCATGGGCAATGTCACCATGGGAACTGCCATTTTGAGCACTGTCACCATGGGTACTGCAACCATGAGTACTGTCACCATGAGTAATTTAACCATTGGCAGTATGACCATGTGCACTGTCACCATGGGCACTATCACCATGACAACTCTCAGCGTGAGCACTGTCACTGTTGGAAATGGCATTGTGTGCAATTCCACCATGGGCAATGTCACCATGGACATTATCGCTGTGAGCACTGTCAATATGAGCACGTCAACATGAGCCCTGTCACCATGGGCAATGTCACTGTGAGAAGTGTCACTATAGGCAATGTCACCGTGGGCACTGTCACCATGGTCACTGCCACCACTGTCACTGTCATTTTGAGCACTGTCACCATGGGTACTGCAACCATGAGCGCTGTCACCATGAGCACTGTCACCATTGCAAGTATCACCATGTGCACTGTCACCATGGGCACTATCACAATGAGAACTGTCAGCATGGGCACTGTCACTCTTGGCAATGTCACCATGGGCACTATCACTTTGAGCACTGTCAACATGAGCACGTCACAATGGGCACTGTCAACATGGGTACTATCTCGAAGGTCAATGTCACCATGAGCATTGTCAGGATGGGCAACTTCACCGTGAGCACTGTCACCAATGGCACTATCACCATGAGCAATGTCACTGTGGGCCGTGTCACCAGGGGCACTATCACCATGGTTAATGTTATCATTGGCAATTTCCCCGTGAGCACTGTCACCCTGGGCACTGTCATCATGGGCACGGTCACCGTGAGCACTATCTCCATGAGCACAGCCACTGTGAACACCATCACCATAATCACTGGCCTCATCGGTACTGTCACCATGAGCACTGCCACAATGAGCACTGTCAGCATGGGCACATCCCCCATGAGCACTGTCACTATGAGAACTGCTACCATGAGTATTTTCACCATGTGTACTGTCACCCTGTGTATTCTCACCATTTGCACTGTCACCATGAGGACTATTACCGTGAGCGCTATCACCGTGAGATCTCTCACCATGGTCACTGTCACCATGGCACCTTGCACAATGTGTGCTGTCAACATGAGTGCTGGCACCATTGGCACTATCACTGTGAGCATTCTCACTGTGGTCAGTGTCACCATGGGCACTCTCACCATGAGCACTGTCACCATAGGCAATGTCACCATGGTCAGTGTCACCATGAGCACTGTCAACATGGGCACTCATACAGTGGGCACTGTCACTGTGAGCACTGTCACCTTGGGTACTGCCACCATGAGCGCTGTCCCCATGAGCACTGTCACCATTGTGAGTATCACAATGTGCACTGTCACCATGGGCACTGGCACAATGTCGTGTGTCACCTTGAGCAATGTCACCATGGGAAATGTCACCGTGAGATGTGTCACCATAGGCAATGTCACCATGGGCAATGTCACCATGGGAAATGCCATTTTGCACACTGTCACCATGGGTACTGCAACCATGAGTACTGTCACCATTGGCAGTATGACCATGTGCACTGTCACCATGGGCACTATCACCATGACAACCCTCAGCGTGAGCACTGTCACTGTGGGAACTGGCATTGTGTGCAATTCCACCATGGGCAATGTCACCATGGGCACTATCACTGTGAGCACTGTCAATATAAGCACGTCAACATGAGCCCTGTCACCATGGGCAATGTCACCGTGAGAAGTGTCACTATAGGCGATGTCACCATGGGCACTGTCACCATGGTCACTGCCACCACTGTCACTGTCATTTTGAGCACTGTCACCATGGGTATTGCAACCATGAGCACTGTCACCATGAGCACTGTCACCATTGCGATTATCACCATGTGTACTGTCACCATGGGCACTATCACAATGAGAACTGTCAGCGTGGGCACTGTCACTGTTGGCAAGGGCACCGTGGGCACTTCCACCATGGGCAATGTCACCATGGGCACTATCACTTTGAGCACTGTCAACATGAGCACGTCACCATGGGCACTGTCAACATGGGTACTATCTCGAAGGTCAATGTCACCATGAGCATTGTCAGGATGGGCAACTTCACCGTGAGCACTGTCACCAATGGCTCTATCACCATGAGTAATGTCACTGTGGGCCGTGTCACCAGGGGCACTATCACCATGGTTAATGTTATCATTGGCACTTTCCCCGTGAGCACTGTCACCCTGGGCACTGTCATCATGGGCACGGTCACCGTGAGCACTATCTCCATGAGCACAGCCACAGTGAACACCATCACCATAATCACTGGCCTCATCGGTACTGTCACCATGAGCACTGCCACAATGAGCACTGTCAGCATGGGCACTTCCCCAGTGAGCACTGTCACTATGAGAACTGCTAGCATGGGTATTTTCACCATGAGTACTGTCACCCTCTGTATTGTCACCATTTGCACTGTCACCATCAGGACTATTACCGTGAGTGCTATCACCGTGAGATCTCTCACCATGGTCACTGTCACCATGGCACCTTGCACAATGCGTGCTGTCAACATGAGTGCTGTCACCATTGGCACTATCACCGTGAACATTCTCACTGTGGTCAGAGTCAACATGGGCTCTGTCACCATGAGCACTGTCACCATAGGCAATGTCACCGTGGTCAGTGTCACCATGAGCAATGTCTCCATGGGCACTCCTACAGTGGGCACTGTCACTGTGCGAACTGTCACCATGGTTACTGCCACTATGAGCAGTGTCTCTGTGAGTACTGTCAGCATGGGTTTTTACCGTGAGCACTGTCACCATGAGCCCTGTCACCATTTTTCAGTGCCACCATGTGCACTACCACCATGTGCACTCTCACCATGGGCACTATCACCGATAACACTGTCACCATAAGTACTGTCTGCATGGGCACTGTCACCAAGTGCACGGCCAACATGTGACCTGTAACCATTGTCAGTGTCACTGTGAGAAGTGTCACCATGGGAATTAACAACATAGGCACTCTCATCATGAGCACTGTCACCATGAGCACTGACACCACGAGCACTGTCACCCAGGGCAGTGCCACCATGAGCACTGTCACCACAACTGTTGCTATGAGAATTGTAACCATGGGCAATTTCTCAATGAGTAATGTCGCCATGTGTATTTTCACCTTGGGCACTCTCAAAGTAAACAGTATTACCATGAGCACTTTCACTGTGAACACTGTCACCATGGGCACTGGCACAATGTGGTGTGTCACCATGAGCCATGTCACCATGGGAAATGTCACCGTGAGAAGTGTCACCATAGGCAATGTCACCATGGGCAATGTCACCATGGGAACTACCATTTTGAGCACTGTCACCATGGGTACTACAACCATGAGTACTGTCACCATGAGTAATTTAACCATTGGCAGTATGACCATGTGCACTGTCACCATGGGCACTATCACCATGACAACTCTCAGCGTGAGCACTGTCACTGTTGGAAATGGCATTGTGTGCAATTCCACCATGGGCAATGTCACCATGGACATTATCGCTGTGAGCACTGTCAATATGAGCACGTCAACATGAGCCCTGTCACCATGGGCAATGTCACTGTGAGAAGTGTCACTATAGGCAATGTCACCGTGGGCACTGTCACCATGGTCACTGCCACCACTGTCACTGTCATTTTGAGCACTGTCACCATGGGTACTGCAACCATGAGCGCTGTCACCATGAGCACTGTCACCATTGCAAGTATCACCATGTGCACTGTCACCATGGGCACTATCACAATGAGAACTGTCAGCATGGGCACTGTCACTCTTGGCAATGTCACCATGGGCACTATCACTTTGAGCACTGTCAACATGAGCACGTCACAATGGGCACTGTCAACATGGGTACTATCTCGAAGGTCAATGTCACCATGAGCATTGTCAGGATGGGCAACTTCACCGTGAGCACTGTCACCAATGGCACTATCACCATGAGCAATGTCACTGTGGGCCGTGTCACCAGGGGCACTATCACCATGGTTAATGTTATCATTGGCAATTTCCCCGTGAGCACTGTCACCCTGGGCACTGTCATCATGGGCACGGTCACCGTGAGCACTATCTCCATGAGCACAGCCACTGTGAACACCATCACGATAATCACTGGCCTCATCGGTACTGTCACCATGAGCACTGCCACAATGAGCACTGTCAGCATGGGCACATCCCCCATGAGCACTGTCACTATGAGAACTGCTACCATGAGTATTTTCACCATGTGTACTGTCACCCTGTGTATTCTCACCATTTGCACTGTCACCATGAGGACTATTACCGTGAGCGCTATCACCGTGAGATCTCTCACCATGGTCACTGTCACCATGGCACCTTGCACAATGTGTGCTGTCAACATGAGTGCTGGCACCATTGGCACTATCACTGTGAGCATTCTCACTGTGGTCAGTGTCACCATGGGCACTCTCACCATGAGCACTGTCACCATAGGCAATGTCACCATGGTCAGTGTCACCATGAGCACTGTCAACATGGGCACTCATACAGTGGGCACTGTCACTGTGAGCACTGTCACCTTGGGTACTGCCACCATGAGCGCTGTTACCATGAGCACTGTCACCATTGTGAGTATCACAATGTGCACTGTCACCATGGGCACTGGCACAATGTCGTGTGTCACCTTGAGCAATGTCACCATGGGAAATGTCACCGTGAGATGTGTCACCATAGGCAATGTCACCTTGGGCAATGTCACCATGGGAAATGCCATTTTGCACACTGTCACCATGGGTACTGCAACCATGAGTACTGTCACCATTGGCAGTATGACCATGTGCACTGTCACCATGGGCACTATCACCATGACAACCCTCAGCGTGAGCACTGTCACTGTGGGAACTGTCATTGTGTGCAATTCCACCATGGGCAATGTCACCATGGGCACTATCACTGTGAGCACTGTCAGTATAAGCACGTCAACATGAGCCCTGTCACCATGGGCAATGTCACCGTGAGAAGTGTCACTATAGGCGATGTCACCATGGGCACTGTCACCATGGTCACTGCCACCACTGTCACTGTCATTTTGAGCACTGTCACCATGGGTATTGCAACCATGAGCACTGTCACCATGAGCACTGTCACCATTGCGATTATCACCATGTGTACTGTCACCATGGGCACTATCACAATGAGAACTGTCAGCGTGGGCACTGTCACTGTTGGCAAGGGCACCGTGGGCACTTCCACCATGGGCAATGTCACCATGGGCACTATCACTTTGAGCACTGTCAACATGAGCACGTCACCATGGGCACTGTCAACATGGGTACTATCTCGAAGGTCAATGTCACCATGAGCATTGTCAGGATGGGCAACTTCACCGTGAGCACTGTCACCAATGGCACTATCACCATGAGTAATGTCACTGTGGGCCGTGTCACCAGGGGCACTATCACCATGGTTAATGTTATCATTGGCACTTTCCCCGTGAGCACTGTCACCCTGGGCACTGTCATCATGGGCACGGTCACCGTGAGCACTATCTCCATGAGCACAGCCACAGTGAACACCATCACCATAATCACTGGCCTCATCGGTACTGTCACCATGAGCACTGCCACAATGAGCACTGTCAGCATGGGCACTTCCCCAGTGAGCACTGTCACTATGAGAACTGCTAGCATGGGTATTTTCACCATGAGTACTGTCACCCTCTGTATTGTCACCATTTGCACTGTCACCATCAGGACTATTACCGTGAGTGCTATCACCGTGAGATCTCTCACCATGGTCACTGTCACCATGGCACCTTGCACAATGCGTGCTGTCAACATGAGTGCTGTCACCATTGGCACTATCACCGTGAACATTCTCACTGTGGTCAGAGTCAACATGGGCTCTGTCACCATGAGCACTGTCACCATAGGCAATGTCACCGTGGTCAGTGTCACCATGAGCAATGTCTCCATGGGCACTCCTACAGTGGGCACTGTCACTGTGCGAACTGTCACCATGGTTACTGCCACTATGAGCAGTGTCTCTGTGAGTACTGTCAGCATGGGTTTTTACCGTGAGCACTGTCACCATGAGCCCTGTCACCATTTTTCAGTGCCACCATGTGCACTACCACCATGTGCACTCTCACCATGGGCACTATCACCGATAACACTGTCACCATAAGTACTGTCTGCATGGGCACTGTCACCAAGGGCACGGCCAACATGTGACCTGTAACCATTGTCAGTGTCACTGTGAGAAGTGTCACCATGGGAATTAACAACATAGGCACTCTCATCATGAGCACTGTCACCATGAGCACTGACACCACGAGCACTGTCACCCAGGGCAGTGCCACCATGAGCACTGTCACCACAACTGTTGCTATGAGAATTGTAACCATGGGCAATTTCTCAATGAGTAATGTCGCCATGTGTATTTTCACCTTGGGCACTCTCAAAGTAAACATTATTACCATGAGCACTTTCACTGTGAACACTGTCACCATGGGCACTGGCACAATGTGGTGTGTCACCATGAGCCATGTCACCATGGGAAATGTCACCGTGAGAAGTGTCACCATAGGCAATGTCACCATGGGCAATGTCACCATGGGAACTACCATTTTGAGCACTGTCACCATGGGTACTACAACCATGAGTACTGTCACCATGAGTAATTTAACCATTGGCAGTATGACCATGTGCACTGTCACCATGGGCACTATCACCATGACAACTCTCAGCGTGAGCACTGTCACTGTTGGAAATGGCATTGTGTGCAATTCCACCATGGGCAATGTCACCATGGACATTATCGCTGTGAGCACTGTCAATATGAGCACGTCAACATGAGCCCTGTCACCATGGGCAATGTCACTGTGAGAAGTGTCACTATAGGCAATGTCACCGTGGGCACTGTCACCATGGTCACTGCCACCACTGTCACTGTCATTTTGAGCACTGTCACCATGGGTACTGCAACCATGAGTGCTGTCACCATGAGCACTGTCACCATTGCAAGTATCACCATGTGCACTGTCACCATGGGCACTATCACAATGAGAACTGTCAGCATGGGCACTGTCACTCTTGGCAATGTCACCATGGGCACTATCACTTTGAGCACTGTCAACATGAGCACGTCACCATGGGCACTGTCAACATGGGTACTATCTCGAAGGTCAATGTCACCATGAGCATTGTCAGGATGGGCAACTTCACCGTGAGCACTGTCACCAATGGCACTATCACCATGAGCAATGTCACTGTGGGCCGTGTCACCAGGGGCACTATCACCATGGTTAATGTTATCATTGGCACTTTCCCCGTGAGCACTGTCACCCTGGGCACTGTCATCATGGGCACGGTCACCGTGAGCACTATCTCCATGAGCACAGCCACTGTGAACACCATCACCATAATCACTGGCCTCATCGGTACTGTCACCATGAGCACTGCCACAATGAGCACTGTCAGCATGGGCACATCCCCCATGAGCACTGTCACTATGAGAACTGCTACCATGGGTATTTTCACCATGTGTACTGTCACCCTGTGTATTGTCACCATTTGCACTGTCACCATGAGGACTATTACCGTGAGCGCTATCACCGTGAGATCTCTCACCATGGTCACTGTCACCATGGCACCGTGCACAATGGGGGCTGTCAACATGAGTGCTGTCACCATTGGCACTATCACTGTGAGCATTCTCACTGTGGTCAGTGTCACCATGGGCACTGTCACCATGAGCACTGTCACCATAGGCAATGTCACCATGGTCAGTGTCACCATGAGCACTGTCAACATGGGCACTCATACAGTGGGCACTGTCACTGTGAGCACTGTCACCTTGGGTACTGCCACCATGAGCGCTGTCACCATGAGCACTGTCACCATTGTGAGTATCACAATGTGCACTGTCACCATGGGCACTGGCACAATGTTGTGTGTCACCTTGAGCAATGTCACCATGGGAAATGTCACCGTGAGATGTGTCACCACAGGCAATGTCACCATGGGCAATGTCACCATGGGAAATGCCATTTTGCACACTGTCACCATGGGTACTGCAACCATGAGTACTGTCACCATTGGCAGTATGACCATGTGCACTGTCACCATGGGCACTATCACCATGACAACCCTCAGCGTGAGCACTGTCACTGTGGGAACTGGCATTGTGTGCAATTCCACCATGGGCAATGTCACCATGGGCACTATCACTGTGAGCACTGTCAATATAAGCACGTCAACATGAGCCCTGTCACCATGGGCAATGTCACCGTGAGAAGTGTCACTATAGGCGATGTCACCGTGGGCACTGTCACCATGGTCACTGCCACCACTGTCACTGTCATTTTGAGCACTGTCACCATGGGTATTGCAACCATGAGCACTGTCACCATGAGCACTGTCACCATTGCGATTATCACCATGTGTACTGTCACCATGGGCACTATCACAATGAGAACTGTCAGCGTGGGCACTGTCACTGTAGGCAAGGGCACCGTGGGCACTTCCACCATGGGCAATGTCACCATGGGCACTATCACTTTGAGCACTGTCAACATGAGCACATCACCATGGGCACTGTCAACATGGGTACTATCTCGAAGGTCAATGTCACCATGAGCATTGTCAGGATGGGCAACTTCACCGTGAGCACTGTCACCAATGGCACTATCACCATGAGTAATGTCACTGTGGGCCGTGTCACCAGGGGCACTATCACCATGGTTAATGTTATCATTGGCACTTTCCCCGTGAGCACTGTCACCCTGGGCACTGTCATCATGGGCACGGTCACCGTGAGCACTATCTCCATGAGCACAGCCACTGTGAACACCATCACCATAATCACTGGCCTCATCGGTACTGTCACCATGAGCACTGCCACAATGAGCACTGTCAGCATGGGTACTTCCCCCATGAGCACTGTCACTATGAGAACTGCTAGCATGGGTATTTTCACCATGAGTACTCTCACCCTCTGTATTGTCACCATTTGCACTGTCACCATCAGGACTATTACCGTGAGTGCTATCACCGTGAGATCTCTCACCATGGTCACTGTCACCATGGCACCTTGCACAATGCGTGCTGTCAACATGAGTGCTGTCACCATTGGCACTCTCACCGTGAGCATTCTCACTGTGGTCAGAGTCAACATGGGCTCTGTCACCATGAGCACTGTCACCATAGGCAATGTCACCGTGGTCAGTGTCACCATGAGCAATGTCTCCATGGGCACTCCTACAGTGGGCACTGTCACTGTGCGAACTGTCACCATGGTTACTGCCACTATGAGCAGTGTCTCTGTGAGTACTGTCAGCATGGGTTTTTACCGTGAGCACTGTCACCATGAGCCCTGTCACCATTTTTCAGTGCCACCATGTGCACTACCACCATGTGCACTCTCACCATGGGCACTATCACCGATAACACTGTCACCATAAGTACTGTCTGCATGGGCACTGTCACCAAGGGCACGGCCAACATGTGACCTGTAACCATTGTCAGTGTCACTGTGAGAAGTGTCACCATGGGAATTAACAACATAGGCACTCTCATCATGAGCACTGTCACCATGAGCACTGACACCACGAGCACTGTCACCCAGGGTAGTGCCACCATGAGCACTGTCACCACAACTGTTGCTATGAGAATTGTAACCATGGGCAATTTCTCAATGAGTAATGTCACCATGTGTATTTTCACCTTGGGCACTCTCAAAGTAAACAGTATTACCATGAGCACTTTCACTGTGAACACTGTCACCATGGGCACTGGCACAATGTGGTGTGTCACCATGAGCCATGTCACCATGGGAAATGTCACCGTGAGAAGTGTCACCATAGGCAATGTCACCATGGGCAATGTCACCATGGGAACTACCATTTTGAGCACTGTCACCATGGGTACTACAACCATGAGTACTGTCACCATGAGTAATTTAACCATTGGCAGTATGACCATGTGCACTGTCACCATGGGCACTATCACCATGACAACTCTCAGCGTGAGCACTGTCACTGTTGGAAATGGCATTGTGTGCAATTCCACCATGGGCAATGTCACCATGGACATTATCGCTGTGAGCACTGTCAATATGAGCACGTCAACATGAGCCCTGTCACCATGGGCAATGTCACTGTGAGAAGTGTCACTATAGGCAATGTCACCGTGGGCACTGTCACCATGGTCACTGCCACCACTGTCACTGTCATTTTGAGCACTGTCACCATGGGTACTGCAACCATGAGTGCTGTCACCATGAGCACTGTCACCATTGCAAGTATCACCATGTGCACTGTCACCATGGGCACTATCACAATGAGAACTGTCAGCATGGGCACTGTCACTCTTGGCAATGTCACCATGGGCACTATCACTTTGAGCACTGTCAACATGAGCACGTCACCATGGGCACTGTCAACATGGGTACTATCTCGAAGGTCAATGTCACCATGAGCATTGTCAGGATGGGCAACTTCACCGTGAGCACTGTCACCAATGGCACTATCACCATGAGCAATGTCACTGTGGGCCGTGTCACCAGGGGCACTATCACCATGGTTAATGTTATCATTGGCAATTTCCCCGTGAGCACTGTCACCCTGGGCACTGTCATCATGGGCACGGTCACCGTGAGCACTATCTCCATGAGCACAGCCACTGTGAACACCATCACCATAATCACTGGCCTCATCGGTACTGTCACCATGAGCACTGCCACAATGAGCACTGTCAGCATGGGCACATCCCCCATGAGCACTGTCACTATGAGAACTGCTACCATGGGTATTTCCACCATGTGTACTGTCACCCTGTGTATTCTCACCATTTGCACTGTCACCATGAGGACTATTACCGTGAGCGCTATCACCGTGAGATCTCTCACCATGGTCACTGTCACCATGGCACCTTGCACAATGTGTGCTGTCAACATGAGTGCTGGCACCATTGGCACTATCACTGTGAGCATTCTCACTGTGGTGAGTGTCACCATGGGCACTCTCACCATGAGCACTGTCACCATAGGCAATGTCACCATGGTCAGTGTCACCATGAGCACTGTCAACATGGGCACTCATACAGTGGGCACTGTCACTGTGAGCACTGTCACCTTGGGTACTGCCACCATGAGCGCTGTCACCATGAGCACTGTCACCATTGTGAGTATCACAATGTGCACTGTCACCATGGGCACTGGCACAATGTCGTGTGTCACCTTGAGCAATGTCACCATGGGAAATGTCACCGTGAGATGTGTCACCATAGGCAATGTCACCATGGGCAATGTCACCATGGGAAATGCCATTTTGCACACTGTCACCATGGGTACTGCAACCATGAGTACTGTCACCATTGGCAGTATGACCATGTGCACTGTCACCATGGGCACTATCACCATGACAACCCTCAGCGTGAGCACTGTCACTGTGGGAACTGGCATTGTGTGCAATTCCACCATGGGCAATGTCACCATGGGCACTATCACTGTGAGCACTGTCAATATAAGCACGTCAACATGAGCCCTGTCACCATGGGCAATGTCACCGTGAGAAGTGTCACTATAGGCGATGTCACCGTGGGCACTGTCACCATGGTCACTGCCACCACTGTCACTGTCATTTTGAGCACTGTCACCATGGGTATTGCAACCATGAGCACTGTCACCATGAGCACTGTCACCATTGCGATTATCACCATGTGTACTGTCACCATGGGCACTATCACAATGAGAACTGTCAGCGTGGGCACTGTCACTGTAGGCAAGGGCACCGTGGGCACTTCCACCATGGGCAATGTCACCATGGGCACTATCACTTTGAGCACTGTCAACATGAGCACATCACCATGGGCACTGTCAACATGGGTACTATCTCGAAGGTCAATGTCACCATGAGCATTGTCAGGATGGGCAACTTCACCGTGAGCACTGTCACCAATGGCACTATCACCATGAGTAATGTCACTGTGGGCCGTGTCACCAGGGGCACTATCACCATGGTTAATGTTATCATTGGCACTTTCCCCGTGAGCACTGTCACCCTGGGCACTGTCATCATGGGCACGGTCACCGTGAGCACTATCTCCATGAGCACAGCCACTGTGAACACCATCACCATAATCACTGGCCTCATCGGTACTGTCACCATGAGCACTGCCACAATGAGCACTGTCAGCATGGGTACTTCCCCCATGAGCACTGTCACTATGAGAACTGCTAGCATGGGTATTTTCACCATGAGTACTCTCACCCTCTGTATTGTCACCATTTGCACTGTCACCATCAGGACTATTACCGTGAGTGCTATCACCGTGAGATCTCTCACCATGGTCACTGTCACCATGGCACCTTGCACAATGCGTGCTGTCAACATGAGTGCTGTCACCATTGGCACTCTCACCGTGAGCATTCTCACTGTGGTCAGAGTCAACATGGGCTCTGTCACCATGAGCACTGTCACCATAGGCAATGTCACCGTGGTCAGTGTCACCATGAGCAATGTCTCCATGGGCACTCCTACAGTGGGCACTGTCACTGTGCGAACTGTCACCATGGTTACTGCCACTATGAGCAGTGTCTCTGTGAGTACTGTCAGCATGGGTTTTTACCGTGAGCACTGTCACCATGAGCCCTGTCACCATTTTTCAGTGCCACCATGTGCACTACCACCATGTGCACTCTCACCATGGGCACTATCACCGATAACACTGTCACCATAAGTACTGTCTGCATGGGCACTGTCACCAAGGGCACGGCCAACATGTGACCTGTAACCATTGTCAGTGTCACTGTGAGAAGTGTCACCATGGGAATTAACAACATAGGCACTCTCATCATGAGCACTGTCACCATGAGCACTGACACCACGAGCACTTTCACCCAGGGTAGTGCCACCATGAGCACTGTCACCACAACTGTTGCTATGAGAATTGTAACCATGGGCAATTTCTCAATGAGTAATGTCACCATGTGTATTTTCACCTTGGGCACTCTCAAAGTAAACAGTATTACCATGAGCACTTTCACTGTGAACACTGTCACCATGGGCACTGGCACAATGTGGTGTGTCACCATGAGCCATGTCACCATGGGAAATGTCACCGTGAGAAGTGTCACCATAGGCAATGTCACCATGGGCAATGTCACCATGGGAACTACCATTTTGAGCACTGTCACCATGGGTACTACAACCATGAGTACTGTCACCATGAGTAATTTAACCATTGGCAGTATGACCATGTGCACTGTCACCATGGGCACTATCACCATGACAACTCTCAGCGTGAGCACTGTCACTGTTGGAAATGGCATTGTGTGCAATTCCACCATGGGCAATGTCACCATGGACATTATCGCTGTGAGCACTGTCAATATGAGCACGTCAACATGAGCCCTGTCACCATGGGCAATGTCACTGTGAGAAGTGTCACTATAGGCAATGTCACCGTGGGCACTGTCACCATGGTCACTGCCACCACTGTCACTGTCATTTTGAGCACTGTCACCATGGGTACTGCAACCATGAGTGCTGTCACCATGAGCACTGTCACCATTGCAAGTATCACCATGTGCACTGTCACCATGGGCACTATCACAATGAGAACTGTCAGCATGGGCACTGTCACTCTTGGCAATGTCACCATGGGCACTATCACTTTGAGCACTGTCAACATGAGCACGTCACCATGGGCACTGTCAACATGGGTACTATCTCGAAGGTCAATGTCACCATGAGCATTGTCAGGATGGGCAACTTCACCGTGAGCACTGTCACCAATGGCACTATCACCATGAGCAATGTCACTGTGGGCCGTGTCACCAGGGGCACTATCACCATGGTTAATGTTATCATTGGCAATTTCCCCGTGAGCACTGTCACCCTGGGCACTGTCATCATGGGCACGGTCACCGTGAGCACTATCTCCATGAGCACAGCCACTGTGAACACCATCACCATAATCACTGGCCTCATCGGTACTGTCACCATGAGCACTGCCACAATGAGCACTGTCAGCATGGGCACATCCCCCATGAGCACTGTCACTATGAGAACTGCTACCATGGGTATTTTCACCATGTGTACTGTCACCCTGTGTATTCTCACCATTTGCACTGTCACCATGAGGACTATTACCGTGAGCGCTATCACCGTGAGATCTCTCACCATGGTCACTGTCACCATGGCACCTTGCACAATGTGTGCTGTCAACATGAGTGCTGGCACCATTGGCACTATCACTGTGAGCATTCTCACTGTGGTGAGTGTCACCATGGGCACTCTCACCATGAGCACTGTCACCATAGGCAATGTCACCATGGTCAGTGTCACCATGAGCACTGTCAACATGGGCACTCATACAGTGGGCACTGTCACTGTGAGCACTGTCACCTTGGGTACTGCCACCATGAGCGCTGTCACCATGAGCACTGTCACCATTGTGAGTATCACAATGTGCACTGTCACCATGGGCACTGGCACAATGTCGTGTGTCACCTTGAGCAATGTCACCATGGGAAATGTCACCGTGAGATGTGTCACCATAGGCAATGTCACCATGGGCAATGTCACCATGGGAAATGCCATTTTGCACACTGTCACCATGGGTACTGCAACCATGAGTACTGTCACCATTGGCAGTATGACCATGTGCACTGTCACCATGGGCACTATCACCATGACAACCCTCAGCGTGAGCACTGTCACTGTGGGAACTGGCATTGTGTGCAATTCCACCATGGGCAATGTCACCATGGGCACTATCACTGTGAGCACTGTCAATATAAGCACGTCAACATGAGCCCTGTCACCATGGGCAATGTCACCGTGAGAAGTGTCACTATAGGCGATGTCACCGTGGGCACTGTCACCATGGTCACTGCCACCACTGTCACTGTCATTTTGAGCACTGTCACCATGGGTATTGCAACCATGAGCACTGTCACCATGAGCACTGTCACCATTGCGATTATCACCATGTGTACTGTCACCATGGGCACTATCACAATGAGAACTGTCAGCGTGGGCACTGTCACTGTAGGCAAGGGCACCGTGGGCAATGTCACCATGGGAACTGCCATTTTGAGCACTGTCACCATGGGTACTACAACCATGAGTACTGTCACCATGAGTAATTTAACCATTGGCAGTATGACCATGTGCACTGTCACCATGGGCACTATCACCATGACAACTCTCAGCGTGAGCACTGTCACTGTTGGAAATGGCATTGTGTGCAATTCCACCATGGGCAATGTCACCATGGACATTATCGCTGTGAGCACTGTCAATATGAGCACGTCAACATGAGCCCTGTCACCATGGGCAATGTCACTGTGAGAAGTGTCACTATAGGCAATGTCACCGTGGGCACTGTCACCATGGTCACTGCCACCACTGTCACTGTCATTTTGAGCACTGTCACCATGGGTACTGCAACCATGAGCGCTGTCACCATGAGCACTGTCACCATTGCAAGTATCACCATGTGCACTGTCACCATGGGCACTATCACAATGAGAACTGTCAGCATGGGCACTGTCACTCTTGGCAATGTCACCATGGGCACTATCACTTTGAGCACTGTCAACATGAGCACGTCACCATGGGCACTGTCAACATGGGTACTATCTCGAAGGTCAATGTCACCATGAGCATTGTCAGGATGGGCAACTTCACCGTGAGCACTGTCACCAATGGCACTATCACCATGAGCAATATCACTGTGGGCCGTGTCACCAGGGGCACTATCACCATGGTTAATGTTATCATTGGCACTTTCCCCGTGAGCACTGTCACCCTGGGCACTGTCATCATGGGCACGGTCACCGTGAGCACTATCTCCATGAGCACAGCCACTGTGAACACCATCACCATAATCACTGGCCTCATCGGTACTGTCACCATGAGCACTGCCACAATGAGCACTGTCAGCATGGGCACATCCCCCATGAGCACTGTCACTATGAGAACTGCTACCATGGGTATTTTCACCATGTGTACTGTCACCCTGTGTATTGTCACCATTTGCACTGTCACCATGAGGACTATTACCGTGAGCGCTATCACCGTGAGATCTCTCACCATGGTCACTGTCACCATGGCACCTTGCACAATGGGGGCTGTCAACATGAGTGCTGGCACCATTGGCACTATCACTGTGAGCATTCTCACTGTGGTCAGTGTCACCATGGGCACTGTCACCATGAGCACTGTCACCATAGGCAATGTCACCATGGTCAGTGTCACCATGAGCACTGTCAACATGGGCACTCATACAGTGGGCACTGTCACTGTGAGCACTGTCACCTTGGGTACTGCCACCATGAGCGCTGTCCCCATGAGCACTGTCACCATTGTGAGTATCACAATGTGCACTGTCACCATGGGCACTGGCACAATGTCGTGTGTCACCTTGAGCAATGTCACCATGGGAAATGTCACCGTGAGATGTGTCACCACAGGCAATGTCACCATGGGCAATGTCACCATGGGAAATGCCATTTTGCACACTGTCACCATGGGTACTGCAACCATGAGTACTGTCACCATTGGCAGTATGACCATGTGCACTGTCACCATGGGCACTATCACCATGACAACTCTCACCGTGAGCACTGTCACTGTGGGAACTGGCATTGTGTGCAATTCCACCATGGGCAATGTCACCATGGGCACTATCACTGTGAGCACTGTCAATATAAGCACGTCAGCATGAGCCCTGTCACCATTGGCAATGTCACCGTGAGAAGTGTCACTATAGGCGATGTCACCGTGGGCACTGTCACCATGGTCACTGCCACCACTGTCACTGTCATTTTGAGCACTGTCACCATGGGTATTGCAACCATGAGCACTGTCACCATGAGCACTGTCACCATTGCGATTATCACCATGTGTACTGTCACCATGGTCACTATCACAATGAGAACTGTCAGCGTGGGCACTGTCACTGTTGGCAAGGGCACCGTGGGCACTTCCACCATGGGCAATGTCACCATGGGCACTATCACTGTGAGCACTGTCAACATGAGCACGTCACCATGGGCACTGTCAACATGGGTACTATCTCGAAGGGCAATGTCACCATGAGCATTGTCAGGAAGGGCAATTTCACCATGAGCACTGTCACCAAAGGCACTATCACCATGAGCAATGTCACTGTGGGCCGTGTCACCAGGGGCACTATCACCATGGTTAATGTTATCATTGGCACTTTCCCCGTGAGCACTGTCACCCTGGGCACTGTCATCATGGGCACGGTCACCGTGAGCACTATCTCCATGAGCACAGCCACAGTGAACACCATCACCATAATCACTGGCCTCATCGGTACTGTCACCATGAGCACTGCCACAATGAGCACTGTCAGCATGGGCACTTCCCCCATGAGCACTGTCACTATGAGAACTGCTAGCATGGGTATATTCACCATGAGTACTCTCACCCTCTGTATTGTCACCATTTGCACTGTCACCATCAGGACTATTACCGTGAGTGCTATCACCGTGAGATCTCTCACCATGGTCACTGTCACCATGGCACCTTGCACAATGCGTGCTGTCAACATGAGTGCTGTCACCATTGGCACTATCACCGTGAGCATTCTCACTGTGGTCAGAGTCAACATGGGCTCTGTCACCATGAGCACTGTCACCATAGGCAATGTCACCGTGGTCAGTGTCACCATGAGCAATGTCTCCATGGGCACTCCTACAGTGGGCACTGTCACTGTGCGAACTGTCACCATGGTTACTGCCACTATGAGCAGTGTCTCTGTGAGTACTGTCAGCATGGGTTTTTACCGTGAGCACTGTCACCATGAGCCCTGTCACCATTTTTCAGTGCCACCTTGTGCACTACCACCATGTGCACTCTCACCATGGGCACTATCACCGATAACACTGTCACCATAAGTACTGTCTGCATGGGCACTGTCACCAAGGGCACAGCCAACATGTGACCTGTAACCATTGTCAGTGTCACTGTGAGAAGTGTCACCATGGGAATTAACAACATAGGCACTCTCATCATGAGCACTGTCACCATGAGCACTGACACCACGAGCACTGTCACCCAGGGCAGTGCCACCATGAGCACTGTCACCATAATTGTTGCTATGAGAATTGTAACCATGGGCAATTTCTCAATGAGTAATGTCACCATGTGTATTTTCACCTTGGGCACTCTCAAAGTAAACAGTATTACCATGAGCACTTTCACTGTGAACACTGTCACCATGGGCACTGGCACAATGTGGTGTGTCACCATGAGCCATGTCACCATGGGAAATGTCACCGTGAGAAGTGTCACCATAGGCAATGTCACCATGGGCAATGTCACCATGGGAACTGCCATTTTGAGCACTGTCACCATGGGTACTGCAACCATGAGTACTGTCACCATGAGTAATTTAACCATTGGCAGTATGACCATGTGCACTGTCACCATGGGCACTATCACCATGACAACTCTCAGCGTGAGCACTGTCACTGTTGGAAATGGCATTGTGTGCAATTCCACCATGGGCAATGTCACCATGGACATTATCGCTGTGAGCACTGTCAATATGAGCACGTCAACATGAGCCCTGTCACCATGGGCAATGTCACTGTGAGAAGTGTCACTATAGGCAATGTCACCGTGGGCACTGTCACCATGGTCACTGCCACCACTGTCACTGTCATTTTGAGCACTGTCACCATGGGTACTGCAACCATGAGCGCTGTCACCATGAGCACTGTCACCATTGCAAGTATCACCATGTGCACTGTCACCATGGGCACTATCACAATGAGAACTGTCAGCATGGGCACTGTCACTCTTGGCAATGTCACCATGGGCACTATCACTTTGAGCACTGTCAACATGAGCACGTCACAATGGGCACTGTCAACATGGGTACTATCTCGAAGGTCAATGTCACCATGAGCATTGTCAGGATGGGCAACTTCACCGTGAGCACTGTCACCAATGGCACTATCACCATGAGCAATGTCACTGTGGGCCGTGTCACCAGGGGCACTATCACCATGGTTAATGTTATCATTGGCAATTTCCCCGTGAGCACTGTCACCCTGGGCACTGTCATCATGGGCACGGTCACCGTGAGCACTATCTCCATGAGCACAGCCACTGTGAACACCATCACCATAATCACTGGCCTCATCGGTACTGTCACCATGACCACTGCCACAATGAGCACTGTCAGCATGGGCACATCCCCCATGAGCACTGTCACTATGAGAACTGCTACCATGGGTATTTTCACCATGTGTACTGTCACCCTCTGTATTGTCACCATTTGCACTGTCACCATGAGGACTATTACCGTGAGCGCTATCACCGTGAGATCTCTCACCATGGTCACTGTCACCATGGCACCTTGCACAATGGGGGCTGTCAACATGAGTTCTGGCACCATTGGCACTATCACTGTGAGCATTCTCACTGTGGTCAGTGTCACCATGGGCACTGTCACCATGAGCACTGTCACCATAGGCAATGTCACCATGGTCAGTGTCACCATGAGCACTGTCAACATGGGCACTCATACAGTGGGCACTGTCACTGTGAGCACTGTCACCTTGGGTACTGCCACCATGAGCGCTGTCCCCATGAGCACTGTCACCATTGTGAGTATCACAATGTGCACTGTCACCATGGGCACTGGCACAATGTCGTGTGTCACCTTGAGCAATGTCACCATGGGAAATGTCACCGTGAGATGTGTCACCACAGGCAATGTCACCATGGGCAATGTCACCATGGGAAATGCCATTTTGCACACTGTCACCATGGGTACTGCAACCATGAGTACTGTCACCATTGGCAGTATGACCATGTGCACTGTCACCATGGGCACTATCACCATGACAACTCTCAGCGTGAGCACTGTCACTGTGGGAACTGGCATTGTGTGCAATTCCACCATGGGCAATGTCACCATGGGCACTATCACTGTGAGCACTGTCAATATAAGCACGTCAGCATGAGCCCTGTCACCATTGGCAATGTCACCGTGAGAAGTGTCACTATAGGCGATGTCACCGTGGGCACTGTCACCATGGTCACTGCCACCACTGTCACTGTCATTTTGAGCACTGTCACCATGGGTATTGCAACCATGAGCACTGTCACCATGAGCACTGTCACCATTGCGATTATCACCATGTGTACTGTCACCATGGGCACTATCACAATGAGAACTGTCAGCGTGGGCACTGTCACTGTTGGCAAGGGCACCGTGGGCACTTCCACCATGGGCAATGTCACCATGGGCACTATCACTGTGAGCACTGTCAACATGAGCACGTCACCATGGGCACTGTCAACATGGGTACTATCTCGAAGGGCAATGTCACCATGAGCATTGTCAGGAAGGGCAATTTCACCATGAGCACTGTCACCAAAGGCACTATCACCATGAGCAATGTCACTGTGGGCCGTGTCACCAGGGGCACTATCACCATGGTTAATGTTATCATTGGCACTTTCCCCGTGAGCACTGTCACCCTGGGCACTGTCATCATGGGCACGGTCACCGTGAGCACTATCTCCATGAGCACAGCCACAGTGAACACCATCACCATAATCACTGGCCTCATCGGTACTGTCACCATGAGCACTGCCACAATGAGCACTGTCAGCATGGGCACTTCCCCCATGAGCACTGTCACTATGAGAACTGCTAGCATGGGTATTTTCACCATGAGTACTCTCACCCTCTGTATTGTCACCATTTGCACTGTCACCATCAGGACTATTACCGTGAGTGCTATCACCGTGAGATCTCTCACCATGGTCACTGTCACCATGGCACCTTGCACAATGCGTGCTGTCAACATGAGTGCTGTCACCATTGGCACTATCACCGTGAGCATTCTCACTGTGGTCAGAGTCAACATGGGCTCTGTCACCATGAGCACTGTCACCATAGGCAATGTCACCGTGGTCAGTGTCACCATGAGCAATGTCTCCATGGGCACTCCTACAGTGGGCACTGTCACTGTGCGAACTGTCACCATGGTTACTGCCACTATGAGCAGTGTCTCTGTGAGTACTGTCAGCATGGGTTTTTACCGTGAGCACTGTCACCATGAGCCCTGTCACCATTTTTCAGTGCCACCATGTGCACTACCACCATGTGCACTCTCACCATGGGCACTATCACCGATAACACTGTCACCATAAGTACTGTCTGCATGGGCACTGTCACCAAGGCCACGGCCAACATGTGACCTGTAACCATTGTCAGTGTCACTGTGAGAAGTGTCACCATGGGAATTAACAACATAGGCACTCTCATCATGAGCACTGTCACCATGAGCACTGACACCACGAGCACTGTCACCCAGGGCAGTGCCACCATGAGCACTGTCACCACAACTGTTGCTATGAGAATTGTAACCATGGGCAATTTCTCAATGAGTAATGTCACCATGTGTATTTTCACCTTGGGCACTCTCAAAGTAAACAGTATTACCATGAGCACTTTCACTGTGAACACTGTCACCATGGGCACTGGCACAATGTGGTGTGTCACCATGAGCCATGTCACCATGGGAAATGTCACCGTGAGAAGTGTCACCATAGGCAATGTCACCATGGGCAATGTCACCATGGGAACTGCCATTTTGAGCACTGTCACCATGGGTACTGCAACCATGAGTACTGTCACCATGAGTAATTTAACCATTGGCAGTATGACCATGTGCACTGTCACCATGGGCACTATCACCATGACAACTCTCAGCGTGAGCACTGTCACTGTTGGAAATGGCATTGTGTGCAATTCCACCATGGGCAATGTCACCATGGACATTATCGCTGTGAGCACTGTCAATATGAGCACGTCAACATGAGCCCTGTCACCATGGGCAATGTCACTGTGAGAAGTGTCACTATAGGCAATGTCACCGTGGGCACTGTCACCATGGTCACTGCCACCACTGTCACTGTCATTTTGAGCACTGTCACCATGGGTACTGCAACCATGAGCGCTGTCACCATGAGCACTGTCACCATTGCAAGTATCACCATGTGCACTGTCACCATGGGCACTATCACAATGAGAACTGTCAGCATGGGCACTGTCACTCTTGGCAATGTCACCATGGGCACTATCACTTTGAGCACTGTCAACATGAGCACGTCACAATGGGCACTGTCAACATGGGTACTATCTCGAAGGTCAATGTCACCATGAGCATTGTCAGGATGGGCAACTTCACCGTGAGCACTGTCACCAATGGCACTATCACCATGAGCAATGTCACTGTGGGCCGTGTCACCAGGGGCACTATCACCATGGTTAATGTTATCATTGGCAATTTCCCCGTGAGCACTGTCACCCTGGGCACTGTCATCATGGGCACGGTCACCGTGAGCACTATCTCCATGAGCACAGCCACTGTGAACACCATCACCATAATCACTGGCCTCATCGGTACTGTCACCATGAGCACTGCCACAATGAGCACTGTCAGCATGGGCACATCCCCCATGAGCACTGTCACTATGAGAACTGCTACCATGAGTATTTTCACCATGTGTACTGTCACCCTGTGTATTCTCACCATTTGCACTGTCACCATGAGGACTATTACTGTGAGCGCTATCACCGTGAGATCTCTCACCATGGTCACTGTCACCATGGCACCTTGCACAATGTGTGCTGTCAACATGAGTGCTGGCACCATTGGCACTATCACTGTGAGCATTCTCACTGTGGTCAGTGTCACCATGGGCACTCTCACCATGAGCACTGTCACCATAGGCAATGTCACCATGGTCAGTGTCACCATGAGCACTGTCAACATGGGCACTCATACAGTGGGCACTGTCACTGTGAGCACTGTCACCTTGGGTACTGCCACCATGAGCGCTGTCCCCATGAGCACTGTCACCATTGTGAGTATCACAATGTGCACTGTCACCATGGGCACTGGCACAATGTCGTGTGTCACCTTGAGCAATGTCACCATGGGAAATGTCACCGTGAGATGTGTCACCATAGGCAATGTCACCATGGGCAATGTCACCATGGGAAATGCCATTTTGCACACTGTCACCATGGGTACTGCAACCATGAGTACTGTCACCATTGGCAGTATGACCATGTGCACTGTCACCATGGGCACTATCACCATGACAACCCTCAGCGTGAGCACTGTCACTGTGGGAACTGGCATTGTGTGCAATTCCACCATGGGCAATGTCACCATGGGCACTATCACTGTGAGCACTGTCAATATAAGCACGTCAACATGAGCCCTGTCACCATGGGCAATGTCACCGTGAGAAGTGTCACTATAGGCGATGTCACCATGGGCACTGTCACCATGGTCACTGCCACCACTGTCACTGTCATTTTGAGCACTGTCACCATGGGTATTGCAACCATGAGCACTGTCACCATGAGCACTGTCACCATTGCGATTATCACCATGTGTACTGTCACCATGGGCACTATCACAATGAGAACTGTCAGCGTGGGCACTGTCACTGTTGGCAAGGGCACCGTGGGCACTTCCACCATGGGCAATGTCACCATGGGCACTATCACTTTGAGCACTGTCAACATGAGCACGTCACCATGGGCACTGTCAACATGGGTACTATCTCGAAGGTCAATGTCACCATGAGCATTGTCAGGATGGGCAACTTCACCGTGAGCACTGTCACCAATGGCTCTATCACCATGAGTAATGTCACTGTGGGCCGTGTCACCAGGGGCACTATCACCATGGTTAATGTTATCATTGGCACTTTCCCCGTGAGCACTGTCACCCTGGGCACTGTCATCATGGGCACGGTCACCGTGAGCACTATCTCCATGAGCACAGCCACAGTGAACACCATCACCATAATCACTGGCCTCATCGGTACTGTCACCATGAGCACTGCCACAATGAGCACTGTCAGCATGGGCACTTCCCCAGTGAGCACTGTCACTATGAGAACTGCTAGCATGGGTATTTTCACCATGAGTACTGTCACCCTCTGTATTGTCACCATTTGCACTGTCACCATCAGGACTATTACCGTGAGTGCTATCACCGTGAGATCTCTCACCATGGTCACTGTCACCATGGCACCTTGCACAATGCGTGCTGTCAACATGAGTGCTGTCACCATTGGCACTATCACCGTGAACATTCTCACTGTGGTCAGAGTCAACATGGGCTCTGTCACCATGAGCACTGTCACCATAGGCAATGTCACCGTGGTCAGTGTCACCATGAGCAATGTCTCCATGGGCACTCCTACAGTGGGCACTGTCACTGTGCGAACTGTCACCATGGTTACTGCCACTATGAGCAGTGTCTCTGTGAGTACTGTCAGCATGGGTTTTTACCGTGAGCACTGTCACCATGAGCCCTGTCACCATTTTTCAGTGCCACCATGTGCACTACCACCATGTGCACTCTCACCATGGGCACTATCACCGATAACACTGTCACCATAAGTACTGTCTGCATGGGCACTGTCACCAAGTGCACGGCCAACATGTGACCTGTAACCATTGTCAGTGTCACTGTGAGAAGTGTCACCATGGGAATTAACAACATAGGCACTCTCATCATGAGCACTGTCACCATGAGCACTGACACCACGAGCACTGTCACCCAGGGCAGTGCCACCATGAGCACTGTCACCACAACTGTTGCTATGAGAATTGTAACCATGGGCAATTTCTCAATGAGTAATGTCGCCATGTGTATTTTCACCTTGGGCACTCTCAAAGTAAACAGTATTACCATGAGCACTTTCACTGTGAACACTGTCACCATGGGCACTGGCACAATGTGGTGTGTCACCATGAGCCATGTCACCATGGGAAATGTCACCGTGAGAAGTGTCACCATAGGCAATGTCACCATGGGCAATGTCACCATGGGAACTACCATTTTGAGCACTGTCACCATGGGTACTACAACCATGAGTACTGTCACCATGAGTAATTTAACCATTGGCAGTATGACCATGTGCACTGTCACCATGGGCACTATCACCATGACAACTCTCAGCGTGAGCACTGTCACTGTTGGAAATGGCATTGTGTGCAATTCCACCATGGGCAATGTCACCATGGACATTATCGCTGTGAGCACTGTCAATATGAGCACGTCAACATGAGCCCTGTCACCATGGGCAATGTCACTGTGAGAAGTGTCACTATAGGCAATGTCACCGTGGGCACTGTCACCATGGTCACTGCCACCACTGTCACTGTCATTTTGAGCACTGTCACCATGGGTACTGCAACCATGAGCGCTGTCACCATGAGCACTGTCACCATTGCAAGTATCACCATGTGCACTGTCACCATGGGCACTATCACAATGAGAACTGTCAGCATGGGCACTGTCACTCTTGGCAATGTCACCATGGGCACTATCACTTTGAGCACTGTCAACATGAGCACGTCACAATGGGCACTGTCAACATGGGTACTATCTCGAAGGTCAATGTCACCATGAGCATTGTCAGGATGGGCAACTTCACCGTGAGCACTGTCACCAATGGCACTATCACCATGAGCAATGTCACTGTGGGCCGTGTCACCAGGGGCACTATCACCATGGTTAATGTTATCATTGGCAATTTCCCCGTGAGCACTGTCACCCTGGGCACTGTCATCATGGGCACGGTCACCGTGAGCACTATCTCCATGAGCACAGCCACTGTGAACACCATCACCATAATCACTGGCCTCATCGGTACTGTCACCATGAGCACTGCCACAATGAGCACTGTCAGCATGGGCACATCCCCCATGAGCACTGTCACTATGAGAACTGCTACCATGAGTATTTTCACCATGTGTACTGTCACCCTGTGTATTCTCACCATTTGCACTGTCACCATGAGGACTATTACCGTGAGCGCTATCACCGTGAGATCTCTCACCATGGTCACTGTCACCATGGCACCTTGCACAATGTGTGCTGTCAACATGAGTGCTGGCACCATTGGCACTATCACTGTGAGCATTCTCACTGTGGTCAGTGTCACCATGGGCACTCTCACCATGAGCACTGTCACCATAGGCAATGTCACCATGGTCAGTGTCACCATGAGCACTGTCAACATGGGCACTCATACAGTGGGCACTGTCACTGTGAGCACTGTCACCTTGGGTACTGCCACCATGAGCGCTGTTACCATGAGCACTGTCACCATTGTGAGTATCACAATGTGCACTGTCACCATGGGCACTGGCACAATGTCGTGTGTCACCTTGAGCAATGTCACCATGGGAAATGTCACCGTGAGATGTGTCACCATAGGCAATGTCACCATGGGCAATGTCACCATGGGAAATGCCATTTTGCACACTGTCACCATGGGTACTGCAACCATGAGTACTGTCACCATTGGCAGTATGACCATGTGCACTGTCACCATGGGCACTATCACCATGACAACCCTCAGCGTGAGCACTGTCACTGTGGGAACTGGCATTGTGTGCAATTCCACCATGGGCAATGTCACCATGGGCACTATCACTGTGAGCACTGTCAATATAAGCACGTCAACATGAGCCCTGTCACCATGGGCAATGTCACCGTGAGAAGTGTCACTATAGGCGATGTCACCATGGGCACTGTCACCATGGTCACTGCCACCACTGTCACTGTCATTTTGAGCACTGTCACCATGGGTATTGCAACCATGAGCACTGTCACCATGAGCACTGTCACCATTGCGATTATCACCATGTGTACTGTCACCATGGGCACTATCACAATGAGAACTGTCAGCGTGGGCACTGTCACTGTTGGCAAGGGCACCGTGGGCACTTCCACCATGGGCAATGTCACCATGGGCACTATCACTTTGAGCACTGTCAACATGAGCACGTCACCATGGGCACTGTCAACATGGGTACTATCTCGAAGGTCAATGTCACCATGAGCATTGTCAGGATGGGCAACTTCACCGTGAGCACTGTCACCAATGGCACTATCACCATGAGCAATGTCACTGTGGGCCGTGTCACCAGGGGCACTATCACCATGGTTAATGTTATCATTGGCACTTTCCCCGTGAGCACTGTCACCCTGGGCACTGTCATCATGGGCACGGTCACCGTGAGCACTATCTCCATGAGCACAGCCACAGTGAACACCATCACCATAATCACTGGCCTCATCGGTACTGTCACCATGAGCACTGCCACAATGAGCACTGTCAGCATGGGCACTTCCCCAGTGAGCACTGTCACTATGAGAACTGCTAGCATGGGTATTTTCACCATGAGTACTGTCACCCTCTGTATTGTCACCATTTGCACTGTCACCATCAGGACTATTACCGTGAGTGCTATCACCGTGAGATCTCTCACCATGGTCACTGTCACCATGGCACCTTGCACAATGCGTGCTGTCAACATGAGTGCTGTCACCATTGGCACTATCACCGTGAACATTCTCACTGTGGTCAGAGTCAACATGGGCTCTGTCACCATGAGCACTGTCACCATAGGCAATGTCACCGTGGTCAGTGTCACCATGAGCAATGTCTCCATGGGCACTCCTACAGTGGGCACTGTCACTGTGCGAACTGTCACCATGGTTACTGCCACTATGAGCAGTGTCTCTGTGAGTACTGTCAGCATGGGTTTTTACCGTGAGCACTGTCACCATGAGCCCTGTCACCATTTTTCAGTGCCACCATGTGCACTACCACCATGTGCACTCTCACCATGGGCACTATCACCGATAACACTGTCACCATAAGTACTGTCTGCATGGGCACTGTCACCAAGGGCACGGCCAACATGTGACCTGTAACCATTGTCAGTGTCACTGTGAGAAGTGTCACCATGGGAATTAACAACATAGGCACTCTCATCATGAGCACTGTCACCATGAGCACTGACACCACGAGCACTGTCACCCAGGGCAGTGCCACCATGAGCACTGTCACCACAACTGTTGCTATGAGAATTGTAACCATGGGCAATTTCTCAATGAGTAATGTCGCCATGTGTATTTTCACCTTGGGCACTCTCAAAGTAAACAGTATTACCATGAGCACTTTCACTGTGAACACTGTCACCATGGGCACTGGCACAATGTGGTGTGTCACCATGAGCCATGTCACCATGGGAAATGTCACCGTGAGAAGTGTCACCATAGGCAATGTCACCATGGGCAATGTCACCATGGGAACTACCATTTTGAGCACTGTCACCATGGGTACTACAACCATGAGTACTGTCACCATGAGTAATTTAACCATTGGCAGTATGACCATGTGCACTGTCACCATGGGCACTATCACCATGACAACTCTCAGCGTGAGCACTGTCACTGTTGGAAATGGCATTGTGTGCAATTCCACCATGGGCAATGTCACCATGGACATTATCGCTGTGAGCACTGTCAATATGAGCACGTCAACATGAGCCCTGTCACCATGGGCAATGTCACTGTGAGAAGTGTCACTATAGGCAATGTCACCGTGGGCACTGTCACCATGGTCACTGCCACCACTGTCACTGTCATTTTGAGCACTGTCACCATGGGTACTGCAACCATGAGTGCTGTCACCATGAGCACTGTCACCATTGCAAGTATCACCATGTGCACTGTCACCATGGGCACTATCACAATGAGAACTGTCAGCATGGGCACTGTCACTCTTGGCAATGTCACCATGGGCACTATCACTTTGAGCACTGTCAACATGAGCACGTCACCATGGGCACTGTCAACATGGGTACTATCTCGAAGGTCAATGTCACCATGAGCATTGTCAGGATGGGCAACTTCACCGTGAGCACTGTCACCAATGGCACTATCACCATGAGCAATGTCACTGTGGGCCGTGTCACCAGGGGCACTATCACCATGGTTAATGTTATCATTGGCACTTTCCCCGTGAGCACTGTCACCCTGGGCACTGTCATCATGGGCACGGTCACCGTGAGCACTATCTCCATGAGCACAGCCACTGTGAACACCATCACCATAATCACTGGCCTCATCGGTACTGTCACCATGAGCACTGCCACAATGAGCACTGTCAGCATGGGCACATCCCCCATGAGCACTGTCACTATGAGAACTGCTACCATGGGTATTTTCACCATGTGTACTGTCACCCTGTGTATTGTCACCATTTGCACTGTCACCATGAGGACTATTACCGTGAGCGCTATCACCGTGAGATCTCTCACCATGGTCACTGTCACCATGGCACCGTGCACAATGGGGGCTGTCAACATGAGTGCTGTCACCATTGGCACTATCACTGTGAGCATTCTCACTGTGGTCAGTGTCACCATGGGCACTGTCACCATGAGCACTGTCACCATAGGCAATGTCACCATGGTCAGTGTCACCATGAGCACTGTCAACATGGGCACTCATACAGTGGGCACTGTCACTGTGAGCACTGTCACCTTGGGTACTGCCACCATGAGCGCTGTCACCATGAGCACTGTCACCATTGTGAGTATCACAATGTGCACTGTCACCATGGGCACTGGCACAATGTTGTGTGTCACCTTGAGCAATGTCACCATGGGAAATGTCACCGTGAGATGTGTCACCACAGGCAATGTCACCATGGGCAATGTCACCATGGGAAATGCCATTTTGCACACTGTCACCATGGGTACTGCAACCATGAGTACTGTCACCATTGGCAGTATGACCATGTGCACTGTCACCATGGGCACTATCACCATGACAACCCTCAGCGTGAGCACTGTCACTGTGGGAACTGGCATTGTGTGCAATTCCACCATGGGCAATGTCACCATGGGCACTATCACTGTGAGCACTGTCAATATAAGCACGTCAACATGAGCCCTGTCACCATGGGCAATGTCACCGTGAGAAGTGTCACTATAGGCGATGTCACCGTGGGCACTGTCACCATGGTCACTGCCACCACTGTCACTGTCATTTTGAGCACTGTCACCATGGGTATTGCAACCATGAGCACTGTCACCATGAGCACTGTCACCATTGCGATTATCACCATGTGTACTGTCACCATGGGCACTATCACAATGAGAACTGTCAGCGTGGGCACTGTCACTGTAGGCAAGGGCACCGTGGGCACTTCCACCATGGGCAATGTCACCATGGGCACTATCACTTTGAGCACTGTCAACATGAGCACATCACCATGGGCACTGTCAACATGGGTACTATCTCGAAGGTCAATGTCACCATGAGCATTGTCAGGATGGGCAACTTCACCGTGAGCACTGTCACCAATGGCACTATCACCATGAGTAATGTCACTGTGGGCCGTGTCACCAGGGGCACTATCACCATGGTTAATGTTATCATTGGCACTTTCCCCGTGAGCACTGTCACCCTGGGCACTGTCATCATGGGCACGGTCACCGTGAGCACTATCTCCATGAGCACAGCCACTGTGAACACCATCACCATAATCACTGGCCTCATCGGTACTGTCACCATGAGCACTGCCACAATGAGCACTGTCAGCATGGGTACTTCCCCCATGAGCACTGTCACTATGAGAACTGCTAGCATGGGTATTTTCACCATGAGTACTCTCACCCTCTGTATTGTCACCATTTGCACTGTCACCATCAGGACTATTACCGTGAGTGCTATCACCGTGAGATCTCTCACCATGGTCACTGTCACCATGGCACCTTGCACAATGCGTGCTGTCAACATGAGTGCTGTCACCATTGGCACTCTCACCGTGAGCATTCTCACTGTGGTCAGAGTCAACATGGGCTCTGTCACCATGAGCACTGTCACCATAGGCAATGTCACCGTGGTCAGTGTCACCATGAGCAATGTCTCCATGGGCACTCCTACAGTGGGCACTGTCACTGTGCGAACTGTCACCATGGTTACTGCCACTATGAGCAGTGTCTCTGTGAGTACTGTCAGCATGGGTTTTTACCGTGAGCACTGTCACCATGAGCCCTGTCACCATTTTTCAGTGCCACCATGTGCACTACCACCATGTGCACTCTCACCATGGGCACTATCACCGATAACACTGTCACCATAAGTACTGTCTGCATGGGCACTGTCACCAAGGGCACGGCCAACATGTGACCTGTAACCATTGTCAGTGTCACTGTGAGAAGTGTCACCATGGGAATTAACAACATAGGCACTCTCATCATGAGCACTGTCACCATGAGCACTGACACCATGAGCACTGTCACCCAGGGTAGTGCCACCATGAGCACTGTCACCACAACTGTTGCTATGAGAATTGTAACCATGGGCAATTTCTCAATGAGTAATGTCACCATGTGTATTTTCACCTTGGGCACTCTCAAAGTAAACAGTATTACCATGAGCACTTTCACTGTGAACACTGTCACCATGGGCACTGGCACAATGTGGTGTGTCACCATGAGCCATGTCACCATGGGAAATGTCACCGTGAGAAGTGTCACCATAGGCAATGTCACCATGGGCAATGTCACCATGGGAACTACCATTTTGAGCACTGTCACCATGGGTACTACAACCATGAGTACTGTCACCATGAGTAATTTAACCATTGGCAGTATGACCATGTGCACTGTCACCATGGGCACTATCACCATGACAACTCTCAGCGTGAGCACTGTCACTGTTGGAAATGGCATTGTGTGCAATTCCACCATGGGCAATGTCACCATGGACATTATCGCTGTGAGCACTGTCAATATGAGCACGTCAACATGAGCCCTGTCACCATGGGCAATGTCACTGTGAGAAGTGTCACTATAGGCAATGTCACCGTGGGCACTGTCACCATGGTCACTGCCACCACTGTCACTGTCATTTTGAGCACTGTCACCATGGGTACTGCAACCATGAGTGCTGTCACCATGAGCACTGTCACCATTGCAAGTATCACCATGTGCACTGTCACCATGGGCACTATCACAATGAGAACTGTCAGCATGGGCACTGTCACTCTTGGCAATGTCACCATGGGCACTATCACTTTGAGCACTGTCAACATGAGCACGTCACCATGGGCACTGTCAACATGGGTACTATCTCGAAGGTCAATGTCACCATGAGCATTGTCAGGATGGGCAACTTCACCGTGAGCACTGTCACCAATGGCACTATCACCATGAGCAATGTCACTGTGGGCCGTGTCACCAGGGGCACTATCACCATGGTTAATGTTATCATTGGCAATTTCCCCGTGAGCACTGTCACCCTGGGCACTGTCATCATGGGCACGGTCACCGTGAGCACTATCTCCATGAGCACAGCCACTGTGAACACCATCACCATAATCACTGGCCTCATCGGTACTGTCACCATGAGCACTGCCACAATGAGCACTGTCAGCATGGGCACATCCCCCATGAGCACTGTCACTATGAGAACTGCTACCATGGGTATTTTCACCATGTGTACTGTCACCCTGTGTATTCTCACCATTTGCACTGTCACCATGAGGACTATTACCGTGAGCGCTATCACCGTGAGATCTCTCACCATGGTCACTGTCACCATGGCACCTTGCACAATGTGTGCTGTCAACATGAGTGCTGGCACCATTGGCACTATCACTGTGAGCATTCTCACTGTGGTGAGTGTCACCATGGGCACTCTCACCATGAGCACTGTCACCATAGGCAATGTCACCATGGTCAGTGTCACCATGAGCACTGTCAACATGGGCACTCATACAGTGGGCACTGTCACTGTGAGCACTGTCACCTTGGGTACTGCCACCATGAGCGCTGTCACCATGAGCACTGTCACCATTGTGAGTATCACAATGTGCACTGTCACCATGGGCACTGGCACAATGTCGTGTGTCACCTTGAGCAATGTCACCATGGGAAATGTCACCGTGAGATGTGTCACCATAGGCAATGTCACCATGGGCAATGTCACCATGGGAAATGCCATTTTGCACACTGTCACCATGGGTACTGCAACCATGAGTACTGTCACCATTGGCAGTATGACCATGTGCACTGTCACCATGGGCACTATCACCATGACAACCCTCAGCGTGAGCACTGTCACTGTGGGAACTGGCATTGTGTGCAATTCCACCATGGGCAATGTCACCATGGGCACTATCACTGTGAGCACTGTCAATATAAGCACGTCAACATGAGCCCTGTCACCATGGGCAATGTCACCGTGAGAAGTGTCACTATAGGCGATGTCACCGTGGGCACTGTCACCATGGTCACTGCCACCACTGTCACTGTCATTTTGAGCACTGTCACCATGGGTATTGCAACCATGAGCACTGTCACCATGAGCACTGTCACCATTGCGATTATCACCATGTGTACTGTCACCATGGGCACTATCACAATGAGAACTGTCAGCGTGGGCACTGTCACTGTAGGCAAGGGCACCGTGGGCACTTCCACCATGGGCAATGTCACCATGGGCACTATCACTTTGAGCACTGTCAACATGAGCACATCACCATGGGCACTGTCAACATGGGTACTATCTCGAAGGTCAATGTCACCATGAGCATTGTCAGGATGGGCAACTTCACCGTGAGCACTGTCACCAATGGCACTATCACCATGAGTAATGTCACTGTGGGCCGTGTCACCAGGGGCACTATCACCATGGTTAATGTTATCATTGGCACTTTCCCCGTGAGCACTGTCACCCTGGGCACTGTCATCATGGGCACGGTCACCGTGAGCACTATCTCCATGAGCACAGCCACTGTGAACACCATCACCATAATCACTGGCCTCATCGGTACTGTCACCATGAGCACTGCCACAATGAGCACTGTCAGCATGGGTACTTCCCCCATGAGCACTGTCACTATGAGAACTGCTAGCATGGGTATTTTCACCATGAGTACTCTCACCCTCTGTATTGTCACCATTTGCACTGTCACCATCAGGACTATTACCGTGAGTGCTATCACCGTGAGATCTCTCACCATGGTCACTGTCACCATGGCACCTTGCACAATGCGTGCTGTCAACATGAGTGCTGTCACCATTGGCACTCTCACCGTGAGCATTCTCACTGTGGTCAGAGTCAACATGGGCTCTGTCACCATGAGCACTGTCACCATAGGCAATGTCACCGTGGTCAGTGTCACCATGAGCAATGTCTCCATGGGCACTCCTACAGTGGGCACTGTCACTGTGCGAACTGTCACCATGGTTACTGCCACTATGAGCAGTGTCTCTGTGAGTACTGTCAGCATGGGTTTTTACCGTGAGCACTGTCACCATGAGCCCTGTCACCATTTTTCAGTGCCACCATGTGCACTACCACCATGTGCACTCTCACCATGGGCACTATCACCGATAACACTGTCACCATAAGTACTGTCTGCATGGGCACTGTCACCAAGGGCACGGCCAACATGTGACCTGTAACCATTGTCAGTGTCACTGTGAGAAGTGTCACCATGGGAATTAACAACATAGGCACTCTCATCATGAGCACTGTCACCATGAGCACTGACACCACGAGCACTGTCACCCAGGGTAGTGCCACCATGAGCACTGTCACCACAACTGTTGCTATGAGAATTGTAACCATGGGCAATTTCTCAATGAGTAATGTCACCATGTGTATTTTCACCTTGGGCACTCTCAAAGTAAACAGTATTACCATGAGCACTTTCACTGTGAACACTGTCACCATGGGCACTGGCACAATGTGGTGTGTCACCATGAGCCATGTCACCATGGGAAATGTCACCGTGAGAAGTGTCACCATAGGCAATGTCACCATGGGCAATGTCACCATGGGAACTACCATTTTGAGCACTGTCACCATGGGTACTACAACCATGAGTACTGTCACCATGAGTAATTTAACCATTGGCAGTATGACCATGTGCACTGTCACCATGGGCACTATCACCATGACAACTCTCAGCGTGAGCACTGTCACTGTTGGAAATGGCATTGTGTGCAATTCCACCATGGGCAATGTCACCATGGACATTATCGCTGTGAGCACTGTCAATATGAGCACGTCAACATGAGCCCTGTCACCATGGGCAATGTCACTGTGAGAAGTGTCACTATAGGCAATGTCACCGTGGGCACTGTCACCATGGTCACTGCCACCACTGTCACTGTCATTTTGAGCACTGTCACCATGGGTACTGCAACCATGAGTGCTGTCACCATGAGCACTGTCACCATTGCAAGTATCACCATGTGCACTGTCACCATGGGCACTATCACAATGAGAACTGTCAGCATGGGCACTGTCACTCTTGGCAATGTCACCATGGGCACTATCACTTTGAGCACTGTCAACATGAGCACGTCACCATGGGCACTGTCAACATGGGTACTATCTCGAAGGTCAATGTCACCATGAGCATTGTCAGGATGGGCAACTTCACCGTGAGCACTGTCACCAATGGCACTATCACCATGAGCAATGTCACTGTGGGCCGTGTCACCAGGGGCACTATCACCATGGTTAATGTTATCATTGGCAATTTCCCCGTGAGCACTGTCACCCTGGGCACTGTCATCATGGGCACGGTCACCGTGAGCACTATCTCCATGAGCACAGCCACTGTGAACACCATCACCATAATCACTGGCCTCATCGGTACTGTCACCATGAGCACTGCCACAATGAGCACTGTCAGCATGGGCACATCCCCCATGAGCACTGTCACTATGAGAACTGCTACCATGGGTATTTTCACCATGTGTACTGTCACCCTGTGTATTCTCACCATTTGCACTGTCACCATGAGGACTATTACCGTGAGCGCTATCACCGTGAGATCTCTCACCATGGTCACTGTCACCATGGCACCTTGCACAATGTGTGCTGTCAACATGAGTGCTGGCACCATTGGCACTATCACTGTGAGCATTCTCACTGTGGTGAGTGTCACCATGGGCACTCTCACCATGAGCACTGTCACCATAGGCAATGTCACCATGGTCAGTGTCACCATGAGCACTGTCAACATGGGCACTCATACAGTGGGCACTGTCACTGTGAGCACTGTCACCTTGGGTACTGCCACCATGAGCGCTGTCACCATGAGCACTGTCACCATTGTGAGTATCACAATGTGCACTGTCACCATGGGCACTGGCACAATGTCGTGTGTCACCTTGAGCAATGTCACCATGGGAAATGTCACCGTGAGATGTGTCACCATAGGCAATGTCACCATGGGCAATGTCACCATGGGAAATGCCATTTTGCACACTGTCACCATGGGTACTGCAACCATGAGTACTGTCACCATTGGCAGTATGACCATGTGCACTGTCACCATGGGCACTATCACCATGACAACCCTCAGCGTGAGCACTGTCACTGTGGGAACTGGCATTGTGTGCAATTCCACCATGGGCAATGTCACCATGGGCACTATCACTGTGAGCACTGTCAATATAAGCACGTCAACATGAGCCCTGTCACCATGGGCAATGTCACCGTGAGAAGTGTCACTATAGGCGATGTCACCGTGGGCACTGTCACCATGGTCACTGCCACCACTGTCACTGTCATTTTGAGCACTGTCACCATGGGTATTGCAACCATGAGCACTGTCACCATGAGCACTGTCACCATTGCGATTATCACCATGTGTACTGTCACCATGGGCACTATCACAATGAGAACTGTCAGCGTGGGCACTGTCACTGTAGGCAAGGGCACCGTGGGCACTTCCACCATGGGCAATGTCACCATGGGCACTATCACTTTGAGCACTGTCAACATGAGCACATCACCATGGGCACTGTCAACATGGGTACTATCTCGAAGGTCAATGTCACCATGAGCATTGTCAGGATGGGCAACTTCACCGTGAGCACTGTCACCAATGGCACTATCACCATGAGTAATGTCACTGTGGGCCGTGTCACCAGGGGCACTATCACCATGGTTAATGTTATCATTGGCACTTTCCCCGTGAGCACTGTCACCCTGGGCACTGTCATCATGGGCACGGTCACCGTGAGCACTATCTCCATGAGCACAGCCACTGTGAACACCATCACCATAATCACTGGCCTCATCGGTACTGTCACCATGAGCACTGCCACAATGAGCACTGTCAGCATGGGTACTTCCCCCATGAGCACTGTCACTATGAGAACTGCTAGCATGGGTATTTTCACCAAGAGTACTCTCACCCTCTGTATTGTCACCATTTGCACTGTCACCATCAGGACTATTACCGTGAGTGCTATCACCGTGAGATCTCTCACCATGGTCACTGTCACCATGGCACCTTGCACAATGCGTGCTGTCAACATGAGTGCTGTCACCATTGGCACTCTCACCGTGAGCATTCTCACTGTGGTCAGAGTCAACATGGGCTCTGTCACCATGAGCACTGTCACTATAGGCGATGTCACCGTGGGCACTGTCACCATGGTCACTGCCACCACTGTCACTGTCATTTTGAGCACTGTCACCATGGGTATTGCAACCATGAGCACTGTCACCATGAGCACTGTCACCATTGCGATTATCACCATGTGTACTGTCACCATGGGCACTATCACAATGAGAACTGTCAGCGTGGGCACTGTCACTGTAGGCAAGGGCACCGTGGGCACTTCCACCATGGGCAATGTCACCATGGGCACTATCACTTTGAGCACTGTCAACATGAGCACATCACCATGGGCACTGTCAACATGGGTACTATCTCGAAGGTCAATGTCACCATGAGCATTGTCAGGATGGGCAACTTCACCGTGAGCACTGTCACCAATGGCACTATCACCATGAGTAATGTCACTGTGGGCCGTGTCACCAGGGGCACTATCACCATGGTTAATGTTATCATTGGCACTTTCCCCGTGAGCACTGTCACCCTGGGCACTGTCATCATGGGCACGGTCACCGTGAGCACTATCTCCATGAGCACAGCCACTGTGAACACCATCACCATAATCACTGGCCTCATCGGTACTGTCACCATGAGCACTGCCACAATGAGCACTGTCAGCATGGGTACTTCCCCCATGAGCACTGTCACTATGAGAACTGCTAGCATGGGTATTTTCACCATGAGTACTCTCACCCTCTGTATTGTCACCATTTGCACTGTCACCATCAGGACTATTACCGTGAGTGCTATCACCGTGAGATCTCTCACCATGGTCACTGTCACCATGGCACCTTGCACAATGCGTGCTGTCAACATGAGTGCTGTCACCATTGGCACTATCACCGTGAGCATTCTCACTGTGGTCAGAGTCAACATGGGCTCTGTCACCATGAGCACTGTCACCATAGGCAATGTCACCGTGGTCAGTGTCACCATGAGCAATGTCTCCATGGGCACTCCTACAGTGGGCACTGTCACTGTGCGAACTGTCACCATGGTTACTGCCACTATGAGCAGTGTCTCTGTGAGTACTGTCAGCATGGGTTTTTACCGTGAGCACTGTCACCATGAGCCCTGTCACCATTTTTCAGTGCCACCATGTGCACTACCACCATGTGCACTCTCACCATGGGCACTATCACCGATAACACTGTCACCATAAGTACTGTCTGCATGGGCACTGTCACCAAGGGCACGGCCAACATGTGACCTGTAACCATTGTCAGTGTCACTGTGAGAAGTGTCACCATGGGAATTAACAACATAGGCACTCTCATCATGAGCACTGTCACCATGAGCACTGACACCACGAGCACTGTCACCCAGGGTAGTGCCACCATGAGCACTGTCACCACAACTGTTGCTATGAGAATTGTAACCATGGGCAATTTCTCAATGAGTAATGTCACCATGTGTATTTTCACCTTGGGCACTCTCAAAGTAAACAGTATTACCATGAGCACTTTCACTGTGAACACTGTCACCATGGGCACTGGCACAATGTGGTGTGTCACCATGAGCCATGTCACCATGGGAAATGTCACCGTGAGAAGTGTCACCATAGGCAATGTCACCATGGGCAATGTCACCATGGGAAATGCCATTTTGCACACTGTCACCATGGGTACTACAACCATGAGTACTGTCACCATGAGTAATTTAACCATTGGCAGTATGACCATGTGCACTGTCACCATGGGCACTATCACCATGACAACTCTCAGCGTGAGCACTGTCACTGTTGGAAATGGCATTGTGTGCAATTCCACCATGGGCAATGTCACCATGGACATTATCGCTGTGAGCACTGTCAATATGAGCACGTCAACATGAGCCCTGTCACCATGGGCAATGTCACTGTGAGAAGTGTCACTATAGGCAATGTCACCATGGGCACTGTCACCATGGTCACTGCCACCACTGTCACTGTCATTTTGAGCACTGTCACCATGGGTACTGCAACCATGAGTGCTGTCACCATGAGCACTGTCACCATTGCAAGTATCACCATGTGCACTGTCACCATGGGCACTATCACAATGAGAACTGTCAGCATGGGCACTGTCACTCTTGGCAATGTCACCATGGGCACTATCACTTTGAGCACTGTCAACATGAGCACGTCACCATGGGCACTGTCAACATGGGTACTATCTCGAAGGTCAATGTCACCATGAGCATTGTCAGGATGGGCAACTTCACCGTGAGCACTGTCACCAATGGCACTATCACCATGAGCAATGTCACTGTGGGCCGTGTCACCAGGGGCACTATCACCATGGTTAATGTTATCATTGGCAATTTCCCCGTGAGCACTGTCACCCTGGGCACTGTCATCATGGGCACGGTCACCGTGAGCACTATCTCCATGAGCACAGCCACTGTGAACACCATCACCATAATCACTGGCCTCATCGGTACTGTCACCATGAGCACTGCCACAATGAGCACTGTCAGCATGGGCACATCCCCCATGAGCACTGTCACTATGAGAACTGCTACCATGGGTATTTTCACCATGTGTACTGTCACCCTGTGTATTCTCACCATTTGCACTGTCACCATGAGGACTATTACCGTGAGCGCTATCACCGTGAGATCTCTCACCATGGTCACTGTCACCATGGCACCTTGCACAATGTGTGCTGTCAACATGAGTGCTGGCACCATTGGCACTATCACTGTGAGCATTCTCACTGTGGTGAGTGTCACCATGGGCACTCTCACCATGAGCACTGTCACCATAGGCAATGTCACCATGGTCAGTGTCACCATGAGCACTGTCAACATGGGCACTCATACAGTGGGCACTGTCACTGTGAGCACTGTCACCTTGGGTACTGCCACCATGAGCGCTGTCACCATGAGCACTGTCACCATTGTGAGTATCACAATGTGCACTGTCACCATGGGCACTGGCACAATGTCGTGTGTCACCTTGAGCAATGTCACCATGGGAAATGTCACCGTGAGATGTGTCACCATAGGCAATGTCACCATGGGCAATGTCACCATGGGAAATGCCATTTTGCACACTGTCACCATGGGTACTGCAACCATGAGTACTGTCACCATTGGCAGTATGACCATGTGCACTGTCACCATGGGCACTATCACCATGACAACCCTCAGCGTGAGCACTGTCACTGTGGGAACTGGCATTGTGTGCAATTCCACCATGGGCAATGTCACCATGGGCACTATCACTGTGAGCACTGTCAATATAAGCACGTCAACATGAGCCCTGTCACCATGGGCAATGTCACCGTGAGAAGTGTCACTATAGGCGATGTCACCGTGGGCACTGTCACCATGGTCACTGCCACCACTGTCACTGTCATTTTGAGCACTGTCACCATGGGTATTGCAACCATGAGCACTGTCACCATGAGCACTGTCACCATTGCGATTATCACCATGTGTACTGTCACCATGGGCACTATCACAATGAGAACTGTCAGCGTGGGCACTGTCACTGTAGGCAAGGGCACCGTGGGCACTTCCACCATGGGCAATGTCACCATGGGCACTATCACTTTGAGCACTGTCAACATGAGCACATCACCATGGGCACTGTCAACATGGGTACTATCTCGAAGGTCAATGTCACCATGAGCATTGTCAGGATGGGCAACTTCACCGTGAGCACTGTCACCAATGGCACTATCACCATGAGTAATGTCACTGTGGGCCGTGTCACCAGGGGCACTATCACCATGGTTAATGTTCTCATTGGCACTTTCCCCGTGAGCACTGTCACCCTGGGCACTGTCATCATGGGCACGGTCACCGTGAGCACTATCTCCATGAGCACAGCCACTGTGAACACCATCACCATAATCACTGGCCTCATCGGTACTGTCACCATGAGCACTGCCACAATGAGCACTGTCAGCATGGGTACTTCCCCCATGAGCACTGTCACTATGAGAACTGCTAGCATGGGTATTTTCACCATGAGTACTCTCACCCTCTGTATTGTCACCATTTGCACTGTCACCATCAGGACTATTACCGTGAGTGCTATCACCGTGAGATCTCTCACCATGGTCACTGTCACCATGGCACCTTGCACAATGCGTGCTGTCAACATGAGTGCTGTCACCATTGGCACTATCACCGTGAGCATTCTCACTGTGGTCAGAGTCAACATGGGCTCTGTCACCATGAGCACTGTCACCATAGGCAATGTCACCGTGGTCAGTGTCACCATGAGCAATGTCTCCATGGGCACTCCTACAGTGGGCACTGTCACTGTGCGAACTGTCACCATGGTTACTGCCACTATGAGCAGTGTCTCTGTGAGTACTGTCAGCATGGGTTTTTACCGTGAGCACTGTCACCATGAGCCCTGTCACCATTTTTCAGTGCCACCATGTGCACTACCACCATGTGCACTCTCACCATGGGCACTATCACCGATAACACTGTCACCATAAGTACTGTCTTCATGGGCACTGTCACCAAGGGCACGGCCAACATGTGACCTGTAACCATTGTCAGTGTCACTGTGAGAAGTGTCACCATGGGAATTAACAACATAGGCACTCTCATCATGAGCACTGTCACCATGAGCACTGACACCACGAGCACTGTCACCCAGGGTAGTGCCACCATGAGCACTGTCACCACAACTGTTGCTATGAGAATTGTAACCATGGGCAATTTCTCAATGAGTAATGTCACCATGTGTATTTTCACCTTGGGCACTCTCAAAGTAAACAGTATTACCATGAGCACTTTCACTGTGAACACTGTCACCATGGGCACTGGCACAATGTGGTGTGTCACCATGAGCCATGTCACCATGGGAAATGTCACCGTGAGAAGTGTCACCATAGGCAATGTCACCATGGGCAATGTCACCATGGGAACTACCATTTTGAGCACTGTCACCATGGGTACTACAACCATGAGTACTGTCACCATGAGTAATTTAACCATTGGCAGTATGACCATGTGCACTGTCACCATGGGCACTATCACCATGACAACTCTCAGCGTGAGCACTGTCACTGTTGGAAATGGCATTGTGTGCAATTCCACCATGGGCAATGTCACCATGGACATTATCGCTGTGAGCACTGTCAATATGAGCACGTCAACATGAGCCCTGTCACCATGGGCAATGTCACTGTGAGAAGTGTCACTATAGGCAATGTCACCGTGGGCACTGTCACCATGGTCACTGCCACCACTGTCACTGTCATTTTGAGCACTGTCACCATGGGTACTGCAACCATGAGTGCTGTCACCATGAGCACTGTCACCATTGCAAGTATCACCATGTGCACTGTCACCATGGGCACTATCACAATGAGAACTGTCAGCATGGGCACTGTCACTCTTGGCAATGTCACCATGGGCACTATCACTTTGAGCACTGTCAACATGAGCACGTCACCATGGGCACTGTCAACATGGGTACTATCTCGAAGGTCAATGTCACCATGAGCATTGTCAGGATGGGCAACTTCACCGTGAGCACTGTCACCAATGGCACTATCACCATGAGCAATGTCACTGTGGGCCGTGTCACCAGGGGCACTATCACCATGGTTAATGTTATCATTGGCAATTTCCCCGTGAGCACTGTCACCCTGGGCACTGTCATCATGGGCACGGTCACCGTGAGCACTATCTCCATGAGCACAGCCACTGTGAACACCATCACCATAATCACTGGCCTCATCGGTACTGTCACCATGAGCACTGCCACAATGAGCACTGTCAGCATGGGCACATCCCCCATGAGCACTGTCACTATGAGAACTGCTACCATGGGTATTTTCACCATGTGTACTGTCACCCTGTGTATTCTCACCATTTGCACTGTCACCATGAGGACTATTACCGTGAGCGCTATCACCGTGAGATCTCTCACCATGGTCACTGTCACCATGGCACCTTGCACAATGTGTGCTGTCAACATGAGTGCTGGCACCATTGGCACTATCACTGTGAGCATTCTCACTGTGGTGAGTGTCACCATGGGCACTCTCACCATGAGCACTGTCACCATAGGCAATGTCACCATGGTCAGTGTCACCATGAGCACTGTCAACATGGGCACTCATACAGTGGGCACTGTCACTGTGAGCACTGTCACCTTGGGTACTGCCACCATGAGCGCTGTCACCATGAGCACTGTCACCATTGTGAGTATCACAATGTGCACTGTCACCATGGGCACTGGCACAATGTCGTGTGTCACCTTGAGCAATGTCACCATGGGAAATGTCACCGTGAGATGTGTCACCATAGGCAATGTCACCATGGGCAATGTCACCATGGGAAATGCCATTTTGCACACTGTCACCATGGGTACTGCAACCATGAGTACTGTCACCATTGGCAGTATGACCATGTGCACTGTCACCATGGGCACTATCACCATGACAACCCTCAGCGTGAGCACTGTCACTGTGGGAACTGGCATTGTGTGCAATTCCACCATGGGCAATGTCACCATGGGCACTATCACTGTGAGCACTGTCAATATAAGCACGTCAACATGAGCCCTGTCACCATGGGCAATGTCACCGTGAGAAGTGTCACTATAGGCGATGTCACCGTGGGCACTGTCACCATGGTCACTGCCACCACTGTCACTGTCATTTTGAGCACTGTCACCATGGGTATTGCAACCATGAGCACTGTCACCATGAGCACTGTCACCATTGCGATTATCACCATGTGTACTGTCACCATGGGCACTATCACAATGAGAACTGTCAGCGTGGGCACTGTCACTGTAGGCAAGGGCACCGTGGGCACTTCCAGCATGGGCAATGTCACCATGGGCACTATCACTTTGAGCACTGTCAACATGAGCACATCACCATGGGCACTGTCAACATGGGTACTATCTCGAAGGTCAATGTCACCATGAGCATTGTCAGGATGGGCAACTTCACCGTGAGCACTGTCACCAATGGCACTATCACCATGAGTAATGTCACTGTGGGCCGTGTCACCAGGGGCACTATCACCATGGTTAATGTTATCATTGGCACTTTCCCCGTGAGCACTGTCACCCTGGGCACTGTCATCATGGGCACGGTCACCGTGAGCACTATCTCCATGAGCACAGCCACTGTGAACACCATCACCATAATCACTGGCCTCATCGGTACTGTCACCATGAGCACTGCCACAATGAGCACTGTCAGCATGGGTACTTCCCCCATGAGCACTGTCACTATGAGAACTGCTAGCATGGGTATTTTCACCATGAGTACTCTCACCCTCTGTATTGTCACCATTTGCACTGTCACCATCAGGACTATTACCGTGAGTGCTATCACCGTGAGATCTCTCACCATGGTCACTGTCACCATGGCACCTTGCACAATGCGTGCTGTCAACATGAGTGCTGTCACCATTGGCACTCTCACCGTGAGCATTCTCACTGTGGTCAGAGTCAACATGGGCTCTGTCACCATGAGCACTGTCACCATAGGCAATGTCACCGTGGTCAGTGTCACCATGAGCAATGTCTCCATGGGCACTCCTACAGTGGGCACTGTCACTGTGCGAACTGTCACCATGGTTACTGCCACTATGAGCAGTGTCTCTGTGAGTACTGTCAGCATGGGTTTTTACCGTGAGCACTGTCACCATGAGCCCTGTCACCATTTTTCAGTGCCACCATGTGCACTACCACCATGTGCACTCTCACCATGGGCACTATCACCGATAACACTGTCACCATAAGTACTGTCTGCATGGGCACTGTCACCAAGGGCACGGCCAACATGTGACCTGTAACCATTGTCAGTGTCACTGTGAGAAGTGTCACCATGGGAATTAACAACATAGGCACTCTCATCATGAGCACTGTCACCATGAGCACTGACACCACGAGCACTGTCACCCAGGGTAGTGCCACCATGAGCACTGTCACCACAACTGTTGCTATGAGAATTGTAACCATGGGCAATTTCTCAATGAGTAATGTCACCATGTGTATTTTCACCTTGGGCACTCTCAAAGTAAACAGTATTACCATGAGCACTTTCACTGTGAACACTGTCACCATGGGCACTGGCACAATGTGGTGTGTCACCATGAGCCATGTCACCATGGGAAATGTCACCGTGAGAAGTGTCACCATAGGCAATGTCACCATGGGCAATGTCACCATGGGAACTACCATTTTGAGCACTGTCACCATGGGTACTACAACCATGAGTACTGTCACCATGAGTAATTTAACCATTGGCAGTATGACCATGTGCACTGTCACCATGGGCACTATCACCATGACAACTCTCAGCGTGAGCACTGTCACTGTTGGAAATGGCATTGTGTGCAATTCCACCATGGGCAATGTCACCATGGACATTATCGCTGTGAGCACTGTCAATATGAGCACGTCAACATGAGCCCTGTCACCATGGGCAATGTCACTGTGAGAAGTGTCACTATAGGCAATGTCACCGTGGGCACTGTCACCATGGTCACTGCCACCACTGTCACTGTCATTTTGAGCACTGTCACCATGGGTACTGCAACCATGAGTGCTGTCACCATGAGCACTGTCACCATTGCAAGTATCACCATGTGCACTGTCACCATGGGCACTATCACAATGAGAACTGTCAGCATGGGCACTGTCACTCTTGGCAATGTCACCATGGGCACTATCACTTTGAGCACTGTCAACATGAGCACGTCACCATGGGCACTGTCAACATGGGTACTATCTCGAAGGTCAATGTCACCATGAGCATTGTCAGGATGGGCAACTTCACCGTGAGCACTGTCACCAATGGCACTATCACCATGAGCAATGTCACTGTGGGCCGTGTCACCAGGGGCACTATCACCATGGTTAATGTTATCATTGGCAATTTCCCCGTGAGCACTGTCACCCTGGGCACTGTCATCATGGGCACGGTCACCGTGAGCACTATCTCCATGAGCACAGCCACTGTGAACACCATCACCATAATCACTGGCCTCATCGGTACTGTCACCATGAGCACTGCCACAATGAGCACTGTCAGCATGGGCACATCCCCCATGAGCACTGTCACTATGAGAACTGCTACCATGGGTATTTTCACCATGTGTACTGTCACCCTGTGTATTCTCACCATTTGCACTGTCACCATGAGGACTATTACCGTGAGCGCTATCACCGTGAGATCTCTCACCATGGTCACTGTCACCATGGCACCTTGCACAATGTGTGCTGTCAACATGAGTGCTGGCACCATTGGCACTATCACTGTGAGCATTCTCACTGTGGTGAGTGTCACCATGGGCACTCTCACCATGAGCACTGTCACCATAGGCAATGTCACCATGGTCAGTGTCACCATGAGCACTGTCAACATGGGCACTCATACAGTGGGCACTGTCACTGTGAGCACTGTCACCTTGGGTACTGCCACCATGAGCGCTGTCCCCATGAGCACTGTCACCATTGTGAGTATCACAATGTGCACTGTCACCATGGGCACTGGCACAATGTCGTGTGTCACCTTGAGCAATGTCACCATGGGAAATGTCACCGTGAGATGTGTCACCATAGGCAATGTCACCATGGGCAATGTCACCATGGGAAATGCCATTTTGCACACTGTCACCATGGGTACTGCAACCATGAGTACTGTCACCATTGGCAGTATGACCATGTGCACTGTCACCATGGGCACTATCACCATGACAACCCTCAGCGTGAGCACTGTCACTGTGGGAACAGGCATTGTGTGCAATTCCACCATGGGCAATGTCACCATGGGCACTATCACTGTGAGCACTGTCAATATAAGCACGTCAACATGAGCCCTGTCACCATGGGCAATGTCACCGTGAGAAGTGTCACTATAGGCGATGTCACCGTGGGCACTGTCACCATGGTCACTGCCACCACTGTCACTGTCATTTTGAGCACTGTCACCATGGGTATTGCAACCATGAGCACTGTCACCATGAGCACTGTCACCATTGCGATTATCACCATGTGTACTGTCACCATGGGCACTATCACAATGAGAACTGTCAGCGTGGGCACTGTCACTGTAGGCAAGGGCACCGTGGGCACTTTCACTCTTGGCAATGTCACCATGGGCACTATCACTTTGAGCACTGTCAACATGAGCACGTCACCATGGGCACTGTCAACATGGGTACTATCTCGAAGGTCAATGTCACCATGAGCATTGTCAGGATGGGCAACTTCACCGTGAGCACTGTCACCAATGGCACTATCACCATGAGCAATGTCACTGTGGGCCGTGTCACCAGGGGCACTATCACCATGGTTAATGTTATCATTGGCAATTTCCCCGTGAGCACTGTCACCCTGGGCACTGTCATCATGGGCACGGTCACCGTGAGCACTATCTCCATGAGCACAGCCACTGTGAACACCATCACCATAATCACTGGCCTCATCGGTACTGTCACCATGAGCACTGCCACAATGAGCACTGTCAGCATGGGCACATCCCCCATGAGCACTGTCACTATGAGAACTGCTACCATGGGTATTTTCACCATGTGTACTGTCACCCTGTGTATTCTCACCATTTGCACTGTCACCATGAGGACTATTACCGTGAGCGCTATCACCGTGAGATCTCTCACCATGGTCACTGTCACCATGGCACCTTGCACAATGTGTGCTGTCAACATGAGTGCTGGCACCATTGGCACTATCACTGTGAGCATTCTCACTGTGGTCAGTGTCACCATGGGCACTGTCACCATGAGCACTGTCACCATAGGCAATATCACCATGGTCAGTGTCACCATGAGCACTGTCAACATGGGCACTCATACAGTGGGCACTGTCACTGTGAGCACTGTCACCTTGGGTACTGCCACCATGAGTGCTGTCACCATGAGCACTGTCACCATTGTGAGTATCACAATGTGCACTGTCACCATGGGCACTGGCACAATGTCGTGTGTCACCTTGAGCAATGTCACCATGGGAAATGTCACCGTGAGATGTGTCACCATAGGCAATGTCACCATGGGCAATGTCACCATGGGAAATGCCATTTTGCACACTGTCACCATGGGTACTGCAACCATGAGTACTGTCACCATTGGCAGTATGACCATGTGCACTGTCACCATGGGCACTATCACCATGACAACCCTCAGCGTGAGCACTGTCACTGTGGGAACTGGCATTGTGTGCAATTCCACCATGGGCAATGTCACCATGGGCACTATCACTGTGAGCACTGTCAATATAAGCACATCAACATGAGCCCTGTCACCATGGGCAATGTCACCGTGAGAAGTGTCACTATAGGCGATGTCACCGTGGGCACTGTCACCATGGTCACTGCCACCACTGTCACTGTCATTTTGAGCACTGTCACCATGGGTATTGCAACCATGAGCACTGTCACCATGAGCACTGTCACCATTGCGATTATCACCATGTGTACTGTCACCATGGGCACTATCACAATGAGAACTGTCAGCGTGGGCACTGTCACTGTAGGCAAGGGCACCGTGGGCACTTCCACCATGGGCAATGTCACCATGGGCACTATCACTTTGAGCACTGTCAACATGAGCACGTCACCATGGGCACTGTCAACATGGGTACTATCTCGAAGGTCAATGTCACCATGAGCATTGTCAGGATGGGCAACTTCACCGTGAGCACTGTCACCAATGGCACTATCACCATGAGTAATGTCACTGTGGGCCGTGTCACCAGGGGCACTATCACCATGGTTAATGTTATCATTGGCACTTTCCCCGTGAGCACTGTCACCCTGGGCACTGTCATCATGGGCACGGTCACCGTGAGCACTATCTCCTTGAGCACAGCCACTGTGAACACCATCACCATAATCACTGGCCTCATCGGTACTGTCACCATGAGCACTGCCACAATGAGCACTGTTCAGCATGGGCACTTCCCCCATGAGCACTGTCACTATGAGAACTGCTAGCATGGGTATTTTCACCATGAGTACTGTCACCCTCTGTATTGTCACCATTTGCACTGTCACCATCAGGACTATTACCGTGAGTGCTATCACCGTGAGATCTCTCACCATGGTCACTGTCACCATGGCACCTTGCACAATGCGTGCTGTCAACATGAGTGCTGTCGCCATTGGCACTATCCCCGTGAGCATTCTCACTGTGGTCAGAGTCAACATGGGCTCTGTCACCATGAGCACTGTCACCATAGGCAATGTCACCGTGGTCAGTGTCACCATGAGCAATGTCTCCATGGGCACTCCTACAGTGGGCACTGTCACTGTGCGAACTGTCACCATGGTTACTGCCACTATGAGCAGTGTCTCTGTGAGTACTGTCAGCATGGGTTTTTACCGTGAGCACTGTCACCATGAGCCCTGTCACCATTTTTCAGTGCCACCATGTGCACTACCACCATGTGCACTCTCACCATGGGCACTATCACCGATAACACTGTCACCATAAGTACTGTCTGCATGGGCACTGTCACCAAGGGCACGGCCAACATGTGACCTGTAACCATTCTCAGTGTCACTGTGAGAAGTGTCACCATGGGAATTAACAACATAGGCACTCTCATCATGAGCACTGTCACCATGAGCACTGACACCACGAGCACTGTCACCCAGGGCAGTGCCACCATGAGCACTGTCACCACAACTGTTGCTATGAGAATTGTAACCATGGGCAATTTCTCAATGAGTAATGTCACCATGTGTATTTTCACCTTGGGCACTCTCAAAGTAAACAGTATTACCATGAGCACTTTCACTGTGAACACTGTCACCATGGGCACTGGCACAATGTGGTGTGTCACCATGAGCCATGTCACCATGGGAAATGTCACCGTGAGAAGTGTCACCATAGGCAATGTCACCATGGGCAATGTCACCATGGGAACTACCATTTTGAGCACTGTCACCATGGGTACTACAACCATGAGTACTGTCACCATGAGTAATTTAACCATTGGCAGTATGACCATGTGCACTGTCACCATGGGCACTATCACCATGACAACTCTCAGCGTGAGCACTGTCACTGTTGGAAATGGCATTGTGTGCAATTCCACCATGGGCAATGTCACCATGGACATTATCGCTGTGAGCACTGTCAATATGAGCACGTCAACATGAGCCCTGTCACCATGGGCAATGTCACTGTGAGAAGTGTCACTATAGGCAATGTCACCGTGGGCACTGTCACCATGGTCACTGCCACCACTGTCACTGTCATTTTGAGCACTGTCACCATGGGTACTGCAACCATGAGCGCTGTCACCATGAGCACTGTCACCATTGCAAGTATCACCATGTGCACTGTCACCATGGGCACTATCACAATGAGAACTGTCAGCATGGGCACTGTCACTCTTGGCAATGTCACCATGGGCACTATCACTTTGAGCACTGTCAACATGAGCACGTCACCATGGGCACTGTCAACATGGGTACTATCTCGAAGGTCAATGTCACCATGAGCATTGTCAGGATGGGCAACTTCACCGTGAGCACTGTCACCAATGGCACTATCACCATGAGCAATGTCACTGTGGGCCGTGTCACCAGGGGCACTATCACCATGGTTAATGTTATCATTGGCACTTTCCCCGTGAGCACTGTCACCCTGGGCACTGTCATCATGGGCACGGTCACCGTGAGCACTATCTCCATGAGCACAGCCACTGTGAACACCATCACCATAATCACTGGCCTCATCGGTACTGTCACCATGAGCACTGCCACAATGAGCACTGTCAGCATGGGCACATCCCCCATGAGCACTGTCACTATGAGAACTGCTACCATGGGTATTTTCACCATGTGTACTGTCACCCTGTGTATTGTCACCATTTGCACTGTCACCATGATGACTATTACCGTGAGCGCTATCACCGTGAGATCTCTCACCATGGTCACTGTCACCATGGCACCTTGCACAATGGGGGCTGTCAACATGAGTGCTGGCACCATTGGCACTATCACCGTGAGCATTCTCACTGTGGTCAGTGTCACCATGGGCACTGTCACCATGAGCACTGTCACCATAGGCAATGTCACCATGGTCAGTGTCACCATGAGCACTGTCAACATGGGCACTCATACAGTGGGCACTGTCACTGTGAGCACTGTCACCTTTGGTACTGCCACCATGAGCTCTGTCCCCATGAGCACTGTCACCATTGTGAGTATCACAATGTGCACTGTCACCATGGGCACTGGCACAATGTCGTGTGTCACCTTGAGCAATGTCACCATGGGAAATGTCACCGTGAGATGTGTCACCATAGGCAATGTCACCATGGGCAATGTCACCATGGGAAATGCCATTTTGCACACTGTCACCATGGGTACTGCAACCATGAGTACTGTCACCATTGGCAGTATGACCATGTGCACCGTCACCATGGGCACTATCACCATGACAACTCTCAGCGTGAGCACTGTCACTGTGGGAACTGGCATTGTGTGCAATTCCACCATGGGCAATGTCACCATGGGCACTATCACTGTGAGCACTGTCAATATGAGCACGTCAACATGAGCCCTGTCACCATTGGCAATGACACCGTGAGAAGTGTCACTATAGGCGATGTCACCATGGGCACTGTCACCATGGTCACTGCCACCACTGTCACTGTCATTTTGAGCAGTCATCATGGGTACTGCCACCATGAGCGCTGTCACCATGAGCACTGTCACCATTGCAAGTATCACCATGTGCACTGTCACCATGGGCACTATCACAATGAGAACTGTCAGCATGGGCACTGTCACTCTTGGCAATGTCACCATGGGCACTATCACTTTGAGCACTGTCAACATGAGCACATCACCATGGGCACTGTCAACATGGGTACTATCTCGAAGGTCAATGTCACCATGAGCATTGTCAGGATGGGCAACTTCACCGTGAGCACTGTCACCAATGGCACTATCACCATGAGTAATGTCACTGTGGGCCGTGTCACCAGGGGCACTATCACCATGGTTAATGTTATCATTGGCACTTTCCCCGTGAGCACTGTCACCCTGGGCACTGTCATCATGGGCACGGTCACCGTGAGCACTATCTCCATGAGCACAGCCACTGTGAACACCATCACCATAATCACTGGCCTCATCGGTACTGTCACCATGAGCACTGCCACAATGAGCACTGTCAGCATGGGCACATCCCCCATGAGCACTGTCACTATGAGAACTGCTACCATGGGTATTTTCACCATGTGTACTGTCACCCTGTGTATTGTCACCATTTGCACTGTCACCATGAGGACTATTACCGTGACCGCTATCACCGTGAGATCTCTCACCATGGTCACTGTCACCATGGCACCTTGCACAATGGGGGCTGTCAACATGAGTGCTGTCACCATTGGCACTATCACCGTGAGCATTCTCACTGTGCTCAGTGTCACCATGGGCACTGTCACCATGAGCACTGTCACCATAGGCAATGTCACCATGGTCAGTGTCACCATGAGCACTGTCAACATGGGCACTCATACAGTGGGCACTGTCACTGTGAGCACTGTCACCTTGGGTACTGCCACCATGAGCGCTGTCACGATGAGCACTGTCACCATTGCGAGTATCACAATGTGCACTGTCACCATGGGCACTGGCACAATGTCGTGTGTCACCTTGAGCAATGTCACCATGGGAAATGTCACCGTGAGATGTGTCACCATAGGCAATGTCACCATGGGAAATGCCATTTTGCACACTGTCACCATGGGTACTGCAACCATGAGTACTGTCACCATTGGCAGTATGACCATGTGCACTGTCACCATGGGCACTATCACCATGACAACTCTCAGCGTGAGCACTGTCACTGTGGGAACTGGCATTGTGTGCAATTCCACCATGGGCAATGTCACCATGGGCACTATCACTGTGAGCACTGTCAATATAAGCACGTCAACATGAGCCCTGTCACCATTGGCAATGTCACCGTGAGAAGTGTCACTATAGGCGATGTCACCGTGGGCACTGTCACCATGGTCACTGCCACCACTGTCACTGTCATTTTGAGCACTGTCACCATGGGTATTGCAACCATGAGCACTGTCACCATGAGCACTGTCACCATTGCGATTATCACCATGTGTACTGTCACCATGGGCACTATCACAATGAGAACTGTCAGCGTGGGCACTGTCACTGTTGGCAAGGGCACCGTGGGCACTTCCACCATGGGCAATGTCACCATGGGCACTATCACTGTGAGCACTGTCAACATGAGCACGTCACCATGGGCACTGTCAACATGGGTACTATCTCGAAGGGCAATGTCACCATGAGCATTGTCAGGATGGGCAACTTCACCGTGAGCACTGTCACCAATGGCACTATCACCATGAGCAATGTCACTGTGGGCCGTGTCACCAGGGGCACTATCACCATGGTTAATGTTATCATTGGCACTTTCCCCGTGAGCACTGTCACCCTGGGCACTGTCATCATGGGCACGGTCACCGTGAGCACTATCTCCATGAGCACAGCCACTGTGAACACCATCACCATAATCACTGGCCTCATCGGTACTGTCACCATGAGCACTGCCACAATGAGCACTGTCAGGATGGGTACTTCCCCCATGAGCACTGTCACTATGAGAACTGCTACCATGGGTATTTTCACCATGTGTACTGTCACCCTGTGTATTGTCACCATTTGCACTGTCACCATGAGGACTATTACCATGAGCGCTATCACCGTGAGATCTCTCACCATGGTCACTGTCACCATGGCACCTTGCACAATAGGGGCTGTCAACATGAGTGCTGGCACCATTGGCACTATCACCGTGAGCATTCTCACTGTGGTCAGTGTCACCATGGGCACTGTCACCTTGAGCACTGTCACCATATGCAATCTCACCATGGTCAGTGTCACCATGAGCACTGTCAACATGGGCACTCATACAGTGGGCACTGTCACTGTGAGCACTGTCACCTTGGGTACTGCCACCATGAGCGCTGTCACGATGAGCACTGTCACCATTGCGTGTATCACAATGTGCACTGTCACCATGGGCACTGGCACAATGTCGTGTGTCACCTTGAGCAATGTCACCATGGGAAATGTCACCGTGAGATGTGTCACCATAGGCAATGTCACCATGGGAAATGCCATTTTGCACACTGTCACCATGGGTAATGCAACCATGAGTACTGTCACCATTGGTAGTATGACCATGTGCACTGTCACCATGGGCACTATCACCATGACAACTCTCAGCGTGAGCACTGTCACTGTGGGAACTGGCATTGTGTGCAATTCCACCATGGGCAATGTCACCATGGGCACTATCACTGTGAGCACTGTCAATATAAGCACGTCAACATGAGCCCTGTCACCATTGGCAATGTCACCGTGAGAAGTGTCACTATAGGCGATGTCACCGTGGGCACTGTCACCATGGTCACTGCCACCACTGTCACTGTCATTTTGAGCACTGTCACCATGGGTATTGCAACCATGAGCACTGTCACCATGAGAAATGTCACCATTGCGATTATCACCATGTGTACTGTCACCATGGGCACTATCACAATGAGAACTGTCAGCGTGGGCACTGTCACTGTTGGCAAGGGCACCGTGGGCACTTCCACCATGGGCAATGTCACCATGGGCACTATCACTGTGAGCACTGTCAACATGAGCACGTCACCATGGGCACTGTCAACATGGGTACTATCTCGAAGGGCAATGTCACCATGAGCATTGTCAGGAAGGGCAATTTCACCATGAGCACTGTCACCAAAGGCACTATCACCATGAGCAATGTCACTGTGGGCCGTGTCACCAGGGGCACTATCACCATGGTTAATGTTATCATTGGCACTTTCCCCGTGAACACTGTCACCCTGGGCACTGTCATCATGGGCACGGTCACCGTGAGCACTATCTCCATGAGCACAGCCACAGTGAACACCATCACCATAATCACTGGCCTCATCGGTACTGTCACCATGAGCACTGCCACAATGAGCACTGTCAGCATGGGCACTTCCCCCATGAGCACTGTCACTATGAGAACTGCTAGCATGGGTATTTTCACCATGAGTACTCTCACCCTCTGTATTGTCACCATTTGCACTGTCACCATCAGGACTATTACCGTGAGTGCTATCACCGTGAGATCTCTCACCATGGTCACTGTCACCATGGCACCTTGCACAATGCGTGCTGTCAACATGAGTGCTGTCACCATTGGCACTATCACCGTGAGCATTCTCACTGTGGTCAGAGTCAACATGGGCTCTGTCACCATGAGCACTGTCACCATAGGCAATGTCACCGTGGTCAGTGTCACCATGAGCAATGTCTCCATGGGCACTCCTACAGTGGGCACTGTCACTGTGCGAACTGTCACCATGGATACTGCCACTATAAGCAGTGTCTCTGTGAGTTCTGTCAGCATGGGTTTTTACCATGAGCACTGTCACCATGAGCCCTGTCACCATTTTTCAGTGCCACCATGTGCACTACCACCATGTGCACTCTCACCATGGGCACTATCACCGATAACACTGTCACCATAAGTACTGTCTGCATGGGCACTGTCACCAAGGGCACGGCCAACATGTGACCTGTAACCATTGTCAGTGTCACTGTGAGAAGTGTCACCATGGGAATTAACAACATACGCACTCTCATCTTGAGCACTGTCACCATGAGCACTGACACCACGAGCACTGTCACCCAGGGCAGTGCCACCATGAGCACTGTCACCATAACTGTTGCTATGAGAATTGTAACCATGGGCAATTTCTCAATGAGTAATGTCACCATGTGTATTTTCACCTTGGGCACTCTCAAAGTAAACAGTGTTACCATGAGCACTTTCACTGTGAACACTGTCACCATGGGCACTGGCACAATGTGGTGTGTCACCATGAGCCATGTCACCATGGGAAATGTCACCGTGAGAAGTGTCACCATAGGCAATGTCACCATGGGCAATGTCACCATGGGAACTGCCATTTTGAGCACTGTCACCATGGGTACTGCAACCATGAGTACTGTCACCATGAGTAATTTAACCATTGGCAGTATGACCATGTGCACTGTCACCATGGGCACTATCACCATGACAACTCTCAGCGTGAGCACTGTCACTGTTGGAAATGGCATTGTGTGCAATTCCACCATGGGCAATGTCACCATGGACATTATCGCTGTGAGCACTGTCAATATGAGCACGTCAGCATGAGCCCTGTCACCATGGGCAATGTCACTGTGAGAAGTGTCACTATAGGCAATGTCACCGTGGGCACTGTCACCATGGTCACTGCCACCACTGTCACTGTCATTTTGAGCACTGTCACCATGGGTACTGCAACCATGAGTGCTGTCACCATGAGCACTGTCACCATTGCAAGTATCACCATGTGCACTGTCACCATGGGAACTATCACAATGAGAACTGTCCGCATGGGCACTGTCACTCTTGGCAATGTCACCATGGGCACTATCACTTTGAGCACTGTCAACATGAGCACGTCACCATGGGCACTGTCAACATGGGTACTATCTCGAAGGTCAATGTCACCATGAGCATTGTCAGGATGGGCAACTTCACCGTGAGCACTGTCACCAATGGCACTATCACCATGAGCAATGTCACTGTGGGCCGTGTCACCAGGGGCACTATCACCATGGTTAATGTTATCATTGGCACTTTCCCCGTGAGCACTGTCACCCTGGGCACTGTCATCATGGGCACGGTCACCGTGAGCACTATCTCCATGAGCACAGCCACTGTGAACACCATCACCATAATCACTGGCCTCATCGGTACTGTCACCATGAGCACTGCCACAATGAGCACTGTCAGCATGGGTACTTCCCCCATGAGCACTGTCACTATGAGAACTGCTACCATGGGTATTTTCACCATGTGTACTGTCACCCTGTGTATTGTCACCATTTGCACTGTCACCATGAGGACTATTACCATGAGCGCTATCACCGTGAGATCTCTCACCATGGTCACTGTCACCATGGCACCTTGCACAATAGGGGCTGTCAACATGAGTGCTGGCACCATTGGCACTATCACCGTGAGCATTCTCACTGTGGTCAGTGTCACCATGGGCACTGTCACCTTGAGCACTGTCACCATATGCAATGTCACCATGGTCAGTGTCACCATGAGCACTGTCAACATGGGCACTCATACAGTGGGCACTGTCACTGTGAGCACTGTCACCTTGGGTACTGCCACCATGAGCGCTGTCACGATGAGCACTGTCACCATTGCGTGTATCACAATGTGCACTGTCACCATGGGCACTGGCACAATGTCGTGTGTCACCTTGAGCAATGTCACCATGGGAAATGTCACCGTGAGATGTGTCACCATAGGCAATGTCACCATGGGAAATGCCATTTTGCACACTGTCACCATGGGTACTGCAACCATGAGTACTGTCACCATTGGTAGTATGACCATGTGCACTGTCACCATGGGCACTATCACCATGACAACTCTCAGCGTGAGCACTGTCACTGTGGGAACTGGCATTGTGTGCAATTCCACCATGGGCAATGTCACCATGGGCACTATCACTGTGAGCACTGTCAATATAAGCACGTCAACATGAGCCCTGTCACCATTGGCAATGTCACCGTGAGAAGTGTCACTATAGGCGATGTCACCGTGGGCACTGTCACCATGGTCACTGCCACCACTGTCACTGTCATTTTGAGAACTGTCACCATGGGTATTGCAACCATGAGCACTGTCACCATGAGAAATGTCACCATTGCGATTATCACCATGTGTACTGTCACCATGGGCACTATCACAATGAGAACTGTCAGCGTGGGCACTGTCACTGTTGGCAAGGGCACCGTGGGCACTTCCACCATGGGCAATGTCACCATGGGCACTATCACTGTGAGCACTGTCAACATAAGCACGTCACCATGGGCACTGTCAACATGGGTACTATCTCGAAGGGCAATGTCACCATGAGCATTGTCAGGAAGGGCAATTTCACCATGAGCACTGTCACCAAAGGCACTATCACCATGAGCAATGTCACTGTGGGCCGTGTCACCAGGGGCACTATCACCATGGTTAATGTTATCATTGGCACTTTCCCCGTGAACACTGTCACCCTGGGCACTGTCATCATGGGCACGGTCACCGTGAGCACTATCTCCATGAGCACAGCCACAGTGAACACCATCACCATAATCACTGGCCTCATCGGTACTGTCACCATGAGCACTGCCACAATGAGCACTGTCATCATGGGCACTTCCCCCATGAGCACTGTCACTATGAGAACTGCTAGCATGGGTATTTTCACCATGAGTACTCTCACCCTCTGTATTGTCACCATTTGCACTGTCACCATCAGGACTATTACCGTGAGTGCTATCACCGTGAGATCTCTCACCATGGTCACTGTCACCATGGCACCTTGCACAATGCGTGCTGTCAACATGAGTGCTGTCACCATTGGCACTATCACCGTGAGCATTCTCACTGTGGTCAGAGTCAACATGGGCTCTGTCACCATGAGCACTGTCACCATAGGCAATGTCACCGTGGTCAGTGTCACCATGAGCAATGTCTCCATGGGCACTCCTACAGTGGGCACTGTCACTGTGCGAACTGTCACCATGGTTACTGCCACTATGAGCAGTGTCTCTGTGAGTACTGTCAGCATGGGTTTTTACCGTGAGCACTGTCACCATGAGCCCTGTCACCATTTTTCAGTGCCACCATGTGCACTACCACCATGTGCACTCTCACCATGGGCACTATCACCGATAACACTGTCACCATAAGTACTGTCTGCATGGGCACTGTCACCAAGGGCACGGCCAACATGTGACCTGTAACCATTGTCAGTGTCACTGTGAGAAGTGTCACCATGGGAATTAACAACATAGGCACTCTCATCATGAGCACTGTCACCATGAGCACTGACACCACGAGCACTGTCACCCAGGGCAGTGCCACCATGAGCACTGTCACCACAACTGTTGCTATGAGAATTGTAACCATGGGCAATTTCTCAATGAGTAATGTCGCCATGTGTATTTTCACCTTGGGCACTCTCAAAGTAAACAGTATTACCATGAGCACTTTCACTGTGAACACTGTCACCATGGGCACTGGCACAATGTGGTGTGTCACCATGAGCCATGTCACCATGGGAAATGTCACCGTGAGAAGTGTCACCATAGGCAATGTCACCATGGGCAATGTCACCATGGGAACTACCATTTTGAGCACTGTCACCATGGGTACTACAACCATGAGTACTGTCACCATGAGTAATTTAACCATTGGCAGTATGACCATGTGCACTGTCACCATGGGCACTATCACCATGACAACTCTCAGCGTGAGCACTGTCACTGTTGGAAATGGCATTGTGTGCAATTCCACCATGGGCAATGTCACCATGGACATTATCGCTGTGAGCACTGTCAATATGAGCACGTCAACATGAGCCCTGTCACCATGGGCAATGTCACTGTGAGAAGTGTCACTATAGGCAATGTCACCGTGGGCACTGTCACCATGGTCACTGCCACCACTGTCACTGTCATTTTGAGCACTGTCACCATGGGTACTGCAACCATGAGCGCTGTCACCATGAGCACTGTCACCATTGCAAGTATCACCATGTGCACTGTCACCATGGGCACTATCACAATGAGAACTGTCAGCATGGGCACTGTCACTCTTGGCAATGTCACCATGGGCACTATCACTTTGAGCACTGTCAACATGAGCACGTCACCATGGGCACTGTCAACATGGGTACTATCTCGAAGGTCAATGTCACCATGAGCATTGTCAGGATGGGCAACTTCACCGTGAGCACTGTCACCAATGGCACTATCACCATGAGCAATGTCACTGTGGGCCGTGTCACCAGGGGCACTATCACCATGGTTAATGTTATCATTGGCACTTTCCCCGTGAGCACTGTCACCCTGGGCAAAGTCATCATGGGCACGGTCACCGTGAGCACTGTCTCCATGAGCACAGCCACTGTGAACACCATCACCATAATCACTGGCCTCATTGGTAATGTCACCATCAGCACTGCCACAATGAGCACTGTCAGCATGGGTACTTCCCCCTTGAGCACTGTCACTATGAGAACTGCTAGCATGGGTATTTTCACCATGAGTACTGTCACCCTCTGTATTGTCACCATTTGCACTGTCACCATCAGGACTATTACCGTGAGTGCTATCACCGTGAGATCTCTCACCATGGTCACTGTCACCATGGCACCTTGCACAATGCGTGCTGTCAACATGAGTGCTGTCACCATTGGCACTATCACCGTGAGCATTCTCACTGTGGTCAGAGTCAACATGGGCTCTGTCACCATGAGCCCTGTCACCATAGGCAATGTCACCGTGGTCAGTGTCACCATGAGCAATGTCTCCATGGGCACTCCTACAGTGGGCACTGTCACTGTGCGAACTGTCACCATGGATACTGCCACTATAAGCAGTGTCTCTGTGAGTTCTGTCAGCATGGGTTTTTACCATGAGCACTGTCACCATGAGCCCTGTCACCATTTTTCAGTGCCACCATGTGCACTACCACCATGTGCACTCTCACCATGGGCACTATCACCGATAACACTGTCACCATAAGTACTGTCTGCATGGGCACTGTCACCAAGGGCACGGCCAACATGTGACCTGTAACCATTGTCAGTGTCACTGTGAGAAGTGTCACCATGGGAATTAACAACATACGCACTCTCATCTTGAGCACTGTCCCCATGAGCACTGACACCACGAGCACTGTCACCCAGGGCAGTGCCACCATGAGCACTGTCACCATAACTGTTGCTATGAGAATTGTAACCATGGGCAATTTCTCAATGAGTAATGTCACCATGTGTATTTTCACCTTGGGCACTCTCAAAGTAAACAGTGTTACCATGAGCACTTTCACTGTGAACACTGTCACCATGGGCACTGGCACAATGTGGTGTGTCACCATGAGCCATGTCACCATGGGAAATGTCACCGTGAGAAGTGTCACCATAGGCAATGTCACCATGGGCAATGTCACCATGGGAACTGCCATTTTGAGCACTGTCACCATGGGTACTGCAACCATGAGTACTGTCACCATGAGTAATTTAACCATTGGCAGTATGACCATGTGCACTGTCACCATGGGCACTATCACCATGACAACTCTCAGCGTGAGCACTGTCACTGTTGGAAATGGCATTGTGTGCAATTCCACCATGGGCAATGTCACCATGGACATTATCGCTGTGAGCACTGTCAATATGAGCACGTCAGCATGAGCCCTGTCACCATGGGCAATGTCACTGTGAGAAGTGTCACTATAGGCAATGTCACCGTGGGCACTGTCACCATGGTCACTGCCACCACTGTCACTGTCATTTTGAGCACTGTCACCATGGGTACTGCAACCATGAGTGCTGTCACCATGAGCACTGTCACCATTGCAAGTATCACCATGTGCACTGTCACCATGGGCACTATCACAATGAGAACTGTAAGCATGGGCACTGTCACTCTTGGCAATGTCACCATGGGCACTATCACTTTGAGCACTGTCAACATGAGCACGTCACCATGGGCACTGTCAACATGGGTACTATCTCGAAGGTCAATGTCACCATGAGCATTGTCAGGATGGGCAACTTCACCGTGAGCACTGTCACCAATGGCACTATCACCATGAGCAATGTCACTGTGGGCCGTGTCACCAGGGGCACTATCACCATGGTTAATGTTATCATTGGCACTTTCCCCGTGAGCACTGTCACCCTGGGCACTGTCATCATGGGCACGGTCACCGTGAGCACTATCTCCATGAGCACAGCCACTGTGAACACCATCACCATAATCACTGGCCTCATCGGTACTGTCACCATGAGCACTGCCACAATGAGCACTGTCAGGATGGGTACTTCCCCCATGAGCACTGTCACTATGAGAACTGCTACCATGGGTATTTTCACCATGTGTACTGTCACCCTGTGTATTGTCACCATTTGCACTGTCACCATGAGGACTATTACCATGAGCGCTATCACCGTGAGATCTCTCACCATGGTCACTGTCACCATGGCACCTTGCACAATAGGGGCTGTCAACATGAGTGCTGGCACCATTGGCACTATCACCGTGAGCATTCTCACTGTGGTCAGTGTCACCATGGGCACTGTCACCTTGAGCACTGTCACCATATGCAATGTCACCATGGTCAGTGTCACCATGAGCACTGTCAACATGGGCACTCATACAGTGGGCACTGTCACTGTGAGCACTGTCACCTTGGGTACTGCCACCATGAGCGCTGTCACGATGAGCACTGTCACCATTGCGTGTATCACAATGTGCACTGTCACCATGGGCACTGGCACAATGTCGTGTGTCACCTTGAGCAATGTCACCATGGGAAATGTCACCGTGAGATGTGTCACCATAGGCAATGTCACCATGGGAAATGCCATTTTGCACACTGTCACCATGGGTAATGCAACCATGAGTACTGTCACCATTGGTAGTATGACCATGTGCACTGTCACCATGGGCACTATCACCATGACAACTCTCAGCGTGAGCACTGTCACTGTGGGAACTGGCATTGTGTGCAATTCCACCATGGGCAATGTCACCATGGGCACTATCACTGTGAGCACTGTCAATATAAGCACGTCAACATGAGCCCTGTCACCATTGGCAATGTCACCGTGAGAAGTGTCACTATAGGCGATGTCACCGTGGGCACTGTCACCATGGTCACTGCCACCACTGTCACTGTCATTTTGAGCACTGTCACCATGGGTATTGCAACCATGAGCACTGTCACCATGAGAAATGTCACCATTGCGATTATCACCATGTGTACTGTCACCATGGGCACTATCACAATGAGAACTGTCAGCGTGGGCACTGTCACTGTTGGCAAGGGCACCGTGGGCACTTCCACCATGGGCAATGTCACCATGGGCACTATCACTGTGAGCACTGTCAACATGAGCACGTCACCATGGGCACTGTCAACATGGGTACTATCTCGAAGGGCAATGTCACCATGAGCATTGTCAGGAAGGGCAATTTCACCATGAGCACTGTCACCAAAGGCACTATCACCATGAGCAATGTCACTGTGGGCCGTGTCACCAGGGGCACTATCACCATGGTTAATGTTATCATTGGCACTTTCCCCGTGAACACTGTCACCCTGGGCACTGTCATCATGGGCACGGTCACCGTGAGCACTATCTCCATGAGCACAGCCACAGTGAACACCATCACCATAATCACTGGCCTCATCGGTACTGTCACCATGAGCACTGCCACAATGAGCACTGTCAGCATGGGCACTTCCCCCATGAGCACTGTCACTATGAGAACTGCTAGCATGGGTATTTTCACCATGAGTACTCTCACCCTCTGTATTGTCACCATTTGCACTGTCACCATCAGGACTATTACCGTGAGTGCTATCACCGTGAGATCTCTCACCATGGTCACTGTCACCATGGCACCTTGCACAATGCGTGCTGTCAACATGAGTGCTGTCACCATTGGCACTATCACCGTGAGCATTCTCACTGTGGTCAGAGTCAACATGGGCTCTGTCACCATGAGCACTGTCACCATAGGCAATGTCACCGTGGTCAGTGTCACCATGAGCAATGTCTCCATGGGCACTCCTACAGTGGGCACTGTCACTGTGCGAACTGTCACCATGGTTACTGCCACTATGAGCAGTGTCTCTGTGAGTACTGTCAGCATGGGTTTTTACCGTGAGCACTGTCACCATGAGCCCTGTCACCATTTTTCAGTGCCACCATGTGCACTACCACCATGTGCACTCTCACCATGGGCACTATCACCGATAACACTGTCACCATAAGTACTGTCTGCATGGGCACTGTCACCAAGGGCACGGCCAACATGTGACCTGTAACCATTGTCAGTGTCACTGTGAGAAGTGTCACCATGGGAATTAACAACATAGGCACTCTCATCATGAGCACTGTCACCATGAGCACTGACACCACGAGCACTGTCACCCAGGGCAGTGCCACCATGAGCACTGTCACCACAACTGTTGCTATGAGAATTGTAACCATGGGCAATTTCTCAATGAGTAATGTCGCCATGTGTATTTTCACCTTGGGCACTCTCAAAGTAAACAGTATTACCATGAGCACTTTCACTGTGAACACTGTCACCATGGGCACTGGCACAATGTGGTGTGTCACCATGAGCCATGTCACCATGGGAAATGTCACCGTGAGAAGTGTCACCATAGGCAATGTCACCATGGGCAATGTCACCATGGGAACTACCATTTTGAGCACTGTCACCATGGGTACTACAACCATGAGTACTGTCACCATGAGTAATTTAACCATTGGCAGTATGACCATGTGCACTGTCACCATGGGCACTATCACCATGACAACTCTCAGCGTGAGCACTGTCACTGTTGGAAATGGCATTGTGTGCAATTCCACCATGGGCAATGTCACCATGGACATTATCGCTGTGAGCACTGTCAATATGAGCACGTCAACATGAGCCCTGTCACCATGGGCAATGTCACTGTGAGAAGTGTCACTATAGGCAATGTCACCGTGGGCACTGTCACCATGGTCACTGCCACCACTGTCACTGTCATTTTGAGCACTGTCACCATGGGTACTGCAACCATGAGCGCTGTCACCATGAGCACTGTCACCATTGCAAGTGTCACCATGTGCACTGTCACCATGGGCACTATCACAATGAGAACTGTCAGCATGGGCACTGTCACTCTTGGCAATGTCACCATGGGCACTATCACTTTGAGCACTGTCAACATGAGCACGTCACCATGGGCACTGTCAACATGGGTACTATCTCGAAGGTCAATGTCACCATGAGCATTGTCAGGATGGGCAACTTCACCGTGAGCACTGTCACCAATGGCACTATCACCATGAGCAATGTCACTGTGGGCCGTGTCACCAGGGGCACTATCACCATGGTTAATGTTATCATTGGCACTTTCCCCGTGAGCACTGTCACCCTGGGCAAAGTCATCATGGGCACGGTCACCGTGAGCACTGTCTCCATGAGCACAGCCACTGTGAACACCATCACCATAATCACTGGCCTCATCGGTAATGTCACCATCAGTACTGCCACAATGAGCACTGTCAGCATGCGTACTTCCCCCTTGAGCACTGTCACTATGAGAACTGCTAGCATGGGTATTTTCACCATGAGTACTGTCACCCTCTGTATTGTCACCATTTGCACTGTCACCATCAGGACTATTACCGTGAGTGCTATCACCGTGAGATCTCTCACCATGGTCACTGTCACCATGGCACCTTGCACAATGCGTGCTGTCAACATGAGTGCTGTCACCATTGGCACTATCACCGTGAGCATTCTCACTGTGGTCAGAGTCAACATGGGCTCTGTCACCATGAGCCCTGTCACCATAGGCAATGTCACCGTGGTCAGTGTCACCATGAGCAATGTCTCCATGGGCACTCCTACAGTGGGCACTGTCACTGTGCGAACTGTCACCATGGATACTGCCACTATAAGCAGTGTCTCTGTGAGTTCTGTCAGCATGGGTTTTTACCATGAGCACTGTCACCATGAGCCCTGTCACCATTTTTCAGTGCCACCATGTGCACTACCACCATGTGCACTCTCACCATGGGCACTATCACCGATAACACTGTCACCATAAGTACTGTCTGCATGGGCACTGTCACCAAGGGCACGGCCAACATGTGACCTGTAACCATTGTCAGTGTCACTGTGAGAAGTGTCACCATGGGAATTAACAACATACGCACTCTCATCTTGAGCACTGTCACCATGAGCACTGACACCACGAGCACTGTCACCCAGGGCAGTGCCACCATGAGCACTGTCACCATAACTGTTGCTATGAGAATTGTAACCATGGGCAATTTCTCAATGAGTAATGTCACCATGTGTATTTTCACCTTGGGCACTCTCAAAGTAAACAGTGTTACCATGAGCACTTTCACTGTGAACACTGTCACCATGGGCACTGGCACAATGTGGTGTGTCACCATGAGCCATGTCACCATGGGAAATGTCACCGTGAGAAGTGTCACCATAGGCAATGTCACCATGGGCAATGTCAGCATGGGAACTGCCATTTTGAGCACTGTCACCATGGGTACTGCAACCATGAGTACTGTCACCATGAGTAATTTAACCATTGGCAGTATGACCATGTGCACTGTCACCATGGGCACTATCACCATGACAACTCTCAGCGTGAGCACTGTCACTGTTGGAAATGGCATTGTGTGCAATTCCACCATGGGCAATGTCACCATGGACATTATCGCTGTGAGCACTGTCAATATGAGCACGTCAGCATGAGCCCTGTCACCATGGGCAATGTCACTGTGAGAAGTGTCACTATAGGCAATGTCACCGTGGGCACTGTCACCATGGTCACTGCCACCACTGTCACTGTCATTTTGAGCACTGTCACCATGGGTACTGCAACCATGAGTGCTGTCACCATGAGCACTGTCACCATTGCAAGTATCACCATGTGCACTGTCACCATGGGCACTATCACAATGAGAACTGTCAGCATGGGCACTGTCACTCTTGGCAATGTCACCATGGGCACTATCACTTTGAGCACTGTCAACATGAGCACGTCACCATGGGCACTGTCAACATGGGTACTATCTCGAAGGTCAATGTCACCATGAGCATTGTCAGGATGGGCAACTTCACCGTGAGCACTGTCACCAATGGCACTATCACCATGAGCAATGTCACTGTGGGCCGTGTCACCAGGGGCACTATCACCATGGTTAATGTTATCATTGGCACTTTCCCCGTGAGCACTGTCACCCTGGGCACTGTCATCATGGGCACGGTCACCGTGAGCACTATCTCCATGAGCACAGCCACTGTGAACACCATCACCATAATCACTGGCCTCATCGGTACTGTCACCATGAGCACTGCCACAATGAGCACTGTCAGGATGGGTACTTCCCCCATGAGCACTGTCACTATGAGAACTGCTACCATGGGTATTTTCACCATGTGTACTGTCACCCTGTGTATTGTCACCATTTGCACTGTCACCATGAGGACTATTACCATGAGCGCTATCACCGTGAGATCTCTCACCATGGTCACTGTCACCATGGCACCTTGCACAATAGGGGCTGTCAACATGAGTGCTGGCACCATTGGCACTATCACCGTGAGCATTCTCACTGTGGTCAGTGTCACCATGGGCACTGTCACCTTGAGCACTGTCACCATATGCAATGTCACCATGGTCAGTGTCACCATGAGAACTGTCAACATGGGCACTCATACAGTGGGCATTGTCACTGTGAGCACTGTCACCTTGGGTACTGCCACCATGAGCGCTGTCACGATGAGCACTGTCACCATTGCGTGTATCACAATGTGCACTGTCACCATGGGCACAGGCACAATGTCGTGAGTCACCTTGAGCAATGTCACCATGGGAAATGTCACCGTGAGATGTGTCACCATAGGCAATGTCACCATGGGAAATGCCATTTTGCACACTGTCACCATGGGTAATGCAACCATGAGTACTGTCACCATTGGTAGTATGACCATGTGCACTGTCACCATGGGCACTATCACCATGACAACTCTCAGCGTGAGCACTGTCACTGTGGGAACTGGCATTGTGTGCAATTCCACCATGGGCAATGTCACCATGGGCACTATCACTGTGAGCACTGTCAATATAAGCACGTCAACATGAGCCCTGTCACCATTGGCAATGTCACCATGAGAAGTGTCACTATAGGCGATGTCACCGTGGGCACTGTCACCATGGTCACTGCCACCACTGTCACTGTCATTTTGAGCACTGTCACCATGGGTATTGCAACCATGAGCACTGTCACCATGAGAAATGTCACCATTGCGATTATCACCATGTGTACTGTCACCATGGGCACTATCACAATGAGAACTGTCAGCGTGGGCACTGTCACTGTTGGCAAGGGCACCGTGGGCACTTCCACCATGGGCAATGTCACCATGGGCACTATCACTGTGAGCACTGTCAACATGAGCACGTCACCATGGGCACTGTCAACATGGGTACTATCTCGAAGGGCAATGTCACCATGAGCATTGTCAGGAAGGGCAATTTCACCATGAGCACTGTCACCAAAGGCACTATCACCATGAGCAATGTCACTGTGGGCCGTGTCACCAGGGGCACTATCACCATGGTTAATGTTATCATTGGCACTTTCCCCGTGAACACTGTCAACCTGGGCACTGTCATCATGGGCACGGTCACCGTGAGCACTATCTCCATGAGCACAGCCACTGTGAACACCATCACCATAATCACTGGCCTCATCGGTACTGTCACCATGAGCACTGCCACAATGAGCACTGTCATCATGGGCACTTCCCCCATGAGCACTGTCACTATGAGAACTGCTAGCATGGGTATTTTCACCATGAGTACTCTCACCCTCTGTATTGTCACCATTTGCACTGTCACCATCAGGACTATTACCGTGAGTGCTATCACCGTGAGATCTCTCACCATGGTCACTGTCACCATGGCACCTTGCACAATGCGTGCTGTCAACATGAGTGCTGTCACCATTGGCACTCTCACCGTGAGCATTCTCACTGTGGTCAGAGTCAACATGGGCTCTGTCACCATGAGCACTGTCACCATAGGCAATGTCACCGTGGTCAGTGTCACCATGAGCAATGTCTCCATGGGCACTCCTACAGTGGGCACTGTCACTGTGCGAACTGTCACCATGGTTACTGCCACTATGAGCAGTGTCTCTGTGAGTACTGTCAGCATGGGTTTTTACCGTGAGCACTGTCACCATGAGCCCTGTCACCATTTTTCAGTGCCACCATGTGCACTACCACCATGTGCACTCTCACCATGGGCACTATCACCGATAACACTGTCACCATAAGTACTGTCTGCATGGGCACTGTCACCAAGGGCACGGCCAACATGTGACCTGTAACCATTGTCAGTGTCACTGTGAGAAGTGTCACCATGGGAATTAACAACATAGGCACTCTCATCATGAGCACTGTCACCATGAGCACTGACACCACGAGCACTGTCACCCAGGGCAGTGCCACCATGAGCACTGTCACCATAACTCTTGCTATGAGAATTGTAACCATGGGCAATTTCTCAATGAGTAATGTCACCATGTGTATTTTCACCTTGGGCACTCTCAAAGTAAACAGTATTACCATGAGCACTTTCACTGTGAACACTGTCACCATGGGCACTGGCACAATGTGGTGTGTCACCATGAGCCATGTCACCATGGGAAATGTCACCGTGAGAAGTGTCACCATAGGCAATGTCACCATGGGCAATGTCACCATGGGAACTGCCATTTTGAGCACTGTCACCATGGGTACTACAACCATGAGTACTGTCACCATGAGTAATTTAACCATTGGCAGTATGACCATGTGCACTGTCACCATGGGCACTATCACCATGACAACTCTCAGCGTGAGCACTGTCACTGTTGGAAATGGCATTGTGTGCAATTCCACCATGGGCAATGTCACCATGGACATTATCGCTGTGAGCACTGTCAATATGAGCACGTCAACATGAGCCCTGTCACCATGGGCAATGTCACTGTGAGAAGTGTCACTATAGGCAATGTCACCGTGGGCACTGTCACCATGGTCACTGCCACCACTGTCACTGTGATTTTGAGCACTGTCACCATGGGTACTGCAACCATGAGCGCTGTCACCATGAGCACTGTCACCATTGCAAGTATCACCATGTGCACTGTCACCATGGGCACTATCACAATGAGAACTGTCAGCATGGGCACTGTCACTCTTGGCAATGTCACCATGGGCACTATCACTTTGAGCACTGTCAACATGAGCACGTCACCATGGGCACTGTCAACATGGGTACTATCTCGAAGGTCAATGTCACCATGAGCATTGTCAGGATGGGCAACTTCACCGTGAGCACTGTCACCAATGGCACTATCACCATGAGCAATGTCACTGTGGGCCGTGTCACCAGGGGCACTATCACCATGGTTAATGTTATCATTGGCAATTTCCCCGTGAGCACTGTCACCCTGGGCACTGTCATCATGGGCACGGTCACCGTGAGCACTATCTCCATGAGCACAGCCACTGTGAACACCATCACCATAATCACTGGCCTCATCGGTACTGTCACCATGAGCACTGCCACAATGAGCACTGTCAGCATGGGCACATCCCCCATGAGCACTGTCGCTATGAGAACTGCTACCATGGGTATTTTCACCATGTGTACTGTCACCCTGTGTATTGTCACCATTTGCACTGTCACCATGAGGACTATTACCGTGAGCGCTATCACCGTGAGATCTCTCACCATGGTCACTGTCACCATGTCACCTTGCACAATGGTGGCTGTCAACATGAGTGCTGGCACCATTGGCACTATCACTGTGAGCATTCTCACTGTGGTCAGTGTCACCATGGGCACTGTCACCATGAGCACTGTCACCATAGGCAATGTCACCATGGTCAGTGTCACCATGAGCACTGTCAACATGGGCACTCATACAGTGGGCACTGTCACTGTGAGCACTGTCACCTTGGGTACTGCCACCATGAGCGCTGTCCCCATGAGCACTGTCACCATTGTGAGTATCACAATGTGCACTGTCACCATGGGCACTGGCACAATGTCGTGTGTCACCTTGAGCAATGTCACCATGGGAAATGTCACCGTGAGATGTGTCACCACAGGCAATGTCACCATGGGCAATGTCACCATGGGAAATGCCATTTTGCACACTGTCACCATGGGTACTGCAACCATGAGTACTGTCACCATTGGCAGTATGACCATGTGCACTGTCACCATGGGCACTATCACCATGACAACTCTCAGCGTGAGCACTGTCACTGTGGGAACTGGCATTGTGTGCAATTCCACCATGGGCAATGTCACCATGGGCACTATCACTGTGAGCACTGTCAATATAAGCACGTCAGCATGAGCCCTGTCACCATTGGCAATGTCACCGTGAGAAGTGTCACTATAGGCGATGTCACCGTGGGCACTGTCACCATGGTCACTGCCACCACTGTCACTGTCATTTTGAGCACTGTCACCATGGGTATTGCAACCATGAGCACTGTCACCATGAGCACTGTCACCATTGCGATTATCACCATGTGTACTGTCACCATGGGCACTATCACAATGAGAACTGTCAGCGTGGGCACTGTCACTGTTGGCAAGGGCACCGTGGGCACTTCCACCATGGGCAATGTCACCATGGGCACTATCACTGTGAGCACTGTCAACATGAGCACGTCACCATGGGCACTGTCAACATGGGTACTATCTCGAAGGGCAATGTCACCATGAGCATTGTCAGGAAGGGCAATTTCACCATGAGCACTGTCACCAAAGGCACTATCACCATGAGCAATGTCACTGTGGGCCGTGTCACCAGGGGCACTATCACCATGGTTAATGTTCTCATTGGCACTTTCCCCGTGAGCACTGTCACCCTGGGCACTGTCATCATGGGCACGGTCACCGTGAGCACTATCTCCATGAGCACAGCCACAGTGAACACCATCACCATAATCACTGGCCTCATCGGTACTGTCACCATGAGCACTGCCACAATGAGCACTGTCAGCATGGGCACTTCCCCCATGAGCACTGTCACTATGAGAACTGCTAGCATGGGTATTTTCACCATGAGTACTCTCACCCTCTGTATTGTCACCATTTGCACTGTCACCATCAGGACTATTACCGTGAGTGCTATCACCGTGAGATCTCTCACCATGGTCACTGTCACCATGGCACCTTGCACAATGCGTGCTGTCAACATGAGTGCTGTCACCATTGGCACTATCACCGTGAGCATTCTCACTGTGGTCAGAGTCAACATGGGCTCTGTCACCATGAGCACTGTCACCATAGGCAATGTCACCGTGGTCAGTGTCACCATGAGCAATGTCTCCATGGGCACTCCTACAGTGGGCACTGTCACTGTGCGAACTGTCACCATGGTTACTGCCACTATGAGCAGTGTCTCTGTGAGTACTGTCAGCATGGGTTTTTACCGTGAGCACTGTCACCATGAGCCCTGTCACCATTTTTCAGTGCCACCATGTGCACTACCACCATGTGCACTCTCACCATGGGCACTATCACCGATAACACTGTCACCATAAGTACTGTCTGCATGGGCACTGTCACCAAGGGCACGGCCAACATGTGACCTGTAACCATTGTCAGTGTCACTGTGAGAAGTGTCACCATGGGAATTAACAACATAGGCACTCTCATCATGAGCACTGTCACCATGAGCACTGACACCACGAGCACTGTCACCCAGGGCAGTGCCACCATGAGCACTGTCACCATAACTCTTGCTATGAGAATTGTAACCATGGGCAATTTCTCAATGAGTAATGTCACCATGTGTATTTTCACCTTGGGCACTCTCAAAGTAAACAGTATTACCATGAGCACTTTCACTGTGAACACTGTCACCATGGGCACTGGCACAATGTGGTGTGTCACCATGAGCCATGTCACCATGGGAAATGTCACTGTGAGAAGTGTCACCATAGGCAATGTCACCATGGGCAATGTCACCATGGGAACTGCCATTTTGAGCACTGTCACCATGGGTACTACAACCATGAGTACTGTCACCATGAGTAATTTAACCATTGGCAGTATGACCATGTGCACTGTCACCATGGGCACTATCACCATGACAACTCTCAGCGTGAGCACTGTCACTGTTGGAAATGGCATTGTGTGCAATTCCACCATGGGCAATGTCACCATGGACATTATCGCTGTGAGCACTGTCAATATGAGCACGTCAACATGAGCCCTGTCACCATGGGCAATGTCACTGTGAGAAGTGTCACTATAGGCAATGTCACCGTGGGCACTGTCACCATGGTCACTGCCACCACTGTCACTGTGATTTTGAGCACTGTCACCATGGGTACTGCAACCATGAGCGCTGTCACCATGAGCACTGTCACCATTGCAAGTATCACCATGTGCACTGTCACCATGGGCACTATCACAATGAGAACTGTCAGCATGGGCACTGTCACTCTTGGCAATGTCACCATGGGCACTATCACTTTGAGCACTGTCAACATGAGCACGTCACCATGGGCACTGTCAACATGGGTACTATCTCGAAGGTCAATGTCACCATGAGCATTGTCAGGATGGGCAACTTCACCGTGAGCACTGTCACCAATGGCACTATCACCATGAGCAATGTCACTGTGGGCCGTGTCACCAGGGGCACTATCACCATGGTTAATGTTATCATTGGCAATTTCCCCGTGAGCACTGTCACCCTGGGCACTGTCATCATGGGCACGGTCACCGTGAGCACTATCTCCATGAGCACAGCCACTGTGAACACCATCACCATAATCACTGGCCTCATCGGTACTGTCACCATGAGCACTGCCACAATGAGCACTGTCAGCATGGGCACATCCCCCATGAGCACTGTCACTATGAGAACTGCTACCATGGGTATTTTCACCATGTGTACTGTCACCCTGTGTATTGTCACCATTTGCACTGTCACCATGAGGACTATTACCGTGAGCGCTATCACCGTGAGATCTCTCACCATGGTCACTGTCACCATGTCACCTTGCACAATGGTGGCTGTCAACATGAGTGCTGGCACCATCGGCACTATCACTGTGAGCATTCTCACTGTGGTCAGTGTCACCATGGGCACTGTCACCATGAGCACTGTCACCATAGGCAATGTCACCATGGTCAGTGTCACCATGAGCACTGTCAACATGGGCACTCATACAGTGGGCACTGTCACTGTGAGCACTGTCACCTTGGGTACTGCCACCATGAGCGCTGTCCCCATGAGCACTGTCACCATTGTGAGTATCACAATGTGCACTGTCACCATGGGCACTGGCACAATGTCGTGTGTCACCTTGAGCAATGTCACCATGGGAAATGTCACCGTGAGATGTGTCACCACAGGCAATGTCACCATGGGCAATGTCACCATGGGAAATGCCATTTTGCACACTGTCACCATGGGTACTGCAACCATGAGTACTGTCACCATTGGCAGTATGACCATGTGCACTGTCACCATGGGCACTATCACCATGACAACTCTCAGCGTGAGCACTGTCACTGTGGGAACTGGCATTGTGTGCAATTCCACCATGGGCAATGTCACCATGGGCACTATCACTGTGAGCACTGTCAATATAAGCACGTCAGCATGAGCCCTGTCACCATTGGCAATGTCACCGTGAGAAGTGTCACTATAGGCGATGTCACCGTGGGCACTGTCACCATGGTCACTGCCACCACTGTCACTGTCATTTTGAGCACTGTCACCATGGGTATTGCAACCATGAGCACTGTCACCATGAGCACTGTCACCATTGCGATTATCACCATGTGTACTGTCACCATGGGCACTATCACAATGAGAACTGTCAGCGTGGGCACTGTCACTGTTGGCAAGGGCACCGTGGGCACTTCCACCATGGGCAATGTCACCATGGGCACTATCACTGTGAGCACTGTCAACATGAGCACGTCACCATGGGCACTGTCAACATGGGTACTATCTCGAAGGGCAATGTCACCATGAGCATTGTCAGGAAGGGCAATTTCACCATGAGCACTGTCACCAAAGGCACTATCACCATGAGCAATGTCACTGTGGGCCGTGTCACCAGGGGCACTATCACCATGGTTAATGTTATCATTGGCACTTTCCCCGTGAGCACTGTCACCCTGGGCACTGTCATCATGGGCACGGTCACCGTGAGCACTATCTCCATGAGCACAGCCACAGTGAACACCATCACCATAATCACTGGCCTCATCGGTACTGTCACCATGAGCACTGCCACAATGAGCACTGTCAGCATGGGCACTTCCCCCATGAGCACTGTCACTATGAGAACTGCTAGCATGGGTATTTTCACCATGAGTACTCTCACCCTCTGTATTGTCACCATTTGCACTGTCACCATCAGGACTATTACCGTGAGTGCTATCACCGTGAGATCTCTCACCATGGTCACTGTCACCATGGCACCTTGCACAATGCGTGCTGTCAACATGAGTGCTGTCACCATTGGCACTATCACCGTGAGCATTCTCACTGTGGTCAGAGTCAACATGGGCTCTGTCACCATGAGCACTGTCACCATAGGCAATGTCACCGTGGTCAGTGTCACCATGAGCAATGTCTCCATGGGCACTCCTACAGTGGGCACTGTCACTGTGCGAACTGTCACCATGGTTACTGCCACTATGAGCAGTGTCTCTGTGAGTACTGTCAGCATGGGTTTTTACCGTGAGCACAGTCACCATGAGCCCTGTCACCATTTTCCAGTGCCACCATGTGCACTACCACCATGTGCACTCTCACCATGGGCACTATCACCGATAACACTGTCACCATAAGTACTGTCTGCATGGGCACTGTCACCAAGGGCACGGCCAACATGTGACCTGTAACCATTGTCAGTGTCACTGTGAGAAGTGTCACCATGGGAATTAACAACATAGGCACTCTCATCATGAGCACTGTCACCATGAGCACTGACACCACGAGCACTGTCACCCAGGGCAGTGCCACCATGAGCACTGTCACCATAACTCTTGCTATGAGAATTGTAACCATGGGCAATTTCTCAATGAGTAATGTCACCATGTGTATTTTCACCTTGGGCACTCTCAAAGTAAACAGTATTACCATGAGCACTTTCACTGTGAACACTGTCACCATGGGCACTGGCACAATGTGGTGTGTCACCATGAGCCATGTCACCATGGGAAATGTCACCGTGAGAAGTGTCACCATAGGCAATGTCACCATGGGCAATGTCACCATGGGAACTGCCATTTTGAGCACTGTCACCATGGGTACTGCAACCATGAGTACTGTCAGCATGAGTAATTTAACCATTGGCAGTATGACCATGTGCACTGTCACCATGGGCACTATCACCATGACAACTCTCAGCGTGAGCACTGTCACTGTTGGAAATGGCATTGTGTGCAATTCCACCATGGGCAATGTCACCATGGACATTATCGCTGTGAGCACTGTCAATATGAGCACGTCAACATGAGCCCTGTCACCATGGGCAATGTCACTGTGAGAAGTGTCACTATAGGCAATGTCACCGTGGGCACTGTCACCATGGTCACTGCCACCACTGTCACTGTCATTTTGAGCACTGTCACCATGGGTACTGCAACCATGAGCGCTGTCACCATGAGCACTGTCACCATTGCAAGTATCACCATGTGCACTGTCACCATGGGCACTATCACAATGAGAACTGTCAGCATGGGCACTGTCACTCTTGGCAATGTCACCATGGGCACTATCACTTTGAGCACTGTCAACATGAGCACGTCACCATGGGCACTGTCAACATGGGTACTATCTCGAAGGTCAATGTCACCATGAGCATTGTCAGGATGGGCAACTTCACCGAGAGCACTGTCACCAATGGCACTATCACCATGAGCAATGTCACTGTGGGCCGTGTCACCAGGGGCACTATCACCATGGTTAATGTTATCATTGGCAATTTCCCCGTGAGCACTGTCACCCTGGGCACTGTCATCATGGGCACGGTCACCGTGAGCACTATCTCCATGAGCACAGCCACTGTGAACACCATCACCATAATCACTGGCCACATCGGTACTGTCACCATGAGCACTGCCACAATGAGCACTGTCAGCATGGGCACATCCCCCATGAGCACTGTCACTATGAGAACTGCTACCATGGGTATTTTCACCATGTGTACTGTCACCCTCTGTATTGTCACCATTTGCACTGTCACCATGAGGACTATTACCGTGAGCGCTATCACCGTGAGATCTCTCACCATGGTCACTGTCACCATGGCACCTTGCACAATGGGGGCTGTCAACATGAGTTCTGGCACCATCGGCACTATCACTGTGAGCATTCTCACTGTGGTCAGTGTCACCATGGGCACTGTCACCATGAGCACTGTCACCATAGGCAATGTCACCATGGTCAGTGTCACCATGAGCACTGTCAACATGGGCACTCATACAGTGGGCACTGTCACTGTGAGCACTGTCACCTTGGGTACTGCCACCATGAGCGCTGTCCCCATGAGCACTGTCACCATTGTGAGTATCACAATGTGCACTGTCACCATGGGCACTGGCACAATGTCGTGTGTCACCTTGAGCAATGTCACCATGGGAAATGTCACCGTGAGATGTGTCACCATAGGCAATGTCACCATGGGCAATGTCACCATGGGAAATGCCATTTTGCACACTGTCACCATGGGTACTGCAACCATGAGTACTGTCACCATTGGCAGTATGACCATGTGCACTGTCACCATGGGCACTATCACCATGACAACTCTCAGCGTGAGCACTGTCACTGTGGGAACTGGCATTGTGTGCAATTCCACCATGGGCAATGTCACCATGGGCACTATCACTGTGAGCACTGTCAATATAAGCACGTCAGCATGAGCCCTGTCACCATTGGCAATGTCACCGTGAGAAGTGTCACTATAGGCGATGTCACCGTGGACACTGTCACCATGGTCACTGCCACCACTGTCACTGTCATTTTGAGCACTGTCACCATGGGTATTGCAACCATGAGCACTGTCACCATGAGCACTGTCACCATTGCGATTATCACCATGTGTACTGTCACCATGGGCACTATCACAATGAGAACTGTCAGCGTGGGCACTGTCACTGTTGGCAAGGGCACCGTGGGCACTGCCACCATGGGCAATGTCACCATGGGCACTATCACTGTGAGCACTGTCAACATGAGCACGTCACCATGGGCACTGTCAACATGGGTACTATCTCGAAGGGCAATGTCACCATGAGCATTGTCAGGAAGGGCAATTTCACCATGAGCACTGTCACCAAAGGCACTATCACCATGAGCAATGTCACTGTGGGCCGTGTCACCAGGGGCACTATCACCATGGTTAATGTTATCATTGGCACTTTCCCCGTGAGCACTGTCACCCTGGGCACTGTCATCATGGGCACGGTCACCGTGAGCACTATCTCCATGAGCACAGCCACAGTGAACACCATCACCATAATCACTGGCCTCATCGGTACTGTCACCATGAGCACTGCCACAATGAGCACTGTCAGCATGGGCACTTCCCCCATGAGCACTGTCACTATGAGAACTGCTAGCATGGGTATTTTCACCATGAGTACTCTCACCCTCTGTATTGTCACCATTTGCACTGTCACCATCAGGACTATTACCGTGAGTGCTATCACCGTGAGATCTCTCACCATGGTCACTGTCACCATGGCACCTTGCACAATGCGTGCTGTCAACATGAGTGCTGTCACCATTGGCACTATCACCGTGAGCATTCTCACTGTGGTCAGAGTCAACATGGGCTCTGTCACCATGAGCACTGTCACCATAGGCAATGTCACCGTGGTCAGTGTCACCATGAGCAATGTCTCCATGGGCACTCCTACAGTGGGCACTGTCACTGTGCGAACTGTCACCATGGTTACTGCCACTATGAGCAGTGTCTCTGTGAGTACTGTCAGCATGGGTTTTTACCGTGAGCACTGTCACCATGAGCCCTGTCACCATTTTCCAGTGCCACCATGTGCACTACCACCATGTGCACTCTCACCATGGGCACTATCACCGATAACACTGTCACCATAAGTACTGTCTGCATGGGCACTGTCACCAAGGGCACGGCCAACATGTGACCTGTAACCATTGTCAGTGTCACTGTGAGAAGTGTCACCATGGGAATTAACAACATAGGCACTCTCATCATGAGCACTGTCACCATGAGCACTGACACCACGAGCACTGTCAGCCAGGGCAGTGCCACCATGAGCACTGTCACCATAACTCTTGCTATGAGAATTGTAACCATGGGCAATTTCTCAATGAGTAATGTCACCATGTGTATTTTCACCTTGGGCACTCTCAAAGTAAACAGTATTACCATGAGCACTTTCACTGTGAACACTGTCACCATGGGCACTGGCACAATGTGGTGTGTCACCATGAGCCATGTCACCATGGGAAATGTCACCGTGAGAAGTGTCACCATAGGCAATGTCACCATGGGCAATGTCACCATGGGAACTGCCATTTTGAGCACTGTCACCATGGGTACTGCAACCATGAGTACTGTCAGCATGAGTAATTTAACCATTGGCAGTATGACCATGTGCACTGTCACCATGGGCACTATCACCATGACAACTCTCAGCGTGAGCACTGTCACTGTTGGAAATGGCATTGTGTGCAATTCCACCATGGGCAATGTCACCATGGACATTATCGCTGTGAGCACTGTCAATATGAGCACGTCAACATGAGCCCTGTCACCATGGGCAATGTCACTGTGAGAAGTGTCACTATAGGCAATGTCACCGTGGGCACTGTCACCATGGTCACTGCCACCACTGTCACTGTCATTTTGAGCACTGTCACCATGGGTACTGCAACCATGAGCGCTGTCACCATGAGCACTGTCACCATTGCAAGTATCACCATGTGCACTGTCACCATGGGCACTATCACAATGAGAACTGTCAGCATGGGCACTGTCACTCTTGGCAATGTCACCATGGGCACTATCACTTTGAGCACTGTCAACATGAGCACGTCACCATGGGCACTGTCAACATGGGTACTATCTCGAAGGTCAATGTCACCATGAGCATTGTCAGGATGGGCAACTTCACCGTGAGCACTGTCACCAATGGCACTATCACCATGAGCAATGTCACTGTGGGCCGTGTCACCAGGGGCACTATCACCATGGTTAATGTTATCTTTGGCAATTTCCCTGTGAGCACTGTCACCCTGGGCACTGTCATCATGGGCACGGTCACCGTGAGCACTATCTCCATGAGCACAGCCACTGTGAACACCATCACCATAATCACTGGCCACATCGGTACTGTCACCATGAGCACTGCCACAATGAGCACTGTCAGCATGGGCACATCCCCCATGAGCACTGTCACTATGAGAACTGCTACCATGGGTATTTTCACCATGTGTACTGTCACCCTGTGTATTCTCACCATTTGCACTGTCACCATGAGGACTATTACCGTGAGCGCTATCACCGTGAGATCTCTCACCATGGTCACTGTCACCATGGCACCTTGCACAATGTGTGCTGTCAACATGAGTTCTGGCACCATCGGCACTATCACTGTGAGCATTCTCACTGTGGTCAGTGTCACCATGGGCACTGTCACCATGAGCACTGTCACCATAGGCAATGTCACCATGGTCAGTGTCACCATGAGCACTGTCAACATGGGCACTCATACAGTGGGCACTGTCACTGTGAGCACTGTCACCTTGGGTACTGCCACCATGAGCGCTGTCACCATGAGCACTGTCACCATTGTGAGTATCACAATGTGCACTGTCACCATGGGCACTGGCACAATGTCGTGTGTCACCTTGAGCAATGTCACCATGGGAAATGTCACCGTGAGATGTGTCACCACAGGCAATGTCACCATGGGCAATGTCACCATGGGAAATGCCATTTTGCACACTGTCACCATGGGTACTGCAACCATGAGTACTGTCACCATTGGCAGTATGACCATGTGCACTGTCACCATGGGCACTATCACCATGACAACACTCAGCGTGAGCACTGTCACTGTGGGAACTGGCATTGTGTGCAATTCCACCATGGGCAATGTCACCATGGGCACTATCACTGTGAGCACTGTCAATATAAGCACGTCAGCATGAGCCCTGTCACCATTGGCAATGTCACCGTGAGAAGTGTCACTATAGGCGATGTCACCGTGGGCACTGTCACCATGGTCACTGCCACCACTGTCACTGTCATTTTGAGCACTGTCACCATGGGTATTGCAACCATGAGCACTGTCACCATGAGCACTGTCACCATTGCGATTATCACCATGTGTACTGTCACCATGGGCACTATCACAATGAGAACTGTCAGCGTGGGCACTGTCACTGTTGGCAAGGGCACCGTGGGCACTGCCACCATGGGCAATGTCACCATGGGCACTATCACTGTGAGCAATGTCAACATGAGCACGTCACCATGGGCACTGTCAACATGGGTACTATCTCGAAGGGCAATGTCACCATGAGCATTGTCAGGAAGGGCAATTTCACCATGAGCACTGTCACCAAAGGCACTATCACCATGAGCAATGTCACTGTGGGCCGTGTCACCAGGGGCACTATCACCATGGTTAATGTTATCATTGGCACTTTCCCCGTGAGCACTGTCACCCTGGGCACTGTCATCATGGGCACGGTCACCGTGAGCACTATCTCCATGAGCACAGCCACAGTGAACACCATCACCATAATCACTGGCCTCATCGGTACTGTCACCATGAGCACTGCCACAATGAGCACTGTCAGCATGGGCACTTCCCCCATGAGCACTGTCACTATGAGAACTGCTAGCATGGGTATTTTCACCATGAGTACTCTCACCCTCTGTATTGTCACCATTTGCACTGTCACCATCAGGACTATTACCGTGAGTGCTATCACCGTGAGATCTCTCACCATGGTCACTGTCACCATGGCACCTTGCACAATGCGTGCTGTCAACATGAGTGCTGTCACCATTGGCACTATCACCGTGAGCATTCTCACTGTGGTCAGAGTCAACATGGGCTCTGTCACCATGAGCACTGTCACCATAGGCAATGTCACCGTGGTCAGTGTCACCATGAGCAATGTCTCCATGGGCACTCCTACAGTGGGCACTGTCACTGTGCGAACTGTCACCATGGTTACTGCCACTATGAGCAGTGTCTCTGTGAGTACTGTCAGCATGGGTTTTTACCGTGAGCACTGTCACCATGAGCCCTGTCACCATTTTCCAGTGCCACCATGTGCACTACCACCATGTGCACTCTCACCATGGGCACTATCACCGATAACACTGTCACCATAAGTACTGTCTGCATGGGCACTGTCACCAAGGGCACGGCCAACATGTGACCTGTAACCATTGTCAGTGTCACTGTGAGAAGTGTCACCATGGGAATTAACAACATAGGCACTCTCATCATGAGCACTGTCACCATGAGCACTGACACCACGAGCACTGTCAGCCAGGGCAGTGCCACCATGAGCACTGTCACCATAACTCTTGCTATGAGAATTGTAACCATGGGCAATTTCTCAATGAGTAATGTCACCATGTGTATTTTCACCTTGGGCACTCTCAAAGTAAACAGTATTACCATGAGCACTTTCACTGTGAACACTGTCACCATGGGCACTGGCACAATGTGGTGTGTCACCATGAGCCATGTCACCATGGGAAATGTCACCGTGAGAAGTGTCACCATAGGCAATGTCACCATGGGCAATGTCACCATGGGAACTGCCATTTTGAGCACTGTCACCATGGGTACTGCAACCATGAGTACTGTCAGCATGAGTAATTTAACCATTGGCAGTATGACCATGTGCACTGTCACCATGGGCACTATCACCATGACAACTCTCAGCGTGAGCACTGTCACTGTTGGAAATGGCATTGTGTGCAATTCCACCATGGGCAATGTCACCATGGACATTATTGCTGTGAGCACTGTCAATATGAGCACGTCAACATGAGCCCTGTCACCATGGGCAATGTCACTGTGAGAAGTGTCACTATAGGCAATGTCACCGTGGGCACTGTCACCATGGTCACTGCCACCACTGTCACTGTCATTTTGAGCACTGTCACCATGGGTACTGCAACCATGAGCGCTGTCACCATGAGCACTGTCACCATTGCAAGTATCACCATGTGCACTGTCACCATGGGCACTATCACAATGAGAACTGTCAGCATGGGCACTGTCACTCTTGGCAATGTCACCATGGGCACTATCACTTTGAGCACTGTCAACATGAGCACGTCACCATGGGCACTGTCAACATGGGTACTATCTCGAAGGTCAATGTCACCATGAGCATTGTCAGGATGGGCAACTTCACCGTGAGCACTGTCACCAATGGCACTATCACCATGAGCAATGTCACTGTGGGCCGTGTCACCAGGGGCACTATCACCATGGTTAATGTTATCTTTGGCAATTTCCCTGTGAGCACTGTCACCCTGGGCACTGTCATCATGGGCACGGTCACCGTGAGCACTATCTCCATGAGCACAGCCACTGTGAACACCATCACCATAATCACTGGCCACATCGGTACTGTCACCATGAGCACTGCCACAATGAGCACTGTCAGCATGGGCACATCCCCCATGAGCACTGTCACTATGAGAACTGCTACCATGGGTATTTTCACCATGTGTACTGTCACCCTCTGTATTGTCACCATTTGCACTGTCACCATGAGGACTATTACCGTGAGCGCTATCACCGTGAGATCTCTCACCATGGTCACTGTCACCATGGCACCTTGCACAATGGTGGCTGTCAACATGAGTTCTGGCACCATCGGCACTATCACTGTGAGCATTCTCACTGTGGTCAGTGTCACCATGGGCACTGTCACCATGAGCACTGTCACCATAGGCAATGTCACCATGGTCAGTGTCACCATGAGCACTGTCAACATGGGCACTCATACAGTGGGCACTGTCACTGTGAGCACTGTCACCTTGGGTACTGCCACCATGAGCGCTGTCCCCATGAGCACTGTCACCATTGTGAGTATCACAATGTGCACTGTCACCATGGGCACTGGCACAATGTCGTGTGTCACCTTGAGCAATGTCACCATGGGAAATGTCACCGTGAGATGTGTCACCACAGGCAATGTCACCATGGGCAATGTCACCATGGGAAATGCCATTTTGCACACTGTCACCATGGGTACTGCAACCATGAGTACTGTCACCATTGGCAGTATGACCATGTGCACTGTCACCATGGGCACTATCACCATGACAACTCTCAGCGTGAGCACTGTCACTGTGGGAACTGGCATTGTGTGCAATTCCACCATGGGCAATGTCACCATGGGCACTATCACTGTGAGCACTGTCAATATAAGCACGTCAGCATGAGCCCTGTCACCATTGGCAATGTCACCGTGAGAAGTGTCACTATAGGCGATGTCACCGTGGGCACTGTCACCATGGTCACTGCCACCACTGTCACTGTCATTTTGAGCACTGTCACCATGGGTATTGCAACCATGAGCACTGTCACCATGAGCACTGTCACCATTGCGATTATCACCATGTGTACTGTCACCATGGGCACTATCACAATGAGAACTGTCAGCGTGGGCACTGTCACTGTTGGCAAGGGCACCGTGGGCACTGCCACCATGGGCAATGTCACCATGGGCACTATCACTGTGAGCAATGTCAACATGAGCACGTCACCATGGGCACTGTCAACATGGGTACTATCTCGAAGGGCAATGTCACCATGAGCATTGTCAGGAAGGGCAATTTCACCATGAGCACTGTCACCAAAGGCACTATCACCATGAGCAATGTCACTGTGGGCCGTGTCACCAGGGGCACTATCACCATGGTTAATGTTATCATTGGCACTTTCCCCGTGAGCACTGTCACCCTGGGCACTGTCATCATGGGCACGGTCACCGTGAGCACTATCTCCATGAGCACAGCCACAGTGAACACCATCACCATAATCACTGGCCTCATCGGTACTGTCACCATGAGCACTGCCACAATGAGCACTGTCAGCATGGGCACTTCCCCCATGAGCACTGTCACTATGAGAACTGCTAGCATGGGTATTTTCACCATGAGTACTGTCACCCTCTGTATTGTCACCATTTGCACTGTCACCATCAGGACTATTACCGTGAGTGCTATCACCGTGAGATCTCTCACCATGGTCACTGTCACCATGGCACCTTGCACAATGCGTGCTGTCAACATGAGTGCTGTCACCATTGGCACTATCACCGTGAGCATTCTCACTGTGGTCAGAGTCAACATGGGCTCTGTCACCATGAGCACTGTCACCATAGGCAATGTCACCGTGGTCAGTGTCACCATGAGCAATGTCTCCATGGGCACTCCTACAGTGGGCACTGTCACTGTGCGAACTGTCACCATGGTTACTGCCACTATGAGCAGTGTCTCTGTGAGTACTCTCAGCATGGGTTTTTACCGTGAGCACTGTCACCATGAGCCCTGTCACCATTTTTCAGTGCCACCATGTGCACTACCACCATGTGCACTCTCACCATGGGCACTATCACCGATAACACTGTCACCATAAGTACTGTCTGCATGGGCACTGTCACCAAGGGCACGGCCAACATGTGACCTGTAACCATTGTCAGTGTCACTGTGAGAAGTGTCACCATGGGAATTAACAACATAGGCACTCTCATCATGAGCACTGTCACCATGAGCACTGACACCACGAGCACTGTCACCCAGGGCAGTGCCACCATGAGCACTGTCACCATAACTCTTGCTATGAGAATTGTAACCATGGGCAATTTCTCAATGAGTAATGTCACCATGTGTATTTTCACCTTGGGCACTCTCAAAGTAAACAGTATTACCATGAGCACTTTCACTGTGAACACTGTCACCATGGGCACTGGCACAATGTGGTGTGTCACCATGAGCCATGTCACCATGGGAAATGTCACCGTGAGAAGTGTCACCATAGGCAATGTCACCATGGGCAATGTCACCATGGGAACTGCCATTTTGAGCACTGTCACCATGGGTACTACAACCATGAGTACTGTCACCATGAGTAATTTAACCATTGGCAGTATGACCATGTGCACTGTCACCATGGGCACTATCACCATGACAACTCTCAGCGTGAGCACTGTCACTGTTGGAAATGGCATTGTGTGCAATTCCACCATGGGCAATGTCACCATGGACATTATCGCTGTGAGCACTGTCAATATGAGCACGTCAACATGAGCCCTGTCACCATGGGCAATGTCACTGTGAGAAGTGTCACTATAGGCAATGTCACCGTGGGCACTGTCACCATGGTCACTGCCACCACTGTCACTGTCATTTTGAGCACTGTCACCATGGGTACTGCAACCATGAGCGCTGTCACCATGAGCACTGTCACCATTGCAAGTATCACCATGTGCACTGTCACCATGGGCACTATCACAATGAGAACTGTCAGCATGGGCACTGTCACTCTTGGCAATGTCACCATGGGCACTATCACTTTGAGCACTGTCAACATGAGCACGTCACCATGGGCACTGTCAACATGGGTACTATCTCGAAGGTCAATGTCACCATGAGCATTGTCAGGATGGGCAACTTCACCGTGAGCACTGTCACCAATGGCACTATCACCATGAGCAATGTCACTGTGGGCCGTGTCACCAGGGGCACTATCACCATGGTTAATGTTATCATTGGCACTTTCCCCGTGAGCACTGTCACCCTGGGCACTGTCATCATGGGCACGGTCACCGTGAGCACTATCTCCATGAGCACAGCCACTGTGAACACCATCACCATAATCACTGGCCTCATCGGTACTGTCACCATGAGCACTGCCACAATGAGCACTGTCAGCATGGGCACATCCCCCATGAGCACTGTCACTATGAGAACTGCTACCATGGGTATTTTCACCATGTGTACTGTCACCCTGTGTATTGTCACCATTTGCACTGTCACCATGAGGACTATTACCGTGAGCGCTATCACCGTGAGATCTCTCACCATGGTCACTGTCACCATGTCACCTTGCACAATGGTGGCTGTCAACATGAGTGCTGGCACCATTGGCACTATCACTGTGAGCATTCTCACTGTGGTCAGTGTCACCATGGGCACTGTCACCATGAGCACTGTCACCATAGGCAATGTCACCATGGTCAGTGTCACCATGAGCACTGTCAAAATGGGCACTCATACAGTGGGCACTGTCACTGTGAGCACTGTCACCTTGGGTACTGCCACCATGAGCGCTGTCACGATGAGCACTGTCACCATTGCGAGTATCACAATGTGCACTGTCACCATGGGCACTGGCACAATGTCGTGTGTCACCTTGAGCAATGTCACCATGGGAAATGTCACCGTGAGATGTGTCACCATAGGCAATGTCACCATGGGCAATGTCACCATGGGAAATGCCATTTTGCACACTGTCACCATGGGTACTGCAACCATGAGTACTGTCACCATTGGCAGTATGACCATGTGCACTGTCACCATGGGCACTATCACCATGACAACTCTCAGCGTGAGCACTGTCACTGTGGGGACTGGCATTGTGTGCAATTCCACCATGGGCAATGTCACCATGGGCACTATCACTGTGAGCACTGTCAATATAAGCACGTCAACATGAGCCCTGTCACCATTGGCAATGTCACCGTGAGAAGTGTCACTATAGGCGATGTCACCGTGGGCACGGTCACCATGGTCACTGCCACCACTGTCACTGTCATTTTGAGCACTGTCACCATGGGTATTGCAACCATGAGCACTGTCACCATGAGCACAGTCACCATTGCGATTATCACCATGTGTACTGTCACCATGGGCACTATCACAATGAGAACTGTCAGCGTGGGCACTGTCACTGTTGGCAAGGGCACCGTGGGCACTTCCACCATGGGCAATGTCACCATGGGCACTATCACTGTGAGCACTGTCAACATGAGCACGTCACCATGGGCACTGTCAACATGGGTTCTATCTCGAAGGGCAATGTCACCATGAGCATTGTCAGGAAGGGCAATTTCACCATGAGCACTGTCACCAAAGGCACTAATACCATGAGCAATGTCACTGTGGGCCGTGTCACCAGGGGCACTATCACCATGGTTAATGTTATCATTGGCACTTTCCCCGTGAGCACTGTCACCCTGGGCACTGTCATCATGGGCACGGTCACCGTGAGCACTATCTCCATGAGCACAGCCACTGTGAACACCATCACCATAATCACTGGCCTCATCGGTACTGTCACCATGAGCACTGCCACAATGAGCACTGTCAGCATGGGCACTTCCCCCATGAGCACTGTCACTATGAGAACTGCTAGCATGGGTATTTTCACCATGAGTACTGTCACCCTCTGTATTGTCACCATTTGCACTGTCACCATCAGGACTATTACCGTGAGTGCTATCACCGTGAGATCTCTCACCATGGTCACTGTCACCATGGCACCTTGCACAATGCGTGCTGTCAACATGAGTGCTGTCACCATTGGCACTATCACCGTGAGCATTCTCACTGTGGTCAGAGTCAACATGGGCTCTGTCACCATGAGCACTGTCACCATAGGCAATGTCACCATGGTCAGTGTCACCATGAGCAATGTCTCCATGGGCACTCCTACAGTGGGCACTGTCACTGTGCGAACTGTCACCATGGTTACTGCCACTATGAGCAGTGTCTCTGTGAGTACTGTCAGCATGGGTTTTTACCGTGAGCACTGTCACCATGAGCCCTGTCACCATTTTTCAGTGCCACCATGTGCACTACCACCATGTGCACTCTCACCATGGGCACTATCACCGATAACACTGTCACCATAAGTACTGTCTGCATGGGCACTGTCACCAAGGGCACGGCCAACATGTGACCTGTAACCATTGTCAGTGTCACTGTGAGAAGTGTCACCATGGGAATTAACAACATAGGCACTCTCATCATGAGCACTGTCACCATGAGCACTGACACCACGAGCACTGTCACCCAGGGCAGTGCCACCATGAGCACTGTCACCATAACTGTTGCTATGAGAATTGTAACCATGGGCAATTTCTCAATGAGTAATGTCACCATGTGTATTTTCACCTTGGGCACTCTCAAAGTAAACAGTATTACCATGAGCACTTTCACTGTGAACACTGTCACCATGGGCACTGGCACAATGTGGTGTGTCACCATGAGCCATGTCACCATGGGAAATGTCACCGTGAGAAGTGTCACCATAGGCAATGTCACCATGGGCAATGTCACCATGGGAACTGCCATTTTGAGCACTGTCACCATGGGTACTACAACCATGAGTACTGTCACCATGAGTAATTTAACCATTGGCAGTATGACCATGTGCACTGTCACCATGGGCACTATCACCATGACAACTCTCAGCGTGAGCACTGTCACTGTTGGAAATGGCATTGTGTGCAATTCCACCATGGGCAATGTCACCATGGACATTATCGCTGTGAGCACTGTCAATATGAGCACGTCAACATGAGCCCTGTCACCATGGGCAATGTCACTGTGAGAAGTGTCACTATAGGCAATGTCACCGTGGGCACTGTCACCATGGTCACTGCCACCACTGTCACTGTCATTTTGAGCACTGTCACCATGGGTACTGCAACCATGAGCGCTGTCACCATGAGCACTGTCACCATTGCAAGTATCACCATGTGCACTGTCACCATGGGCACTATCACAATGAGAACTGTCAGCATGGGCACTGTCACTCTTGGCAATGTCACCATGGGCACTATCACTTTGAGCACTGTCAACATGAGCACGTCACCATGGGCACTGTCAACATGGGTACTATCTCGAAGGTCAATGTCACCATGAGCATTGTCAGGATGGGCAACTTCACCGTGAGCACTGTCACCAATGGCACTATCACCATGAGCAATGTCACTGTGGGCCGTGTCACCAGGGGCACTCTCACCATGGTTAATGTTATCATTGGCACTTTCCCCGTGAGCACTGTCACCCTGGGCACTGTCATCATGGGCACGGTCACCGTGAGCACTATCTCCATGAGCACAGCCACTGTGAACACCATCACCATAATCACTGGCCTCATCGGTACTGTCACCATGAGCACTGCCACAATGAGCACTGTCAGCATGGGCACATCCCCCATGAGAACTGTCACTATGAGAACTGCTACCATGGGTATTTTCACCATGTGTACTGTCACCCTGTGTATTGTCACCATTTGCACTGTCACCATGAGGACTATTACCGTGAGCGCTATCACCGTGAGATCTCTCACCATGGTCACTGTCACCATGGCACCTTGCACAATGCGTGCTGTCAACATGAGTGCTGGCACCATTGGCACTATCACTGTGAGCATTCTCACTGTGGTCAGTGTCACCATGGGCACTGTCACCATGAGCACTGTCACCATAGGCAATGTCACCATGGTCAGTGTCACCATGAGCACTGTCAACATGGGCACTCATACAGTGGGCACTGTCACTGTGAGCACTGTCACCTTGGGTACTGCCACCATGAGCGCTGTCACCATGAGCACTGTCACCATTGTGAGTATCACAATGTGCACTGTCACCATGGGCACTGGCACAATATCGTGTGTCACCTTGAGCAATGTCACCATGGGAAATGTCACCGTGAGATGTGTCACCATAGGCAATGTCACCATGGGCAATGTCACCATGGGAAATGCCATTTTGCACACTGTCACCATGGGTACTGCAACCATGAGTACTGTCACCATTGGCAGTATGACCATGTGCACTGTCACCATGGGCACTATCACCATGACAACTCTCAGCGTGAGCACTGTCACTGTGGGAACTGGCATTGTGTGCAATTCCACCATGGGCAATGTCACCATGGGCACTATCACTGTGAGCACTGTCAATATAAGCACGTCAACATGAGCCCTGTCACCATTGGCAATGTCACCGTGAGAAGTGTCACTATAGGCAATGTCACCGTGGACACTGTCACCATGGTCACTGCCACCACTGTCACTGTCATTTTGAGCACTGTCACCATGGGTATTGCAACCATGAGCACTGTCACCATGAGCACTGTCACCATTGCGATTATCACCATGTGTACTGTCACCATGGGCACTATCACAATGAGAACTGTCAGCGTGGGCACTGTCACTGTTGGCAAGGGCACCGTGGGCACTTCCACCATGGGCAATGTCACCATGGGCACTATCACTGTGAGCACTGTCAACATGAGCACGTCACCATGGGCACTGCCAACATGGGTACTATCTCGAAGGGCAATGTCACCATGAGCATTGTCAGGAAGGGCAATTTCACCATGAGCACTGTCACCAAAGGCACTATCACCATGAGCAATGTCACTGTGGGCCGTGTCACCAGGGGCACTATCACCATGGTTAATGTTATCATTGGCACTTTCCCCGTGAGCACTGTCACCCTGGGCACTGTCATCATGGGCACGGTCACCGTGAGCACTATCTCCATGAGCACAGCCACAGTGAACACCATCACCATAATCACTGGCCTCATCGGTACTGTCACCATGAGCACTGCCACAATGAGCACTGTCAGCATGGGCACTTCCCCCATGAGCACTGTCACTATGAGAACTGCTAGCATGGGTATTTTCACCATGAGTACTGTCACCCTCTGTATTGTCACCATTTGCACTGTCACCATCAGGACTATTACTGTGAGTGCTATCACCGTGAGATCTCTCACCATGGTCACTGTCACCATGGCACCTTGCACAATGCGTGCTGTCAACATGAGTGCTGTCACCATTGGCACTATCACCGTGAGCATTCTCACTGTGGTCAGAGTCAACATGGGCTCTGTCACCATGAGCACTGTCACCATAGGCAATGTCACCGTGGTCAGTGTCACCATGAGCAATGTCTCCATGGGCACTCCTACAGTGGGCACTGTCACTGTGCGAACTGTCACCATGGTTACTGCCACTATGAGCAGTGTCTCTGTGAGTACTGTCAGCATGGGTTTTTACCGTGAGCACTGTCACCATGAGCCCTGTCACCATTTTTCAGTGCCACCATGTGCACTACCACCATGTGCACTCTCACCATGGGCACTATCACCGATAACACTGTCACCATAAGTACTGTCTGCATGGGCACTGTCACCAAGGGCACGGCCAACATGTGACCTGTAACCATTGTCAGTGTCACTGTGAGAAGTGTCACCATGGGAATTAACAACATAGGCACTCTCATCATGAGCACTGTCACCATGAGCACTGACACCACGAGCACTGTCACCCAGGGCAGTGCCACCATGAGCACTGTCACCATAACTCTTGCTATGAGAATTGTAACCATGGGCAATTTCTCAATGAGTAATGTCACCATGTGTATTTTCACCTTGGGCACTCTCAAAGTAAACAGTATTACCATGACACTTTCACTGTGAACACTGTCACCATGGGCACTGGCACAATGTGGTGTGTCACCATGAGCCATGTCACCATGGGCAATGTCACCGTGAGAAGTGTCACCATAGGCAATGTCACCATGGGCAATGTCACCATGGGAACTGCCATTTTGAGCACTGTCACCATGGGTACTGCAACCATGAGTACTGTCACCATGAGTAATTTAACCATTGGCAGTATGACCATGTGCACTGTCACCATGGGCACTATCACCATGACAACTCTCAGCGTGAGCACTGTCACTGTTGGAAATGGCATTGTGTGCAATTCCACCATGGGCAATGTCACCATGGACATTATCGCTGTGAGCACTGTCAATATGAGCACGTCAACATGAGCCCTGTCACCATGGGCAATGTCACTGTGAGAAGTGTCACTATAGGCAATGTCACCGTGGGCACTGTCACCATGGTCACTGCCACCACTGTCACTGTCATTTTGAGCACTGTCACCATGGGTACTGCAACCATGAGCGCTGTCACCATGAGCACTGTCACCATTGCAAGTATCACCATGTGCACTGTCACCATGGGCACTATCACAATGAGAACTGTCAGCATGGGCACTGTCACTCTTGGCAATGTCACCATGGGCACTATCACTTTGAGCACTGTCAACATGAGCACGTCACCATGGGCACTGTCAACATGGGTACTATCTCGAAGGTCAATGTCACCATGAGCATTGTCAGGATGGGCAACTTCACCGTGAGCACTGTCACCAATGGCACTATCACCATGAGCAATGTCACTGTGGGCCGTGTCACCAGGGGCACTATCACCATGGTTAATGTTATCTTTGGCAATTTCCCTGTGAGCACTGTCACCCTGGGCACTGTCATCATGGGCACGGTCACCGTGAGCACTATCTCCATGAGCACAGCCACTGTGAACACCATCACCATAATCACTGGCCACATCGGTACTGTCACCATGAGCACTGCCACAATGAGCACTGTCAGCATGGGCACATCCCCCATGAGCACTGTCACTATGAGAACTGCTACCATGGGTATTTTCACCATGTGTACTGTCACCCTCTGTATTGTCACCATTTGCACTGTTACCATGAGGACTATTACCGTGAGCGCTATCACCGTGAGATCTCTCACCATGGTCACTGTCACCATGGCACCTTGCACAATGGTGGCTGTCAACATGAGTTCTGGCACCATCGGCACTATCACTGTGAGCATTCTCACTGTGGTCAGTGTCACCATGGGCACTGTCACCATGAGCACTGTCACCATAGGCAATGTCACCATGGTCAGTGTCACCATGAGCACTGTCAACATGGGCACTCATACAGTGGGCACTGTCACTGTGAGCACTGTCACCTTGGGTACTGCCACCATGAGCGCTGTCCCCATGAGCACTGTCACCATTGTGAGTATCACAATGTGCACTGTCACCATGGGCACTGGCACAATGTCGTGTGTCACCTTGAGCAATGTCACCATGGGAAATGTCACCGTGAGATGTGTCACCACAGGCAATGTCACCATGGGCAATGTCACCATGGGAAATGCCATTTTGCACACTGTCACCATGGGTACTGCAACCATGAGTACTGTCACCATTGGCAGTATGACCATGTGCACTGTCACCATGGGCACTATCACCATGACAACTCTCAGCGTGAGCACTGTCACTGTGGGAACTGGCATTGTGTGCAATTCCACCATGGGCAATGTCACCATGGGCACTATCACTGTGAGCACTGTCAATATAAGCACGTCAGCATGAGCCCTGTCACCATTGGCAATGTCACCGTGAGAAGTGTCACTATAGGCGATGTCACCGTGGGCACTGTCACCATGGTCACTGCCACCACTGTCACTGTCATTTTGAGCACTGTCACCATGGGTATTGCAACCATGAGCACTGTCACCATGAGCACTGTCACCATTGCGATTATCACCATGTGTACTGTCACCATGGGCACTATCACAATGAGAACTGTCAGCGTGGGCACTGTCACTGTTGGCAAGGGCACCGTGGGCACTGCCACCATGGGCAATGTCACCATGGGCACTATCACTGTGAGCAATGTCAACATGAGCACGTCACCATGGGCACTGTCAACATGGGTACTATCTCGAAGGGCAATGTCACCATGAGCATTGTCAGGAAGGGCAATTTCACCATGAGCACTGTCACCAAAGGCACTATCACCATGAGCAATGTCACTGTGGGCCGTGTCACCAGGGGCACTATCACCATGGTTAATGTTATCATTGGCACTTTCCCCGTGAGCACTGTCACCCTGGGCACTGTCATCATGGGCACGGTCACCGTGAGCACTATCTCCATGAGCACAGCCACAGTGAACACCATCACCATAATCACTGGCCTCATCGGTACTGTCACCATGAGCACTGCCACAATGAGCACTGTCAGCATGGGCACTTCCCCCATGAGCACTGTCACTATGAGAACTGCTAGCATGGGTATTTTCACCATGAGTACTGTCACCCTCTGTATTGTCACCATTTGCACTGTCACCATCAGGACTATTACCGTGAGTGCTATCACCGTGAGATCTCTCACCATGGTCACTGTCACCATGGCACCTTGCACAATGCGTGCTGTCAACATGAGTGCTGTCACCATTGGCACTATCACCGTGAGCATTCTCACTGTGGTCAGAGTCAACATGGGCTCTGTCACCATGAGCACTGTCACCATAGGCAATGTCACCGTGGTCAGTGTCACCATGAGCAATGTCTCCATGGGCACTCCTACAGTGGGCACTGTCACTGTGCGAACTGTCACCATGGTTACTGCCACTATGAGCAGTGTCTCTGTGAGTACTCTCAGCATGGGTTTTTACCGTGAGCACTGTCACCATGAGCCCTGTCACCATTTTTCAGTGCCACCATGTGCACTACCACCATGTGCACTCTCACCATGGGCACTATCACCGATAACACTGTCACCATAAGTACTGTCTGCATGGGCACTGTCACCAAGGGCACGGCCAACATGTGACCTGTAACCATTGTCAGTGTCACTGTGAGAAGTGTCACCATGGGAATTAACAACATAGGCACTCTCATCATGAGCACTGTCACCATGAGCACTGACACCACGAGCACTGTCACCCAGGGCAGTGCCACCATGAGCACTGTCACCATAACTCTTGCTATGAGAATTGTAACCATGGGCAATTTCTCAATGAGTAATGTCACCATGTGTATTTTCACCTTGGGCACTCTCAAAGTAAACAGTATTACCATGAGCACTTTCACTGTGAACACTGTCACCATGGGCACTGGCACAATGTGGTGTGTCACCATGAGCCATGTCACCATGGGAAATGTCACCGTGAGAAGTGTCACCATAGGCAATGTCACCATGGGCAATGTCACCATGGGAACTGCCATTTTGAGCACTGTCACCATGGGTACTACAACCATGAGTACTGTCACCATGAGTAATTTAACCATTGGCAGTATGACCATGTGCACTGTCACCATGGGCACTATCACCATGACAACTCTCAGCGTGAGCACTGTCACTGTTGGAAATGGCATTGTGTGCAATTCCACCATGGGCAATGTCACCATGGACATTATCGCTGTGAGCACTGTCAATATGAGCACGTCAACATGAGCCCTGTCACCATGGGCAATGTCACTGTGAGAAGTGTCACTATAGGCAATGTCACCGTGGGCACTGTCACCATGGTCACTGCCACCACTGTCACTGTCATTTTGAGCACTGTCACCATGGGTACTGCAACCATGAGCGCTGTCACCATGAGCACTGTCACCATTGCAAGTATCACCATGTGCACTGTCACCATGGGCACTATCACAATGAGAACTGTCAGCATGGGCACTGTCACTCTTGGCAATGTCACCATGGGCACTATCACTTTGAGCACTGTCAACATGAGCACGTCACCATGGGCACTGTCAACATGGGTACTATCTCGAAGGTCAATGTCACCATGAGCATTGTCAGGATGGGCAACTTCACCGTGAGCACTGTCACCAATGGCACTATCACCATGAGCAATGTCACTGTGGGCCGTGTCACCAGGGGCACTATCACCATGGTTAATGTTATCATTGGCACTTTCCCCGTGAGCACTGTCACCCTGGGCACTGTCATCATGGGCACGGTCACCGTGAGCACTATCTCCATGAGCACAGCCACTGTGAACACCATCACCATAATCACTGGCCTCATCGGTACTGTCACCATGAGCACTGCCACAATGAGCACTGTCAGCATGGGCACATCCCCCATGAGCACTGTCACTATGAGAACTGCTACCATGGGTATTTTCACCATGTGTACTGTCACCCTGTGTATTGTCACCATTTGCACTGTCACCATGAGGACTATTACCGTGAGCGCTATCACCGTGAGATCTCTCACCATGGTCACTGTCACCATGTCACCTTGCACAATGGTGGCTGTCAACATGAGTGCTGGCACCATTGGCACTATCACTGTGAGCATTCTCACTGTGGTCAGTGTCACCATGGGCACTGTCACCATGAGCACTGTCACCATAGGCAATGTCACCATGGTCAGTGTCACCATGAGCACTGTCAAAATGGGCACTCATACAGTGGGCACTGTCACTGTGAGCACTGTCACCTTGGGTACTGCCACCATGAGCGCTGTCACGATGAGCACTGTCACCATTGCGAGTATCACAATGTGCACTGTCACCATGGGCACTGGCACAATGTCGTGTGTCACCTTGAGCAATGTCACCATGGGAAATGTCACCGTGAGATGTGTCACCATAGGCAATGTCACCATGGGCAATGTCACCATGGGAAATGCCATTTTGCACACTGTCACCATGGGTACTGCAACCATGAGTACTGTCACCATTGGCAGTATGACCATGTGCACTGTCACCATGGGCACTATCACCATGACAACTCTCAGCGTGAGCACTGTCACTGTGGGGACTGGCATTGTGTGCAATTCCACCATGGGCAATGTCACCATGGGCACTATCACTGTGAGCACTGTCAATATAAGCACGTCAACATGAGCCCTGTCACCATTGGCAATGTCACCGTGAGAAGTGTCACTATAGGCGATGTCACCGTGGGCACGGTCACCATGGTCACTGCCACCACTGTCACTGTCATTTTGAGCACTGTCACCATGGGTATTGCAACCATGAGCACTGTCACCATGAGCACAGTCACCATTGCGATTATCACCATGTGTACTGTCACCATGGGCACTATCACAATGAGAACTGTCAGCGTGGGCACTGTCACTGTTGGCAAGGGCACCGTGGGCACTTCCACCATGGGCAATGTCACCATGGGCACTATCACTGTGAGCACTGTCAACATGAGCACGTCACCATGGGCACTGTCAACATGGGTTCTATCTCGAAGGGCAATGTCACCATGAGCATTGTCAGGAAGGGCAATTTCACCATGAGCACTGTCACCAAAGGCACTAATACCATGAGCAATGTCACTGTGGGCCGTGTCACCAGGGGCACTATCACCATGGTTAATGTTATCATTGGCACTTTCCCCGTGAGCACTGTCACCCTGGGCACTGTCATCATGGGCACGGTCACCGTGAGCACTATCTCCATGAGCACAGCCACTGTGAACACCATCACCATAATCACTGGCCTCATCGGTACTGTCACCATGAGCACTGCCACAATGAGCACTGTCAGCATGGGCACTTCCCCCATGAGCACTGTCACTATGAGAACTGCTAGCATGGGTATTTTCACCATGAGTACTCTCACCCTCTGTATTGTCACCATTTGCACTGTCACCATCAGGACTATTACCGTGAGTGCTATCACCGTGAGATCTCTCACCATGGTCACTGTCACCATGGCACCTTGCACAATGCGTGCTGTCAACATGAGTGCTGTCACCATTGGCACTATCACCGTGAGCATTCTCACTGTGGTCAGAGTCAACATGGGCTCTGTCACCATGAGCACTGTCACCATAGGCAATGTCACCATGGTCAGTGTCACCATGAGCAATGTCTCCATGGGCACTCCTACAGTGGGCACTGTCACTGTGCGAACTGTCACCATGGTTACTGCCACTATGAGCAGTGTCTCTGTGAGTACTGTCAGCATGGGTTTTTACCGTGAGCACTGTCACCATGAGCCCTGTCACCATTTTTCAGTGCCACCATGTGCACTACCACCATGTGCACTCTCACCATGGGCACTATCACCGATAACACTGTCACCATAAGTACTGTCTGCATGGGCACTGTCACCAAGGGCACGGCCAACATGTGACCTGTAACCATTGTCAGTGTCACTGTGAGAAGTGTCACCATGGGAATTAAGAACATAGGCACTCTCATCATGAGCACTGTCACCATGAGCACTGACACCACGAGCACTGTCACCCAGGGCAGTGCCACCATGAGCACTGTCACCATAACTGTTGCTATGAGAATTGTAACCATGGGCAATTTCTCAATGAGTAATGTCACCATGTGTATTTTCACCTTGGGCACTCTCAAAGTAAACAGTATTACCATGAGCACTTTCACTGTGAACACTGTCACCATGGGCACTGGCACAATGTGGTGTGTCACCATGAGCCATGTCACCATGGGAAATGTCACCGTGAGAAGTGTCACCATAGGCAATGTCACCATGGGCAATGTCACCATGGGAACTGCCATTTTGAGCACTGTCACCATGGGTACTACAACCATGAGTACTGTCACCATGAGTAATTTAACCATTGGCAGTATGACCATGTGCACTGTCACCATGGGCACTATCACCATGACAACTCTCAGCGTGAGCACTGTCACTGTTGGAAATGGCATTGTGTGCAATTCCACCATGGGCAATGTCACCATGGACATTATCGCTGTGAGCACTGTCAATATGAGCACGTCAACATGAGCCCTGTCACCATGGGCAATGTCACTGTGAGAAGTGTCACTATAGGCAATGTCACCGTGGGCACTGTCACCATGGTCACTGCCACCACTGTCACTGTCATTTTGAGCACTGTCACCATGGGTACTGCAACCATGAGCGCTGTCACCATGAGCACTGTCACCATTGCAAGTATCACCATGTGCACTGTCACCATGGGCACTATCACAATGAGAACTGTCAGCATGGGCACTGTCACTCTTGGCAATGTCACCATGGGCACTATCACTTTGAGCACTGTCAACATGAGCACGTCACCATGGGCACTGTCAACATGGGTACTATCTCGAAGGTCAATGTCACCATGAGCATTGTCAGGATGGGCAACTTCACCGTGAGCACTGTCACCAAGGGCACTATCACCATGAGCAATGTCACTGTGGGCCGTGTCACCAGGGGCACTCTCACCATGGTTAATGTTATCATTGGCACTTTCCCCGTGAGCACTGTCACCCTGGGCACTGTCATCATGGGCACGGTCACCGTGAGCACTATCTCCATGAGCACAGCCACTGTGAACACCATCACCATAATCACTGGCCTCATCGGTACTGTCACCATGAGCACTGCCACAATGAGCACTGTCAGCATGGGCACATCCCCCATGAGAACTGTCACTATGAGAACTGCTACCATGGGTATTTTCACCATGTGTACTGTCACCCTGTGTATTGTCACCATTTGCACTGTCACCATGAGGACTATTACCGTGAGCGCTATCACCGTGAGATCTCTCACCATGGTCACTGTCACCATGGCACCTTGCACAATGCGTGCTGTCAACATGAGTGCTGGCACCATTGGCACTATCACTGTGAGCATTCTCACTGTGGTCAGTGTCACCATGGGCACTGTCACCATGAGCACTGTCACCATAGGCAATGTCACCATGGTCAGTGTCACCATGAGCACTGTCAACATGGGCACTCATACAGTGGGCACTGTCACTGTGAGCACTGTCACCTTGGGTACTGCCACCATGAGCGCTGTCACCATGAGCACTGTCACCATTGTGAGTATCACAATGTGCACTGTCACCATGGGCACTGGCACAATGTCGTGTGTCACCTTGAGCAATGTCACCATGGGAAATGTCACCGTGAGATGTGTCACCATAGGCAATGTCACCATGGGCAATGTCACCATGGGAAATGCCATTTTGCACACTGTCACCATGGGTACTGCAACCATGAGTACTGTCACCATTGGCAGTATGACCATGTGCACTGTCACCATGGGCACTATCACCATGACAACTCTCAGCGTGAGCACTGTCACTGTGGGAACTGGCATTGTGTGCAATTCCACCATGGGCAATGTCACCATGGGCACTATCACTGTGAGCACTGTCAATATAAGCACGTCAACATGAGCCCTGTCACCATTGGCAATGTCACCGTGAGAAGTGTCACTATAGGCAATGTCACCGTGGGCACTGTCACCATGGTCACTGCCACCACTGTCACTGTCATTTTGAGCACTGTCACCATGGGTATTGCAACCATGAGCACTGTCACCATGAGCACTGTCACCATTGCGATTATCACCATGTGTACTGTCACCATGGGCACTATCACAATGAGAACTGTCAGCGTGGGCACTGTCACTGTTGGCAAGGGCACCGTGGGCACTTCCACCATGGGCAATGTCACCATGGGCACTATCACTGTGAGCACTGTCAACATGAGCACGTCACCATGGGCACTGCCAACATGGGTACTATCTCGAAGGGCAATGTCACCATGAGCATTGTCAGGAAGGGCAATTTCACCATGAGCACTGTCACCAAAGGCACTATCACCATGAGCAATGTCACTGTGGGCCGTGTCACCAGGGGCACTATCACCATGGTTAATGTTATCATTGGCACTTTCCCCGTGAGCACTGTCACCCTGGGCACTGTCATCATGGGCACGGTCACCGTGAGCACTATCTCCATGAGCACAGCCACAGTGAACACCATCACCATAATCACTGGCCTCATCGGTACTGTCACCATGAGCACTGCCACAATGAGCACTGTCAGCATGGGCACTTCCCCCATGAGCACTGTCACTATGAGAACTGCTAGCATGGGTATTTTCACCATGAGTACTGTCACCCTCTGTATTGTCACCATTTGCACTGTCACCATCAGGACTATTACTGTGAGTGCTATCACCGTGAGATCTCTCACCATGGTCACTGTCACCATGGCACCTTGCACAATGCGTGCTGTCAACATGAGTGCTGTCACCATTGGCACTATCACCGTGAGCATTCTCACTGTGGTCAGAGTCAACATGGGCTCTGTCACCATGAGCACTGTCACCATAGGCAATGTCACCGTGGTCAGTGTCACCATGAGCAATGTCTCCATGGGCACTCCTACAGTGGGCACTGTCACTGTGCGAACTGTCACCATGGTTACTGCCACTATGAGCAGTGTCTCTGTGAGTACTGTCAGCATGGGTTTTTACCGTGAGCACTGTCACCATGAGCCCTGTCACCATTTTTCAGTGCCACCATGTGCACTACCACCATGTGCACTCTCACCATGGGCACTATCACCGATAACACTGTCACCATAAGTACTGTCTGCATGGGCACTGTCACCAAGGGCACGGCCAACATGTGACCTGTAACCATTGTCAGTGTCACTGTGAGAAGTGTCACCATGGGAATTAACAACATAGGCACTCTCATCATGAGCACTGTCACCATGAGCACTGACACCACGAGCACTGTCACCCAGGGCAGTGCCACCATGAGCACTGTCACCATAACTCTTGCTATGAGAATTGTAACCATGGGCAATTTCTCAATGAGTAATGTCACCATGTGTATTTTCACCTTGGGCACTCTCAAAGTAAACAGTATTACCATGACACTTTCACTGTGAACACTGTCACCATGGGCACTGGCACAATGTGGTGTGTCACCATGAGCCATGTCACCATGGGCAATGTCACCGTGAGAAGTGTCACCATAGGCAATGTCACCATGGGCAATGTCACCATGGGAACTGCCATTTTGAGCACTGTCACCATGGGTACTACAACCATGAGTACTGTCACCATGAGTAATTTAACCATTGGCAGTATGACCATGTGCACTGTCACCATGGGCACTATCACCATGACAACTCTCAGCGTGAGCACTGTCACTGTTGGAAATGGCATTGTGTGCAATTCCACCATGGGCAATGTCACCATGGACATTATCGCTGTGAGCACTGTCAATATGAGCACGTCAACATGAGCCCTGTCACCATGGGCAATGTCACTGTGAGAAGTGTCACTATAGGCAATGTCACCGTGGGCACTGTCACCATGGTCACTGCCACCACTGTCACTGTCATTTTGAGCACTGTCACCATGGGTACTGCAACCATGAGCGCTGTCACCATGAGCACTGTCACCATTGCAAGTATCACCATGTGCACTGTCACCATGGGCACTATCACAATGAGAACTGTCAGCATGGGCACTGTCACTCTTGGCAATGTCACCATGGGCACTATCACTTTGAGCACTGTCAACATGAGCACGTCACCATGGGCACTGTCAACATGGGTACTATCTCGAAGGGCAATGTCACCATGAGCATTGTCAGGATGGGCAACTTCACCGTGAGCACTGTCACCAATGGCACTATCACCATGAGCAATGTCACTGTGGGCCGTGTCACCAGGGGCACTATCACCATGGTTAATGTTATCATTGGCACTTTCCCCGTGAGCACTGTCACCCTGGGCACTGTCATCATGGGCACGGTCACCGTGAGCACTATCTCCATGAGCACAGCCACTGTGAACACCATCACCATAATCACTGGCCTCATCGGTACTGTCACCATGAGCACTGCCACAATGAGCACTGTCAGCATGGGCACATCCCCCATGAGCACTGTCACTATGAGAACTGCTACCATGGGTATTTTCACCATGTGTACTGTCACCCTGTGTATTGTCACCATTTGCACTGTCACCATGAGGACTATTACCGTGAGCGCTATCACCGTGAGATCTCTCACCATGGTCACTGTCACCATGTCACCTTGCACAATGGTGGCTGTCAACATGAGTGCTGGCACCATTGGCACTATCACTGTGAGCATTCTCACTGTGGTCAGTGTCACCATGGGCACTGTCACCATGAGCACTGTCACCATAGGCAATGTCACCATGGTCAGTGTCACCATGAGCACTGTCAACATGGGCACTCATACAGTGGGCACTGTCACTGTGAGCACTGTCACCTTGGGTACTGCCACCATGAGCGCTGTCACCATGAGCACTGTCACCATTGTGAGTATCACAATGTGCACTGTCACCATGGGCACTGGCACAATGTCGTGTGTCACCTTGAGCAATGTCACCATGGGAAATGTCACCGTGAGATGTGTCACCACAGGCAATGTCACCATGGGCAATGTCACCATGGGAAATGCCATTTTGCACACTGTCACCATGGGTACTGCAACCATAAGTACTGTCACCATTGGCAGTATGACCATGTGCACTGTCACCATGGGCACTATCACCATGACAACTCTCAGCGTGAGCACTGTCACTGTGGGAACTGGCATTGTGTGCAATTCCACCATGGGCCATGTCACCATGGGCACTATCACTGTGAGCACTGTCAATATAAGCACGTCAGCATGAGCCCTGTCACTATTGGCAATGTCACCGTGAGAAGTGTCACTATAGGCGATGTCACCGTGGGCACTGTCACCATGGTCACTGCCACCACTGTCACTGTCATTTTGAGCACTGTCACCATGGGTATTGCAACCATGAGCACTGTCACCATGAGCACTGTCACCATTGCGATTATCACCATGTGTACTCTCACCATGGGCACTATCACAATGAGAACTGTCAGCGTGGGCACTGTCACTGTTGGCAAGGGCACCGTGGGCACTTCCACCATGGGCAATGTCACCATGGGCACTATCACTGTGAGCACTGTCAACATGAGCACGTCACCATGGGCACTGTCAACATGGGTACTATCTCGAAGGGCAATGTCACCATGAGCATTGTCAGGAAGGGCAATTTCACCATGAGCTCTGTCACCAAAGGCACTATCACCATGAGCAATGTCACTGTGGGCCGTGTCACCAGGGGCACTATCACCATGGTTAATGTTATCATTGGCACTTTCCCCGTGAGCACTGTCACCCTGGGCACTGTCATCATGGGCACGGTCACCGTGAGCACTATCTCCATGAGCACAGCCACTGTGAACACCATCACCATAATCACTGGCCTCATCGGTACTGTCACCATGAGCACTGCCACAATGAGCACTGTCAGCATGGGCACTTCCCCCATGAGCACTGTCACTATGAGAACTGCTAGCATGGGTATTTTCAACATGAGTACTCTCACCCTCTGTATTGTCACCATTTGCACTGTCACCATCAGGACTATTACCGTGAGTGCTATCACCGTGAGATCTCTCACCATGGTCACTGTCACCATGGCACCTTGCACAATGCGTGCTGTCAACATGAGTGCTGTCACCATTGGCACTATCACCGTGAGCATTCTCACTGTGGTCAGAGTCAACATGGGCTCTGTCACCATGAGCACTGTCACCATAGGCAATGTCACCGTGGTCAGTGTCACCATGAGCAATGTCTCCATGGGCACTCCTACAGTGGGCACTGTCACTGTGCGAACTGTCACCATGGTTACTGCCACTATGAGCAGTGTCTCTGTGAGTACTGTCAGCGTGGGTTTTTACCGTGAGCACTGTCACCATGAGCCCTGTCACCATTTTTCAGTGCCACCATGTGCACTACCACCATGTGCACTCTCACCATGGGCACTATCACCGATAACACTGTCACCATAAGTACTGTCTGCATGGGCACTGTCACCAAGGGCACGGCCAACATGTGACCTGTAACCATTGTCAGTGTCACTGTGAGAAGTGTCACCATGGGAATTAACAACATAGGCACTCTCATCATGAGCACTGTCACCATGAGCACTGACACCATGAGCACTGTCACCCAGGGCAGTGCCACCATGAGCACTGTCACCATAACTCTTGCTATGAGAATTGTAACCATGGGCAATTTCTCAATGAGTAATGTCACCATGTGTATTTTCACCTTGGGCACTCTCAAAGTAAACAGTATTACCATGAGCACTTTCACTGTGAACACTGTCACCATGGGCACTGGCACAATGTGGTGTGTCTCCATGAGCCATGTCACCATGGGAAATGTCACCGTGAGAAGTGTCACCATAGGCAATGTCACCATGGGCAATGTCACCATGGGAACTGCCATTTTGAGCACTGTCACCATGGGTACTGCAACCATGAGTACTGTCAGCATGAGTAATTTAACCATTGGCAGTATGACCATGTGCACTGTCACCATGGGCACTATCACCATGACAACTCTCAGCGTGAGCACTGTCACTGTTGGAAATGGCATTGTGTGCAATTCCACCATGGGCAATGTCACCATGGACATTATCGCTGTGAGCACTGTCAATATGAGCACGTCAACATGAGCCCTGTCACCATGGGCAATGTCACTGTGAGAAGTGTCACTATAGGCAATGTCACCGTGGGCACTGTCACCATGGTCACTGCCACCACTGTCACTGTCATTTTGAGCACTGTCACCATGGGTACTGCAACCATGAGCGCTGTCACCATGAGCACTGTCACCATTGCAAGTATCACCATGTGCACTGTCACCATGGGCACTATCACAATGAGAACTGTCAGCATGGGCACTGTCACTCTTGGCAATGTCACCATGGGCACTATCACTTTGAGCACTGTCAACATGAGCACGTCACCATGGGCACTGTCAACATGGGTACTATCTCGAAGGTCAATGTCACCATGAGCATTGTCAGGATGGGCAACTTCACCGTGAGCACTGTCACCAATGGCACTATCACCATGAGCAATGTCACTGTGGGCCGTGTCACCAGGGGCACTATCACCATGGTTAATGTTATCATTGGCACTTTCCCCGTGAGCACTGTCACCCTGGGCACTGCCATCATGGGCACGGTCACCGTGAGCACTATCTCCATGAGCACAGCCACTGTGAACACCATCACCATAATCACTGGCCTCATCGGTACTGTCACCATGAGCACTGCCACAATGAGCACTGTCAGCATGGGCACATCCCCCATGAGCACTGTCACTATGAGAACTGCTACCATGGGTATTTTCACCATGTGTACTGTCACCCTGTGTATTGTCACCATTTGCACTGTCACCATGAGGACTATTACCGTGAGCGCTATCACCGTGAGATCTCTCACCATGGTCACTGTCACCATGGCACCTTGCACAATGGGGGCTGTCAACATGAGTTCTGGCACCATTGGCACTATCACTGTGAGCATTCTCACTGTGGTCAGTGTCACCATGGGCACTGTCACCATGAGCACTGTCACCATAGGCAATGTCACCATGGTCAGTGTCACCATGAGCACTGTCAACATGGGCACTCATACAGTGGGCACTGTCACTGTGAGCACTGTCACCTTGGGTACTGCCACCATGAGCGCTGTCCCCATGAGCACTGTCACCATTGTGAGTATCACAATGTGCACTGTCACCATGGGCACTGGCACAATGTCGTGTGTCACCTTGAGCAATGTCACCATGGGAAATGTCACCGTGAGATGTGTCACCACAGGCAATGTCACCATGGGCAATGTCACCATGGGAAATGCCATTTTGCACACTGTCACCATGGGTACTGCAACCATGAGTACTGTCACCATTGGCAGTATGAGCATGTGCACTGTCACCATGGGCACAATCACCATGACAACTCTCAGCGTGAGCACTGTCACTGTGGGAACTGGCATTGTGTGCAATTCCACCATGGGCAATGTCACCATGGGCACTATCACTGTGAGCACTGTCAATATAAGCACGTCAGCATGAGCCCTGTCACCATTGGCAATGTCACCATGAGAAGTGTCACTATAGGCGATGTCACCGTGGGCACTGTCACCATGGTCACTGCCACCACTGTCACTGTCATTTTGAGCACTGTCACCATGGGTATTGCAACCATGAGCACTGTCACCATGAGCACTGTCACCATTGCGATTATCACCATGTGTACTGTCACCATGGGCACTATCACAATGAGAACTGTCAGCGTGGGCACTGTCACTGTTGGCAAGGGCACCGTGGGCACTTCCACCATGGGCAATGTCACCATGGGCACTATCACTGTGAGCACTGTCAACATGAGCACGTCACCATGGGCACTGTCAACATGGGTACTATCTCGAAGGGCAATGTCACCATGAGCATTGTCAGGAAGGGCAATTTCACCATGAGCACTGTCACCAAAGGCACTATCACCATGAGCAATGTCACTGTGGGCCGTGTCACCAGGGGCACTATCACCATGGTTAATGTTATCATTGGCACTTTCCCCGTGAGCACTGTCACCCTGGGCACTGTCATCATGGGCACGGTCACCGTGAGCACTATCTCCATGAGCACAGCCACTGTGAACACCATCACCATAATCACTGGCCTCATCGGTACTGTCACCATGAGCACTGCCACAATGAGCACTGTCAGCATGGGCACTTCCCCCATGAGCACTGTCACTATGAGAACTGCTAGCATGGGTATTTTCAACATGAGTACTCTCACCCTCTGTATTGTCACCATTTGCACTGTCACCATCAGGACTATTACCGTGAGTGCTATCACTGTGAGATCTCTCACCATGGTCACTGTCACCATGGCACCTTGCACAATGCGTGCTGTCAACATGAGTGCTGTCACCATTGGCACTATCACCGTGAGCATTCTCACTGTGGTCAGAGTCAACATGGGCTCTGTCACCATGAGCACTGTCACCATAGGCAATGTCACCGTGGTCAGTGTCACCATGAGCAATGTCTCCATGGGCACTCCTACAGTGGGCACTGTCACTGTGCGAACTGTCACCATGGTTACTGCCACTATGAGCAGTGTCTCTGTGAGTACTGTCAGCATGGGTTTTTACCGTGAGCACTGTCACCATGAGCCCTGTCACCATTTTCCAGTGCCACCATGTGCACTACCACCATGTGCACTCTCACCATGGGCACTATCACCGATAACACTGTCACCATAAGTACTGTCTGCATGGGCACTGTCACCAAGGGCACGGCCAACATGTTACCTGTAACCATTGTCAGTGTCACTGTGAGAAGTGTCACCATGGGAATTAACAACATAGGCACTCTCATCATGAGCACTGTCACCATGAGCACTGACACCACGAGCACTGTCACCCAGGGCAGTGCCACCATGAGCACTGTCACCATAACTCTTGCTATGAGAATTGTAACCATGGGCAATTTCTCAATGAGTAATGTCACCATGTGTATTTTCACCTTGGGCACTCTCAAAGTAAACAGTATTACCATGAGCACTTTCACTGTGAACACTGTCACCATGGGCACTGGCACAATGTGGTGTGTCACCATGAGCCATGTCACCATGGGAAATGTCACCGTGAGAAGTGTCACCATAGGCAATGTCACCATGGGCAATGTCACCATGGGAACTGCCATTTTGAGCACTGTCACCATGGGTACTGCAACCATGAGTACTGTCAGCATGAGTAATTTAACCATTGGCAGTATGACCATGTGCACTGTCACCATGGGCACTATCACCATGACAACTCTCAGCGTGAGCACTGTCACTGTTGGAAATGGCATTGTGTGCAATTCCACCATGGGCAATGTCACCATGGACATTATCGCTGTGAGCACTGTCAATATGAGCACGTCAACATGAGCCCTGTCACCATGGGCAATGTCACTGTGAGAAGTGTCACTATAGGCAATGTCACCGTGGGCACTGTCACCATGGTCACTGCCACCACTGTCACTGTCATTTTGAGCACTGTCACCATGGGTACTGCAACCATGAGCGCTGTCACCATGAGCACTGTCACCATTGCAAGTATCACCATGTGCACTGTCACCATGGGCACTATCACAATGAGAACTGTCAGCATGGGCACTGTCACTCTTGGCAATGTCACCATGGGCACTATCACTTTGAGCACTGTCAACATGAGCACGTCACCATGGGCACTGTCAACATGGGTACTATCTCGAAGGGCAATGTCACCATGAGCATTGTCAGGATGGGCAACTTCACCGTGAGCACTGTCACCAATGGCACTATCACCATGAGCAATGTCACTGTGGGCCGTGTCACCAGGGGCACTATCACCATGGTTAATGTTATCATTGGCACTTTCCCCGTGAGCACTGTCACCCTGGGCACTGTCATCATGGGCACGGTCACCGTGAGCACTATCTCCATGAGCACAGCCACTGTGAACACCATCACCATAATCACTGGCCTCATCGGTACTGTCACCATGAGCACTGCCACAATGAGCACTGTCAGCATGGGCACATCCCCCATGAGCACTGTCACTATGAGAACTGCTACCATGGGTATTTTCACCATGTGTACTGTCACCCTGTGTATTGTCACCATTTGCACTGTCACCATGAGGACTATTACCGTGAGCGCTATCACCGTGAGATCTCTCACCATGGTCACTGTCACCATGTCACCTTGCACAATGGTGGCTGTCAACATGAGTGCTGGCACCATTGGCACTATCACTGTGAGCATTCTCACTGTGGTCAGTGTCACCATGGGCACTGTCACCATGAGCACTGTCACCATAGGCAATGTCACCATGGTCAGTGTCACCATGAGCACTGTCAACATGAGCACTCATACAGTGGGCACTGTCACTGTGAGCACTGTCACCTTGGGTACTGCCACCATGAGCGCTGTCACGATGAGCACTGTCACCATTGTGAGTATCACAATGTGCACTGTCACCATGGGCACTGGCACAATGTCGTGTGTCACCTTGAGCAATGTCACCATGGGAAATGTCACCGTGAGATGTGTCACCACAGGCAATGTCACCATGGGCAATGTCACCATGGGAAATGCCATTTTGCACACTGTCACCATGGGTACTGCAACCATGAGTACTGTCACCATTGGCAGTATGACCATGTGCACTGTCACCATGGGCACTATCACCATGACAACTCTCAGCGTGAGCACTGTCACTGTGGGAACTGGCATTGTGTGCAATTCCACCATGGGCCATGTCACCATGGGCACTATCACTGTGAGCACTGTCAATATAAGCACGTCAGCATGAGCCCTGTCACCATTGGCAATGTCACCGTGAGAAGTGTCACTATAGGCGATGTCACCGTGGGCACTGTCACCATGGTCACTGCCACCACTGTCACTGTCATTTTGAGCACTGTCACCATGGGTATTGCAACCATGAGCACTGTCACCATGAGCACTGTCACCATTGCGATTATCACCATGTGTACTCTCACCATGGGCACTATCACAATGAGAACTGTCAGCGTGGGCACTGTCACTGTTGGCAAGGGCACCGTGGGCACTTCCACCATGGGCAATGTCACCATGGGCACTATCACTGTGAGCACTGTCAACATGAGCACGTCACCATGGGCACTGTCAACATGGGTACTATCTCGAAGGGCAATGTCACCATGAGCATTGTCAGGAAGGGCAATTTCACCATGAGCACTGTCACCAATGGCACTATCACCATGAGCAATGTCACTGTGGGCCGTGTCACCAGGGGCACTATCACCATGGTTAATGTTATCATTGGCACTTTCCCCGTGAGCACTGTCACCCTGGGCACTGTCATCATGGGCACGGTCACCGTGAGCACTATCTCCATGAGCACAGCCACAGTGAACACCATCACCATAATCACTGGCCTCATCGGTACTGTCACCATGAGCACTGCCACAATGAGCACTGTCAGCATGGGCACTTCCCCCATGAGCACTGTCACTATGAGAACTGCTAGCATGGGTATTTTCACCATGAGTACTCTCACCCTCTGTATTGTCACCATTTGCACTGTCACCATCAGGACTATTACCGTGAGTGCTATCACCGTGAGATCTCTCACCATGGTCACTGTCACCATGGCACCTTGCACAATGCGTGCTGTCAACATGAGTGCTGTCACCATTGGCACTATCACCGTGAGCATTCTCACTGTGGTCAGAGTCAACATGGGCTCTGTCACCATGAGCACTGTCACCATAGGCAATGTCACCGTGGTCAGTGTCACCATGAGCAATGTCTCCATGGGCACTCCTACAGTGGGCACTGTCACTGTGCGAACTGTCACCATGGTTACTGCCACTATGAGCAGTGTCTCTGTGAGTACTGTCAGCATGGGTTTTTACCGTGAGCACTGTCACCATGAGCCCTGTCACCATTTTTCAGTGCCACCATGTGCACTACCACCATGTGCACTCTCACCATGGGCACTATCACCGATAACACTGTCACCATAAGTACTGTCTGCATGGGCACTGTCACCAAGGGCACGGCCAACATGTGACCTGTAACCATTGTCAGTGTCACTGTGAGAAGTGTCACCATGGGAATTAACAACATAGGCACTCTCATCATGAGCACTGTCACCATGAGCACTGACACCACGAGCACTGTCACCCAGGGCAGTGCCACCATGAGCACTGTCACCATAACTCTTGCTATGAGAATTGTAACCATGGGCAATTTCTCAATGAGTAATGTCACCATGTGTATTTTCACCTTGGGCACTCTCAAAGTAAACAGTATTACCATGACACTTTCACTGTGAACACTGTCACCATGGGCACTGGCACAATGTGGTGTGTCACCATGAGCCATGTCACCATGGGCAATGTCACCGTGAGAAGTGTCACCATAGGCAATGTCACCATGGGCAATGTCACCATGGGAACTGCCATTTTGAGCACTGTCACCATGGGTACTACAACCATGAGTACTGTCACCATGAGTAATTTAACCATTGGCAGTATGACCATGTGCACTGTCACCATGGGCACTATCACCATGACAACTCTCAGCGTGAGCACTGTCACTGTTGGAAATGGCATTGTGTGCAATTCCACCATGGGCAATGTCACCATGGACATTATCGCTGTGAGCACTGTCAATATGAGCACGTCAACATGAGCCCTGTCACCATGGGCAATGTCACTGTGAGAAGTGTCACTATAGGCAATGTCACCGTGGGCACTGTCACCATGGTCACTGCCACCACTGTCACTGTCATTTTGAGCACTGTCACCATGGGTACTGCAACCATGAGCGCTGTCACCATGAGCACTGTCACCATTGCAAGTATCACCATGTGCACTGTCACCATGGGCACTATCACAATGAGAACTGTCAGCATGGGCACTGTCACTCTTGGCAATGTCACCATGGGCACTATCACTTTGAGCACTGTCAACATGAGCACGTCACCATGGGCACTGTCAACATGGGTACTATCTCGAAGGGCAATGTCACCATGAGCATTGTCAGGATGGGCAACTTCACCGTGAGCACTGTCACCAATGGCACTATCACCATGAGCAATGTCACTGTGGGCCGTGTCACCAGGGGCACTATCACCATGGTTAATGTTATCATTGGCACTTTCCCCGTGAGCACTGTCACCCTGGGCACTGTCATCATGGGCACGGTCACCGTGAGCACTATCTCCATGAGCACAGCCACTGTGAACACCATCACCATAATCACTGGCCTCATCGGTACTGTCACCATGAGCACTGCCACAATGAGCACTGTCAGCATGGGCACATCCCCCATGAGCACTGTCACTATGAGAACTGCTACCATGGGTATTTTCACCATGTGTACTGTCATCCTGTGTATTGTCACCATTTGCACTGTCACCATGAGGACTATTACCGTGAGCGCTATCACCGTGAGATCTCTCACCATGGTCACTGTCACCATGTCACCTTGCACAATGGTGGCTGTCAACATGAGTGCTGGCACCATTGGCACTATCACTGTGAGCATTCTCACTGTGGTCAGTGTCACCATGGGCACTGTCACCATGAGCACTGTCACCATAGGCAATGTCACCATGGTCAGTGTCACCATGAGCACTGTCAACATGGGCACTCATACAGTGGGCACTGTCACTGTGAGCACTGTCACCTTGGGTACTGCCACCATGAGCGCTGTCACCATGAGCACTGTCACCATTGTGAGTATCACAATGTGCACTGTCACCATGGGCACTGGCACAATGTCGTGTGTCACCTTGAGCAATGTCACCATGGGAAATGTCACCGTGAGATGTGTCACCACAGGCAATGTCACCATGGGCAATGTCACCATGGGAAATGCCATTTTGCACACTGTCACCATGGGTACTGCAACCATAAGTACTGTCACCATTGGCAGTATGACCATGTGCACTGTCACCATGGGCACTATCACCATGACAACTCTCAGCGTGAGCACTGTCACTGTGGGAACTGGCATTGTGTGCAATTCCACCATGGGCCATGTCACCATGGGCACTATCACTGTGAGCACTGTCAATATAAGCACGTCAGCATGAGCCCTGTCACTATTGGCAATGTCACCGTGAGAAGTGTCACTATAGGCGATGTCACCGTGGGCACTGTCACCATGGTCACTGCCACCACTGTCACTGTCATTTTGAGCACTGTCACCATGGGTATTGCAACCATGAGCACTGTCACCATGAGCACTGTCACCATTGCGATTATCACCATGTGTACTCTCACCATGGGCACTATCACAATGAGAACTGTCAGCGTGGGCACTGTCACTGTTGGCAAGGGCACCGTGGGCACTTCCACCATGGGCAATGTCACCATGGGCACTATCACTGTGAGCACTGTCAACATGAGCACGTCACCATGGGCACTGTCAACATGGGTACTATCTCGAAGGGCAATGTCACCATGAGCATTGTCAGGAAGGGCAATTTCACCATGAGCTCTGTCACCAAAGGCACTATCACCATGAGCAATGTCACTGTGGGCCGTGTCACCAGGGGCACTATCACCATGGTTAATGTTATCATTGGCACTTTCCCCGTGAGCACTGTCACCCTGGGCACTGTCATCATGGGCACGGTCACCGTGAGCACTATCTCCATGAGCACAGCCACTGTGAACACCATCACCATAATCACTGGCCTCATCGGTACTGTCACCATGAGCACTGCCACAATGAGCACTGTCAGCATGGGCACTTCCCCCATGAGCACTGTCACTATGAGAACTGCTAGCATGGGTATTTTCAACATGAGTACTCTCACCCTCTGTATTGTCACCATTTGCACTGTCACCATCAGGACTATTACCGTGAGTGCTATCACCGTGAGATCTCTCACCATGGTCACTGTCACCATGGCACCTTGCACAATGCGTGCTGTCAACATGAGTGCTGTCACCATTGGCACTATCACCGTGAGCATTCTCACTGTGGTCAGAGTCAACATGGGCTCTGTCACCATGAGCACTGTCACCATAGGCAATGTCACCGTGGTCAGTGTCACCATGAGCAATGTCTCCATGGGCACTCCTACAGTGGGCACTGTCACTGTGCGAACTGTCACCATGGTTACTGCCACTATGAGCAGTGTCTCTGTGAGTACTGTCAGCGTGGGTTTTTACCGTGAGCACTGTCACCATGAGCCCTGTCACCATTTTTCAGTGCCACCATGTGCACTACCACCATGTGCACTCTCACCATGGGCACTATCACCGATAACACTGTCACCATAAGTACTGTCTGCATGGGCACTGTCACCAAGGGCACGGCCAACATGTGACCTGTAACCATTGTCAGTGTCACTGTGAGAAGTGTCACCATGGGAATTAACAACATAGGCACTCTCATCATGAGCACTGTCACCATGAGCACTGACACCACGAGCACTGTCACCCAGGGCAGTGCCACCATGAGCACTGTCACCATAACTCTTGCTATGAGAATTGTAACCATGGGCAATTTCTCAATGAGTAATGTCACCATGTGTATTTTCACCTTGGGCACTCTCAAAGTAAACAGTATTACCATGAGCACTTTCACTGTGAACACTGTCACCATGGGCACTGGCACAATGTGGTGTGTCTCCATGAGCCATGTCACCATGGGAAATGTCACCGTGAGAAGTGTCACCATAGGCAATGTCACCATGGGCAATGTCACCATGGGAACTGCCATTTTGAGCACTGTCACCATGGGTACTGCAACCATGAGTACTGTCAGCATGAGTAATTTAACCATTGGCAGTATGACCATGTGCACTGTCACCATGGGCACTATCACCATGACAACTCTCAGCGTGAGCACTGTCACTGTTGGAAATGGCATTGTGTGCAATTCCACCATGGGCAATGTCACCATGGACATTATCGCTGTGAGCACTGTCAATATGAGCACGTCAACATGAGCCCTGTCACCATGGGCAATGTCACTGTGAGAAGTGTCACTATAGGCAATGTCACCGTGGGCACTGTCACCATGGTCACTGCCACCACTGTCACTGTCATTTTGAGCACTGTCACCATGGGTACTGCAACCATGAGCGCTGTCACCATGAGCACTGTCACCATTGCAAGTATCACCATGTGCACTGTCACCATGGGCACTATCACAATGAGAACTGTCAGCATGGGCACTGTCACTCTTGGCAATGTCACCATGGGCACTATCACTTTGAGCACTGTCAACATGAGCACGTCACCATGGGCACTGTCAACATGGGTACTATCTCGAAGGTCAATGTCACCATGAGCATTGTCAGGATGGGCAACTTCACCGTGAGCACTGTCACCAATGGCACTATCACCATGAGCAATGTCACTGTGGGCCGTGTCACCAGGGGCACTATCACCATGGTTAATGTTATCATTGGCACTTTCCCCGTGAGCACTGTCACCCTGGGCACTGCCATCATGGGCACGGTCACCGTGAGCACTATCTCCATGAGCACAGCCACTGTGAACACCATCACCATAATCACTGGCCTCATCGGTACTGTCACCATGAGCACTGCCACAATGAGCACTGTCAGCATGGGCACATCCCCCATGAGCACTGTCACTATGAGAACTGCTACCATGGGTATTTTCACCATGTGTACTGTCACCCTGTGTATTGTCACCATTTGCACTGTCACCATGAGGACTATTACCGTGAGCGCTATCACCGTGAGATCTCTCACCATGGTCACTGTCACCATGGCACCTTGCACAATGGGGGCTGTCAACATGAGTTCTGGCACCATTGGCACTATCACTGTGAGCATTCTCACTGTGGTCAGTGTCACCATGGGCACTGTCACCATGAGCACTGTCACCATAGGCAATGTCACCATGGTCAGTGTCACCATGAGCACTGTCAACATGGGCACTCATACAGTGGGCACTGTCACTGTGAGCACTGTCACCTTGGGTACTGCCACCATGAGCGCTGTCCCCATGAGCACTGTCACCATTGTGAGTATCACAATGTGCACTGTCACCATGGGCACTGGCACAATGTCGTGTGTCACCTTGAGCAATGTCACCATGGGAAATGTCACCGTGAGATGTGTCACCACAGGCAATGTCACCATGGGCAATGTCACCATGGGAAATGCCATTTTGCACACTGTCACCATGGGTACTGCAACCATGAGTACTGTCACCATTGGCAGTATGAGCATGTGCACTGTCACCATGGGCACAATCACCATGACAACTCTCAGCGTGAGCACTGTCACTGTGGGAACTGGCATTGTGTGCAATTCCACCATGGGCAATGTCACCATGGGCACTATCACTGTGAGCACTGTCAATATAAGCACGTCAGCATGAGCCCTGTCACCATTGGCAATGTCACCATGAGAAGTGTCACTATAGGCGATGTCACCGTGGGCACTGTCACCATGGTCACTGCCACCACTGTCACTGTCATTTTGAGCACTGTCACCATGGGTATTGCAACCATGAGCACTGTCACCATGAGCACTGTCACCATTGCGATTATCACCATGTGTACTGTCACCATGGGCACTATCACAATGAGAACTGTCAGCGTGGGCACTGTCACTGTTGGCAAGGGCACCGTGGGCACTTCCACCATGGGCAATGTCACCATGGGCACTATCACTGTGAGCACTGTCAACATGAGCACGTCACCATGGGCACTGTCAACATGGGTACTATCTCGAAGGGCAATGTCACCATGAGCATTGTCAGGAAGGGCAATTTCACCATGAGCACTGTCACCAAAGGCACTATCACCATGAGCAATGTCACTGTGGGCCGTGTCACCAGGGGCACTATCACCATGGTTAATGTTATCATTGGCACTTTCCCCGTGAGCACTGTCACCCTGGGCACTGTCATCATGGGCACGGTCACCGTGAGCACTATCTCCATGAGCACAGCCACTGTGAACACCATCACCATAATCACTGGCCTCATCGGTACTGTCACCATGAGCACTGCCACAATGAGCACTGTCAGCATGGGCACTTCCCCCATGAGCACTGTCACTATGAGAACTGCTAGCATGGGTATTTTCAACATGAGTACTCTCACCCTCTGTATTGTCACCATTTGCACTGTCACCATCAGGACTATTACCGTGAGTGCTATCACCGTGAGATCTCTCACCATGGTCACTGTCACCATGGCACCTTGCACAATGCGTGCTGTCAACATGAGTGCTGTCACCATTGGCACTATCACCGTGAGCATTCTCACTGTGGTCAGAGTCAACATGGGCTCTGTCACCATGAGCACTGTCACCATAGGCAATGTCACCGTGGTCAGTGTCACCATGAGCAATGTCTCCATGGGCACTCCTACAGTGGGCACTGTCACTGTGCGAACTGTCACCATGGTTACTGCCACTATGAGCAGTGTCTCTGTGAGTACTGTCAGCATGGGTTTTTACCGTGAGCACTGTCACCATGAGCCCTGTCACCATTTTCCAGTGCCACCATGTGCACTACCACCATGTGCACTCTCACCATGGGCACTATCACCGATAACACTGTCACCATAAGTACTGTCTGCATGGGCACTGTCACCAAGGGCACGGCCAACATGTTACCTGTAACCATTGTCAGTGTCACTGTGAGAAGTGTCACCATGGGAATTAACAACATAGGCACTCTCATCATGAGCACTGTCACCATGAGCACTGACACCACGAGCACTGTCACCCAGGGCAGTGCCACCATGAGCACTGTCACCATAACTCTTGCTATGAGAATTGTAACCATGGGCAATTTCTCAATGAGTAATGTCACCATGTGTATTTTCACCTTGGGCACTCTCAAAGTAAACAGTATTACCATGAGCACTTTCACTGTGAACACTGTCACCATGGGCACTGGCACAATGTGGTGTGTCACCATGAGCCATGTCACCATGGGAAATGTCACCGTGAGAAGTGTCACCATAGGCAATGTCACCATGGGCAATGTCACCATGGGAACTGCCATTTTGAGCACTGTCACCATGGGTACTGCAACCATGAGTACTGTCAGCATGAGTAATTTAACCATTGGCAGTATGACCATGTGCACTGTCACCATGGGCACTATCACCATGACAACTCTCAGCGTGAGCACTGTCACTGTTGGAAATGGCATTGTGTGCAATTCCACCATGGGCAATGTCACCATGGACATTATCGCTGTGAGCACTGTCAATATGAGCACGTCAACATGAGCCCTGTCACCATGGGCAATGTCACTGTGAGAAGTGTCACTATAGGCAATGTCACCGTGGGCACTGTCACCATGGTCACTGCCACCACTGTCACTGTCATTTTGAGCACTGTCACCATGGGTACTGCAACCATGAGCGCTGTCACCATGAGCACTGTCACCATTGCAAGTATCACCATGTGCACTGTCACCATGGGCACTATCACAATGAGAACTGTCAGCATGGGCACTGTCACTCTTGGCAATGTCACCATGGGCACTATCACTTTGAGCACTGTCAACATGAGCACGTCACAATGGGCACTGTCAACATGGGTACTATCTCGAAGGTCAATGTCACCATGAGCATTGTCAGGATGGGCAACTTCACCGTGAGCACTGTCACCAATGGCACTATCACCATGAGCAATGTCACTGTGGGCCGTGTCACCAGGGGCACTATCACCATGGTTAATGTTATCATTGGCAATTTCCCCGTGAGCACTGTCACCCTGGGCACTGTCATCATGGGCACGGTCACCGTGAGCACTATCTCCATGAGCACAGCCACTGTGAACACCATCACCATAATCACTGGCCTCATCGGTACTGTCACCATGAGCACTGCCACAATGAGCACAGTCAGCATGGGCACATCCCCCATGAGCACTGTCACTATGAGAACTGCTACCATGAGTATTTTCACCATGTGTACTGTCACCCTGTGTATTCTCACCATTTGCACTGTCACCATGAGGACTATTACCGTGAGCGCTATCACCGTGAGATCTCTCACCATGGTCACTGTCACCATGGCACCTTGCACAATGTGTGCTGTCAACATGAGTGCTGGCACCATTGGCACTATCACTGTGAGCATTCTCACTGTGGTCAGTGTCACCATGGGCACTCTCACCATGAGCACTGTCACCATAGTCAATGTCACCATGGTCAGTGTCACCATGCGCACTGTCAACATGGGCACTCATACAGTGGGCACTGTCACTGTGAGCACTGTCACCTTGGGTACTGCCACCATGAGCGCTGTCCCCATGAGCACTGTCACCATTGTGAGTATCACAATGTGCACTGTCACCATGGGCACTGGCACAATGTCGTGTGTCACCTTGAGCAATGTCACCATGGGAAATGTCACCGTGAGATGTGTCACCATAGGCAATGTCACCATGGGCAATGTCACCATGGGAAATGCCATTTTGCACACTGTCACCATGGGTACTGCAACCATGAGTACTGTCACCATTGGCAGTATGACCATGTGCACTGTCACCATGGGCACTATCACCATGACAACCCTCAGCGTGAGCACTGTCACTGTGGGAACTGGCATTGTGTGCAATTCCACCATGGGCAATGTCACCATGGGCACTATCACTGTGAGCACTGTCAATATAAGCACGTCAACATGAGCCCTGTCACCATGGGCAATGTCACCGTGAGAAGTGTCACTATAGGCGATGTCACCATGGGCACTGTCACCATGGTCACTGCCACCACTGTCACTGTCATTTTGAGCACTGTCACCATGGGTATTGCAACCATGAGCACTGTCACCATGAGCACTGTCACCATTGCGATTATCACCATGTGTACTGTCACCATGGGCACTATCACAATGAGAACTGTCAGCGTGGGCACTGTCACTGTTGGCAAGGGCACCGTGGGCACTTCCACCATGGGCAATGTCACCATGGGCACTATCACTTTGAGCACTGTCAACATGAGCACGTCACCATGGGCACTGTCAACATGGGTACTATCTCGAAGGTCAATGTCACCATGAGCATTGTCAGGATGGGCAACTTCACCGTGAGCACTGTCACCAATGGCACTATCACCATGAGTAATGTCACTGTGGGCCGTGTCACCAGGGGCACTATCACCATGGTTAATGTTATCATTGGCACTTTCCCCGTGAGCACTGTCACCCTGGGCACTGTCATCATGGGCACGGTCACCGTGAGCACTATCTCCATGAGCACAGCCACAGTGAACACCATCACCATAATCACTGGCCTCATCGGTACTGTCACCATGAGCACTGCCACAATGAGCACTGTCAGCATGGGCACTTCCCCCATGAGCACTGTCACTATGAGAACTGCTAGCATGGGTATTTTCACCATGAGTACTCTCACCCTCTGTATTGTCACCATTTGCACTGTCACCATCAGGACTATTACCGTGAGTGCTATCACCGTGAGATCTCTCACCATGGTCACTGTCACCATGGCACCTTGCACAATGCGTGCTGTCAACATGAGTGCTGTCACCATTGGCACTATCACCGTGAGCATTCTCACTGTGGTCAGAGTCAACATGGGCTCTGTCACCATGAGCACTGTCACCATAGGCAATGTCACCGTGGTCAGTGTCACCAAGAGCAATGTCTCCATGGGCACTCCTACAGTGGGCACTGTCACTGTGCGAACTGTCACCATGGTTACTGCCACTATGAGCAGTGTCTCTGTGAGTACTGTCAGCATGGGTTTTTACCGTGAGCACTGTCACCATGAGCCCTGTCACCATTTTTCAGTGCCACCATGTGCACTACCACCATGTGCACTCTCACCATGGGCACTATCACCGATAACACTGTCACCATAAGTACTGTCTGCATGGGCACTGTCACCAAGTGCACGGCCAACATGTGACCTGTAACCATTGTCAGTGTCACTGTGAGAAGTGTCACCATGGGAATTAACAACATAGGCACTCTCATCATGAGCACTGTCACCATGAGCACTGACACCACGAGCACTGTCACCCAGGGCAGTGCCACCATGAGCACTGTCACCACAACTGTTGCTATGAGAATTGTAACCATGGGCAATTTCTCAATGAGTAATGTCGCCATGTGTATTTTCACCTTGGGCACTCTCAAAGTAAACAGTATTACCATGAGCACTTTCACTGTGAACACTGTCACCATGGGCACTGGCACAATGTGGTGTGTCACCATGAGCCATGTCACCATGGGAAATGTCACCGTGAGAAGTGTCACCATAGGCAATGTCACCATGGGCAATGTCACCATGGGAACTACCATTTTGAGCACTGTCACCATGGGTACTACAACCATGAGTACTGTCACCATGAGTAATTTAACCATTGGCAGTATGACCATGTGCACTGTCACCATGGGCACTATCACCATGACAACTCTCAGCGTGAGCACTGTCACTGTTGGAAATGGCATTGTGTGCAATTCCACCATGGGCAATGTCACCATGGACATTATCGCTGTGAGCACTGTCAATATGAGCACGTCAACATGAGCCCTGTCACCATGGGCAATGTCACTGTGAGAAGTGTCACTATAGGCAATGTCACCGTGGGCACTGTCACCATGGTCACTGCCACCACTGTCACTGTCATTTTGAGCACTGTCACCATGGGTACTGCAACCATGAGCGCTGTCACCATGAGCACTGTCACCATTGCAAGTATCACCATGTGCACTGTCACCATGGGCACTATCACAATGAGAACTGTCAGCATGGGCACTGTCACTCTTGGCAATGTCACCATGGGCACTATCACTTTGAGCACTGTCAACATGAGCACGTCACAATGGGCACTGTCAACATGGGTACTATCTCGAAGGTCAATGTCACCATGAGCATTGTCAGGATGGGCAACTTCACCGTGAGCACTGTCACCAATGGCACTATCACCATGAGCAATGTCACTGTGGGCCGTGTCACCAGGGGCACTATCACCATGGTTAATGTTATCATTGGCAATTTCCCCGTGAGCACTGTCACCCTGGGCACTGTCATCATGGGCACGGTCACCGTGAGCACTATCTCCATGAGCACAGCCACTGTGAACACCATCACCATAATCACTGGCCTCATCGGTACTGTCACCATGAGCACTGCCACAATGAGCACTGTCAGCATGGGCACATCCCCCATGAGCACTGTCACTATGAGAACTGCTACCATGGGTATTTTCACCATGTGTACTGTCACCCTGTGTATTCTCACCATTTGCACTGTCACCATGAGGACTATTACCGTGAGCGCTATCACCGTGAGATCTCTCACCATGGTCACTGTCACCATGGCACCTTGCACAATGTGTGCTGTCAACATGAGTGCTGGCACCATTGGCACTATCACTGTGAGCATTCTCACTGTGGTCAGTGTCACCATGGGCACTCTCACCATGAGCACTGTCACCATAGGCAATGTCACCATGGTCAGTGTCACCATGAGCACTGTCAACATGGGCACTCATACAGTGGGCACTGTCACTGTGAGCACTGTCACCTTGGGTACTGCCACCATGAGCGCTGTTACCATGAGCACTGTCACCATTGTGAGTATCACAATGTGCACTGTCACCATGGGCACTGGCACAATGTCGTGTGTCACCTTGAGCAATGTCACCATGGGAAATGTCACCGTGAGATGTGTCACCATAGGCAATGTCACCATGGGCAATGTCACCATGGGAAATGCCATTTTGCACACTGTCACCATGGGTACTGCAACCATGAGTACTGTCACCATTGGCAGTATGACCATGTGCACTGTCACCATGGGCACTATCACCATGACAACCCTCAGCGTGAGCACTGTCACTGTGGGAACTGGCATTGTGTGCAATTCCACCATGGGCAATGTCACCATGGGCACTATCACTGTGAGCACTGTCAATATAAGCACGTCAACATGAGCCCTGTCACCATGGGCAATGTCACCGTGAGAAGTGTCACTATAGGCGATGTCACCATGGGCACTGTCACCATGGTCACTGCCACCACTGTCACTGTCATTTTGAGCACTGTCACCATGGGTATTGCAACCATGAGCACTGTCACCATGAGCACTGTCACCATTGCGATTATCACCATGTGTACTGTCACCATGGGCACTATCACAATGAGAACTGTCAGCGTGGGCACTGTCACTGTTGGCAAGGGCACCGTGGGCACTTCCACCATGGGCAATGTCACCATGGGCACTATCACTTTGAGCACTGTCAACATGAGCACGTCACCATGGGCACTGTCAACATGGGTACTATCTCGAAGGTCAATGTCACCATGAGCATTGTCAGGATGGGCAACTTCACCGTGAGCACTGTCACCAATGGCACTATCACCATGAGTAATGTCACTGTGGGCCGTGTCACCAGGGGCACTATCACCATGGTTAATGTTATCATTGGCACTTTCCCCGTGAGCACTGTCACCCTGGGCACTGTCATCATGGGCACGGTCACCGTGAGCACTATCTCCATGAGCACAGCCACAGTGAACACCATCACCATAATCACTGGCCTCATCGGTACTGTCACCATGAGCACTGCCACAATGAGCACTGTCAGCATGGGCACTTCCCCAGTGAGCACTGTCACTATGAGAACTGCTAGCATGGGTATTTTCACCATGAGTACTGTCACCCTCTGTATTGTCACCATTTGCACTGTCACCATCAGGACTATTACCGTGAGTGCTATCACCGTGAGATCTCTCACCATGGTCACTGTCACCATGGCACCTTGCACAATGCGTGCTGTCAACATGAGTGCTGTCACCATTGGCACTATCACCGTGAACATTCTCACTGTGGTCAGAGTCAACATGGGCTCTGTCACCATGAGCACTGTCACCATAGGCAATGTCACCGTGGTCAGTGTCACCATGAGCAATGTCTCCATGGGCACTCCTACAGTGGGCACTGTCACTGTGCGAACTGTCACCATGGTTACTGCCACTATGAGCAGTGTCTCTGTGAGTACTGTCAGCATGGGTTTTTACCGTGAGCACTGTCACCATGAGCCCTGTCACCATTTTTCAGTGCCACCATGTGCACTACCACCATGTGCACTCTCACCATGGGCACTATCACCGATAACACTGTCACCATAAGTACTGTCTGCATGGGCACTGTCACCAAGTGCACGGCCAACATGTGACCTGTAACCATTGTCAGTGTCACTGTGAGAAGTGTCACCATGGGAATTAACAACATAGGCACTCTCATCATGAGCACTGTCACCATGAGCACTGACACCACGAGCACTGTCACCCAGGGCAGTGCCACCATGAGCACTGTCACCACAACTGTTGCTATGAGAATTGTAACCATGGGCAATTTCTCAATGAGTAATGTCGCCATGTGTATTTTCACCTTGGGCACTCTCAAAGTAAACAGTATTACCATGAGCACTTTCACTGTGAACACTGTCACCATGGGCACTGGCACAATGTGGTGTGTCACCATGAGCCATGTCACCATGGGAAATGTCACCGTGAGAAGTGTCACCATAGGCAATGTCACCATGGGCAATGTCACCATGGGAACTACCATTTTGAGCACTGTCACCATGGGTACTGCAACCATGAGTACTGTCAGCATGAGTAATTTAACCATTGGCAGTATGACCATGTGCACTGTCACCATGGGCACTATAACCATGACAACTCTCAGCGTGAGCACTGTCACTGTTGGAAATGGCATTGTGTGCAATTCCACCATGGGCAATGTCACCATGGACATTATCGCTGTGAGCACTGTCAATATGAGCACGTCAACATGAGCCCTGTCACCATGGGCAATGTCACTGTGAGAAGTGTCACTATAGGCAATGTCACCGTGGGCACTGTCACCATGGTCACTGCCACCACTGTCACTGTCATTTTGAGCACTGTCACCATGGGTACTGCAACCATGAGTGCTGTCACCATGAGCACTGTCACCATTGCAAGTATCACCATGTGCACTGTCACCATGGGCACTATCACAATGAGAACTGTCAGCATGGGCACTGTCACTCTTGGCAATGTCACCATGGGCACTATCACTTTGAGCACTGTCAACATGAGCACGTCACCATGGGCACTGTCAACATGGGTACTATCTCGAAGGTCAATGTCACCATGAGCATTGTCAGGATGGGCAACTTCACCGTGAGCACTGTCACCAATGGCACTATCACCATGAGCAATGTCACTGTGGGCCGTGTCACCAGGGGCACTATCACCATGGTTAATGTTATCATTGGCACTTTCCCCGTGAGCACTGTCACCCTGGGCACTGTCATCATGGGCACGGTCACCGTGAGCACTATCTCCATGAGCACAGCCACTGTGAACACCATCACCATAATCACTGGCCTCATCGGTACTGTCACCATGAGCACTGCCACAATGAGCACTGTCAGCATGGGCACATCCCCCATGAGCACTGTCACTATGAGAACTGCTACCATGGGTATTTTCACCATGTGTACTGTCACCCTGTGTATTGTCACCATTTGCACTGTCACCATGAGGACTATTACCGTGAGCGCTATCACCGTGAGATCTCTCACCATGGTCACTGTCACCATGGCACCGTGCACAATGGGGGCTGTCAACATGAGTGCTGTCACCATTGGCACTATCACTGTGAGCATTCTCACTGTGGTCAGTGTCACCATGGGCACTGTCACCATGAGCACTGTCACCATAGGCAATGTCACCATGGTCAGTGTCACCATGAGCACTGTCAACATGGGCACTCATACAGTGGGCACTGTCACTGTGAGCACTGTCACCTTGGGTACTGCCACCATGAGCGCTGTCACCATGAGCACTGTCACCATTGTGAGTATCACAATGTGCACTGTCACCATGGGCACTGGCACAATGTTGTGTGTCACCTTGAGCAATGTCACCATGGGAAATGTCACCGTGAGATGTGTCACCACAGGCAATGTCACCATGGGCAATGTCACCATGGGAAATGCCATTTTGCACACTGTCACCATGGGTACTGCAACCATGAGTACTGTCACCATTGGCAGTATGACCATGTGCACTGTCACCATGGGCACTATCACCATGACAACCCTCAGCGTGAGCACTGTCACTGTGGGAACTGGCATTGTGTGCAATTCCACCATGGGCAATGTCACCATGGGCACTATCACTGTGAGCACTGTCAATATAAGCACGTCAACATGAGCCCTGTCACCATGGGCAATGTCACCGTGAGAAGTGTCACTATAGGCGATGTCACCGTGGGCACTGTCACCATGGTCACTGCCACCACTGTCACTGTCATTTTGAGCACTGTCACCATGGGTATTGCAACCATGAGCACTGTCACCATGAGCACTGTCACCATTGCGATTATCACCATGTGTACTGTCACCATGGGCACTATCACAATGAGAACTGTCAGCGTGGGCACTGTCACTGTAGGCAAGGGCACCGTGGGCACTTCCACCATGGGCAATGTCACCATGGGCACTATCACTTTGAGCACTGTCAACATGAGCACATCACCATGGGCACTGTCAACATGGGTACTATCTCGAAGGTCAATGTCACCATGAGCATTGTCAGGATGGGCAACTTCACCGTGAGCACTGTCACCAATGGCACTATCACCATGAGTAATGTCACTGTGGGCCGTGTCACCAGGGGCACTATCACCATGGTTAATGTTATCATTGGCACTTTCCCCGTGAGCACTGTCACCCTGGGCACTGTCATCATGGGCACGGTCACCGTGAGCACTATCTCCATGAGCACAGCCACTGTGAACACCATCACCATAATCACTGGCCTCATCGGTACTGTCACCATGAGCACTGCCACAATGAGCACTGTCAGCATGGGTACTTCCCCCATGAGCACTGTCACTATGAGAACTGCTAGCATGGGTATTTTCACCATGAGTACTCTCACCCTCTGTATTGTCACCATTTGCACTGTCACCATCAGGACTATTACCGTGAGTGCTATCACCGTGAGATCTCTCACCATGGTCACTGTCACCATGGCACCTTGCACAATGCGTGCTGTCAACATGAGTGCTGTCACCATTGGCACTCTCACCGTGAGCATTCTCACTGTGGTCAGAGTCAACATGGGCTCTGTCACCATGAGCACTGTCACCATAGGCAATGTCACCGTGGTCAGTGTCACCATGAGCAATGTCTCCATGGGCACTCCTACAGTGGGCACTGTCACTGTGCGAACTGTCACCATGGTTACTGCCACTATGAGCAGTGTCTCTGTGAGTACTGTCAGCATGGGTTTTTACCGTGAGCACTGTCACCATGAGCCCTGTCACCATTTTTCAGTGCCACCATGTGCACTACCACCATGTGCACTCTCACCATGGGCACTATCACCGATAACACTGTCACCATAAGTACTGTCTGCATGGGCACTGTCACCAAGGGCACGGCCAACATGTGACCTGTAACCATTGTCAGTGTCACTGTGAGAAGTGTCACCATGGGAATTAACAACATAGGCACTCTCATCATGAGCACTGTCACCATGAGCACTGACACCACGAGCACTGTCACCCAGGGTAGTGCCACCATGAGCACTGTCACCACAACTGTTGCTATGAGAATTGTAACCATGGGCAATTTCTCAATGAGTAATGTCACCATGTGTATTTTCACCTTGGGCACTCTCAAAGTAAACAGTATTACCATGAGCACTTTCACTGTGAACACTGTCACCATGGGCACTGGCACAATGTGGTGTGTCACCATGAGCCATGTCACCATGGGAAATGTCACCGTGAGAAGTGTCACCATAGGCAATGTCACCATGGGCAATGTCACCATGGGAACTACCATTTTGAGCACTGTCACCATGGGTACTACAACCATGAGTACTGTCACCATGAGTAATTTAACCATTGGCAGTATGACCATGTGCACTGTCACCATGGGCACTATCACCATGACAACTCTCAGCGTGAGCACTGTCACTGTTGGAAATGGCATTGTGTGCAATTCCACCATGGGCAATGTCACCATGGACATTATCGCTGTGAGCACTGTCAATATGAGCACGTCAACATGAGCCCTGTCACCATGGGCAATGTCACTGTGAGAAGTGTCACTATAGGCAATGTCACCGTGGGCACTGTCACCATGGTCACTGCCACCACTGTCACTGTCATTTTGAGCACTGTCACCATGGGTACTGCAACCATGAGTGCTGTCACCATGAGCACTGTCACCATTGCAAGTATCACCATGTGCACTGTCACCATGGGCACTATCACAATGAGAACTGTCAGCATGGGCACTGTCACTCTTGGCAATGTCACCATGGGCACTATCACTTTGAGCACTGTCAACATGAGCACGTCACCATGGGCACTGTCAACATGGGTACTATCTCGAAGGTCAATGTCACCATGAGCATTGTCAGGATGGGCAACTTCACCGTGAGCACTGTCACCAATGGCACTATCACCATGAGCAATGTCACTGTGGGCCGTGTCACCAGGGGCACTATCACCATGGTTAATGTTATCATTGGCAATTTCCCCGTGAGCACTGTCACCCTGGGCACTGTCATCATGGGCACGGTCACCGTGAGCACTATCTCCATGAGCACAGCCACTGTGAACACCATCACCATAATCACTGGCCTCATCGGTACTGTCACCATGAGCACTGCCACAATGAGCACTGTCAGCATGGGCACATCCCCCATGAGCACTGTCACTATGAGAACTGCTACCATGGGTATTTTCACCATGTGTACTGTCACCCTGTGTATTCTCACCATTTGCACTGTCACCATGAGGACTATTACCGTGAGCGCTATCACCGTGAGATCTCTCACCATGGTCACTGTCACCATGGCACCTTGCACAATGTGTGCTGTCAACATGAGTGCTGGCACCATTGGCACTATCACTGTGAGCATTCTCACTGTGGTGAGTGTCACCATGGGCACTCTCACCATGAGCACTGTCACCATAGGCAATGTCACCATGGTCAGTGTCACCATGAGCACTGTCAACATGGGCACTCATACAGTGGGCACTGTCACTGTGAGCACTGTCACCTTGGGTACTGCCACCATGAGCGCTGTCACCATGAGCACTGTCACCATTGTGAGTATCACAATGTGCACTGTCACCATGGGCACTGGCACAATGTCGTGTGTCACCTTGAGCAATGTCACCATGGGAAATGTCACCGTGAGATGTGTCACCATAGGCAATGTCACCATGGGCAATGTCACCATGGGAAATGCCATTTTGCACACTGTCACCATGGGTACTGCAACCATGAGTACTGTCACCATTGGCAGTATGACCATGTGCACTGTCACCATGGGCACTATCACCATGACAACCCTCAGCGTGAGCACTGTCACTGTGGGAACTGGCATTGTGTGCAATTCCACCATGGGCAATGTCACCATGGGCACTATCACTGTGAGCACTGTCAATATAAGCACGTCAACATGAGCCCTGTCACCATGGGCAATGTCACCGTGAGAAGTGTCACTATAGGCGATGTCACCGTGGGCACTGTCACCATGGTCACTGCCACCACTGTCACTGTCATTTTGAGCACTGTCACCATGGGTATTGCAACCATGAGCACTGTCACCATGAGCACTGTCACCATTGCGATTATCACCATGTGTACTGTCACCATGGGCACTATCACAATGAGAACTGTCAGCGTGGGCACTGTCACTGTAGGCAAGGGCACCGTGGGCACTTCCACCATGGGCAATGTCACCATGGGCACTATCACTTTGAGCACTGTCAACATGAGCACATCACCATGGGCACTGTCAACATGGGTACTATCTCGAAGGTCAATGTCACCATGAGCATTGTCAGGATGGGCAACTTCACCGTGAGCACTGTCACCAATGGCACTATCACCATGAGTAATGTCACTGTGGGCCGTGTCACCAGGGGCACTATCACCATGGTTAATGTTATCATTGGCACTTTCCCCGTGAGCACTGTCACCCTGGGCACTGTCATCATGGGCACGGTCACCGTGAGCACTATCTCCATGAGCACAGCCACTGTGAACACCATCACCATAATCACTGGCCTCATCGGTACTGTCACCATGAGCACTGCCACAATGAGCACTGTCAGCATGGGTACTTCCCCCATGAGCACTGTCACTATGAGAACTGCTAGCATGGGTATTTTCACCATGAGTACTCTCACCCTCTGTATTGTCACCATTTGCACTGTCACCATCAGGACTATTACCGTGAGTGCTATCACCGTGAGATCTCTCACCATGGTCACTGTCACCATGGCACCTTGCACAATGCGTGCTGTCAACATGAGTGCTGTCACCATTGGCACTCTCACCGTGAGCATTCTCACTGTGGTCAGAGTCAACATGGGCTCTGTCACCATGAGCACTGTCACCATAGGCAATGTCACCGTGGTCAGTGTCACCATGAGCAATGTCTCCATGGGCACTCCTACAGTGGGCACTGTCACTGTGCGAACTGTCACCATGGTTACTGCCACTATGAGCAGTGTCTCTGTGAGTACTGTCAGCATGGGTTTTTACCGTGAGCACTGTCACCATGAGCCCTGTCACCATTTTTCAGTGCCACCATGTGCACTACCACCATGTGCACTCTCACCATGGGCACTATCACCGATAACACTGTCACCATAAGTACTGTCTGCATGGGCACTGTCACCAAGGGCACGGCCAACATGTGACCTGTAACCATTGTCAGTGTCACTGTGAGAAGTGTCACCATGGGAATTAACAACATAGGCACTCTCATCATGAGCACTGTCACCATGAGCACTGACACCACGAGCACTGTCACCCAGGGTAGTGCCACCATGAGCACTGTCACCACAACTGTTGCTATGAGAATTGTAACCATGGGCAATTTCTCAATGAGTAATGTCACCATGTGTATTTTCACCTTGGGCACTCTCAAAGTAAACAGTATTACCATGAGCACTTTCACTGTGAACACTGTCACCATGGGCACTGGCACAATGTGGTGTGTCACCATGAGCCATGTCACCATGGGAAATGTCACCGTGAGAAGTGTCACCATAGGCAATGTCACCATGGGCAATGTCACCATGGGAACTACCATTTTGAGCACTGTCACCATGGGTACTACAACCATGAGTACTGTCACCATGAGTAATTTAACCATTGGCAGTATGACCATGTGCACTGTCACCATGGGCACTATCACCATGACAACTCTCAGCGTGAGCACTGTCACTGTTGGAAATGGCATTGTGTGCAATTCCACCATGGGCAATGTCACCATGGACATTATCGCTGTGAGCACTGTCAATATGAGCACGTCAACATGAGCCCTGTCACCATGGGCAATGTCACTGTGAGAAGTGTCACTATAGGCAATGTCACCGTGGGCACTGTCACCATGGTCACTGCCACCACTGTCACTGTCATTTTGAGCACTGTCACCATGGGTACTGCAACCATGAGTGCTGTCACCATGAGCACTGTCACCATTGCAAGTATCACCATGTGCACTGTCACCATGGGCACTATCACAATGAGAACTGTCAGCATGGGCACTGTCACTCTTGGCAATGTCACCATGGGCACTATCACTTTGAGCACTGTCAACATGAGCACGTCACCATGGGCACTGTCAACATGGGTACTATCTCGAAGGTCAATGTCACCATGAGCATTGTCAGGATGGGCAACTTCACCGTGAGCACTGTCACCAATGGCACTATCACCATGAGCAATGTCACTGTGGGCCGTGTCACCAGGGGCACTATCACCATGGTTAATGTTATCATTGGCAATTTCCCCGTGAGCACTGTCACCCTGGGCACTGTCATCATGGGCACGGTCACCGTGAGCACTATCTCCATGAGCACAGCCACTGTGAACACCATCACCATAATCACTGGCCTCATCGGTACTGTCACCATGAGCACTGCCACAATGAGCACTGTCAGCATGGGCACATCCCCCATGAGCACTGTCACTATGAGAACTGCTACCATGGGTATTTTCACCATGTGTACTGTCACCCTGTGTATTCTCACCATTTGCACTGTCACCATGAGGACTATTACCGTGAGCGCTATCACCGTGAGATCTCTCACCATGGTCACTGTCACCATGGCACCTTGCACAATGTGTGCTGTCAACATGAGTGCTGGCACCATTGGCACTATCACTGTGAGCATTCTCACTGTGGTGAGTGTCACCATGGGCACTCTCACCATGAGCACTGTCACCATAGGCAATGTCACCATGGTCAGTGTCACCATGAGCACTGTCAACATGGGCACTCATACAGTGGGCACTGTCACTGTGAGCACTGTCACCTTGGGTACTGCCACCATGAGCGCTGTCACCATGAGCACTGTCACCATTGTGAGTATCACAATGTGCACTGTCACCATGGGCACTGGCACAATGTCGTGTGTCACCTTGAGCAATGTCACCATGGGAAATGTCACCGTGAGATGTGTCACCATAGGCAATGTCACCATGGGCAATGTCACCATGGGAAATGCCATTTTGCACACTGTCACCATGGGTACTGCAACCATGAGTACTGTCACCATTGGCAGTATGACCATGTGCACTGTCACCATGGGCACTATCACCATGACAACCCTCAGCGTGAGCACTGTCACTGTGGGAACTGGCATTGTGTGCAATTCCACCATGGGCAATGTCACCATGGGCACTATCACTGTGAGCACTGTCAATATAAGCACGTCAACATGAGCCCTGTCACCATGGGCAATGTCACCGTGAGAAGTGTCACTATAGGCGATGTCACCGTGGGCACTGTCACCATGGTCACTGCCACCACTGTCACTGTCATTTTGAGCACTGTCACCATGGGTATTGCAACCATGAGCACTGTCACCATGAGCACTGTCACCATTGCGATTATCACCATGTGTACTGTCACCATGGGCACTATCACAATGAGAACTGTCAGCGTGGGCACTGTCACTGTAGGCAAGGGCACCGTGGGCACTTCCACCATGGGCAATGTCACCATGGGCACTATCACTTTGAGCACTGTCAACATGAGCACATCACCATGGGCACTGTCAACATGGGTACTATCTCGAAGGTCAATGTCACCATGAGCATTGTCAGGATGGGCAACTTCACCGTGAGCACTGTCACCAATGGCACTATCACCATGAGTAATGTCACTGTGGGCCGTGTCACCAGGGGCACTATCACCATGGTTAATGTTATCATTGGCACTTTCCCCGTGAGCACTGTCACCCTGGGCACTGTCATCATGGGCACGGTCACCGTGAGCACTATCTCCATGAGCACAGCCACTGTGAACACCATCACCATAATCACTGGCCTCATCGGTACTGTCACCATGAGCACTGCCACAATGAGCACTGTCAGCATGGGTACTTCCCCCATGAGCACTGTCACTATGAGAACTGCTAGCATGGGTATTTTCACCATGAGTACTCTCACCCTCTGTATTGTCACCATTTGCACTGTCACCATCAGGACTATTACCGTGAGTGCTATCACCGTGAGATCTCTCACCATGGTCACTGTCACCATGGCACCTTGCACAATGCGTGCTGTCAACATGAGTGCTGTCACCATTGGCACTCTCACCGTGAGCATTCTCACTGTGGTCAGAGTCAACATGGGCTCTGTCACCATGAGCACTGTCACCATAGGCAATGTCACCGTGGTCAGTGTCACCATGAGCAATGTCTCCATGGGCACTCCTACAGTGGGCACTGTCACTGTGCGAACTGTCACCATGGTTACTGCCACTATGAGCAGTGTCTCTGTGAGTACTGTCAGCATGGGTTTTTACCGTGAGCACTGTCACCATGAGCCCTGTCACCATTTTTCAGTGCCACCATGTGCACTACCACCATGTGCACTCTCACCATGGGCACTATCACCGATAACACTGTCACCATAAGTACTGTCTGCATGGGCACTGTCACCAAGGGCACGGCCAACATGTGACCTGTAACCATTGTCAGTGTCACTGTGAGAAGTGTCACCATGGGAATTAACAACATAGGCACTCTCATCATGAGCACTGTCACCATGAGCACTGACACCACGAGCACTGTCACCCAGGGTAGTGCCACCATGAGCACTGTCACCACAACTGTTGCTATGAGAATTGTAACCATGGGCAATTTCTCAATGAGTAATGTCACCATGTGTATTTTCACCTTGGGCACTCTCAAAGTAAACAGTATTACCATGAGCACTTTCACTGTGAACACTGTCACCATGGGCACTGGCACAATGTGGTGTGTCACCATGAGCCATGTCACCATGGGAAATGTCACCGTGAGAAGTGTCACCATAGGCAATGTCACCATGGGCAATGTCACCATGGGAACTACCATTTTGAGCACTGTCACCATGGGTACTACAACCATGAGTACTGTCACCATGAGTAATTTAACCATTGGCAGTATGACCATGTGCACTGTCACCATGGGCACTATCACCATGACAACTCTCAGCGTGAGCACTGTCACTGTTGGAAATGGCATTGTGTGCAATTCCACCATGGGCAATGTCACCATGGACATTATCGCTGTGAGCACTGTCAATATGAGCACGTCAACATGAGCCCTGTCACCATGGGCAATGTCACTGTGAGAAGTGTCACTATAGGCAATGTCACTGTGGGCACTGTCACCATGGTCACTGCCACCACTGTCACTGTCATTTTGAGCACTGTCACCATGGGTACTGCAACCATGAGTGCTGTCACCATGAGCACTGTCACCATTGCAAGTATCACCATGTGCACTGTCACCATGGGCACTATCACAAGGAGAACTGTCAGCATGGGCACTGTCACTCTTGGCAATGTCACCATGGGCACTATCACTTTGAGCACTGTCAACATGAGCACGTCACCATGGGCACTGTCAACATGGGTACTATCTCGAAGGTCAATGTCACCATGAGCATTGTCAGGATGGGCAACTTCACCGTGAGCACTGTCACCAATGGCACTATCACCATGAGCAATGTCACTGTGGGCCGTGTCACCAGGGGCACTATCACCATGGTTAATGTTATCATTGGCAATTTCCCCGTGAGCACTGTCACCCTGGGCACTGTCATCATGGGCACGGTCACCGTGAGCACTATCTCCATGAGCACAGCCACTGTGAACACCATCACCATAATCACTGGCCTCATCGGTACTGTCACCATGAGCACTGCCACAATGAGCACTGTCAGCATGGGCACATCCCCCATGAGCACTGTCACTATGAGAACTGCTACCATGGGTATTTTCACCATGTGTACTGTCACCCTGTGTATTCTCACCATTTGCACTGTCACCATGAGGACTATTACCGTGAGCGCTATCACCGTGAGATCTCTCACCATGGTCACTGTCACCATGGCACCTTGCACAATGTGTGCTGTCAACATGAGTGCTGGCACCATTGGCACTATCACTGTGAGCATTCTCACTGTGGTGAGTGTCACCATGGGCACTCTCACCATGAGCACTGTCACCATAGGCAATGTCACCATGGTCAGTGTCACCATGAGCACTGTCAACATGGGCACTCATACAGTGGGCACTGTCACTGTGAGCACTGTCACCTTGGGTACTGCCACCATGAGCGCTGTCACCATGAGCACTGTCACCATTGTGAGTATCACAATGTGCACTGTCACCATGGGCACTGGCACAATGTCGTGTGTCACCTTGAGCAATGTCACCATGGGAAATGTCACCGTGAGATGTGTCACCATAGGCAATGTCACCATGGGCAATGTCACCATGGGAAATGCCATTTTGCACACTGTCACCATGGGTACTGCAACCATGAGTACTGTCACCATTGGCAGTATGACCATGTGCACTGTCACCATGGGCACTATCACCATGACAACCCTCAGCGTGAGCACTGTCACTGTGGGAACTGGCATTGTGTGCAATTCCACCATGGGCAATGTCACCATGGGCACTATCACTGTGAGCACTGTCAATATAAGCACGTCAACATGAGCCCTGTCACCATGGGCAATGTCACCGTGAGAAGTGTCACTATAGGCGATGTCACCGTGGGCACTGTCACCATGGTCACTGCCACCACTGTCACTGTCATTTTGAGCACTGTCACCATGGGTATTGCAACCATGAGCACTGTCACCATGAGCACTGTCACCATTGCGATTATCACCATGTGTACTGTCACCATGGGCACTATCACAATGAGAACTGTCAGCGTGGGCACTGTCACTGTAGGCAAGGGCACCGTGGGCACTTCCACCATGGGCAATGTCACCATGGGCACTATCACTTTGAGCACTGTCAACATGAGCACATCACCATGGGCACTGTCAACATGGGTACTATCTCGAAGGTCAATGTCACCATGAGCATTGTCAGGATGGGCAACTTCACCGTGAGCACTGTCACCAATGGCACTATCACCATGAGTAATGTCACTGTGGGCCGTGTCACCAGGGGCACTATCACCATGGTTAATGTTATCATTGGCACTTTCCCCGTGAGCACTGTCACCCTGGGCACTGTCATCATGGGCACGGTCACCGTGAGCACTATCTCCATGAGCACAGCCACTGTGAACACCATCACCATAATCACTGGCCTCATCGGTACTGTCACCATGAGCACTGCCACAATGAGCACTGTCAGCATGGGTACTTCCCCCATGAGCACTGTCACTATGAGAACTGCTAGCATGGGTATTTTCACCATGAGTACTCTCACCCTCTGTATTGTCACCATTTGCACTGTCACCATCAGGACTATTACCGTGAGTGCTATCACCGTGAGATCTCTCACCATGGTCACTGTCACCATGGCACCTTGCACAATGCGTGCTGTCAACATGAGTGCTGTCACCATTGGCACTCTCACCGTGAGCATTCTCACTGTGGTCAGAGTCAACATGGGCTCTGTCACCATGAGCACTGTCACCATAGGCAATGTCACCGTGGTCAGTGTCACCATGAGCAATGTCTCCATGGGCACTCCTACAGTGGGCACTGTCACTGTGCGAACTGTCACCATGGTTACTGCCACTATGAGCAGTGTCTCTGTGAGTACTGTCAGCATGGGTTTTTACCGTGAGCACTGTCACCATGAGCCCTGTCACCATTTTTCAGTGCCACCATGTGCACTACCACCATGTGCACTCTCACCATGGGCACTATCACCGATAACACTGTCACCATAAGTACTGTCTGCATGGGCACTGTCACCAAGGACACGGCCAACATGTGACCTGTAACCATTGTCAGTGTCACTGTGAGAAGTGTCACCATGGGAATTAACAACATAGGCACTCTCATCATGAGCACTGTCACCATGAGCACTGACACCACGAGCACTGTCACCCAGGGTAGTGCCACCATGAGCACTGTCACCACAACTGTTGCTATGAGAATTGTAACCATGGGCAATTTCTCAATGAGTAATGTCACCATGTGTATTTTCACCTTGGGCACTCTCAAAGTAAACAGTATTACCATGAGCACTTTCACTGTGAACACTGTCACCATGGGCACTGGCACAATGTGGTGTGTCACCATGAGCCATGTCACCATGGGAAATGTCACCGTGAGAAGTGTCACCATAGGCAATGTCACCATGGGCAATGTCACCATGGGAACTACCATTTTGAGCACTGTCACCATGGGTACTACAACCATGAGTACTGTCACCATGAGTAATTTAACCATTGGCAGTATGACCATGTGCACTGTCACCATGGGCACTATCACCATGACAACTCTCAGCGTGAGCACTGTCACTGTTGGAAATGGCATTGTGTGCAATTCCACCATGGGCAATGTCACCATGGACATTATCGCTGTGAGCACTGTCAATATGAGCACGTCAACATGAGCCCTGTCACCATGGGCAATGTCACTGTGAGAAGTGTCACTATAGGCAATGTCACCGTGGGCACTGTCACCATGGTCACTGCCACCACTGTCACTGTCATTTTGAGCACTGTCACCATGGGTACTGCAACCATGAGTGCTGTCACCATGAGCACTGTCACCATTGCAAGTATCACCATGTGCACTGTCACCATGGGCACTATCACAATGAGAACTGTCAGCATGGGCACTGTCACTCTTGGCAATGTCACCATGGGCACTATCACTTTGAGCACTGTCAACATGAGCACGTCACCATGGGCACTGTCAACATGGGTACTATCTCGAAGGTCAATGTCACCATGAGCATTGTCAGGATGGGCAACTTCACCGTGAGCACTGTCACCAATGGCACTATCACCATGAGCAATGTCACTGTGGGCCGTGTCACCAGGGGCACTATCACCATGGTTAATGTTATCATTGGCAATTTCCCCGTGAGCACTGTCACCCTGGGCACTGTCATCATGGGCACGGTCACCGTGAGCACTATCTCCATGAGCACAGCCACTGTGAACACCATCACCATAATCACTGGCCTCATCGGTACTGTCACCATGAGCACTGCCACAATGAGCACTGTCAGCATGGGCACATCCCCCATGAGCACTGTCACTATGAGAACTGCTACCATGGGTATTTTCACCATGTGTACTGTCACCCTGTGTATTCTCACCATTTGCACTGTCACCATGAGGACTATTACCGTGAGCGCTATCACCGTGAGATCTCTCACCATGGTCACTGTCACCATGGCACCTTGCACAATGTGTGCTGTCAACATGAGTGCTGGCACCATTGGCACTATCACTGTGAGCATTCTCACTGTGGTGAGTGTCACCATGGGCACTCTCACCATGAGCACTGTCACCATAGGCAATGTCACCATGGTCAGTGTCACCATGAGCACTGTCAACATGGGCACTCATACAGTGGGCACTGTCACTGTGAGCACTGTCACCTTGGGTACTGCCACCATGAGCGCTGTCACCATGAGCACTGTCACCATTGTGAGTATCACAATGTGCACTGTCACCATGGGCACTGGCACAATGTCGTGTGTCACCTTGAGCAATGTCACCATGGGAAATGTCACCGTGAGATGTGTCACCATAGGCAATGTCACCATGGGCAATGTCACCATGGGAAATGCCATTTTGCACACTGTCACCATGGGTACTGCAACCATGAGTACTGTCACCATTGGCAGTATGACCATGTGCACTGTCACCATGGGCACTATCACCATGACAACCCTCAGCGTGAGCACTGTCACTGTGGGAACTGGCATTGTGTGCAATTCCACCATGGGCAATGTCACCATGGGCACTATCACTGTGAGCACTGTCAATATAAGCACGTCAACATGAGCCCTGTCACCATGGGCAATGTCACCGTGAGAAGTGTCACTATAGGCGATGTCACCGTGGGCACTGTCACCATGGTCACTGCCACCACTGTCACTGTCATTTTGAGCACTGTCACCATGGGTATTGCAACCATGAGCACTGTCACCATGAGCACTGTCACCATTGCGATTATCACCATGTGTACTGTCACCATGGGCACTATCACAATGAGAACTGTCAGCGTGGGCACTGTCACTGTAGGCAAGGGCACCGTGGGCACTTCCACCATGGGCAATGTCACCATGGGCACTATCACTTTGAGCACTGTCAACATGAGCACATCACCATGGGCACTGTCAACATGGGTACTATCTCGAAGGTCAATGTCACCATGAGCATTGTCAGGATGGGCAACTTCACCGTGAGCACTGTCACCAATGGCACTATCACCATGAGTAATGTCACTGTGGGCCGTGTCACCAGGGGCACTATCACCATGGTTAATGTTATCATTGGCACTTTCCCCGTGAGCACTGTCACCCTGGGCACTGTCATCATGGGCACGGTCACCGTGAGCACTATCTCCATGAGCACAGCCACTGTGAACACCATCACCATAATCACTGGCCTCATCGGTACTGTCACCATGAGCACTGCCACAATGAGCACTGTCAGCATGGGTACTTCCCCCATGAGCACTGTCACTATGAGAACTGCTAGCATGGGTATTTTCACCATGAGTACTCTCACCCTCTGTATTGTCACCATTTGCACTGTCACCATCAGGACTATTACCGTGAGTGCTATCACCGTGAGATCTCTCACCATGGTCACTGTCACCATGGCACCTTGCACAATGCGTGCTGTCAACATGAGTGCTGTCACCATTGGCACTCTCACCGTGAGCATTCTCACTGTGGTCAGAGTCAACATGGGCTCTGTCACCATGAGCACTGTCACCATAGGCAATGTCACCGTGGTCAGTGTCACCATGAGCAATGTCTCCATGGGCACTCCTACAGTGGGCACTGTCACTGTGCGAACTGTCACCATGGTTACTGCCACTATGAGCAGTGTCTCTGTGAGTACTGTCAGCATGGGTTTTTACCGTGAGCACTGTCACCATGAGCCCTGTCACCATTTTTCAGTGCCACCATGTGCACTACCACCATGTGCACTCTCACCATGGGCACTATCACCGATAACACTGTCACCATAAGTACTGTCTGCATGGGCACTGTCACCAAGGGCACGGCCAACATGTGACCTGTAACCATTGTCAGTGTCACTGTGAGAAGTGTCACCATGGGAATTAACAACATAGGCACTCTCATCATGAGCACTGTCACCATGAGCACTGACACCACGAGCACTGTCACCCAGGGTAGTGCCACCATGAGCACTGTCACCACAACTGTTGCTATGAGAATTGTAACCATGGGCAATTTCTCAATGAGTAATGTCACCATGTGTATTTTCACCTTGGGCACTCTCAAAGTAAACAGTATTACCATGAGCACTTTCACTGTGAACACTGTCACCATGGGCACTGGCACAATGTGGTGTGTCACCATGAGCCATGTCACCATGGGAAATGTCACCGTGAGAAGTGTCACCATAGGCAATGTCACCATGGGCAATGTCACCATGGGAACTACCATTTTGAGCACTGTCACCATGGGTACTACAACCATGAGTACTGTCACCATGAGTAATTTAACCATTGGCAGTATGACCATGTGCACTGTCACCATGGGCACTATCACCATGACAACTCTCAGCGTGAGCACTGTCACTGTTGGAAATGGCATTGTGTGCAATTCCACCATGGGCAATGTCACCATGGACATTATCGCTGTGAGCACTGTCAATATGAGCACGTCAACATGAGCCCTGTCACCATGGGCAATGTCACTGTGAGAAGTGTCACTATAGGCAATGTCACCGTGGGCACTGTCACCATGGTCACTGCCACCACTGTCACTGTCATTTTGAGCACTGTCACCATGGGTACTGCAACCATGAGTGCTGTCACCATGAGCACTGTCACCATTGCAAGTATCACCATGTGCACTGTCACCATGGGCACTATCACAATGAGAACTGTCAGCATGGGCACTGTCACTCTTGGCAATGTCACCATGGGCACTATCACTTTGAGCACTGTCAACATGAGCACGTCACCATGGGCACTGTCAACATGGGTACTATCTCGAAGGTCAATGTCACCATGAGCATTGTCAGGATGGGCAACTTCACCGTGAGCACTGTCACCAATGGCACTATCACCATGAGCAATGTCACTGTGGGCCGTGTCACCAGGGGCACTATCACCATGGTTAATGTTATCATTGGCAATTTCCCCGTGAGCACTGTCACCCTGGGCACTGTCATCATGGGCACGGTCACCGTGAGCACTATCTCCATGAGCACAGCCACTGTGAACACCATCACCATAATCACTGGCCTCATCGGTACTGTCACCATGAGCACTGCCACAATGAGCACTGTCAGCATGGGCACATCCCCCATGAGCACTGTCACTATGAGAACTGCTACCATGGGTATTTTCACCATGTGTACTGTCACCCTGTGTATTCTCACCATTTGCACTGTCACCATGAGGACTATTACCGTGAGCGCTATCACCGTGAGATCTCTCACCATGGTCACTGTCACCATGGCACCTTGCACAATGTGTGCTGTCAACATGAGTGCTGGCACCATTGGCACTATCACTGTGAGCATTCTCACTGTGGTGAGTGTCACCATGGGCACTCTCACCATGAGCACTGTCACCATAGGCAATGTCACCATGGTCAGTGTCACCATGAGCACTGTCAACATGGGCACTCATACAGTGGGCACTGTCACTGTGAGCACTGTCACCTTGGGTACTGCCACCATGAGCGCTGTCACCATGAGCACTGTCACCATTGTGAGTATCACAATGTGCACTGTCACCATGGGCACTGGCACAATGTCGTGTGTCACCTTGAGCAATGTCACCATGGGAAATGTCACCGTGAGATGTGTCACCATAGGCAATGTCACCATGGGCAATGTCACCATGGGAAATGCCATTTTGCACACTGTCACCATGGGTACTGCAACCATGAGTACTGTCACCATTGGCAGTATGACCATGTGCACTGTCACCATGGGCACTATCACCATGACAACCCTCAGCGTGAGCACTGTCACTGTGGGAACTGGCATTGTGTGCAATTCCACCATGGGCAATGTCACCATGGGCACTATCACTGTGAGCACTGTCAATATAAGCACGTCAACATGAGCCCTGTCACCATGGGCAATGTCACCGTGAGAAGTGTCACTATAGGCGATGTCACCGTGGGCACTGTCACCATGGTCACTGCCACCACTGTCACTGTCATTTTGAGCACTGTCACCATGGGTATTGCAACCATGAGCACTGTCACCATGAGCACTGTCACCATTGCGATTATCACCATGTGTACTGTCACCATGGGCACTATCACAATGAGAACTGTCAGCGTGGGCACTGTCACTGTAGGCAAGGGCACCGTGGGCACTTCCACCATGGGCAATGTCACCATGGGCACTATCACTTTGAGCACTGTCAACATGAGCACATCACCATGGGCACTGTCAACATGGGTACTATCTCGAAGGTCAATGTCACCATGAGCATTGTCAGGATGGGCAACTTCACCGTGAGCACTGTCACCAATGGCACTATCACCATGAGTAATGTCACTGTGGGCCGTGTCACCAGGGGCACTATCACCATGGTTAATGTTATCATTGGCACTTTCCCCGTGAGCACTGTCACCCTGGGCACTGTCATCATGGGCACGGTCACCGTGAGCACTATCTCCATGAGCACAGCCACTGTGAACACCATCACCATAATCACTGGCCTCATCGGTACTGTCACCATGAGCACTGCCACAATGAGCACTGTCAGCATGGGTACTTCCCCCATGAGCACTGTCACTATGAGAACTGCTAGCATGGGTATTTTCACCATGAGTACTCTCACCCTCTGTATTGTCACCATTTGCACTGTCACCATCAGGACTATTACCGTGAGTGCTATCACCGTGAGATCTCTCACCATGGTCACTGTCACCATGGCACCTTGCACAATGCGTGCTGTCAACATGAGTGCTGTCACCATTGGCACTCTCACCGTGAGCATTCTCACTGTGGTCAGAGTCAACATGGGCTCTGTCACCATGAGCACTGTCACCATAGGCAATGTCACCGTGGTCAGTGTCACCATGAGCAATGTCTCCATGGGCACTCCTACAGTGGGCACTGTCACTGTGCGAACTGTCACCATGGTTACTGCCACTATGAGCAGTGTCTCTGTGAGTACTGTCAGCATGGGTTTTTACCGTGAGCACTGTCACCATGAGCCCTGTCACCATTTTTCAGTGCCACCATGTGCACTACCACCATGTGCACTCTCACCATGGGCACTATCACCGATAACACTGTCACCATAAGTACTGTCTGCATGGGCACTGTCACCAAGGGCACGGCCAACATGTGACCTGTAACCATTGTCAGTGTCACTGTGAGAAGTGTCACCATGGGAATTAACAACATAGGCACTCTCATCATGAGCACTGTCACCATGAGCACTGACACCACGAGCACTGTCACCCAGGGTAGTGCCACCATGAGCACTGTCACCACAACTGTTGCTATGAGAATTGTAACCATGGGCAATTTCTCAATGAGTAATGTCGCCATGTGTATTTTCACCTTGGGCACTCTCAAAGTAAACAGTATTACCATGAGCACTTTCACTGTGAACACTGTCACCATGGGCACTGGCACAATGTGGTGTGTCACCATGAGCCATGTCACCATGGGAAATGTCACCGTGAGAAGTGTCACCATAGGCAATGTCACCATGGGCAATGTCACCATGGGAACTACCATTTTGAGCACTGTCACCATGGGTACTACAACCATGAGTACTGTCACCATGAGTAATTTAACCATTGGCAGTATGACCATGTGCACTGTCACCATGGGCACTATCACCATGACAACTCTCAGCGTGAGCACTGTCACTGTTGGAAATGGCATTGTGTGCAATTCCACCATGGGCAATGTCACCATGGACATTATCGCTGTGAGCACTGTCAATATGAGCACGTCAACATGAGCCCTGTCACCATGGGCAATGTCACTGTGAGAAGTGTCACTATAGGCAATGTCACCGTGGGCACTGTCACCATGGTCACTGCCACCACTGTCACTGTCATTTTGAGCACTGTCACCATGGGTACTGCAACCATGAGTGCTGTCACCATGAGCACTGTCACCATTGCAAGTATCACCATGTGCACTGTCACCATGGGCACTATCACAATGAGAACTGTCAGCATGGGCACTGTCACTCTTGGCAATGTCACCATGGGCACTATCACTTTGAGCACTGTCAACATGAGCACGTCACCATGGGCACTGTCAACATGGGTACTATCTCGAAGGTCAATGTCACCATGAGCATTGTCAGGATGGGCAACTTCACCGTGAGCACTGTCACCAATGGCACTATCACCATGAGCAATGTCACTGTGGGCCGTGTCACCAGGGGCACTATCACCATGGTTAATGTTATCATTGGCAATTTCCCCGTGAGCACTGTCACCCTGGGCACTGTCATCATGGGCACGGTCACCGTGAGCACTATCTCCATGAGCACAGCCACTGTGAACACCATCACCATAATCACTGGCCTCATCGGTACTGTCACCATGAGCACTGCCACAATGAGCACTGTCAGCATGGGCACATCCCCCATGAGCACTGTCACTATGAGAACTGCTACCATGGGTATTTTCACCATGTGTACTGTCACCCTGTGTATTCTCACCATTTGCACTGTCACCATGAGGACTATTACCGTGAGCGCTATCACTGTGAGATCTCTCACCATGGTCACTGTCACCATGGCACCTTGCACAATGTGTGCTGTCAACATGAGTGCTGGCACCATTGGCACTATCACTGTGAGCATTCTCACTGTGGTGAGTGTCACCATGGGCACTCTCACCATGAGCACTGTCACCATAGGCAATGTCACCATGGTCAGTGTCACCATGAGCACTGTCAACATGGGCACTCATACAGTGGGCACTGTCACTGTGAGCACTGTCACCTTGGGTACTGCCACCATGAGCGCTGTCACCATGAGCACTGTCACCATTGTGAGTATCACAATGTGCACTGTCACCATGGGCACTGGCACAATGTCGTGTGTCACCTTGAGCAATGTCACCATGGGAAATGTCACCGTGAGATGTGTCACCATAGGCAATGTCACCATGGGCAATGTCACCATGGGAAATGCCATTTTGCACACTGTCACCATGGGTACTGCAACCATGAGTACTGTCACCATTGGCAGTATGACCATGTGCACTGTCACCATGGGCACTATCACCATGACAACCCTCAGCGTGAGCACTGTCACTGTGGGAACTGGCATTGTGTGCAATTCCACCATGGGCAATGTCACCATGGGCACTATCACTGTGAGCACTGTCAATATAAGCACGTCAACATGAGCCCTGTCACCATGGGCAATGTCACCGTGAGAAGTGTCACTATAGGCGATGTCACCGTGGGCACTGTCACCATGGTCACTGCCACCACTGTCACTGTCATTTTGAGCACTGTCACCATGGGTATTGCAACCATGAGCACTGTCACCATGAGCACTGTCACCATTGCGATTATCACCATGTGTACTGTCACCATGGGCACTATCACAATGAGAACTGTCAGCGTGGGCACTGTCACTGTAGGCAAGGGCACCGTGGGCACTTCCACCATGGGCAATGTCACCATGGGCACTATCACTTTGAGCACTGTCAACATGAGCACATCACCATGGGCACTGTCAACATGGGTACTATCTCGAAGGTCAATGTCACCATGAGCATTGTCAGGATGGGCAACTTCACCGTGAGCACTGTCACCAATGGCACTATCACCATGAGTAATGTCACTGTGGGCCGTGTCACCAGGGGCACTATCACCATGGTTAATGTTATCATTGGCACTTTCCCCGTGAGCACTGTCACCCTGGGCACTGTCATCATGGGCACGGTCACCGTGAGCACTATCTCCATGAGCACAGCCACTGTGAACACCATCACCATAATCACTGGCCTCATCGGTACTGTCACCATGAGCACTGCCACAATGAGCACTGTCAGCATGGGTACTTCCCCCATGAGCACTGTCACTATGAGAACTGCTAGCATGGGTATTTTCACCATGAGTACTCTCACCCTCTGTATTGTCACCATTTGCACTGTCACCATCAGGACTATTACCGTGAGTGCTATCACCGTGAGATCTCTCACCATGGTCACTGTCACCATGGCACCTTGCACAATGCGTGCTGTCAACATGAGTGCTGTCACCATTGGCACTCTCACCGTGAGCATTCTCACTGTGGTCAGAGTCAACATGGGCTCTGTCACCATGAGCACTGTCACCATAGGCAATGTCACCGTGGTCAGTGTCACCATGAGCAATGTCTCCATGGGCACTCCTACAGTGGGCACTGTCACTGTGCGAACTGTCACCATGGTTACTGCCACTATGAGCAGTGTCTCTGTGAGTACTGTCAGCATGGGTTTTTACCGTGAGCACTGTCACCATGAGCCCTGTCACCATTTTTCAGTGCCACCATGTGCACTACCACCATGTGCACTCTCACCATGGGCACTATCACCGATAACACTGTCACCATAAGTACTGTCTGCATGGGCACTGTCACCAAGGGCACGGCCAACATGTGACCTGTAACCATTGTCAGTGTCACTGTGAGAAGTGTCACCATGGGAATTAACAACATAGGCACTCTCATCATGAGCACTGTCACCATGAGCACTGACACCACGAGCACTGTCACCCAGGGTAGTGCCACCATGAGCACTGTCACCACAACTGTTGCTATGAGAATTGTAACCATGGGCAATTTCTCAATGAGTAATGTCACCATGTGTATTTTCACCTTGGGCACTCTCAAAGTAAACAGTATTACCATGAGCACTTTCACTGTGAACACTGTCACCATGGGCACTGGCACAATGTGGTGTGTCACCATGAGCCATGTCACCATGGGAAATGTCACCGTGAGAAGTGTCACCATAGGCAATGTCACCATGGGCAATGTCACCATGGGAACTACCATTTTGAGCACTGTCACCATGGGTACTACAACCATGAGTACTGTCACCATGAGTAATTTAACCATTGGCAGTATGACCATGTGCACTGTCACCATGGGCACTATCACCATGACAACTCTCAGCGTGAGCACTGTCACTGTTGGAAATGGCATTGTGTGCAATTCCACCATGGGCAATGTCACCATGGACATTATCGCTGTGAGCACTGTCAATATGAGCACGTCAACATGAGCCCTGTCACCATGGGCAATGTCACTGTGAGAAGTGTCACTATAGGCAATGTCACCGTGGGCACTGTCACCATGGTCACTGCCACCACTGTCACTGTCATTTTGAGCACTGTCACCATGGGTACTGCAACCATGAGTGCTGTCACCATGAGCACTGTCACCATTGCAAGTATCACCATGTGCACTGTCACCATGGGCACTATCACAATGAGAACTGTCAGCATGGGCACTGTCACTCTTGGCAATGTCACCATGGGCACTATCACTTTGAGCACTGTCAACATGAGCACGTCACCATGGGCACTGTCAACATGGGTACTATCTCGAAGGTCAATGTCACCATGAGCATTGTCAGGATGGGCAACTTCACCGTGAGCACTGTCACCAATGGCACTATCACCATGAGCAATGTCACTGTGGGCCGTGTCACCAGGGGCACTATCACCATGGTTAATGTTATCATTGGCAATTTCCCCGTGAGCACTGTCACCCTGGGCACTGTCATCATGGGCACGGTCACCGTGAGCACTATCTCCATGAGCACAGCCACTGTGAACACCATCACCATAATCACTGGCCTCATCGGTACTGTCACCATGAGCACTGCCACAATGAGCACTGTCAGCATGGGCACATCCCCCATGAGCACTGTCACTATGAGAACTGCTACCATGGGTATTTTCACCATGTGTACTGTCACCCTGTGTATTCTCACCATTTGCACTGTCACCATGAGGACTATTACCGTGAGCGCTATCACCGTGAGATCTCTCACCATGGTCACTGTCACCATGGCACCTTGCACAATGTGTGCTGTCAACATGAGTGCTGGCACCATTGGCACTATCACTGTGAGCATTCTCACTGTGGTGAGTGTCACCATGGGCACTCTCACCATGAGCACTGTCACCATAGGCAATGTCACCATGGTCAGTGTCACCATGAGCACTGTCAACATGGGCACTCATACAGTGGGCACTGTCACTGTGAGCACTGTCACCTTGGGTACTGCCACCATGAGCGCTGTCACCATGAGCACTGTCACCATTGTGAGTATCACAATGTGCACTGTCACCATGGGCACTGGCACAATGTCGTGTGTCACCTTGAGCAATGTCACCATGGGAAATGTCACCGTGAGATGTGTCACCATAGGCAATGTCACCATGGGCAATGTCACCATGGGAAATGCCATTTTGCACACTGTCACCATGGGTACTGCAACCATGAGTACTGTCACCATTGGCAGTATGACCATGTGCACTGTCACCATGGGCACTATCACCATGACAACCCTCAGCGTGAGCACTGTCACTGTGGGAACTGGCATTGTGTGCAATTCCACCATGGGCAATGTCACCATGGGCACTATCACTGTGAGCACTGTCAATATAAGCACGTCAACATGAGCCCTGTCACCATGGGCAATGTCACCGTGAGAAGTGTCACTATAGGCGATGTCACCGTGGGCACTGTCACCATGGTCACTGCCACCACTGTCACTGTCATTTTGAGCACTGTCACCATGGGTATTGCAACCATGAGCACTGTCACCATGAGCACTGTCACCATTGCGATTATCACCATGTGTACTGTCACCATGGGCACTATCACAATGAGAACTGTCAGCGTGGGCACTGTCACTGTAGGCAAGGGCACCGTGGGCACTTTCACTCTTGGCAATGTCACCATGGGCACTATCACTTTGAGCACTGTCAACATGAGCACGTCACCATGGGCACTGTCAACATGGGTACTATCTCGAAGGTCAATGTCACCATGAGCATTGTCAGGATGGGCAACTTCACCGTGAGCACTGTCACCAATGGCACTATCACCATGAGCAATGTCACTGTGGGCCGTGTCACCAGGGGCACTATCACCATGGTTAATGTTATCATTGGCAATTTCCCCGTGAGCACTGTCACCCTGGGCACTGTCATCATGGGCACGGTCACCGTGAGCACTATCTCCATGAGCACAGCCACTGTGAACACCATCACCATAATCACTGGCCTCATCGGTACTGTCACCATGAGCACTGCCACAATGAGCACTGTCAGCATGGGCACATCCCCCATGAGCACTGTCACTATGAGAACTGCTACCATGGGTATTTTCACCATGTGTACTGTCACCCTGTGTATTCTCACCATTTGCACTGTCACCATGAGGACTATTACCGTGAGCGCTATCACCGTGAGATCTCTCACCATGGTCACTGTCACCATGGCACCTTGCACAATGTGTGCTGTCAACATGAGTGCTGGCACCATTGGCACTATCACTGTGAGCATTCTCACTGTGGTCAGTGTCACCATGGGCACTGTCACCATGAGCACTGTCACCATAGGCAATATCACCATGGTCAGTGTCACCATGAGCACTGTCAACATGGGCACTCATACAGTGGGCACTGTCACTGTGAGCACTGTCACCTTGGGTACTGCCACCATGAGTGCTGTCACCATGAGCACTGTCACCATTGTGAGTATCACAATGTGCACTGTCACCATGGGCACTGGCACAATGTCGTGTGTCACCTTGAGCAATGTCACCATGGGAAATGTCACCGTGAGATGTGTCACCATAGGCAATGTCACCATGGGCAATGTCACCATGGGAAATGCCATTTTGCACACTGTCACCATGGGTACTGCAACCATGAGTACTGTCACCATTGGCAGTATGACCATGTGCACTGTCACCATGGGCACTATCACCATGACAACCCTCAGCGTGAGCACTGTCACTGTGGGAACTGGCATTGTGTGCAATTCCACCATGGGCAATGTCACCATGGGCACTATCACTGTGAGCACTGTCAATATAAGCACATCAACATGAGCCCTGTCACCATGGGCAATGTCACCGTGAGAAGTGTCACTATAGGCGATGTCACCGTGGGCACTGTCACCATGGTCACTGCCACCACTGTCACTGTCATTTTGAGCACTGTCACCATGGGTATTGCAACCATGAGCACTGTCACCATGAGCACTGTCACCATTGCGATTATCACCATGTGTACTGTCACCATGGGCACTATCACAATGAGAACTGTCAGCGTGGGCACTGTCACTGTAGGCAAGGGCACCGTGGGCACTTCCACCATGGGCAATGTCACCATGGGCACTATCACTTTGAGCACTGTCAACATGAGCACGTCACCATGGGCACTGTCAACATGGGTACTATCTCGAAGGTCAATGTCACCATGAGCATTGTCAGGATGGGCAACTTCACCGTGAGCACTGTCACCAATGGCACTATCACCATGAGTAATGTCACTGTGGGCCGTGTCACCAGGGGCACTATCACCATGGTTAATGTTATCATTGGCACTTTCCCCGTGAGCACTGTCACCCTGGGCACTGTCATCATGGGCACGGTCACCGTGAGCACTATCTCCTTGAGCACAGCCACTGTGAACACCATCACCATAATCACTGGCCTCATCGGTACTGTCACCATGAGCACTGCCACAATGAGCACTGTTCAGCATGGGCACTTCCCCCATGAGCACTGTCACTATGAGAACTGCTAGCATGGGTATTTTCACCATGAGTACTGTCACCCTCTGTATTGTCACCATTTGCACTGTCACCATCAGGACTATTACCGTGAGTGCTATCACCGTGAGATCTCTCACCATGGTCACTGTCACCATGGCACCTTGCACAATGCGTGCTGTCAACATGAGTGCTGTCGCCATTGGCACTATCCCCGTGAGCATTCTCACTGTGGTCAGAGTCAACATGGGCTCTGTCACCATGAGCACTGTCACCATAGGCAATGTCACCGTGGTCAGTGTCACCATGAGCAATGTCTCCATGGGCACTCCTACAGTGGGCACTGTCACTGTGCGAACTGTCACCATGGTTACTGCCACTATGAGCAGTGTCTCTGTGAGTACTGTCAGCATGGGTTTTTACCGTGAGCACTGTCACCATGAGCCCTGTCACCATTTTTCAGTGCCACTATGTGCACTACCACCATGTGCACTCTCACCATGGGCACTATCACCGATAACACTGTCACCATAAGTACTGTCTGCATGGGCACTGTCACCAAGGGAACGGCCAACATGTGACCTGTAACCATTGTCAGTGTCACTGTGAGAAGTGTCACCATGGGAATTAACAACATAGACACTCTCATCATGAGCACTGTCACCATGAGCACTGACACCACGAGCACTGTCACCCAGGGCAGTGCCACCATGAGCACTGTCACCACAACTGTTGCTATGAGAATTGTAACCATGGGCAATTTCTCAATGAGTAATGTCACCATGTGTATTTTCACCTTGGGCACTCTCAAAGTAAACAGTATTACCATGAGCACTTTCACTGTGAACACTGTCACCATGGGCACTGGCACAATGTGGTGTGTCACCATGAGCCATGTCACCATGGGAAATGTCACCGTGAGAAGTGTCACCATAGGCAATGTCACCATGGGCAATGTCACCATGGGAACTACCATTTTGAGCACTGTCACCATGGGTACTACAACCATGAGTACTGTCACCATGAGTAATTTAACCATTGGCAGTATGACCATGTGCACTGTCACCATGGGCACTATCACCATGACAACTCTCAGCGTGAGCACTGTCACTGTTGGAAATGGCATTGTGTGCAATTCCACCATGGGCAATGTCACCATGGACATTATCGCTGTGAGCACTGTCAATATGAGCACGTCAACATGAGCCCTGTCACCATGGGCAATGTCACTGTGAGAAGTGTCACTATAGGCAATGTCACCGTGGGCACTGTCACCATGGTCACTGCCACCACTGTCACTGTCATTTTGAGCACTGTCACCATGGGTACTGCAACCATGAGCGCTGTCACCATGAGCACTGTCACCATTGCAAGTATCACCATGTGCACTGTCACCATGGGCACTATCACAATGAGAACTGTCAGCATGGGCACTGTCACTCTTGGCAATGTCACCATGGGCACTATCACTTTCAGCACTGTCAACATGAGCACGTCACCATGGGCACTGTCAACATGGGTACTATCTCGAAGGTCAATGTCACCATGAGCATTGTCAGGATGGGCAACTTCACCGTGAGCACTGTCACCAATGGCACTATCACCATGAGCAATGTCACTGTGGGCCGTGTCACCAGGGGCACTATCACCATGGTTAATGTTATCATTGGCACTTTCCCCGTGAGCACTGTCACCCTGGGCACTGTCATCATGGGCACGGTCACCGTGAGCACTATCTCCATGAGCACAGCCACTGTGAACACCATCACCATAATCACTGGCCTCATCGGTACTGTCACCATGAGCACTGCCACAATGAGCACTGTCAGCATGGGCACATCCCCCATGAGCACTGTCACTATGAGAACTGCTACCATGGGTATTTTCACCATGTGTACTGTCACCCTGTGTATTGTCACCATTTGCACTGTCACCATGATGACTATTACCGTGAGCGCTATCACCGTGAGATCTCTCACCATGGTCACTGTCACCATGGCACCTTGCACAATGGGGGCTGTCAACATGAGTGCTGGCACCATTGGCACTATCACCGTGAGCATTCTCACTGTGGTCAGTGTCACCATGGGCACTGTCACCATGAGCACTGTCACCATAGGCAATGTCACCATGGTCAGTGTCACCATGAGCACTGTCAACATGGGCACTCATACAGTGGGCACTGTCACTGTGAGCACTGTCACCTTGGGTACTGCCACCATGAGCGCTGTCCCCATGAGCACTGTCACCATTGTGAGTATCACAATGTGCACTGTCACCATGGGCACTGGCACAATGTCGTGTGTCACCTTGAGCAATGTCACCATGGGAAATGTCACCGTGAGATGTGTCACCATAGGCAATGTCACCATGGGCAATGTCACCATGGGAAATGCCATTTTGAGCACTGTCACCATGGGTACTGCAACCATGAGTACTGTCACCATTGGCAGTATGACCATGTGCACCGTCACCATGGGCACTATCACCATGACAACTCTCAGCGTGAGCACTGTCACTGTGGGAACTGGCATTGTGTGCAATTCCACCATGGGCAATGTCACCATGGGCACTATCACTGTGAGCACTGTCAATATGAGCACGTCAACATGAGCCCTGTCACCATTGGCAATGACACCGTGAGAAGTGTCACTATAGGCGATGTCACCATGGGCACTGTCACCATGGTCACTGCCACCACTGTCACTGTCATTTTGAGCAGTCATCATGGGTACTGCCACCATGAGCGCTGTCACCATGAGCACTGTCACCATTGCAAGTATCACCATGTGCACTGTCACCATGGGCACTATCACAATGAGAACTGTCAGCATGGGCACTGTCACTCTTGGCAATGTCACCATGGGCACTATCACTTTGAGCACTGTCAACATGAGCACATCACCATGGGCACTGTCAACATGGGTACTATCTCGAAGGTCAATGTCACCATGAGCATTGTCAGGATGGGCAACTTCACCGTGAGCACTGTCACCAATGGCACTATCACCATGAGTAATGTCACTGTGGGCCGTGTCACCAGGGGCACTATCACCATGGTTAATGTTATCATTGGCACTTTCCCCGTGAGCACTGTCACCCTGGGCACTGTCATCATGGGCACGGTCACCGTGAGCACTATCTCCATGAGCACAGCCACTGTGAACACCATCACCATAATCACTGGCCTCATCGGTACTGTCACCATGAGCACTGCCACAATGAGCACTGTCAGCATGGGCACATCCCCCATGAGCACTGTCACTATGAGAACTGCTACCATGGGTATTTTCACCATGTGTACTGTCACCCTGTGTATTGTCACCATTTGCACTGTCACCATGAGGACTATTACCGTGACCGCTATCACCGTGAGATCTCTCACCATGGTCACTGTCACCATGGCACCTTGCACAATGGGGGCTGTCAACATGAGTGCTGTCACCATTGGCACTATCACCGTGAGCATTCTCACTGTGCTCAGTGTCACCATGGGCACTGTCACCATGAGCACTGTCACCATAGGCAATGTCACCATGGTCAGTGTCACCATGAGCACTGTCAACATGGGCACTCATACAGTGGGCACTGTCACTGTGAGCACTGTCACCTTGGGTACTGCCACCATGAGCGCTGTCACGATGAGCACTGTCACCATTGCGAGTATCACAATGTGCACTGTCACCATGGGCACTGGCACAATGTCGTGTGTCACCTTGAGCAATGTCACCATGGGAAATGTCACCGTGAGATGTGTCACCATAGGCAATGTCACCATGGGAAATGCCATTTTGCACACTGTCACCATGGGTACTGCAACCATGAGTACTGTCACCATTGGCAGTATGACCATGTGCACTGTCACCATGGGCACTATCACCATGACAACTCTCAGCGTGAGCACTGTCACTGTGGGAACTGGCATTGTGTGCAATTCCACCATGGGCAATGTCACCATGGGCACTATCACTGTGAGCACTGTCAATATAAGCACGTCAACATGAGCCCTGTCACCATTGGCAATGTCACCGTGAGAAGTGTCACTATAGGCGATGTCACCGTGGGCACTGTCACCATGGTCACTGCCACCACTGTCACTGTCATTTTGAGCACTGTCACCATGGGTATTGCAACCATGAGCACTGTCACCATGAGCACTGTCACCATTGCGATTATCACCATGTGTACTGTCACCATGGGCACTATCACAATGAGAACTGTCAGCGTGGGCACTGTCACTGTTGGCAAGGGCACCGTGGGCACTTCCACCATGGGCAATGTCACCATGGGCACTATCACTGTGAGCACTGTCAACATGAGCACGTCACCATGGGCACTGTCAACATGGGTACTATCTCGAAGGGCAATGTCACCATGAGCATTGTCAGGAAGGGCAATTTCACCATGAGCACTGTCACCAAAGGCACTATCACCATGAGCAATGTCACTGTGGGCCGTGTCACCAGGGGCACTATCACCATGGTTAATGTTATCATTGGCACTTTCCCCGTGAGCACTGTCACCCTGGGCAATGTCATCATGGGCACGGTCACCGTGAGCACTATCTCCATGAGCACAGCCACAGTGAACACCATCACCATAATCACTGGCCTCATCGGTACTGTCACCATGAGCACTGCCACAATGAGCACTGTCAGCATGGGCACTTCCCCCATGAGCACTGTCACTATGAGAACTGCTAGCATGGGTATTTTCACCATGAGTACTGTCACCCTCTGTATTGTCACCATTTGCACTGTCACCATCAGGACTATTACCGTGAGTGCTATCACCGTGAGATCTCTCACCATGGTCACTGTCACCATGGCACCTTGCACAATGCGTGCTGTCAACATGAGTGCTGTCACCATTGGCACTATCACCGTGAGCATTCTCACTGTGGTCAGAGTCAACATGGGCTCTGTCACCATGAGCACTGTCACCATAGGCAATGTCACCGTGGTCAGTGTCACCATGAGCAATGTCTCCATGGGCACTCCTACAGTGGGCACTGTCACTGTGCGAACTGTCACCATGGTTACTGCCACTATGAGCAGTGTCTCTGTGAGTACTGTCAGCATGGGTTTTTACCATGAGCACTGTCACCATGAGCCCTGTCACCATTTTTCAGTGCCACCATGTGCACTACCACCATGTGCACTCTCACCATGGGCACTATCACCGATAACACTGTCACCATAAGTACTGTCTGCATGGGCACTGTCACCAAGGGCACAGCCAACATGTGACCTGTAACCATTGTCAGTGTCACTGTGAGATGTGTCACCATGGGAATTAACAACATAGGCACTCTCATCATGAGCACTGTCACCATGAGCACTGACACCACGAGCACTGTCACCCAGGGCAGTGCCACCATGAGCACTGTCACCATAACTCTTGCTATGAGAATTGTAACCATGGGCAATTTCTCAATGAATAATGTCACCATGTGTATTTTCACCTTGGGCACTCTCAAAGTAAAGAGTATTACCATGAGCACTTTCACTGTGAACACTGTCACCATGGGCATTGGCACAATGTGGTGTGTCACCATGAGCCATGTCACCATGGGAAATGTCACCGTGAGAAGTGTCACCATAGGCAATGTCACCATGGGCAATGTCACCATGGGAACTGCCATTTTGAGCACTGTCACCATGGGTACTGCAACCATGAGTACTGTCACCATGAGTAATTTAACCATTGGCAGTATGACCATGTGCACTGTCACCATGGGCACTATCACCATGACAACTCTCAGCGTGAGCACTGTCACTGTTGGAAATGGCATTGTGTGCAATTCCACCATGGGCAATGTCACCATGGACATTATCGCTGTGAGCACTGTCAATATGAGCACGTCAACATGAGCGCTGTCACCATGGGCAATGTCACTGTGAGAAGTGTCACTATAGGCAATGTCACCGTGGGCACTGTCACCATGGTCACTGCCACCACTGTCACTGTCATTTTGAGCACTGTCACCATGGGTACTGCAACCATGAGCGCTGTCACCATGAGCACTGTCACCATTGCAAGTGTCACCATGTGCACTGTCACCATGGGCACTATCACAATGAGAACTGTCAGCATGGGCACTGTCACTCTTGGCAATGTCACCATGGGCACTATCACTTTGAGCACTGTCAACATGAGCACGTCACCATGGGCACTGTCAACATGGGTACTATCTCGAAGGTCAATGTCACCATGAGCATTGTCAGGATGGGCAACTTCACCGTGAGCACTGTCACCAATGGCACTATCACCATGAGCAATGTCACTGTGGGCCGTGTCACCAGGGGCACTATCACCATGGTTAATGTTATCATTGGCACTTTCCCCGTGAGCACTGTCACCCTGGGCAAAGTCATCATGGGCACGGTCACCGTGAGCACTGTCTCCATGAGCACAGCCACTGTGAACACCATCACCATAATCACTGGCCTCATCGGTAATGTCACCATCAGCACTGCCACAATGAGCACTGTCAGCATGGGTACTTCCCCCATGAGCACTGTCACTATGAGAACTGCTAGCATGGGTATTTTCACCATGAGTACTGTCACCCTCTGTATTGTCACCATTTGCACTGTCACCATCAGGACTATTACCGTGAGTGCTATCACCGTGAGATCTCTCACCATGGTCACTGTCACCATGGCACCTTGCACAATGCGTGCTGTCAACATGAGTGCTGTCACCATTGGCACTATCACCGTGAGCATTCTCACTGTGGTCAGAGTCAACATGGGCTCTGTCACCATGAGCCCTGTCACCATAGGCAATGTCACCGTGGTCAGTGTCACCATGAGCAATGTCTCCATGGGCACTCCTACAGTGGGCACTGTCACTGTGCGAACTGTCACCATGGATACTGCCACTATAAGCAGTGTCTCTGTGAGTTCTGTCAGCATGGGTTTTTACCATGAGCACTGTCACCATGAGCCCTGTCACCATTTTTCAGTGCCACCATGTGCACTACCACCATGTGCACTCTCACCATGGGCACTATCACCGATAACACTGTCACCATAAGTACTGTCTGCATGGGCACTGTCACCAAGGGCACGGCCAACATGTGACCTGTAACCATTGTCAGTGTCACTGTGAGAAGTGTCACCATGGGAATTAACAACATACGCACTCTCATCTTGAGCACTGTCACCATGAGCACTGACACCACGAGCACTGTCACCCAGGGCAGTGCCACCATGAGCACTGTCACCATAACTGTTGCTATGAGAATTGTAACCATGGGCAATTTCTCAATGAGTAATGTCACCATGTGTATTTTCACCTTGGGCACTCTCAAAGTAAACAGTGTTACCATGAGCACTTTCACTGTGAACACTGTCACCATGGGCACTGGCACAATGTGGTGTGTCACCATGAGCCATGTCACCATGGGAAATGTCACCGTGAGAAGTGTCACCATAGGCAATGTCACCATGGGCAATGTCACCATGGGAACTGCCATTTTGAGCTCTGTCACCATGGGTACTGCAACCATGAGTACTGTCACCATGAGTAATTTAACCATTGGCAGTATGACCATGTGCACTGTCACCATGGGCACTATCACCATGACAACTCTCAGCGTGAGCACTGTCACTGTTGGAAATGGCATTGTGTGCAATTCCACCATGGGCAATGTCACCATGGACATTATCGCTGTGAGCACTGTCAATATGAGCACGTCAGCATGAGCCCTGTCACCATGGGCAATGTCACTGTGAGAAGTGTCACTATAGGCAATGTCACCGTGGGCACTGTCACCATGGTCACTGCCACCACTGTCACTGTCATTTTGAGCACTGTCACCATGGGTACTGCAACCATGAGTGCTGTCACCATGAGCACTGTCACCATTGCAAGTATCACCATGTGCACTGTCACCATGGGAACTATCACAATGAGAACTGTCCGCATGGGCACTGTCACTCTTGGCAATGTCACCATGGGCACTATCACTTTGAGCACTGTCAACATGAGCACGTCACCATGGGCACTGTCAACATGGGTACTATCTCGAAGGTCAATGTCACCATGAGCATTGTCAGGATGGGCAACTTCACCGTGAGCACTGTCACCAATGGCACTATCACCATGAGCAATGTCACTGTGGGCCGTGTCACCAGGGGCACTATCACCATGGTTAATGTTATCATTGGCACTTTCCCCGTGAGCACTGTCACCCTGGGCACTGTCATCATGGGCACGGTCACCGTGAGCACTATCTCCATGAGCACAGCCACTGTGAACACCATCACCATAATCACTGGCCTCATCGGTACTGTCACCATGAGCACTGCCACAATGAGCACTGTCAGCATGGGTACTTCCCCCATGAGCACTGTCACTATGAGAACTGCTACCATGGGTATTTTCACCATGTGTACTGTCACCCTGTGTATTGTCACCATTTGCACTGTCACCATGAGGACTATTACCATGAGCGCTATCACCGTGAGATCTCTCACCATGGTCACTGTCACCATGGCACCTTGCACAATAGGGGCTGTCAACATGAGTGCTGGCACCATTGGCACTATCACCGTGAGCATTCTCACTGTGGTCAGTGTCACCATGGGCACTGTCACCTTGAGCACTGTCACCATATGCAATGTCACCATGGTCAGTGTCACCATGAGCACTGTCAACATGGGCACTCATACAGTGGGCACTGTCACTGTGAGCACTGTCACCTTGGGTACTGCCACCATGAGCGCTGTCACGATGAGCACTGTCACCATTGCGTGTATCACAATGTGCACTGTCACCATGGGCACTGGCACAATGTCGTGTGTCACCTTGAGCAATGTCACCATGGGAAATGTCACCGTGAGATGTGTCACCATAGGCAATGTCACCATGGGAAATGCCATTTTGCACACTGTCACCATGGGTACTGCAACCATGAGTACTGTCACCATTGGTAGTATGACCATGTGCACTGTCACCATGGGCACTATCACCATGACAACTCTCAGCGTGAGCACTGTCACTGTGGGAACTGGCATTGTGTGCAATTCCACCATGGGCAATGTCACCATGGGCACTATCACTGTGAGCACTGTCAATATAAGCACGTCAACATGAGCCCTGTCACCATTGGCAATGTCACCGTGAGAAGTGTCACTATAGGCGATGTCACCGTGGGCACTGTCACCATGGTCACTGCCACCACTGTCACTGTCATTTTGAGAACTGTCACCATGGGTATTGCAACCATGAGCACTGTCACCATGAGAAATGTCACCATTGCGATTATCACCATGTGTACTGTCACCATGGGCACTATCACAATGAGAACTGTCAGCGTGGGCACTGTCACTGTTGGCAAGGGCACCGTGGGCACTTCCACCATGGGCAATGTCACCATGGGCACTATCACTGTGAGCACTGTCAACATAAGCACGTCACCATGGGCACTGTCAACATGGGTACTATCTCGAAGGGCAATGTCACCATGAGCATTGTCAGGAAGGGCAATTTCACCATGAGCACTGTCACCAAAGGCACTATCACCATGAGCAATGTCACTGTGGGCCGTGTCACCAGGGGCACTATCACCATGGTTAATGTTATCATTGGCACTTTCCCCGTGAACACTGTCACCCTGGGCACTGTCATCATGGGCACGGTCACCGTGAGCACTATCTCCATGAGCACAGCCACAGTGAACACCATCACCATAATCACTGGCCTCATCGGTACTGTCACCATGAGCACTGCCACAATGAGCACTGTCATCATGGGCACTTCCCCCATGAGCACTGTCACTATGAGAACTGCTAGCATGGGTATTTTCACCATGAGTACTGTCACCCTCTGTATTGTCACCATTTGCACTGTCACCATCAGGACTATTACCGTGAGTGCTATCACCGTGAGATCTCTCACCATGGTCACTGTCACCATGGCACCTTGCACAATGCGTGCTGTCAACATGAGTGCTGTCACCATTGGCACTATCACCGTGAGCATTCTCACTGTGGTCAGAGTCAACATGGGCTCTGTCACCATGAGCACTGTCACCATAGGCAATGTCACCGTGGTCAGTGTCACCATGAGCAATGTCTCCATGGGCACTCCTACAGTGGGCACTGTCACTGTGCGAACTGTCACCATGGTTACTGCCACTATGAGCAGTGTCTCTGTGAGTACTGTCAGCATGGGTTTTTACCGTGAGCACTGTCACCATGAGCCCTGTCACCATTTTTCAGTGCCACCATGTGCACTACCACCATGTGCACTCTCACCATGGGCACTATCACCGATAACACTGTCACCATAAGTACTGTCTGCATGGGCACTGTCACCAAGGGCACGGCCAACATGTGACCTGTAACCATTGTCAGTGTCACTGTGAGAAGTGTCACCATGGGAATTAACAACATAGGCACTCTCATCATGAGCACTGTCACCATGAGCACTGACACCACGAGCACTGTCACCCAGGGCAGTGCCACCATGAGCACTGTCACCACAACTGTTGCTATGAGAATTGTAACCATGGGCAATTTCTCAATGAGTAATGTCGCCATGTGTATTTTCACCTTGGGCACTCTCAAAGTAAACAGTATTACCATGAGCACTTTCACTGTGAACACTGTCACCATGGGCACTGGCACAATGTGGTGTGTCACCATGAGCCATGTCACCATGGGAAATGTCACCGTGAGAAGTGTCACCATAGGCAATGTCACCATGGGCAATGTCACCATGGGAACTACCATTTTGAGCACTGTCACCATGGGTACTACAACCATGAGTACTGTCACCATGAGTAATTTAACCATTGGCAGTATGACCATGTGCACTGTCACCATGGGCACTATCACCATGACAACTCTCAGCGTGAGCACTGTCACTGTTGGAAATGGCATTGTGTGCAATTCCACCATGGGCAATGTCACCATGGACATTATCGCTGTGAGCACTGTCAATATGAGCACGTCAACATGAGCCCTGTCACCATGGGCAATGTCACTGTGAGAAGTGTCACTATAGGCAATGTCACCGTGGGCACTGTCACCATGGTCACTGCCACCACTGTCACTGTCATTTTGAGCACTGTCACCATGGGTACTGCAACCATGAGCGCTGTCACCATGAGCACTGTCACCATTGCAAGTGTCACCATGTGCACTGTCACCATGGGCACTATCACAATGAGAACTGTCAGCATGGGCACTGTCACTCTTGGCAATGTCACCATGGGCACTATCACTTTGAGCACTGTCAACATGAGCACGTCACCATGGGCACTGTCAACATGGGTACTATCTCGAAGGTCAATGTCACCATGAGCATTGTCAGGATGGGCAACTTCACCGTGAGCACTGTCACCAATGGCACTATCACCATGAGCAATGTCACTGTGGGCCGTGTCACCAGGGGCACTATCACCATGGTTAATGTTATCATTGGCACTTTCCCCGTGAGCACTGTCACCCTGGGCAAAGTCATCATGGGCACGGTCACCGTGAGCACTGTCTCCATGAGCACAGCCACTGTGAACACCATCACCATAATCACTGGCCTCATCGGTAATGTCACCATCAGCACTGCCACAATGAGCACTGTCAGCATGGGTACTTCCCCCTTGAGCACTGTCACTATGAGAATTGCTAGCATGGGTATTTTCACCATGAGTACTGTCACCCTCTGTATTGTCACCATTTGCACTGTCACCATCAGGACTATTACCGTGAGTGCTATCACCGTGAGATCTCTCACCATGGTCACTGTCACCATGGCACCTTGCACAATGCGTGCTGTCAACATGAGTGCTGTCACCATTGGCACTATCACCGTGAGCATTCTCACTGTGGTCAGAGTCAACATGGGCTCTGTCACCATGAGCCCTGTCACCATAGGCAATGTCACCGTGGTCAGTGTCACCATGAGCAATGTCTCCATGGGCACTCCTACAGTGGGCACTGTCACTGTGCGAACTGTCACCATGGATACTGCCACTATAAGCAGTGTCTCTGTGAGTTCTGTCAGCATGGGTTTTTACCATGAGCACTGTCACCATGAGCCCTGTCACCATTTTTCAGTGCCACCATGTGCACTACCACCATGTGCACTCTCACCATGGGCACTATCACCGATAACACTGTCACCATAAGTACTGTCTGCATGGGCACTGTCACCAAGGGCACGGCCAACATGTGACCTGTAACCATTGTCAGTGTCACTGTGAGAAGTGTCACCATGGGAATTAACAACATACGCACTCTCATCTTGAGCACTGTCACCATGAGCACTGACACCACGAGCACTGTCACCCAGGGCAGTGCCACCATGAGCACTGTCACCATAACTGTTGCTATGAGAATTGTAACCATGGGCAATTTCTCAATGAGTAATGTCACCATGTGTATTTTCACCTTGGGCACTCTCAAAGTAAACAGTGTTACCATGAGCACTTTCACTGTGAACACTGTCACCATGGGCACTGGCACAATGTGGTGTGTCACCATGAGCCATGTCACCATGGGAAATGTCACCGTGAGAAGTGTCACCATAGGCAATGTCACCATGGGCAATGTCAGCATGGGAACTGCCATTTTGAGCACTGTCACCATGGGTACTGCAACCATGAGTACTGTCACCATGAGTAATTTAACCATTGGCAGTATGACCATGTGCACTGTCACCATGGGCACTATCACCATGACAACTCTCAGCGTGAGCACTGTCACTGTTGGAAATGGCATTGTGTGCAATTCCACCATGGGCAATGTCACCATGGACATTATCGCTGTGAGCACTGTCAATATGAGCACGTCAGCATGAGCCCTGTCACCATGGGCAATGTCACTGTGAGAAGTGTCACTATAGGCAATGTCACCGTGGGCACTGTCACCATGGTCACTGCCACCACTGTCACTGTCATTTTGAGCACTGTCACCATGGGTACTGCAACCATGAGTGCTGTCACCATGAGCACTGTCACCATTGCAGGTATCACCATGTGCACTGTCACCATGGGCACTATCACAATGAGAACTGTCAGCATGGGCACTGTCACTCTTGGCAATGTCACCATGGGCACTATCACTTTGAGCACTGTCAACATGAGCACGTCACCATGGGCACTGTCAACATGGGTACTATCTCGAAGGTCAATGTCACCATGAGCATTGTCAGGATGGGCAACTTCACCGTGAGCACTGTCACCAATGGCACTATCACCATGAGCAATGTCACTGTGGGCCGTGTCACCAGGGGCACTATCACCATGGTTAATGTTATCATTGGCACTTTCCCCGTGAGCACTGTCACCCTGGGCACTGTCATCATGGGCACGGTCACCGTGAGCACTATCTCCATGAGCACAGCCACTGTGAACACCATCACCATAATCACTGGCCTCATCGGTACTGTCACCATGAGCACTGCCACAATGAGCACTGTCAGGATGGGTACTTCCCCCATGAGCACTGTCACTATGAGAACTGCTACCATGGGTATTTTCACCATGTGTACTGTCACCCTGTGTATTGTCACCATTTGCACTGTCACCATGAGGACTATTACCATGAGCGCTATCACCGTGAGATCTCTCACCATGGTCACTGTCACCATGGCACCTTGCACAATAGGGGCTGTCAACATGAGTGCTGGCACCATTGGCACTATCACCGTGAGCATTCTCACTGTGGTCAGTGTCACCATGGGCACTGTCACCTTGAGCACTGTCACCATATGCAATGTCACCATGGTCAGTGTCACCATGAGCACTGTCAACATGGGCACTCATACAGTGGGCACTGTCACTGTGAGCACTGTCACCTTGGGTACTGCCACCATGAGCGCTGTCACGATGAGCACTGTCACCATTGCGTGTATCACAATGTGCACTGTCACCATGGGCACTGGCACAATGTCGTGTGTCACCTTGAGCAATGTCACCATGGGAAATGTCACCGTGAGATGTGTCACCATAGGCAATGTCACCATGGGAAATGCCATTTTGCACACTGTCACCATGGGTAATGCAACCATGAGTACTGTCACCATTGGTAGTATGACCATGTGCACTGTCACCATGGGCACTATCACCATGACAACTCTCAGCGTGAGCACTGTCACTGTGGGAACTGGCATTGTGTGCAATTCCACCATGGGCAATGTCACCATGGGCAGTATCACTGTGAGCACTGTCAATATAAGCACGTCAACATGAGCCCTGTCACCATTGGCAATGTCACCGTGAGAAGTGTCACTATAGGCGATGTCACCGTGGGCACTGTCACCATGGTCACTGCCACCACTGTCACTGTCATTTTGAGCACTGTCACCATGGGTATTGCAACCATGAGCACTGTCACCATGAGAAATGTCACCATTGCGATTATCACCATGTGTACTGTCACCATGGGCACTATCACAATGAGAACTGTCAGCGTGGGCACTGTCACTGTTGGCAAGGGCACCGTGGGCACTTCCACCATGGGCAATGTCACCATGGGCACTATCACTGTGAGCACTGTCAACATGAGCACGTCACCATGGGCACTGTCAACATGGGTACTATCTCGAAGGGCAATGTCACCATGAGCATTGTCAGGAAGGGCAATTTCACCATGAGCACTGTCACCAAAGGCACTATCACCATGAGCAATGTCACTGTGGGCCGTGTCACCAGGGGCACTATCACCATGGTTAATGTTATCATTGGCACTTTCCCCGTGAACACTGTCACCCTGGGCACTGTCATCATGGGCACGGTCACCGTGAGCACTATCTCCATGAGCACAGCCACAGTGAACACCATCACCATAATCACTGGCCTCATCGGTACTGTCACCATGAGCACTGCCACAATGAGCACTGTCAGCATGGGCACTTCCCCCATGAGCACTGTCACTATGAGAACTGCTAGCATGGGTATTTTCACCATGAGTACTCTCACCCTCTGTATTGTCACCATTTGCACTGTCACCATCAGGACTATTACCGTGAGTGCTATCACCGTGAGATCTCTCACCATGGTCACTGTCACCATGGCACCTTGCACAATGCGTGCTGTCAACATGAGTGCTGTCACCATTGGCACTATCACCGTGAGCATTCTCACTGTGGTCAGAGTCAACATGGGCTCTGTCACCATGAGCACTGTCACCATAGGCAATGTCACCGTGGTCAGTGTCACCATGAGCAATGTCTCCATGGGCACTCCTACAGTGGGCACTGTCACTGTGCGAACTGTCACCATGGTTACTGCCACTATGAGCAGTGTCTCTGTGAGTACTGTCAGCATGGGTTTTTACCGTGAGCACTGTCACCATGAGCCCTGTCACCATTTTTCAGTGCCACCATGTGCACTACCACCATGTGCACTCTCACCATGGGCACTATCACCGATAACACTGTCACCATAAGTACTGTCTGCATGGGCACTGTCACCAAGGGCACGGCCAACATGTGACCTGTAACCATTGTCAGTGTCACTGTGAGAAGTGTCACCATGGGAATTAACAACATAGGCACTCTCATCATGAGCACTGTCACCATGAGCACTGACACCACGAGCACTGTCACCCAGGGCAGTGCCACCATGAGCACTGTCACCACAACTGTTGCTATGAGAATTGTAACCATGGGCAATTTCTCAATGAGTAATGTCGCCATGTGTATTTTCACCTTGGGCACTCTCAAAGTAAACAGTATTACCATGAGCACTTTCACTGTGAACACTGTCACCATGGGCACTGGCACAATGTGGTGTGTCACCATGAGCCATGTCACCATGGGAAATGTCACCGTGAGAAGTGTCACCATAGGCAATGTCACCATGGGCAATGTCACCATGGGAACTACCATTTTGAGCACTGTCACCATGGGTACTACAACCATGAGTACTGTCACCATGAGTAATTTAACCATTGGCAGTATGACCATGTGCACTGTCACCATGGGCACTATCACCATGACAACTCTCAGCGTGAGCACTGTCACTGTTGGAAATGGCATTGTGTGCAATTCCACCATGGGCAATGTCACCATGGACATTATCGCTGTGAGCACTGTCAATATGAGCACGTCAACATGAGCCCTGTCACCATGGGCAATGTCACTGTGAGAAGTGTCACTATAGGCAATGTCACCGTGGGCACTGTCACCATGGTCACTGCCACCACTGTCACTGTCATTTTGAGCACTGTCACCATGGGTACTGCAACCATGAGCGCTGTCACCATGAGCACTGTCACCATTGCAAGTGTCACCATGTGCACTGTCACCATGGGCACTATCACAATGAGAACTGTCAGCATGGGCACTGTCACTCTTGGCAATGTCACCATGGGCACTATCACTTTGAGCACTGTCAACATGAGCACGTCACCATGGGCACTGTCAACATGGGTACTATCTCGAAGGTCAATGTCACCATGAGCATTGTCAGGATGGGCAACTTCACCGTGAGCACTGTCACCAATGGCACTATCACCATGAGCAATGTCACTGTGGGCCGTGTCACCAGGGGCACTATCACCATGGTTAATGTTATCATTGGCACTTTCCCCGTGAGCACTGTCACCCTGGGCAAAGTCATCATGGGCACGGTCACCATGAGCACTGTCTCCATGAGCACAGCCACTGTGAACACCATCACCATAATCACTGGCCTCATCGGTAATGTCACCATCAGTACTGCCACAATGAGCACTGTCAGCATGGGTACTTCCCCCTTGAGCACTGTCACTATGAGAACTGCTAGCATGGGTATTTTCACCATGAGTACTGTCACCCTCTGTATTGTCACCATTTGCACTGTCACCATCAGGACTATTACCGTGAGTGCTATCACCGTGAGATCTCTCACCATGGTCACTGTCACCATGGCACCTTGCACAATGCGTGCTGTCAACATGAGTGCTGTCACCATTGGCACTATCACCGTGAGCATTCTCACTGTGGTCAGAGTCAACATGGGCTCTGTCACCATGAGCCCTGTCACCATAGGCAATGTCACCGTGGTCAGTGTCACCATGAGCAATGTCTCCATGGGCACTCCTACAGTGGGCACTGTCACTGTGCGAACTGTCACCATGGATACTGCCACTATAAGCAGTGTCTCTGTGAGTTCTGTCAGCATGGGTTTTTACCATGAGCACTGTCACCATGAGCCCTGTCACCATTTTTCAGTGCCACCATGTGCACTACCACCATGTGCACTCTCACCATGGGCACTATCACCGATAACACTGTCACCATAAGTACTGTCTGCATGGGCACTGTCACCAAGGGCACGGCCAACATGTGACCTGTAACCATTGTCAGTGTCACTGTGAGAAGTGTCACCATGGGAATTAACAACATACGCACTCTCATCTTGAGCACTGTCACCATGAGCACTGACACCACGAGCACTGTCACCCAGGGCAGTGCCACCATGAGCACTGTCACCATAACTGTTGCTATGAGAATTGTAACCATGGGCAATTTCTCAATGAGTAATGTCACCATGTGTATTTTCACCTTGGGCACTCTCAAAGTAAACAGTGTTACCATGAGCACTTTCACTGTGAACACTGTCACCATGGGCACTGGCACAATGTGGTGTGTCACCATGAGCCATGTCACCATGGGAAATGTCACCGTGAGAAGTGTCACCATAGGCAATGTCACCATGGGCAATGTCAGCATGGGAACTGCCATTTTGAGCACTGTCACCATGGGTACTGCAACCATGAGTACTGTCACCATGAGTAATTTAACCATTGGCAGTATGACCATGTGCACTGTCACCATGGGCACTATCACCATGACAACTCTCAGCGTGAGCACTGTCACTGTTGGAAATGGCATTGTGTGCAATTCCACCATGGGCAATGTCACCATGGACATTATCGCTGTGAGCACTGTCAATATGAGCACGTCAGCATGAGCCCTGTCACCATGGGCAATGTCACTGTGAGAAGTGTCACTATAGGCAATGTCACCGTGGGCACTGTCACCATGGTCACTGCCACCACTGTCACTGTCATTTTGAGCACTGTCACCATGGGTACTGCAACCATGAGTGCTGTCACCATGAGCACTGTCACCATTGCAAGTATCACCATGTGCACTGTCACCATGGGCACTATCACAATGAGAACTGTCAGCATGGGCACTGTCACTCTTGGCAATGTCACCATGGGCACTATCACTTTGAGCACTGTCAACATGAGCACGTCACCATGGGCACTGTCAACATGGGTACTATCTCGAAGGTCAATGTCACCATGAGCATTGTCAGGATGGGCAACTTCACCGTGAGCACTGTCACCAATGGCACTATCACCATGAGCAATGTCACTGTGGGCCGTGTCACCAGGGGCACTATCACCATGGTTAATGTTATCATTGGCACTTTCCCCGTGAGCACTGTCACCCTGGGCACTGTCATCATGGGCACGGTCACCGTGAGCACTATCTCCATGAGCACAGCCACTGTGAACACCATCACCATAATCACTGGCCTCATCGGTACTGTCACCATGAGCACTGCCACAATGAGCACTGTCAGGATGGGTACTTCCCCCATGAGCACTGTCACTATGAGAACTGCTACCATGGGTATTTTCACCATGTGTACTGTCACCCTGTGTATTGTCACCATTTGCACTGTCACCATGAGGACTATTACCATGAGCGCTATCACCGTGAGATCTCTCACCATGGTCACTGTCACCATGGCACCTTGCACAATAGGGGCTGTCAACATGAGTGCTGGCACCATTGGCACTATCACCGTGAGCATTCTCACTGTGGTCAGTGTCACCATGGGCACTGTCACCTTGAGCACTGTCACCATATGCAATGTCACCATGGTCAGTGTCACCATGAGCACTGTCAACATGGGCACTCATACAGTGGGCATTGTCACTGTGAGCACTGTCACCTTGGGTACTGCCACCATGAGCGCTGTCACGATGAGCACTGTCACCATTGCGTGTATCACAATGTGCACTGTCACCATGGGCACAGGCACAATGTCGTGAGTCACCTTGAGCAATGTCACCATGGGAAATGTCACCGTGAGATGTGTCACCATAGGCAATGTCACCATGGGAAATGCCATTTTGCACACTGTCACCATGGGTAATGCAACCATGAGTACTGTCACCATTGGCAGTATGACCATGTTCACTGTCACCATGGGCACTATCACCATGACAACTCTCAGCGTGAGCACTGTCACTGTGGGAACTGGCATTGTGTGCAATTCCACCATGGGCAATGTCACCATGGGCACTATCACTGTGAGCACTGTCAATATAAGCACGTCAACATGAGCCCTGTCACCATTGGCAATGTCACCATGAGAAGTGTCACTATAGGCGATGTCACCGTGGGCACTGTCACCATGGTCACTGCCACCACTGTCACTGTCATTTTGAGCACTGTCACCATGGGTATTGCAACCATGAGCACTGTCACCATGAGAAATGTCACCATTGCGATTATCACCATGTGTACTGTCACCATGGGCACTATCACAATGAGAACTGTCAGCGTGGGCACTGTCACTGTTGGCAAGGGCACCGTGGGCACTTCCACCATGGGCAATGTCACCATGGGCACTATCACTGTGAGCACTGTCAACATGAGCACGTCACCATGGGCACTGTCAACATGGGTACTATCTCGAAGGGCAATGTCACCATGAGCATTGTCAGGAAGGGCAATTTCACCATGAGCACTGTCACCAAAGGCACTATCACCATGAGCAATGTCACTGTGGGCCGTGTCACCAGGGGCACTATCACCATGGTTAATGTTATCATTGGCACTTTCCCCGTGAACACTGTCACCCTGGGCACTGTCATCATGGGCACGGTCACCGTGAGCACTATCTCCATGAGCACAGCCACAGTGAACACCATCACCATAATCACTGGCCTCATCGGTACTGTCACCATGAGCACTGCCACAATGAGCACTGTCATCATGGGCACTTCCCCCATGAGCACTGTCACTATGAGAACTGCTAGCATGGGTATTTTCACCATGAGTACTCTCACCCTCTGTATTGTCACCATTTGCACTGTCACCATCAGGACTATTACCGTGAGTGCTATCACCGTGAGATCTCTCACCATGGTCACTGTCACCATGGCACCTTGCACAATGCGTGCTGTCAACATGAGTGCTGTCACCATTGGCACTATCACCGTGAGCATTCTCACTGTGGTCAGAGTCAACATGGGCTCTGTCACCATGAGCACTGTCACCATAGGCAATGTCACCGTGGTCAGTGTCACCATGAGCAATGTCTCCATGGGCACTCCTACAGTGGGCACTGTCACTGTGCGAACTGTCACCATGGTTACTGCCACTATGAGCAGTGTCTCTGTGAGTACTGTCAGCATGGGTTTTTACCGTGAGCACTGTCACCATGAGCCCTGTCACCATTTTTCAGTGCCACCATGTGCACTACCACCATGTGCACTCTCACCATGGGCACTATCACCGATAACACTTTCACCATAAGTACTGTCTGCATGGGCACTGTCACCAAGGGCACGGCCAACATGTGACCTGTAACCATTGTCAGTGTCACTGTGAGAAGTGTCACCATGGGAATTAACAACATAGGCACTCTCATCATGAGCACTGTCACCATGAGCACTGACACCACGAGCACTGTCACCCAGGGCAGTGCCACCATGAGCACTGTCACCACAACTGTTGCTATGAGAATTGTAACCATGGGCAATTTCTCAATGAGTAATGTCGCCATGTGTATTTTCACCTTGGGCACTCTCAAAGTAAACAGTATTACCATGAGCACTTTCACTGTGAACACTGTCACCATGGGCACTGGCACAATGTGGTGTGTCACCATGAGCCATGTCACCATGGGAAATGTCACCGTGAGAAGTGTCACCATAGGCAATGTCACCATGGGCAATGTCACCATGGGAACTACCATTTTGAGCACTGTCACCATGGGTACTACAAACATGAGTACTGTCACCATGAGTAATTTAACCATTGGCAGTATGACCATGTGCACTGTCACCATGGGCACTATCACCATGACAACTCTCAGCGTGAGCACTGTCACTGTTGGAAATGGCATTGTGTGCAATTCCACCATGGGCAATGTCACCATGGACATTATCGCTGTGAGCACTGTCAATATGAGCACGTCAACATGAGCCCTGTCACCATGGGCAATGTCACTGTGAGAAGTGTCACTATAGGCAATGTCACCGTGGGCACTGTCACCATGGTCACTGCCACCACTGTCACTGTCATTTTGAGCACTGTCACCATGGGTACTGCAACCATGAGTGCTGTCACCATGAGCAATGTCACCATTGCAATTATCACCATGTGCACTGTCACCATGGTCACTATCACAATGAGAACTGTCAGCATGGGCACTGTCACTCTTGGCAATGTCACCATGGGCACTATCACTTTGAGCACTGTCAACATGAGCACGTCACCATGGGCACTGTCAACATGGGTACTATCTCGAAGGTCAATGTCACCATGAGCATTGTCAGGATGGGCAACTTCACCGTGAGCACTGTCACCAATGGCACTATCACCATGAGCAATGTCACTGTGGGCCGTGTCACCAGGGGCACTATCACCATGGTTAATGTTATCATTGGCAATTTCCCCGTGAGCACTGTCACCCTGGGCACTGTCATCATGGGCACGGTCACCGTGAGCACTATCTCCATGAGCACAGCCACTGTGAACACCATCACCATAATCACTGGCCTCATCGGTACTGTCACCATGAGCACTGCCACAATGAGCACTGTCAGCATGGGTACTTTCCCCATGAGCACTGTCACTATGAGAACTGCTAGCATGGGTATTTTCACCATGTGTACTGTCACCCTGTGTATTGTCACCATTTGCACTGTCACCATGAGGACTATTACCGTGACCGCTATCACCGTGAGATCTCTCACCATGGTCACTGTCACCATGGCACCTTGCACAATGGGGGCTGTCAACATGAGTGCTGTCACCATTGGCACTATCACCGTGAGCATTCTCACTGTGCTCAGTGTCACCATGGGCACTGTCACCATGAGCACTGTCACCATAGGCAATGTCACCATGGTCAGTGTCACCATGAGCACTGTCAACATGGGCACTCATACAGTGGGCACTGTCACTGTGAGCACTGTCACCTTGGGTACTGCCACCATGAGCGCTGTCACCATGAGCACTGTCACCATTGCGAGTATCACAATGTGCACTGTCACCATGGGCACTGGCACAATGTCGTGTGTCACCTTGAGCAATGTCACCATGGGAAATGTCACCGTGAGATGTGTCACCATAGGCAATGTCACCATGGGAAATGCCATTTTGCACACTGTCACCATGGGTACTGCAACCATGAGTACTGTCACCATTGGCAGTATGACCATGTGCACTGTCACCATGGGCACTATCACCATGACAACTCTCAGCGTGAGCACTGTCACTGTGGGAACTGGCATTGTGTGCAATTCCACCATGGGCAATGTCACCATGGGCACTATCACTGTGAGCACTGTCAATATAAGCACGTCAACATGAGCCCTGTCACCATTGGCAATGTCACCGTGAGAAGTGTCACTATAGGCGATGTCACCGTGGGCACTGTCACCATGGTCACTGCCACCACTGTCACTGTCATTTTGAGCACTGTCACCATGGGTATTGCAACCATGAGCACTGTCACCATGAGCACTGTCACCATTGCGATTATCACCATGTGTACTGTCACCATGGGCACTATCACAATGAGAACTGTCAGCGTGGGCACTGTCACTGTTGGCAAGGGCACCGTGGGCACTTCCACCATGGGCAATGTCACCATGGGCACTATCACTGTGAGCACTGTCAACATGAGCACGTCACCATGGGCACTGTCAACATGGGTACTATCTCGAAGGGCAATGTCACCATGAGCATTGTCAGGAAGGGCAATTTCACCATGAGCACTGTCACCAAAGGCACTATCACCATGAGCAATGTCACTGTGGGCCGTGTCACCAGGGGCACTATCACCATGGTTAATGTTATCATTGGCACTTTCCCCGTGAGCACTGTCACCCTGGGCACTGTCATCATGGGCACGGTCACCGTGAGCACTATCTCCATGAGCACAGCCACAGTGAACACCATCACCATAATCACTGGCCTCATCGGTACTGTCACCATGAGCACTGCCACAATGAGCACTGTCAGCATGGGCACTTCCCCCATGAGCACTGTCACTATGAGAACTGCTAGCATGGGTATTTTCCCCATGAGTACTCTCACCCTCTGTATTGTCACCATTTGCACTGTCACCATCAGGACTATTACTGTGAGTGCTATCACCGTGAGATCTCTCACCATGGTCACTGTCACCATGGCACCTTGCACAATGCGTGCTGTCAACATGAGTGCTGTCACCATTGGCACTATCACCGTGAGCATTCTCACTGTGGTCAGAGTCAACATGGGCTCTGTCACCATGAGCACTGTCACCATAGGCAATGTCACCGTGGTCAGTGTCACCATGAGCAATGTCTCCATGGGCACTCCTACAGTGGGCACTGTCACTGTGCGAACTGTCACCATGGTTACTGCCACTATGAGCAGTGTCTCTGTGAGTACTGTCAGCATGGGTTTTTACCGTGAGCACTGTCACCATGAGCCCTGTCACCATTTTTCAGTGCCACCATGTGCACTACCACCATGTGCACTCTCACCATGGGCACTATCACCTATAACACTGTCACCATAAGTACTGTCTGCATGGGCACTGTCACCAAGGGCACGGCCAACATGTGACCTGTAACCATTGTCAGTGTCACTGTGAGAAGTGTCACCATGGGAATTAACAACATAGGCACTCTCATCATGAGCACTGTCACCATGAGCACTGACACCACGAGCACTGTCACCCAGGGCAGTGCCACCATGAGCACTGTCACCATAACTCTTGCTATGAGAATTGTAACCATGGGCAATTTCTCAATGAGTAATGTCACCATGTGTATTTTCACCTTGGGCACTCTCAAAGTAAACAGTATTACCATGAGCACTTTCACTGTGAACACTGTCACCATGGGCACTGGCACAATGTGGTGTGTCACCATGAGCCATGTCACCATGGGAAATGTCACCGTGAGAAGTGTCACCATAGGCAATGTCACCATGGGCAATGTCACCATGGGAACTGCCATTTTGAGCACTGTCACCATGGGTACTGCAACCATGAGTACTGTCACCATGAGTAATTTAACCATTGGCAGTATGACCATGTGCACTGTCACCATGGGCACTATCACCATGACAACTCTCAGCGTGAGCACTGTCACTGTTGGAAATGGCATTGTGTGCAATTCCACCATGGGCAATGTCACCATGGACATTATCGCTGTGAGCACTGTCAATATGAGCACGTCTACATGAGCCCTGTCACCATTGGCAATGTCACTGTGAGAAGTGTCACTATAGGCAATGTCACCGTGGGCACTGTCACCATGGTCACTGCCACCACTGTCACTGTCATTTTGAGCACTGTCACCATGGGTACTGCAACCATGAGCGCTGTCACCATGAGCACTGTCACCATTGCAAGTATCACCATGTGCACTGTCACCATGGGCACTATCACAATGAGAACTGTCAGCATGGGCACTGTCACTCTTGGCAATGTCACCATGGGCACTATCACTTTGAGCACTGTCAACATGAGCACGTCACCATGGGCACTGTCAACATGGGTACTATCTCGAAGGTCAATGTCACCATGAGCATTGTCAGGATGGGCAACTTCACCGTGAGCACTGTCACCAATGGCACTATCACCATGAGCAATGTCACTGTGGGCCGTGTCACCAGGGGCACTATCACCATGGTTAATGTTATCATTGGCAATTTCCCCGTGAGCACTGTCACCCTGGGCACTGTCATCATGGGCACGGTCACCGTGAGCACTATCTCCATGAGCACAGCCACTGTGAACACCATCACCATAATCACTGGCCTCATCGGTACTGTCACCATGAGCACTGCCACAATGAGCACTGTCAGCATGGGCACATCCCCCATGAGCACTGTCACTATGAGAACTGCTACCATGGGTATTTTCACCATGTGTACTGTCACCCTGTGTATTCTCACCATTTGCACTGTCACCATGAGGACTATTACCGTGAGCGCTATCACCATGAGATCTCTCACCATGGTCACTGTCACCATGGCACCTTGCACAATGCGTGCTGTCAACATGAGTGCTGGCACCATTGGCACTATCACTGTGAGCATTCTCACTGTGGTCAGTGTCACCATGGGCACTCTCACCATGAGCACTGTCACCATAGGTAATGTCACCATGGTCAGTGTCACCATGAGCACTGTCAACATGGGCACTCATACAGTGGGCACTGTCACTGTGAGCACTGTCACCTTGGGTACTGCCACCATGAGTGCTGTCACCATGAGCACTGTCACCATTGTGAGTATCACAATGTGCACTGTCACCATGGGCACTGGCACAATGTCGTGTGTCACCTTGAGCAATGTCACCATGGGAAATGTCACCGTGAGATGTGTCACCATAGGCAATGTCACCATGGGCAATGTCACCATGGGAAATGCCATTTTGCACACTGTCACCATGGGTACTGCAAACATGAGTACTGTCACCATTGGCAGTATGACCATGTGCACTGTCACCATCGGCACTATCACCATGACAACCCTCAGCGTGAGCACTGTCACTGTGGGAACTGGCATTGTGTGCCATTCCACCATGGGCAATGTCACCATGGGCACTATCACTGTGAGCACTGTCAATATAAGCACGTCAACATGAGCCCTGTCACCATGGGCAATGTCACCGTGAGAAGTGTCACTATAGGCGATGTCACCGTGGGCACTGTCACCATGGTCACTGCCACCACTGTCACTGTCATTTTGAGCACTGTCACCATGGGTATTGCAACCATGAGCACTGTCACCATGAGCACTGTCACCATTGCGAGTATCACCATGTGTACTGTCACCATGGGCACTATCACAATGAGAACTGTCAGCGTGGGCACTGTCACTGTTGGCAAGGGCACCGTGGGCACTTCCACCATGGGCAATGTCACCATGGGCACTATCACTTTGAGCACTGTCAACATGAGCACGTCACCATGGGCACTGTCAACATGGGTACTATCTCGAAGGTCAATGTCACCATGAGCATTGTCAGGATGGGCAACTTCACCGTGAGCACTGTCACCTATGGCACTATCACCATGAGCAATGTCACTGTGGGCCGTGTCACCAGGGGCACTATCACCATGGTTAATGTTATCATTGGCAATTTCCCCGTGAGCACTGTCACCCTGGGCACTGTCATCATGGGCACGGTCACCGTGAGCACTATCTCCATGAGCACAGCCACTGTGAACACCATCACCATAATCACTGGCCTCATCGGTACTGTCACCATGAGCACTGCCACAATGAGCACTGTCAGCATGGGCACATCCCCCATGAGCACTGTCACTATGAGAACTGCTACCATGGGTATTTTCACCATGTGTACTGTCACCCTGTGTATTCTCACCATTTGCACTGTCACCATGAGGACTATTACCGTGAGCGCTATCACCATGAGATCTCTCACCATGGTCACTGTCACCATGGCACCTTGCACAATGCGTGCTGTCAACATGAGTGCTGGCACCATTGGCACTATCACTGTGAGCATTCTCACTGTGGTCAGTGTCACCATGGGCACTCTCACCATGAGCACTGTCACCATAGGCAATGTCACCATGGTCAGTGTCACCATGAGCACTGTCAACATGGGCACTCATACAGTGGGCACTGTCACTGTGAGCACTGTCACCTTGGGTACTGCCACCTTGAGCGCTGTCACCATGAGCACTGTCACCATTGTGAGTATCACAATGTGCACTGTCACCATGGGCACTGGCACAATGTCGTGTGTCACCTTGAGCAATGTCACCATGGGAAATGTCACCGTGAGATGTGTCACCATAGGCAATGTCACCATGGGCAATGTCACCATGGGAAATGCCATTTTGCACACTGTCACCATGGGTACTGCAACCATGAGTACTGTCACCATTGGCAGTATGACCATGTGCACTGTCACCATGGGCACTATCACCATGACAACCCTCAGCGTGAGCACTGTCACTGTGGGAACTGGCATTGTGTGCAATTCCACCATGGGCAATGTCACCATGGGCACTATCACTGTGAGCACTGTCAATATAAGCACGTCAACATGAGCCCTGTCACCATGGGCAATGTCACCGTGAGAAGTGTCACTATAGGCGATGTCACCATGGGCACTGTCACCATGGTCACTGCCACCACTGTCACTGTCATTTTGAGCACTGTCACCATGGGTATTGCAACCATGAGCACTGTCACCATGAGCACTGTCACCATTGCGATTATCACCATGTGTACTGTCACCATGGGCACTATCACAATGAGAACTGTCAGCGTGGGCACTGTCACTGTTGGCAAGGGCACCGTGGGCACTTCCACCATGGGCAATGTCACCATGGGCACTATCACTTTGAGCACTGTCAACATGAGCACGTCACCATGGGCACTGTCAACATGGGTACTATCTCGAAGGTCAATGTCACCATGAGCATTGTCAGGATGGGCAACTTCACCGTGAGCACTGTCACCAATGGCACTATCACCATGAGTAATGTCACTGTGGGCCGTGTCACCAGGGGCACTATCACCATGGTTAATGTTATCATTGGCACTTTCCCCGTGAGCACTGTCACCCTGGGCACTGTCATCATGGGCACGGTCACCGTGAGCACTATCTCCATGAGCACAGCCACTGTGAACACCATCACCATAATCACTGGCCTCATCGGTACTGTCACCATGAGCACTGCCACAATGAGCACTGTCAGCATGGGCACTTCCCCAGTGAGCACTGTCACTATGAGAACTGCTAGCATGGGTATTTTCACCATGAGTACTGTCACCCTCTGTATTGTCACCATTTGCACTGTCACCATCAGGACTATTACCGTGAGTGCTATCACCGTGAGATCTCTCACCATGGTCACTGTCACCATGGCACCTTGCACAATGCGTGCTGTCAACATGAGTGCTGGCACCATTGGCACTATCACTGTGAGCATTCTCACTGTGGTCAGTGTCACCATGGGCACTCTCACCATGAGCACTGTCACCATAGGTAATGTCACCATGGTCAGTGTCACCATGAGCACTGTCAACATGGGCACTCATACAGTGGGCACTGTCACTGTGAGCACTGTCAGCTTGGGTACTGCCACCATGAGTGCTGTCACCATGAGCACTGTCACCATTGTGAGTATCACAATGTGCACTGTCACCATGGGCACTGGCACAATGTCGTGTGTCACCTTGAGCAATGTCACCATGGGAAATGTCACCGTGAGATGTGTCACCATAGGCAATGTCACAATGGGCAATGTCACCATGGGAAATGCCATTTTGCACACTGTCACCATGGGTACTGCAACCATGAGTACTGTCACCATTGGCAGTATGACCATGTGCACTGTCACCATGGGCACTATCACCATGACAACCCTCAGCGTGAGCACTGTCACTGTGGGAACTGGCATTGTGTGCAATTCCACCATGGGCAATGTCACCATGGGCACTATCACTGTGAGCACTGTCAATATAAGCACGTCAACATGAGCCCTGTCACCATGGGCAATGTCACCGTGAGAAGTGTCACTATAGGCGATGTCACCGTGGGCACTGTCACCATGGTCACTGCCACCACTGTCACTGTCATTTTGAGCACTGTCACCATGGGTATTGCAACCATGAGCACTGTCACCATGAGCACTGTCACCATTGCGAGTATCACCATGTGTACTGTCACCATGGGCACTATCACAATGAGAACTGTCAGCGTGGGCACTGTCACTGTTGGCAAGGGCACCGTGGGCACTTCCACCATGGGCAATGTCACCATGGGCACTATCACTTTGAGCACTGTCAACATGAGCACGTCACCATGGGCACTGTCAACATGGGTACTATCTCGAAGGTCAATGTCACCATGAGCATTGTCAGGATGGGCAACTTCACCGTGAGCACTGTCACCAATGGCACTATCACCATGAGCAATGTCACTGTGGGCCGTGTCACCAGGGGCACTATCACCATGGTTAATGTTATCATTGGCAATTTCCCCGTGAGCACTGTCACCCTGGGCACTGTCATCATGGGCACGGTCACCGTGAGCACTATCTCCATGAGCACAGCCACTGTGAACACCATCACCATAATCACTGGCCTCATCGGTACTGTCACCATGAGCACTGCCACAATGAGCACTGTCAGCATGGGCACATCCCCCATGAGCACTGTCACTATGAGAACTGCTACCATGGGTATTTTCACCATGTGTACTGTCACCCTGTGTATTCTCACCATTTGCACTGTCACCATGAGGACTATTACCGTGAGCGCTATCACCATGAGATCTCTCACCATGGTCACTGTCACCATGGCACCTTGCACAATGCGTGGGGTCAACATGAGTGCTGGCACCATTGGCACTATCACTGTGAGCATTCTCACTGTGGTCAGTGTCACCATGGGCACTCTCACCATGAGCACTGTCACCATAGGCAATGTCACCATGGTCAGTGTCACCATGAGCACTGTCAACATGGGCACTCATACAGTGGGCACTGTCACTGTGAGCACTGTCACCTTGGGTACTGCCACCATGAGCGCTGTCACCATGAGCACTGTCACCATTGTGAGTATCACAATGTGCACTGTCACCATGGGCACTGGCACAATGTCGTGTGTCACCTTGAGCAATGTCACCATGGGAAATGTCACCGTGAGATGTGTCACCATAGGCAATGTCACCATGGGCAATGTCACCATGGGAAATGCCATTTTGCACACTGTCACCATGGGTACTGCAACCATGAGTACTGTCACCATTGGCAGTATGACCATGTGCACTGTCACCATGGGCACTATCACCATGACAACCCTCAGCGTGAGCACTGTCACTGTGGGAACTGGCATTGTGTGCAATTCCACCATGGGCAATGTCACCATGGGCACTATCACTGTGAGCACTGTCAATATAAGCACGTCAACATGAGCCCTGTCACCATGGGCAATGTCACCGTGAGAAGTGTCACTATAGGCGATGTCACCATGGGCACTGTCACCATGGTCACTGCCACCACTGTCACTGTCATTTTGAGCACTGTCACCATGGGTATTGCAACCATGAGCACTGTCACCATGAGCACTGTCACCATTGCGATTATCACCATGTGTACTGTCACCATGGGCACTATCACAATGAGAACTGTCAGCGTGGGCACTGTCACTGTTGGCAAGGGCACCGTGGGCACTTCCACCATGGGCAATGTCACCATGGGCACTATCACTTTGAGCACTGTCAACATGAGCACGTCACCATGGGCACTGTCAACATGGGTACTATCTCGAAGGTCAATGTCACCATGAGCATTGTCAGGATGGGCAACTTCACCGTGAGCACTGTCACCAATGGCACTATCACCATGAGTAATGTCACTGTGGGCCGTGTCACCAGGGGCACTATCACCATGGTTAATGTTATCATTGGCACTTTCCCCGTGAGCACTGTCACCCTGGGCACTGTCATCATGGGCACGGTCACCGTGAGCACTATCTCCATGAGCACAGCCACTGTGAACACCATCACCATAATCACTGGCCTCATCGGTACTGTCACCATGAGCACTGCCACAATGAGCACTGTCAGCATGGGCACTTCCCCAGTGAGCACTGTCACTATGAGAACTGCTAGCATGAGTATTTTCACCATGAGTACTGTCACCCTCTGTATTGTCACCATTTGCACTGTCACCATCAGGACTATTACCGTGAGTGCTATCACCGTGAGATCTCTCACCATGGTCACTGTCACCATGGCACCTTGCACAATGCGTGCTGTCAACATGAGTGCTGTCACCATTGGCACTATCACCGTGAGCATTCTCACTGTGGTCAGAGTCAACATGGGCTCTGTCACCATGAGCACTGTCACCATAGGCAATGTCACCGTGGTCAGTGTCACCATGAGCAATGTCTCCATGGGCACTCCTACAGTGGGCACTGTCACTGTGCGAACTGTCACCATGGTTACTGCCACTATGAGCAGTGTCTCTGTGAGTACTGTCAGCATGGGTTTTTACCGTGAGCACTGTCACCATGAGCCCTGTCACCATTTTTCAGTGCCACCATGTGCACTACCACCATGTGCACTCTCACCATGGGCACTATCACCGATAACACTGTCACCATAAGTACTGTCTGCATGGGCACTGTCACCAAGGGCACGGCCAACATGTGACCTGTAACCATTGTCAGTGTCACTGTGAGAAGTGTCACCATGGGAATTAACAACATAGGCACTCTCATCATGAGCACTGTCACCATGAGCACTGACACCACGAGCACTGTCACCCAGGGCAGTGCCACCATGAGCACTGTCACCACAACTGTTGCTATGAGAATTGTAACCATGGGCAATTTCTCAATGAGTAATGTCGCCATGTGTATTTTCACCTTGGGCACTCTCAAAGTAAACAGTATTACCATGAGCACTTTCACTGTGAACACTGTCACCATGGGCACTGGCACAATGTGGTGTGTCACCATGAGCCATGTCACCATGGGAAATGTCACCGTGAGAAGTGTCACCATAGGCAATGTCACCATGGGCAATGTCACCATGGGAACTACCATTTTGAGCACTGTCACCATGGGTACTACAACCATGAGTACTGTCACCATGAGTAATTTAACCATTGGCAGTATGACCATGTGCACTGTCACCATGGGCACTATCACCATGACAACTCTCAGCGTGAGCACTGTCACTGTTGGAAATGGCATTGTGTGCAATTCCACCATGGGCAATGTCACCATGGACATTATCGCTGTGAGCACTGTCAATATGAGCACGTCAACATGAGCCCTGTCACCATGGGCAATGTCACTGTGAGAAGTGTCACTATAGGCAATGTCACCGTGGGCACTGTCACCATGGTCACTGCCACCACTGTCACTGTCATTTTGAGCACTGTCACCATGGGTACTGCAACCATGAGTGCTGTCACCATGAGCACTGTCACCATTGCAAGTATCACCATGTGCACTGTCACCATGGGCACTATCACAATGAGAACTGTCAGCATGGGCACTGTCACTCTTGGCAATGTCACCATGGGCACTATCACTTTGAGCACTGTCAACATGAGCACGTCACCATGGGCACTGTCAACATGGGTACTATCTCGAAGGTCAATGTCACCATGAGCATTGTCATGATGGGCAACTTCACCGTGAGCACTGTCACCAATGGCACTATCACCATGAGCAATGTCACTGTGGGCCGTGTCACCAGGGGCACTATCACCATGGTTAATGTTATCATTGGCAATTTCCCCGTGAGCACTGTCACCCTGGGCACTGTCATCATGGGCACGGTCACCGTGAGCACTATCTCCATGAGCACAGCCACTGTGAACACCATCACCATAATCACTGGCCTCATCGGTACTGTCACCATGAGCACTGCCACAATGAGCACTGTCAGCCTGGGTACTTTCCCCATGAGCACTGTCACTATGAGAACTGCTACCATGGGTATTTTCACCATGTGTACTGTCATCCTGTGTATTGTCACCATTTGCACTGTCACCATGAGGACTATTACCATGAGCGCTATCACCGTGAGATCTCTCACCATGGTCACTGTCACCATGGCACCTTGCACAATAGGGGCTGTCAACATGAGTGCTGGCACCATTGGCACTATCACCGTGAGCATTCTCACTGTGGTCAGTGTCACCATGGGCACTGTCACCATGAGCACTGTCACCATAGGCAATGTCACCATGGTCAGTGTCACCATGAGCACTGTCAACATGGGCACTCATACAGTGGGCACTGTCACTGTGAGCACTGTCACCTTGGGTACTGCCACCATGAGCGCTGTCACGATGAGCACTGTCACCATTGCGTGTATCACAATGTGCACTGTCACCATGGGCACTGGCACAATGTCGTGTGTCACCTTGAGCAATGTCACCATGGGAAATGTCACCGTGAGATGTGTCACCATAGGCAATGTCACCATGGGAAATGCCATTTTGCACACTGTCACCATGGGTAATGCAACCATGAGTACTGTCACCATTGGTAGTATGACCATGTGCACTGTCACCATGGGCACTATCACCATGACAACTCTCAGCGTGAGCACTGTCACTGTGGGAACTGGCATTGTGTGCAATTCCACCATGGGCAATGTCACCATGGGCACTATCACTGTGAGCACTGTCAATATAAGCACGTCAACATGAGCCCTGTCACCATTGGCAATGTCACCGTGAGAAGTGTCACTATAGGCGATGTCACCATGGGCACTGTCACCATGGTCACTGCCACCACTGTCACTGTCATTTTGAGCACTGTCACCATGGGTATTGCAACCATGAGCACTGTCACCATGAGAAATGTCACCATTGCGATTATCACCATGTGTACTGTCACCATGGGCACTATCACAATGAGAACTGTCAGCGTGGGCACTGTCACTGTTGGCAAGGGCACCGTGGGCACTTCCACCATGGGCAATGTCACCATGGGCACTATCACTGTGAGCACTGTCAACATGAGCACGTCACCATGGGCACTGTCAACATGGGTACTATCTCGAAGGGCAATGTCACCATGAGCATTGTCAGGAAGGGCAATTTCACCATGAGCACTGTCACCAAAGGCACTATCACCATGAGCAATGTCACTGTGGGCCGTGTCACCAGGGGCACTATCACCATGGTTAATGTTATCATTGGCACTTTCCCCGTGAACACTGTCACCCTGGGCACTGTCATCATGGGCACGGTCACCGTGAGCACTATCTCCATGAGCACAGCCACTGTGAACACCATCACCATAATCACTGGCCTCATCGGTACTGTCACCATGAGCACTGCCACAATGAGCACTGTCATCATGGGCACTTCCCCCATGAGCACTGTCACTATGAGAACTGCTAGCATGGGTATTTTCACCATGAGTACTCTCACCCTCTGTATTGTCACCATTTGCACTGTCACCATCAGGACTATTACCGTGAGTGCTATCACCGTGAGATCTCTCACCATGGTCACTGTCACCATGGCACCTTGCACAATGCGTGCTGTCAACATGAGTGCTGTCACCATTGGCACTATCACCGTGAGCATTCTCACTGTGGTCAGAGTCAACATGGGCTGTGTCACCATGAGCACTGTCACCATAGGCAATGTCACCGTGGTCAGTGTCACCATGAGCAATGTCTCCATGGGCACTCCTACAGTGGGCACTGTCACTGTGCGAACTGTCACCATGGTTACTGCCACTATGAGCAGTGTCTCTGTGAGTACTGTCAGCATGGGTTTTTACCGTGAGCACTGTCACCATGAGCCCTGTCACCATTTTTCAGTGCCACCATGTGCACTACCACCATGTGCACTCTCACCATGGGCACTATCACCGATAACACTGTCACCATAAGTACTGTCTGCATGGGCACTGTCACCAAGGGCACGGCCAACATGTGACCTGTAACCATTGTCAGTGTCACTGTGAGAAGTGTCACCATGGGAATTAACAACATAGGCACTCTCATCATGAGCACTGTCACCCTGAGCACTGACACCACGAGCACTGTCACCCAGGGCAGTGCCACCATGAGCACTGTCACCACAACTGTTGCTATGAGAATTGTAACCATGGGCAATTTCTCAATGAGTAATGTCACCATGTGTATTTTCACCTTGGGCACTCTCAAAGTAAACAGTATTACCATGAGCACTTTCACTGTGAACACTGTCACCATGGGCACTGGCACAATGTGGTGTGTCACCATGAGCCATGTCACCATGGGAAATGTCACCGTGAGAAGTGTCACCATAGGCAATGTCACCATGGGCAATGTCACCATGGGAACTGCCATTTTGAGCACTGTCACCATGGGTACTGCAACCATGAGTACTGTCACCATGAGTAATTTAACCATTGGCAGTATGACCATGTGCACTGTCACCATGGGCACTATCACCATGACAACTCTCAGCGTGAGCACTGTCACTGTTGGAAATGGCATTGTGTGCAATTCCACCATGGGCAATGTCACCATGGACATTATCGCTGTGAGCACTGTCAATATGAGCACGTCAACATGAGCCCTGTCACCATGGGCAATGTCACTGTGAGAAGTGTCACTATAGGCAATGTCACCGTGGGCACTGTCACCATGGTCACTGCCACCACTGTCACTGTCATTTTGAGCACTGTCACCATGGGTACTGCAACCATGAGCGCTGTCACCATGAGCACTGTCACCATTGCAAGTATCACCATGTGCACTGTCACCATGGGCACTATCACAATGAGAACTGTCAGCATGGGCACTGTCACTCTTGGCAATGTCACCATGGGCACTATCACTTTGAGCACTGTCAACATGAGCATGTCACAATGGGCACTGTCAACATGGGTACTATCTCGAAGGTCAATGTCACCATGAGCATTGTCAGGATGGGCAACTTCACCGTGAGCACTGTCACCAATGGCACTATCACCATGAGCAATGTCACTGTGGGCCGTGTCACCAGGGGCACTATCACCATGGTTAATGTTATCATTGGCAATTTCCCCGTGAGCACTGTCACCCTGGGCACTGTCATCATGGGCACGGTCACCGTGAGCACTATCTCCATGAGCACAGCCACTGTGAACACCATCACCATAATCACTGGCCTCATCGGTACTGTCACCATGAGCACTGCCACAATGAGCACTGTCAGCATGGGCACATCCCCCATGAGCACTGTCACTATGAGAACTGCTACCATGGGTATTTTCACCATGTGTACTGTCACCCTGTGTATTCTCACCATTTGCACTGTCACCATGAGGACTATTACCGTGAGCGCTATCACCATGAGATCTCTCACCATGGTCACTGTCACCATGGCACCTTGCACAATGCGTGGGGTCAACATGAGTGCTGGCACCATTGGCACTATCACTGTGAGCATTCTCACTGTGGTCAGTGTCACCATGGGCACTCTCACCATGAGCACTGTCACCATAGGCAATGTCACCATGGTCAGTGTCACCATGAGCACTGTCAACATGGGCACTCATACAGTGGGCACTGTCACTGTGAGCACTGTCACCTTGGGTACTGCCACCATGAGCGCTGTCACCATGAGCACTGTCACCATTGTGAGTATCACAATGTGCACTGTCACCATGGGCACTGGCACAATGTCGTGTGTCACCTTGAGCAATGTCACCATGGGAAATGTCACCGTGAGATGTGTCACCATAGGCAATGTCACCATGGGCAATGTCACCATGGGAAATGCCATTTTGCACACTGTCACCATGGGTACTGCAACCATGAGTACTGTCACCATTGGCAGTATGACCATGTGCACTGTCACCATGGGCACTATCACCATGACAACCCTCAGCGTGAGCACTGTCACTGTGGGAACTGGCATTGTGTGCAATTCCACCATGGGCAATGTCACCATGGGCACTATCACTGTGAGCACTGTCAATATAAGCACGTCAACATGAGCCCTGTCACCATGGGCAATGTCACCGTGAGAAGTGTCACTATAGGCGATGTCACCATGGGCACTGTCACCATGGTCACTGCCACCACTGTCACTGTCATTTTGAGCACTGTCACCATGGGTATTGCAACCATGAGCACTGTCACCATGAGCACTGTCACCATTGCGATTATCACCATGTGTACTGTCACCATGGGCACTATCACAATGAGAACTGTCAGCGTGGGCACTGTCACTGTTGGCAAGGGCACCGTGGGCACTTCCACCATGGGCAATGTCACCATGGGCACTATCACTTTGAGCACTGTCAACATGAGCACGTCACCATGGGCACTGTCAACATGGGTACTATCTCGAAGGTCAATGTCACCATGAGCATTGTCAGGATGGGCAACTTCACCGTGAGCACTGTCACCAATGGCACTATCACCATGAGTAATGTCACTGTGGGCCGTGTCACCAGGGGCACTATCACCATGGTTAATGTTATCATTGGCACTTTCCCCGTGAGCACTGTCACCCTGGGCACTGTCATCATGGGCACGGTCACCGTGAGCACTATCTCCATGAGCACAGCCACTGTGAACACCATCACCATAATCACTGGCCTCATCGGTACTGTCACCATGAGCACTGCCACAATGAGCACTGTCAGCATGGGCACTTCCCCAGTGAGCACTGTCACTATGAGAACTGCTAGCATGAGTATTTTCACCATGAGTACTGTCACCCTCTGTATTGTCACCATTTGCACTGTCACCATCAGGACTATTACCGTGAGTGCTATCACCGTGAGATCTCTCACCATGGTCACTGTCACCATGGCACCTTGCACAATGCGTGCTGTCAACATGAGTGCTGTCACCATTGGCACTATCACCGTGAGCATTCTCACTGTGGTCAGAGTCAACATGGGCTCTGTCACCATGAGCACTGTCACCATAGGCAATGTCACCGTGGTCAGTGTCACCATGAGCAATGTCTCCATGGGCACTCCTACAGTGGGCACTGTCACTGTGCGAACTGTCACCATGGTTACTGCCACTATGAGCAGTGTCTCTGTGAGTACTGTCAGCATGGGTTTTTACCGTGAGCACTGTCACCATGAGCCCTGTCACCATTTTTCAGTGCCACCATGTGCACTACCACCATGTGCACTCTCACCATGGGCACTATCACCGATAACACTGTCACCATAAGTACTGTCTGCATGGGCACTGTCACCAAGGGCACGGCCAACATGTGACCTGTAACCATTGTCAGTGTCACTGTGAGAAGTGTCACCATGGGAATTAACAACATAGGCACTCTCATCATGAGCACTGTCACCATGAGCACTGACACCACGAGCACTGTCACCCAGGGCAGTGCCACCATGAGCACTGTCACCACAACTGTTGCTATGAGAATTGTAACCATGGGCAATTTCTCAATGAGTAATGTCGCCATGTGTATTTTCACCTTGGGCACTCTCAAAGTAAACAGTATTACCATGAGCACTTTCACTGTGAACACTGTCACCATGGGCACTGGCACAATGTGGTGTGTCACCATGAGCCATGTCACCATGGGAAATGTCACCGTGAGAAGTGTCACCATAGGCAATGTCACCATGGGCAATGTCACCATGGGAACTACCATTTTGAGCACTGTCACCATGGGTACTACAACCATGAGTACTGTCACCATGAGTAATTTAACCATTGGCAGTATGACCATGTGCACTGTCACCATGGGCACTATCACCATGACAACTCTCAGCGTGAGCACTGTCACTGTTGGAAATGGCATTGTGTGCAATTCCACCATGGGCAATGTCACCATGGACATTATCGCTGTGAGCACTGTCAATATGAGCACGTCAACATGAGCCCTGTCACCATGGGCAATGTCACTGTGAGAAGTGTCACTATAGGCAATGTCACCGTGGGCACTGTCACCATGGTCACTGCCACCACTGTCACTGTCATTTTGAGCACTGTCACCATGGGTACTGCAACCATGAGTGCTGTCACCATGAGCACTGTCACCATTGCAAGTATCACCATGTGCACTGTCACCATGGGCACTATCACAATGAGAACTGTCAGCATGGGCACTGTCACTCTTGGCAATGTCACCATGGGCACTATCACTTTGAGCACTGTCAACATGAGCACGTCACCATGGGCACTGTCAACATGGGTACTATCTCGAAGGTCAATGTCACCATGAGCATTGTCATGATGGGCAACTTCACCGTGAGCACTGTCACCAATGGCACTATCACCATGAGCAATGTCACTGTGGGCCGTGTCACCAGGGGCACTATCACCATGGTTAATGTTATCATTGGCAATTTCCCCGTGAGCACTGTCACCCTGGGCACTGTCATCATGGGCACGGTCACCGTGAGCACTATCTCCATGAGCACAGCCACTGTGAACACCATCACCATAATCACTGGCCTCATCGGTACTGTCACCATGAGCACTGCCACAATGAGCACTGTCAGCCTGGGTACTTTCCCCATGAGCACTGTCACTATGAGAACTGCTACCATGGGTATTTTCACCATGTGTACTGTCATCCTGTGTATTGTCACCATTTGCACTGTCACCATGAGGACTATTACCATGAGCGCTATCACCGTGAGATCTCTCACCATGGTCACTGTCACCATGGCACCTTGCACAATAGGGGCTGTCAACATGAGTGCTGGCACCATTGGCACTATCACCGTGAGCATTCTCACTGTGGTCAGTGTCACCATGGGCACTGTCACCATGAGCACTGTCACCATAGGCAATGTCACCATGGTCAGTGTCACCATGAGCACTGTCAACATGGGCACTCATACAGTGGGCACTGTCACTGTGAGCACTGTCACCTTGGGTACTGCCACCATGAGCGCTGTCACGATGAGCACTGTCACCATTGCGTGTATCACAATGTGCACTGTCACCATGGGCACTGGCACAATGTCGTGTGTCACCTTGAGCAATGTCACCATGGGAAATGTCACCGTGAGATGTGTCACCATAGGCAATGTCACCATGGGAAATGCCATTTTGCACACTGTCACCATGGGTAATGCAACCATGAGTACTGTCACCATTGGTAGTATGACCATGTGCACTGTCACCATGGGCACTATCACCATGACAACTCTCAGCGTGAGCACTGTCACTGTGGGAACTGGCATTGTGTGCAATTCCACCATGGGCAATGTCACCATGGGCACTATCACTGTGAGCACTGTCAATATAAGCACGTCAACATGAGCCCTGTCACCATTGGCAATGTCACCGTGAGAAGTGTCACTATAGGCGATGTCACCATGGGCACTGTCACCATGGTCACTGCCACCACTGTCACTGTCATTTTGAGCACTGTCACCATGGGTATTGCAACCATGAGCACTGTCACCATGAGAAATGTCACCATTGCGATTATCACCATGTGTACTGTCACCATGGGCACTATCACAATGAGAACTGTCAGCGTGGGCACTGTCACTGTTGGCAAGGGCACCGTGGGCACTTCCACCATGGGCAATGTCACCATGGGCACTATCACTGTGAGCACTGTCAACATGAGCACGTCACCATGGGCACTGTCAACATGGGTACTATCTCGAAGGGCAATGTCACCATGAGCATTGTCAGGAAGGGCAATTTCACCATGAGCACTGTCACCAAAGGCACTATCACCATGAGCAATGTCACTGTGGGCCGTGTCACCAGGGGCACTATCACCATGGTTAATGTTATCATTGGCACTTTCCCCGTGAACACTGTCACCCTGGGCACTGTCATCATGGGCACGGTCACCGTGAGCACTATCTCCATGAGCACAGCCACTGTGAACACCATCACCATAATCACTGGCCTCATCGGTACTGTCACCATGAGCACTGCCACAATGAGCACTGTCATCATGGGCACTTCCCCCATGAGCACTGTCACTATGAGAACTGCTAGCATGGGTATTTTCACCATGAGTACTCTCACCCTCTGTATTGTCACCATTTGCACTGTCACCATCAGGACTATTACCGTGAGTGCTATCACCGTGAGATCTCTCACCATGGTCACTGTCACCATGGCACCTTGCACAATGCGTGCTGTCAACATGAGTGCTGTCACCATTGGCACTATCACCGTGAGCATTCTCACTGTGGTCAGAGTCAACATGGGCTGTGTCACCATGAGCACTGTCACCATAGGCAATGTCACCGTGGTCAGTGTCACCATGAGCAATGTCTCCATGGGCACTCCTACAGTGGGCACTGTCACTGTGCGAACTGTCACCATGGTTACTGCCACTATGAGCAGTGTCTCTGTGAGTACTGTCAGCATGGGTTTTTACCGTGAGCACTGTCACCATGAGCCCTGTCACCATTTTTCAGTGCCACCATGTGCACTACCACCATGTGCACTCTCACCATGGGCACTATCACCGATAACACTGTCACCATAAGTACTGTCTGCATGGGCACTGTCACCAAGGGCACGGCCAACATGTGACCTGTAACCATTGTCAGTGTCACTGTGAGAAGTGTCACCATGGGAATTAACAACATAGGCACTCTCATCATGAGCACTGTCACCCTGAGCACTGACACCACGAGCACTGTCACCCAGGGCAGTGCCACCATGAGCACTGTCACCACAACTGTTGCTATGAGAATTGTAACCATGGGCAATTTCTCAATGAGTAATGTCACCATGTGTATTTTCACCTTGGGCACTCTCAAAGTAAACAGTATTACCATGAGCACTTTCACTGTGAACACTGTCACCATGGGCACTGGCACAATGTGGTGTGTCACCATGAGCCATGTCACCATGGGAAATGTCACCGTGAGAAGTGTCACCATAGGCAATGTCACCATGGGCAATGTCACCATGGGAACTGCCATTTTGAGCACTGTCACCATGGGTACTGCAACCATGAGTACTGTCACCATGAGTAATTTAACCATTGGCAGTATGACCATGTGCACTGTCACCATGGGCACTATCACCATGACAACTCTCAGCGTGAGCACTGTCACTGTTGGAAATGGCATTGTGTGCAATTCCACCATGGGCAATGTCACCATGGACATTATCGCTGTGAGCACTGTCAATATGAGCACGTCAACATGAGCCCTGTCACCATGGGCAATGTCACTGTGAGAAGTGTCACTATAGGCAATGTCACCGTGGGCACTGTCACCATGGTCACTGCCACCACTGTCACTGTCATTTTGAGCACTGTCACCATGGGTACTGCAACCATGAGCGCTGTCACCATGAGCACTGTCACCATTGCAAGTATCACCATGTGCACTGTCACCATGGGCACTATCACAATGAGAACTGTCAGCATGGGCACTGTCACTCTTGGCAATGTCACCATGGGCACTATCACTTTGAGCACTGTCAACATGAGCATGTCACAATGGGCACTGTCAACATGGGTACTATCTCGAAGGTCAATGTCACCATGAGCATTGTCAGGATGGGCAACTTCACCGTGAGCACTGTCACCAATGGCACTATCACCATGAGCAATGTCACTGTGGGCCGTGTCACCAGGGGCACTATCACCATGGTTAATGTTATCATTGGCAATTTCCCCGTGAGCACTGTCACCCTGGGCACTGTCATCATGGGCACGGTCACCGTGAGCACTATCTCCATGAGCACAGCCACTGAGAACACCATCACCATAATCACTGGCCTCATCGGTACTGTCACCATGAGCACTGCCACAATGAGCACTGTCAGCATGGGCACATCCCCCATGAGCACTGTCACTATGAGAACTGCTACCATGAGTATTTTCACCATGTGTACTGTCACCCTGTGTATTGTCACCATTTGCACTGTCACCATGAGGACTATTACCGTGAGCGCTATCACCGTGAGATCTCTCACCATGGTCACTGTCACCATGGCACCTTGCACAATGTGTGCTGTCAACATGAGTGCTGGCACCATTGGCACTATCACTGTGAGCATTCTCACTGTGGTCAGTGTCACCATGGGCACTCTCACCATGAGCACTGTCACCATAGGCAATGTCACCATGGTCAGTGTCACCATGAGCACTGTCAACATGGGCACTCATACAGTGGGCACTGTCACTGTGAGCACTGTCACCTTGGGTACTGCCACCATGAGCGCTGTTACCATGAGCACTGTCACCATTGTGAGTATCACAATGTGCACTGTCACCATGGGCACTGGCACAATGTCGTGTGTCACCTTGAGCAATGTCACCATGGGAAATGTCACCGTGAGATGTGTCACCATAGGCAATGTCACCATGGGCAATGTCACCATGGGAAATGCCATTTTGCACACTGTCACCATGGGTACTGCAACCATGAGTACTGTCAGCATTGGCAGTATGACCATGTGCACTGTCACCATGGGCACTATCACCATGACAACCCTCAGCGTGAGCACTGTCACTGTGGGAACTGGCATTGTGTGCAATTCCACCATGGGCAATGTCACCATGGGCACTATCACTGTGAGCACTGTCAATATAAGCACGTCAACATGAGCCCTGTCACCATGGGCAATGTCACCGTGAGAAGTGTCACTATAGGCGATGTCACCATGGGCACTGTCACCATGGTCACTGCCACCACTGTCACTGTCATTTTGAGCACTGTCACCATGGGTATTGCAACCATGAGCACTGTCACCATGAGCACTGTCACCATTGCGATTATCACCATGTGTACTGTCACCATGGGCACTATCACAATGAGAACTGTCAGCGTGGGCACTGTCACTGTTGGCAAGGGCACCGTGGGCACTTCCACCATGGGCAATGTCACCATGGGCACTATCACTTTGAGCACTGTCAACATGAGCACGTCACCATGGGCACTGTCAACATGGGTACTATCTCGAAGGTCAATGTCACCATGAGCATTGTCAGGATGGGCAACTTCACCGTGAGCACTGTCACCAATGGCACTATCACCATGAGCAATGTCACTGTGGGCCGTGTCACCAGGGGCACTATCACCATGGTTAATGTTATCATTGGCACTTTCCCCGTGAGCACTGTCACCCTGGGCACTGTCATCATGGGCACGGTCACCGTGAGCACTATCTCCATGAGCACAGCCACAGTGAACACCATCACCATAATCACTGGCCTCATCGGTACTGTCACCATGAGCACTGCCACAATGAGCACTGTCAGCATGGGCACTTCCCCAGTGAGCACTGTCACTATGAGAACTGCTAGCATGGGTATTTTCACCATGAGTACTGTCACCCTCTGTATTGTCACCATTTGCACTGTCACCATCAGGACTATTACCGTGAATGCTATCACCGTGAGATCTCTCACCATGGTCACTGTCACCATGGCACCTTGCACAATGCGTGCTGTCAACATGAGTGCTGTCACCATTGGCACTATCACCGTGAACATTCTCACTGTGGTCAGAGTCAACATGGGCTCTGTCACCATGAGCACTGTCACCATAGGCAATGTCACCGTGGTCAGTGTCACCATGAGCAATGTCTCCATGGGCACTCCTACAGTGGGCACTGTCACTGTGCGAACTGTCACCATGGTTACTGCCACTATGAGCAGTGTCTCTGTGAGTACTGTCAGCATGGGTTTTTACCGTGAGCACTGTCACCATGAGCCCTGTCACCATTTTTCAGTGCCACCATGTGCACTACCACCATGTGCACTCTCACCATGGGCACTATCACCGATAACACTGTCACCATAAGTACTGTCTGCATGGGCACTGTCACCAAGTGCACGGCCAACATGTGACCTGTAACCATTGTCAGTGTCACTGTGAGAAGTGTCACCATGGGAATTAACAACATAGGCACTCTCATCATGAGCACTGTCACCATGAGCACTGACACCACGAGCACTGTCACCCAGGGCAGTGCCACCATGAGCACTGTCACCACAACTGTTGCTATGAGAATTGTAACCATGGGCAATTTCTCAATGAGTAATGTCGCCATGTGTATTTTCACCTTGGGCACTCTCAAAGTAAACAGTATTACCATGAGCACTTTCACTGTGAACACTGTCACCATGGGCACTGGCACAATGTGGTGTGTCACCATGAGCCATGTCACCATGGGAAATGTCACCGTGAGAAGTGTCACCATAGGCAATGTCACCATGGGCAATGTCACCATGGGAACTACCATTTTGAGCACTGTCACCATGGGTACTACAACCATGTGTACTGTCACCATGAGTAATTTAACCATTGGCAGTATGACCATGTGCACTGTCACCATGGGCACTATCACCATGACAACTCTCAGCGTGAGCACTGTCACTGTTGGAAATGGCATTGTGTGCAATTCCACCATGGGCAATGTCACCATGGACATTATCGCTGTGAGCACTGTCAATATGAGCACGTCAACATGAGCCCTGTCACCATGGGCAATGTCACTGTGAGAAGTGTCACTATAGGCAATGTCACCGTGGGCACTGTCACCATGGTCACTGCCACCACTGTCACTGTCATTTTGAGCACTGTCACCATGGGTACTGCAACCATGAGTGCTGTCACCATGAGCACTGTCACCATTGCAAGTATCACCATGTGCACTGTCACCATGGGCACTATCACAATGAGAACTGTCAGCATGGGCACTGTCACTCTTGGCAATGTCACCATGGGCACTATCACTTTGAGCACTGTCAACATGAGCACGTCACCATGGGCACTGTCAACATGGGTACTATCTCGAAGGTCAATGTCACCATGAGCATTGTCAGGATGGGCAACTTCACCGTGAGCACTGTCACCAATGGCACTATCACCATGAGCAATGTCACTGTGGGCCGTGTCACCAGGGGCACTATCACCATGGTTAATGTTATCATTGGCACTTTCCCCGTGAGCACTGTCACCCTGGGCACTGTCATCATGGGCACGGTCACCGTGAGCACTATCTCCATGAGCACAGCCACTGTGAACACCATCACCATAATCACTGGCCTCATCGGTACTGTAACCATGAGCACTGCCACAATGAGCACTGTCAGCATGGGCACATCCCCCATGAGCACTGTCACTATGAGAACTGCTACCATGGGTATTTTCACCATGTGTACTGTCACCCTGTGTATTGTCACCATTTGCACTGTCACCATGAGGACTATTACCGTGAGCGCTATCACCGTGAGATCTCTCACCATGGTCACTGTCACCATGGCACCGTGCACAATGGGGGCTGTCAACATGAGTGCTGTCACCATTGGCACTATCACTGTGAGCATTCTCACTGTGGTCAGTGTCACCATGGGCACTGTCACCATGAGCACTGTCACCATAGGCAATGTCACCATGGTCAGTGTCACCATGAGCACTGTCAACATGGGCACTCATACAGTGGGCACTGTCACTGTGAGCACTGTCACCTTGGGTACTGCCACCATGAGCGCTGTCACCATGAGCACTGTCACCATTGTGAGTATCACAATGTGCACTGTCACCATGGGCACTGGCACAATGTTGTGTGTCACCTTGAGCAATGTCACCATGGGAAATGTCACCGTGAGATGTGTCACCACAGGCAATGTCACCATGGGCAATGTCACCATGGGAAATGCCATTTTGCACACTGTCACCATGGGTACTGCAACCATGAGTACTGTCACCATTGGCAGTATGACCATGTGCACTGTCACCATGGGCACTATCACCATGACAACCCTCAGCGTGAGCACTGTCACTGTGGGAACTGGCATTGTGTGCAATTCCACCATGGGCAATGTCACCATGGGCACTATCACTGTGAGCACTGTCAATATAAGCACGTCAACATGAGCCCTGTCACCATGGGCAATGTCACCGTGAGAAGTGTCACTATAGGCGATGTCACCATGGGCACTGTCACCATGGTCACTGCCACCACTGTCACTGTCATTTTGAGCACTGTCACCATGGGTATTGCAACCATGAGCACTGTCACCATGAGCACTGTCACCATTGCGATTATCACCATGTGTACTGTCACCATGGGCACTATCACAATGAGAACTGTCAGCGTGGGCACTGTCACTGTAGGCAAGGGCACCGTGGGCACTTCCACCATGGGCAATGTCACCATGGGCACTATCACTTTGAGCACTGTCAACATGAGCACATCACCATGGGCACTGTCAACATGGGTACTATCTCGAAGGTCAATGTCACCATGAGCATTGTCAGGATGGGCAACTTCACCGTGAGCACTGTCACCAATGGCACTATCACCATGAGTAATGTCACTGTGCGCCGTGTCACCAGGGGCACTATCACCATGGTTAATGTTATCATTGGCACTTTCCCCGTGAGCACTGTCACCCTGGGCACTGTCATCATGGGCACGGTCACCGTGAGCACTATCTCCATGAGCACAGCCACTGTGAACACCATCACCATAATCACTGGCCTCATCGGTACTGTCACCATGAGCACTGCCACAATGAGCACTGTCAGCATGGGTACTTCCCCCATGAGCACTGTCACTATGAGAACTGCTAGCATGGGTATTTTCACCATGAGTACTGTCACCCTCTGTATTGTCACCATTTGCACTGTCACCATCAGGACTATTACCGTGAGTGCTATCACCGTGAGATCTCTCACCATGGTCACTGTCACCATGGCACCTTGCACAATGCGTGCTGTCAACATGAGTGCTGTCACCATTGGCACTCTCACCGTGAGCATTCTCACTGTGGTCAGAGTCAACATGGGCTCTGTCACCATGAGCACTGTCACCATAGGCAATGTCACCGTGGTCAGTGTCACCATGAGCAATGTCTCCATGGGCACTCCTACAGTGGGCACTGTCACTGTGCGAACTGTCACCATGGTTACTGCCACTATGAGCAGTGTCTCTGTGAGTACTGTCAGCATGGGTTTTTACCGTGAGCACTGTCACCATGAGCCCTGTCACCATTTTTCAGTGCCACCATGTGCACTACCACCATGTGCACTCTCACCATGGGCACTATCACCGATAACACTGTCACCATAAGTACTGTCTGCATGGGCACTGTCACCAAGGGCACGGCCAACATGTGACCTGTAACCATTGTCAGTGTCACTGTGAGAAGTGTCACCATGGGAATTAACAACATAGGCACTCTCATCATGAGCACTGTCACCATGAGCACTGACACCACGAGCACTGTCAGCCAGGGCAGTGCCACCATGAGCACTGTCACCATAACTGTTGCTATGAGAATTGTAACCATGGGCAATTTCTCAATGAGTAATGTCACCATGTGTATTTTCACCTTGGGCACTCTCAAAGTAAACAGTATTACCATGAGCACTTTCACTGTGAACACTGTCACCATGGGCACTGGCACAATGTGGTGTGTCACCATGAGCCATGTCACCATGGGAAATGTCACCGTGAGAAGTGTCACCATAGGCAATGTCACCATGGGCAATGTCACCATGGGAACTACCATTTTGAGCACTGTCACCATGGGTACTACAACCATGAGTACTGTCACCATGAGTAATTTAACCATTGGCAGTATGACCATGTGCACTGTCACCATGGGCACTATCACCATGACAACTCTCAGCGTGAGCACTGTCACTGTTGGAAATGGCATTGTGTGCAATTCCACCATGGACAATGTCACCATGGACATTATCGCTGTGAGCACTGTCAATATGAGCACGTCAACATGAGCCCTGTCACCATGGGCAATGTCACTGTGAGAAGTGTCACTATAGGCAATGTCACCGTGGGCACTGTCACCATGGTCACTGCCACCACTGTCACTGTCATTTTGAGCACTGTCACCATGGGTACTGCAACCATGAGTGCTGTCACCATGAGCACTGTCACCATTGCAAGTATCACCATGTGCACTGTCACCATGGGCACTATCACAATGAGAACTGTCAGCATGGGCACTGTCACTCTTGGCAATGTCACCATGGGCACTATCACTTTGAGCACTGTCAACATGAGCACGTCACCATGGGCACTGTCAACATGGGTACTATCTCGAAGGTCAATGTCACCATGAGCATTGTCAGGATGGGCAACTTCACCGTGAGCACTGTCACCAATGGCACTATCACCATGAGCAATGTCACTGTGGGCCGTGTCACCAGGGGCACTATCACCATGGTTAATGTTATCATTGGCAATTTCCCCGTGAGCACTGTCACCCTGGGCACTGTCATCATGGGCATGGTCACCGTGAGCACTATCTCCATGAGCACAGCCACTGTGAACACCATCACCATAATCACTGGCCTCATCGGTACTGTCACCATGAGCACTGCCACAATGAGCACTGTCAGCATGGGAACATCCCCCATGAGCACTGTCACTATGAGAACTGCTACCATGGGTATTTTCACCATGTGTACTGTCACCCTGTGTATTGTCACCATTTGCACTGTCACCATGAGGACTATTACCGTGAGCGCTATCACCGTGAGATCTCTCACCATGGTCACTGTCACCATGGCACCTTGCACAATGTGTGCTGTCAACATGAGTGCTGGCACCATTGGCACTATCACTGTGAGCATTCTCACTGTGGTCAGTGTCACCATGGGCACTCTCACCATGAGCACTGTCACCATAGGCAATGTCACCATGGTCAGTGTCACCATGAGCACTGTCAACATGGGCACTCATACAGTGGGCACTGTCACTGTGAGCACTGTCACATTGGGTACTGCCACCATGAGCGCTGTCACCATGAGCACTGTCACCATTGTGAGTATCACAATGTGCACTGTCACCATGGGCACTGGCACAATGTCGTGTGTCACCTTGAGCAATGTCACCATGGGAAATGTCACCGTGAGATGTGTCACCATAGGCAATGTCACCATGGGCAATGTCACCATGGGAAATGCCATTTTGCACACTGTCACCATGGGTACTGCAACCATGAGTACTGTCACCATTGGCAGTATGACCATGTGCACTGTCACCATGGGCACTATCACCATGACAACTCTCAGCGTGAGCACTGTCACTGTGGGAACTGGCATTGTGTGCAATTCCACCATGGGCAATGTCACCATGGGCACTATCACTGTGAGCACTGTCAATATGAGCACGTCAACATGAGCCCTGTCACCATTGGCAATGTCACCATGAGAAGTGTCACTATAGGCGATGTCACCATGGGCACTGTCACCATGGTCACTGCCACCACTGTCACTGTCATTTTGAGCAGTCACCATGGGTACTAAAACCATGAGCGCTGTCACCATGAGCACTGTCACCATTGCAAGTATCACCATGTGCACTGTCACCATGGGAACTATCACAATGAGAACTGTCAGCATGGGCACTGTCACTCTTGGCAATGTCACCATGGGCACTATCACTTTGAGCACTGTCAACATGAGCACATCACCATGGGCACTGTCAACATGGGTACTATCTCGAAGGTCAATGTCACCATGAGCATTGTCAGGATGGGCAACTTCACCGTGAGCACTGTCACCAATGGCACTATCACCATGAGTAATGTCACTGTGGGCCGTGTCACCAGGGGCACTATCACCATGGTTAATGTTATCATTGGCACTTTCCCCGTGAGCACTGTCACCCTGGGCACTGTCATCATGGGCACGGTCACCGTGAGCACTATCTCCATGAGCACAGCCACTGTGAACACCATCACCATAATCACTGGCCTCATCGGTACTGGCACCATGAGCACTGCCACAATGAGCACTGTCAGCATGGGTACTTCCCCCATGAGCACTGTCACTATGAGAACTGCTAGCATGGGTATTTTCACCATGAGTACTGTCACCCTCTGTATTGTCACCATTTGCACTGTCACCATCAGGACTATTACCGTGAGTGCTATCACCGTGAGATCTCTCACCATGGTCACTGTCACCATGGCACCTTGCACAATGCGTGCTGTCAACATGAGTGCTGTCACCATTGGCACTCTCACCGTGAGCATTCTCACTGTGGTCAGAGTCAACATGGGCTCTGTCACCATGAGCACTGTCACCATAGGCAATGTCACCGTGGTCAGTGTCACCATGAGCAATGTCTCCATGGGCACTCCTACAGTGGGCACTGTCACTGTGCGAACTGTCACCATGTTTACTGCCACTATGAGCAGTGTCTCTGTGAGTACTGTCAGCATGGGTTTTTACCGTGAGCACTGTCACCATGAGCCCTGTCACCATTTTTCAGTGCCACCATGTGCACTACCACCATGTGCACTCTCACCATGGGCACTATCACCGATAACACTGTCACCATAAGTACTGTCTGCATGGGCACTGTCACCAAGTGCACGGCCAACATGTGACCTGTAACCATTGTCAGTGTCACTGTGAGAAGTGTCACCATGGGAATTAACAACATAGGCACTCTCATCATGAGCACTGTCACCATGAGCACTGACACCACGAGCACTGTCACCCAGGGCAGTGCCACCATGAGCACTGTCACCACAACTGTTGCTATGAGAATTGTAACCATGGGCAATTTCTCAATGAGTAATGTCGCCATGTGTATTTTCACCTTGGGCACTCTCAAAGTAAACAGTATTACCATGAGCACTTTCACTGTGAACACTGTCACCATGGGCACTGGCACAATGTGGTGTGTCACCATGAGCCATGTCACCATGGGAAATGTCACCGTGAGAAGTGTCACCATAGGCAATGTCACCATGGGCAATGTCACCATGGGAACTACCATTTTGAGCACTGTCACCATGGGTACTACAACCATGAGTACTGTCACCATGAGTTATTTAACCATTGGCAGTATGACCATGTGCACTGTCACCATGGGCACTATCACCATGACAACTCTCAGCGTGAGCACTGTCACTGTTGGAAATGGCATTGTGTGCAATTCCACCATGGGCAATGTCACCATGGACATTATCGCTGTGAGCACTGTCAATATGAGCACGTCAACATGAGCCCTGTCACCATGGGCAATGTCACTGTGAGAAGTGTCACTATAGGCAATGTCACCGTGGGCACTGTCACCATGGTCACTGCCACCACTGTCACTGTCATTTTGAGCACTGTCACCATGGGTACTGCAACCATGAGTGCTGTCACCATGAGCACTGTCACCATTGCAAGTATCACCATGTGCACTGTCACCATGGGCACTATCACAATGAGAACTGTCAGCATGGGCACTGTCACTCTTGGCAATGTCACCATGGGCACTATCACTTTGAGCACTGTCAACATGAGCACGTCACCATGGGCACTGTCAACATGGGTACTATCTCGAAGGTCAATGTCACCATGAGCATTGTCAGGATGGGCAACTTCACCGTGAGCACTGTCACCAATGGCACTATCACCATGAGCAATGTCACTGTGGGCCGTGTCACCAGGGGCACTATCACCATGGTTAATATTATCATTGGCACTTTCCCCGTGAGCACTGTCACCCTGGGCACTGTCATCATGGGCACGGTCACCGTGAGCACTATCTCCATGAGCACAGCCACTGTGAACACCATCACCATAATCACTGGCCTCATCGGTACTGTCACCATGAGCACTGCCACAATGAGCACTGTCAGCATGGGCACATCCCCCATGAGCACTGTCACTATGAGAACTGCTACCATGGGTATTTTCACCATGTGTACTGTCACCCTGTGTATTGTCACCATTTGCACTGTCACCATGAGGACTATTACCGTGAGCGCTATCACCGTGAGATCTCTCACCATGGTCACTGTCACCATGGCACCGTGCACAATGGGGGCTGTCAACATGAGTGCTGTCACCATTGGCACTATCACTGTGAGCATTCTCACTGTGGTCAGTGTCACCATGGGCACTGTCACCATGAGCACTGTCACCATAGGCAATGTCACCATGGTCAGTGTCACCATGAGCACTGTCAACATGGGCACTCATACAGTGGGCACTGTCACTGTGAGCACTGTCACCTTGGGTACTGCCACCATGAGCGCTGTCACCATGAGCACTGTCACCATTGTGAGTATCACAATGTGCACTGTCACCATGGGCACTGGCACAATGTTGTGTGTCACCTTGAGCAATGTCACCATGGGAAATGTCACCGTGAGATGTGTCACCACAGGCAATGTCACCATGGGCAATGTCACCATGGGAAATGCCATTTTGCACACTGTCACCATGGGTACTGCAACCATGAGTACTGTCACCATTGGCAGTATGACCATGTGCACTGTCACCATGGGCACTATCACCATGACAACCCTCAGCGTGAGCACTGTCACTGTGGGAACTGGCATTGTGTGCAATTCCACCATGGGCAATGTCACCATGGGCACTATCACTGTGAGCACTGTCAATATAAGCACGTCAACATGAGCCCTGTCACCATGGGCAATGTCACCGTGAGAAGTGTCACTATAGGCGATGTCACCGTGGGCACTGTCACCATGGTCACTGCCACCACTGTCACTGTCATTTTGAGCACTGTCACCATGGGTATTGCAACCATGAGCACTGTCACCATGAGCACTGTCACCATTGCGATTATCACCATGTGTACTGTCACCATGGGCACTATCACAATGAGAACTGTCAGCGTGGGCACTGTCACTGTAGGCAAGGGCACCGTGGGCACTTCCACCATGGGCAATGTCACCATGGGCACTATCACTTTGAGCACTGTCAACATGAGCACATCACCATGGGCACTGTCAACATGGGTACTATCTCGAAGGTCAATGTCACCATGAGCATTGTCAGGATGGGCAACTTCACCGTGAGCACTGTCACCAATGGCACTATCACCATGAGTAATGTCACTGTGGGCCGTGTCACCAGGGGCACTATCACCATGGTTAATGTTATCATTGGCACTTTCCCCGTGAGCACTGTCACCCTGGGCACTGTCATCATGGGCACGGTCACCGTGAGCACTATCTCCATGAGCACAGCCACTGTGAACACCATCACCATAATCACTGGCCTCATCGGTACTGGCACCATGAGCACTGCCACAATGAGCACTGTCAGCATGGGTACTTCCCCCATGAGCACTGTCACTATGAGAACTGCTAGCATGGGTATTTTCACCATGAGTACTCTCACCCTCTGTATTGTCACCATTTGCACTGTCACCATCAGGACTATTACCGTGAGTGCTATCACCGTGAGATCTCTCACCATGGTCACTGTCACCATGGCACCTTGCACAATGCGTGCTGTCAACATGAGTGCTGTCACCATTGGCACTCTCACCGTGAGCATTCTCACTGTGGTCAGAGTCAACATGGGCTCTGTCACCATGAGCACTGTCACCATAGGCAATGTCACCGTGGTCAGTGTCACCATGAGCAATGTCTCCATGGGCACTCCTACAGTGGGCACTGTCACTGTGCGAACTGTCACCATGGTTACTGCCACTATGAGCAGTGTCTCTGTGAGTACTGTCAGCATGGGTTTTTACCGTGAGCACTGTCACCATGAGCCCTGTCACCATTTTTCAGTGCCACCATGTGCACTACCACCATGTGCACTCTCACCATGGGCACTATCACCGATAACACTGTCACCATAAGTACTGTCTGCATGGGCACTGTCACCAAGGGCACGGCCAACATGTGACCTGTAACCATTGTCAGTGTCACTGTGAGAAGTGTCACCATGGGAATTAACAACATAGGCACTCTCATCATGAGCACTGTCACCATGAGCACTGACACCACGAGCACTGTCACCCAGGGTAGTGCCACCATGAGCACTGTCACCACAACTGTTGCTATGAGAATTGTAACCATGGGCAATTTCTCAATGAGTAATGTCACCATGTGTATTTTCACCTTGGGCACTCTCAAAGTAAACAGTATTACCATGAGCACTTTCACTGTGAACACTGTCACCATGGGCACTGGCACAATGTGGTGTGTCACCATGAGCCATGTCACCATGGGAAATGTCACCGTGAGAAGTGTCACCATAGGCAATGTCACCATGGGCAATGTCACCATGGGAACTACCATTTTGAGCACTGTCACCATGGGTACTACAACCATGAGTACTGTCACCATGAGTAATTTAACCATTGGCAGTATGACCATGTGCACTGTCACCATGGGCACTATCACCATGACAACTCTCAGCGTGAGCACTGTCACTGTTGGAAATGGCATTGTGTGCAATTCCACCATGGGCAATGTCACCATGGACATTATCGCTGTGAGCACTGTCAATATGAGCACGTCAACATGAGCCCTGTCACCATGGGCAATGTCACTGTGAGAAGTGTCACTATAGGCAATGTCACCGTGGGCACTGTCACCATGGTCACTGCCACCACTGTCACTGTCATTTTGAGCACTGTCACCATGGGTACTGCAACCATGAGTGCTGTCACCATGAGCACTGTCACCATTGCAAGTATCACCATGTGCACTGTCACCATGGGCACTATCACAATGAGAACTGTCAGCATGGGCACTGTCACTCTTGGCAATGTCACCATGGGCACTATCACTTTGAGCACTGTCAACATGAGCACGTCACCATGGGCACTGTCAACATGGGTACTATCTCGAAGGTCAATGTCACCATGAGCATTGTCAGGATGGGCAACTTCACCGTGAGCACTGTCACCAATGGCACTATCACCATGAGCAATGTCACTGTGGGCCGTGTCACCAGGGGCACTATCACCATGGTTAATGTTATCATTGGCAATTTCCCCGTGAGCACTGTCACCCTGGGCACTGTCATCATGGGCACGGTCACCGTGAGCACTATCTCCATGAGCACAGCCACTGTGAACACCATCACCATAATCACTGGCCTCATCGGTACTGTCACCATGAGCACTGCCACAATGAGCACTGTCAGCATGGGCACATCCCCCATGAGCACTGTCACTATGAGAACTGCTACCATGGGTATTTTCACCATGTGTACTGTCACCCTGTGTATTCTCACCATTTGCACTGTCACCATGAGGACTATTACCGTGAGCGCTATCACCGTGAGATCTCTCACCATGGTCACTGTCACCATGGCACCTTGCACAATGTGTGCTGTCAACATGAGTGCTGGCACCATTGGCACTATCACTGTGAGCATTCTCACTGTGGTGAGTGTCACCATGGGCACTCTCACCATGAGCACTGTCACCATAGGCAATGTCACCATGGTCAGTGTCACCATGAGCACTGTCAACATGGGCACTCATACAGTGGGCACTGTCACTGTGAGCACTGTCACCTTGGGTACTGCCACCATGAGCGCTGTCACCATGAGCACTGTCACCATTGTGAGTATCACAATGTGCACTGTCACCATGGGCACTGGCACAATGTCGTGTGTCACCTTGAGCAATGTCACCATGGGAAATGTCACCGTGAGATGTGTCACCATAGGCAATGTCACCATGGGCAATGTCACCATGGGAAATGCCATTTTGCACACTGTCACCATGGGTACTGCAACCATGAGTACTGTCACCATTGGCAGTATGACCATGTGCACTGTCACCATGGGCACTATCACCATGACAACTCTCAGCGTGAGCACTGTCACTGTGGGAACTGGCATTGTGTGCAATTCCACCATGGGCAATGTCACCATGGGCACTATCACTGTGAGCACTGTCAATATGAGCACGTCAACATGAGCCCTGTCACCATTGGCAATGTCACCGTGAGAAGTGTCACTATAGGCGATGTCACCATGGGCACTGTCACCATGGGCACTGCCACCACTGTCACTGTCATTTTGAGCAGTCACCATGGGTACTAAAACCATGAGCGCTGTCACCATGAGCACTGTCACCATTGCAAGTATCACCATGTGCACTGTCACCATGGGAACTATCACAATGAGAACTGTCAGCATGGGCACTGTCACTCTTGGCAATGTCACCATGGGCACTATCACTTTGAGCACTGTCAACATGAGCACATCACCATGGGCACTGTCAACATGGGTACTATCTCGAAGGTCAATGTCACCATGAGCATTGTCAGGATGGGCAACTTCACCGTGAGCACTGTCACCAATGGCACTATCACCATGAGTAATGTCACTGTGGGCCGTGTCACCAGGGGCACTATCACCATGGTTAATGTTATCATTGGCACTTTCCCCGTGAGCACTGTCACCCTGGGCACTGTCATCATGGGCACGGTCACCGTGAGCACTATCTCCATGAGCACAGCCACTGTGAACACCATCACCATAATCACTAGCCTCATCGGTACTGTCACCATGAGCACTGCCACAATGAGCACTGTCAGCATGGGTACTTCCCCCATGAGCACTGTCACTATGAGAACTGCTAGCATGGGTATTTTCACCATGAGTACTGTCACCCTCTGTATTGTCACCATTTGCACTGTCACCATCAGGACTATTACCGTGAGTGCTATCACCGTGAGATCTCTCACCATGGTCACTGTCACCATGGCACCTTGCACAATGCGTGCTGTCAACATGAGTGCTGTCACCATTGGCACTCTCACCGTGAGCATTCTCACTGTGGTCAGAGTCAACATGGGCTCTGTCACCATGAGCACTGTCACCATAGGCAATGTCACCGTGGTCAGTGTCACCATGAGCAATGTCTCCATGGGCACTCCTACAGTGGGCACTGTCACTGTGCGAACTGTCACCATGGTTACTGCCACTATGAGCAGTGTCTCTGTGAGTACTGTCAGCATGGGTTTTTACCATGAGCACTGTCACCATGAGCCCTGTCACCATTTTCCAGTGCCACCATGTGCACTACCACCATGTGCACTCTCACCATGGGCACTATCACCGATAACACTGTCACCATAAGTACTGTCTGCATGGGCACTGTCACCAAGGGCACGGCCAACATGTGACCTGTAACCATTGTCAGTGTCACTGTGAGAAGTGTCACCATGGGAATTAACAACATAGGCACTCTCATCATGAGCACTGTCACCATGAGCACTGACACCACGAGCACTGTCAGCCAGGGCAGTGCCACCATGAGCACTGTCACCATAACTGTTGCTATGAGAATTGTAACCATGGGCAATTTCTCAATGAGTAATGTCACCATGTGTATTTTCACCTTGGGCACTCTCAAAGTAAACAGTATTACCATGAGCACTTTCACTGTGAACACTGTCACCATGGGCACTGGCACAATGTGGTGTGTCACCATGAGCCATGTCACCATGGGCAATGTCACCGTGAGAAGTGTCACCATAGGCAATGTCACCATGGGCAATGTCACCATGGGAACTGCCATTTTGAGCACTGTCACCATGGGTACTGCAACCATGAGTACTGTCAGCATGAGTAATTTAACCATTGGCAGTATGACCATGTGCACTGTCACCATGGGCACTATCACCATGACAACTCTCAGCGTGAGCACTGTCACTGTTGGAAATGGCATTGTGTGCAATTCCACCATGGGCAATGTCACCATGGACATTATCGCTGTGAGCACTGTCAATATGAGCACGTCAACATGAGCCCTGTCACCATGGGCAATGTCACTGTGAGAAGTGTCACTATAGGCAAAGTCACCGTGGGCACTGTCACCATGGTCACTGCCACCACTGTCACTGTCATTTTGAGCACTGTCACCATGGGTACTGCAACCATGAGCGCTGTCACCATGAGCACTGTCACCATTGCAAGTATCACCATGTGCACTGTCACCATGGGCACTATCACAATGAGAACTGTCAGCATGGGCACTGTCACTCTTGGCAATGTCACCATGGGCACTATCACTTTGAGCACTGTCAACATGAGCACGTCACCATGGGCACTGTCAACATGGGTACTATCTCGAAGGTCAATGTCACCATGAGCATTGTCAGGATGGGCAACTTCACCGTGAGCACTGTCACCAATGGCACTATCACCATGAGCAATGTCACTGTGGGCCGTGTCACCAGGGGCACTATCACCATGGTTAATGTTATCATTGGCAATTTCCCCGTGAGCACTGTCACCCTGGGCACTGTCATCATGGGCACGGTCACCGTGAGCACTATCTCCATGAGCACAGCCACTGTGAACACCATCACCATAATCACTGGCCTCATCGGTACTGTCACCATGAGCACTGCCACAATGAGCACTGTCAGCATGGGCACATCCCCCATGAGCACTGTCACTATGAGAACTGCTACCATGGGTATTTTCACCATGTGTACTGTCACCCTGTGTATTGTCACCATTTGCACTGTCACCATGAGGACTATTACCGTGAGCGCTATCACCGTGAGATCTCTCACCATGGTCACTGTCACCATGGCACCTTGCACAATGTGTGCTGTCAACATGAGTGCTGGCACCATTGGCACTATCACTGTGAGCATTCTCACTGTGGTCAGTGTCACCATGGGCACTGTCACCATGAGCACTGTCACCATAGGCAATGTCACCATGGTCAGTGTCACCATGAGCACTGTCAACATGGGCACTCATACAGTGGGCACTGTCACTGTGAGCACTGTCACCTTGGGTACTGCCACCATGAGCGCTGTCACCATGAGCACTGTCACCATTGTGAGTATCACAATGTGCACTGTCACCATGGGCACTGGCACAATGTCGTGTGTCACCTTGAGCAATGTCACCATGGGAAATGTCACCGTGAGATGTGTCACCATAGGCAATGTCACCATGGGCAATGTCACCATGGGAAATGCCATTTTGCACACTGTCACCATGGGTACTGCAACCATGAGTACTGTCACCATTGGCAGTATGACCATGTGCACTGTCACCATGGGCACTATCACCATGACAACTCTCAGCGTGAGCACTGTCACTGTGGGAACTGGCATTGTGTGCAATTCCACCATGGGCAATGTCACCATGGGCACTATCACTGTGAGCACTGTCAATATGAGCACGTCAACATGAGCCCTGTCACCATTGGCAATGTCACCATGAGAAGTGTCACTATAGGCGATGTCACCATGGGCACTGTCACCATGGTCACTGCCACCACTGTCACTGTCATTTTGAGCAGTCACCATGGGTACTAAAACCATGAGCGCTGTCACCATGAGCACTGTCACCATTGCAAGTATCACCATGTGCACTGTCACCATGGGAACTATCACAATGAGAACTGTCAGCATGGGCACTGTCACTCTTGGCAATGTCACCATGGGCACTATCACTTTGAGCACTGTCAACATGAGCACATCACCATGGGCACTGTCAACATGGGTACTATCTCGAAGGTCAATGTCACCATGAGCATTGTCAGGATGGGCAACTTCACCGTGAGCACTGTCACCAATGGCACTATCACCATGAGTAATGTCACTGTGGGCCGTGTCACCAGGGGCACTATCACCATGGTTAATGTTATCATTGGCACTTTCCCCGTGAGCACTGTCACCCTGGGCACTGTCATCATGGGCACGGTCACCGTGAGCACTATCTCCATGAGCACAGCCACTGTGAACACCATCACCATAATCACTGGCCTCATCGGTACTGGCACCATGAGCACTGCCACAATGAGCACTGTCAGCATGGGTACTTCCCCCATGAGCACTGTCACTATGAGAACTGCTAGCATGGGTATTTTCACCATGAGTACTGTCACCCTCTGTATTGTCACCATTTGCACTGTCACCATCAGGACTATTACCGTGAGTGCTATCACCGTGAGATCTCTCACCATGGTCACTGTCACCATGGCACCTTGCACAATGCGTGCTGTCAACATGAGTGCTGTCACCATTGGCACTCTCACCGTGAGCATTCTCACTGTGGTCAGAGTCAACATGGGCTCTGTCACCATGAGCACTGTCACCATAGGCAATGTCACCGTGGTCAGTGTCACCATGAGCAATGTCTCCATGGGCACTCCTACAGTGGGCACTGTCACTGTGCGAACTGTCACCATGGTTACTGCCACTATGAGCAGTGTCTCTGTGAGTACTGTCAGCATGGGTTTTTACCATGAGCACTGTCACCATGAGCCCTGTCACCATTTTCCAGTGCCACCATGTGCACTACCACCATGTGCACTCTGACCATGGGCACTATCACCGATAACACTGTCACCATAAGTACTGTCTGCATGGGCACTGTCACCAAGGGCACGGCCAACATGTGACCTGTAACCATTGTCAGTGTCACTGTGAGAAGTGTCACCATGGGAATTAACAACATAGGCACTCTCATCATGAGCACTGTCACCATGAGCACTGACACCACGAGCACTGTCACCCAGGGCAGTGCCACCATGAGCACTGTCACCATAACTGTTGCTATGAGAATTGTAACCATGGGCAATTTCTCAATGAGTAATGTCACCATGTGTATTTTCACCTTGGGCACTCTCAAAGTAAACAGTATTACCATGAGCACTTTCACTGTGAACACTGTCACCATGGGCACTGGCACAATGTGGTGTGTCACCATGAGCCATGTCACCATGGGCAATGTCACCGTGAGAAGTGTCACCATAGGCAATGTCACCATGGGCAATGTCACCATGGGAACTGCCATTTTGAGCACTGTCACCATGGGTACTGCAACCATGAGTACTGTCAGCATGAGTAATTTAACCATTGGCAGTATGACCATGTGCACTGTCACCATGGGCACTATCACCATGACAACTCTCAGCGTGAGCACTGTCACTGTGGGAACTGGCATTGTGTGCAATTCCACCATGGGCAATGTCACCATGGGCACTATCACTGTGAGCACTGTCAATATAAGCACGTCAACATGAGCCCTGTCACCATGGGCAATGTCACCGTGAGAAGTGTCACTATAGGCGATGTCACCGTGGGCACTGTCACCATGGTCACTGCCACCACTGTCACTGTCATTTTGAGCACTGTCACCATGGGTATTGCAACCATGAGCACTGTCACCATGAGCACTGTCACCATTGCGATTATCACCATGCGTACTGTCACCATGGGCACTATCACAATGAGAACTGTCAGCGTGGGCACTGTCACTGTTGGCAAGGGCACCGTGGGCACTTCCACCATGGGCAATGTCACCATGGGCACTATCACTGTGAGCACTGTCAACATGAGCACGTCACCATGGGCACTGTCAACATGGGTACTATCTCGAAGGTCAATGTCACCATGAGCATTGTCAGGAAGGGCAATTTCACCGTGAGCACTGTCACCAAAGGCACTATCACCATGAGTAATGTCACTGTGTGCCGTGTCACCAGGGGCACTATCACCATGGTTAATGTTATCATTGGCACTTTCCCCGTGAGCACTGTCACCCTGGGCACTGTCATCATGGGCACAGTCACCGTGAGCACTATCTCCATGAGCACAGCCACTGTGAACACCATCACCATAATCACTGGCCTCATCGGTACTGTCACCATGAGCACTGCCACAATGAGCACTGTCAGCATGGGCACTTCCCCAGTTAGCACTGTCATTATGAGAACTGCTAGCATGGGTATTTTCACCATGAGTACTGTCACCCTCTGTATTGTCACCATTTGCACTGTCACCATCAGGACTATTACCGTGAGTGCTATCACCGTGAGATCTCTCACCATGGTCACTGTCACCATGGCACCTTGCACAATGCGTGCTGTCAACATGAGTGCTGTCACCATTGGCACTATCACCGTGAGCATTCTCACTGTGGTCAGAGTCAACATGGGCTCTGTCACCATGAGCACTGTCACCATAGGCAATGTCACCGTGGTCAGTGTCACCATGAGCAATGTCTCCATGGGCACTCCTACAGTGGGCACTGTCACTGTGCGAACTGTCACCATGGTTACTGCCACTATGAGCAGTGTCCCTGTGAGTACTGTCAGCATGGGTTTTTACCGTGAGCACTGTCACCATGAGCCCTGTCACCATTTTTCAGTGCCACCGTGTGCACTACCACCATGTGCACTCTCACCATGGGCACTATCACCGATAACACTGTCACCATAAGTACTGTCTGCATGGGCACTGTCACCAAGGGCACGGCCAACATGTGACCTGTAACGATTGTCAGTGTCACTGTGAGAAGTGTCACCATGGGAATTAACAACATAGGCACTCTCATCATGAGCACTGTCACCATGAGCACTGACACCACGAGCACTGTCACCCAGGGCAGTGCCAACATGAGCACTGTCACCACAACTGTTGCTATGAGAATTGTAACCATGGGCAATTTCTCAATGAGTAATGTCACCATGTGTATTTTCACCTTGGGCACTCTCAAAGTAAACAGTATTATCATGAGCACTTTCACTGTGAACACTGTCACCATGGGCACTGGCAGAATGTGGTGTGTCACCATGAGCCATGTCACCATGGGAAATGTCACCGTGAGAAGTGTCACCATAGGCAATGTCACCATGGGCAATGTCACCATGGGAACTACCATTTTGAGCACTGTCACCATGGGTACTGCAACCATGAGTACTGTCACCATCAGTAATTTAACCATTGGCAGTATGACCATGTGCACTGTCACCATGGGCACTATCACCATGACAACTCTCAGCGTGAGCACTGTCACTGTTGGAAATGGCATTGTGTGCAATTCCACCATGGGCAATGTCACCATGGACATTATCGCTGTGAGCACTGTCAATATGAGCACGTCAACATGAGCCCTGTCACCATGGGCAATGTCACTGTGAGAAGTGTCACTATAGGCAATGTCACCGTGGGCACTGTCACCATGGTCACTGCCACCACTGTCACTGTCATTTTGAGCACTGTCACCATGGGTACTGCAACCATGAGCGCTGTCACCATGAGCACTGTCACCATTGCAAGTATCACCATGTGCACTGTCACCATGGGCACTATCACAATGAGAACTGTCAGCATGGGCACTGTCACTCTTGGCAATGTCACCATGGGCACTATCACTTTGAGCACTGTCAACATGAGCACGTCACCATGGGCACTGTCAACATGGGTACTATCTCGAAGGTCAATGTCACCATGAGCATTGTCAGGATGGGCAACTTCACCGTGAGCACTGTCACCAATGGCACTATCACCATGAGCAATGTCACTGTGGGCCGTGTCACCAGGGGCACTATCACCATGGTTAATGTTATCATTGGCACTTTCCCCGTGAGCACTGTCACCCTGGGCACTGTCATCATGGGCACGGTCACCGTGAGCACTATCTCCATGAGCACAGCCACTGTGAACACCATCACCATAATCACTAGCCTCATCGGTACTGTCACCATGAGCACTGCCACAATGAGCACTGTCAGCATGGGTACTTCCCCCATGAGCACTGTCACTATGAGAACTGCTAGCATGGGTATTTTCACCATGTGTACTGTCACCCTCTGTATTGTCACCATTTGCACTGTCACCATCAGGACTATTACCGTGAGTGCTATCACCGTGAGATCTCTCACCATGGTCACTGTCACCATGGCACCTTGCACAATGCGTGCTGTCAACATGAGTGCTGTCACCATTGGCACTCTCACCGTGAGCATTCTCACTGTGGTCAGAGTCAACATGGGCTCTGTCACCATGAGCACTGTCACCATAGGCAATGTCACCGTGGTCAGTGTCACCATGAGCAATGTCTCCATGGGCACTCCTACAGTGGGCACTGTCACTGTGCGAACTGTCACCATGGTTACTGCCACTATGAGCAGTGTCTCTGTGAGTACTGTCAGCATGGGTTTTTACCATGAGCACTGTCACCATGAGCCCTGTCACCATTTTCCAGTGCCACCATGTGCACTACCACCATGTGCACTCTGACCATGGGCACTATCACCGATAACACTGTCACCATAAGTACTGTCTGCATGGGCACTGTCACCAAGGGCACGGCCAACATGTGACCTGTAACCATTGTCAGTGTCACTGTGAGAAGTGTCACCATGGGAATTAACAACATAGGCACTCTCATCATGAGCACTGTCACCATGAGCACTGACACCACGAGCACTGTCACCCAGGGCAGTGCCACCATGAGCACTGTCACCATAACTGTTGCTATGAGAATTGTAACCATGGGCAATTTCTCAATGAGTAATGTCACCATGTGTATTTTCACCTTGGGCACTCTCAAAGTAAACAGTATTACCATGAGCACTTTCACTGTGAACACTGTCACCATGGGCACTGGCACAATGTGGTGTGTCACCATGAGCCATGTCACCATGGGCAATGTCACCGTGAGAAGTGTCACCATAGGCAATGTCACCATGGGCAATGTCACCATGGGAACTGCCATTTTGAGCACTGTCACCATGGGTACTGCAACCATGAGTACTGTCAGCATGAGTAATTTAACCATTGGCAGTATGACCATGTACACTGTCACCATGGGCACTATCACCATGACAACTCTCAGCGTGAGCACTGTCACTGTGGGAACTGGCATTGTGTGCAATTCCACCATGGGCAATGTCACCATGGGCACTATCACTGTGAGCACTGTCAATATAAGCACGTCAACATGAGCCCTGTCACCATGGGCAATGTCACCGTGAGAAGTGTCACTATAGGCGATGTCACCGTGGGCACTGTCACCATGGTCACTGCCACCACTGTCACTGTCATTTTGAGCACTGTCACCATGGGTATTGCAACCATGAGCACTGTCACCATGAGCACTGTCACCATTGTGATTATCACCATGCGTACTGTCACCATGGGCACTATCACAATGAGAACTGTCAGCGTGGGCACTGTCACTGTTGGCAAGGGCACCGTGGGCACTTCCACCATGGGCAATGTCACCATGGGCACTATCACTGTGAGCACTGTCAACATGAGCACGTCACCATGGGCACTGTCAACATGGGTACTATCTCGAAGGGCAATGTCACCATGAGCATTGTCAGGAAGGGCAATTTCACCGTGAGCACTGTCACCAAAGGCACTATCACCATGAGTAATGTCACTGTGTGCCGTGTCACCAGGGGCACTATCACCATGGTTAATGTTATCATTGGCACTTTCCCCGTGAGCACTGTCACCCTGGGCACTGTCATCATGGGCACAGTCACCGTGAGCACTATCTCCATGAGCACAGCCACTGTGAACACCATCACCATAATCACTGGCCTCATCGGTACTGTCACCATGAGCACTGCCACAATGAGCACTGTCAGCATGGGCACTTCCCCAGTTAGCACTGTCACTATGAGAACTGCTAGCATGGGTATTTTCACCATGAGTACTGTCACCCTCTGTATTGTCACCATTTGCACTGTCACCATCAGGACTATTACCGTGAGTGCTATCACCGTGAGATCTCTCACCATGGTCACTGTCACCATGGCACCTTGCACAATGCGTGCTGTCAACATGAGTGCTGTCACCATTGGCACTATCACCGTGAGCATTCTCACTGTGGTCAGAGTCAACATGGGCTCTGTCACCATGAGCACTGTCACCATAGGCAATGTCACCGTGGTCAGTGTCACCATGAGCAATGTCTCCATGGGCACTCCTACAGTGGGCACTGTCACTGTGCGAACTGTCACCATGGTTACTGCCACTATGAGCAGTGTCTCTGTGAGTACTGTCAGCATGGGTTTTTACCGTGAGCACTGTCACCATGAGCCCTCTCACCATTTTTCAGTGCCACCATGTGCACTACCACCATGTGCACTCTCACCATGGGCACTATCACCGATAACACTGTCACCATAAGTACTGTCTGCATGGGCACTGTCACCAAGGGCACGGCCAACATGTGACCTGTAACCATTGTCAGTGTCACTGTGAGAAGTGTCACCATGGGAATTAACAACATAGGCACTCTCATCATGAGCACTGTCACCATGAGCACTGACACCACGAGCACTGTCACCCAGGGCAGTGCCACCATGAGCACTGTCACCACAACTGTTGCTATGAGAATTGTAACCATGGGCAATTTCTCAATGAGTAATGTCACCATGTGTATTTTCACCTTGGGCACTCTCAAAGTAAACAGTATTACCATGAGCACTTTCACTGTGAACACTGTCACCATGGGCACTGGCACAATGTGGTGTGTCACCATGAGCCATGTCACCATGGGAAATGTCACCGTGAGAAGTGTCACCATAGGCAATGTCACCATGGGCAATGTCACCATGGGAACTACCATTTTGAGCACTGTCACCATGGGTACTACAACCATGAGTACTGTCACCATGAGTAATTTAACCATTGGCAGTATGACCATGTGCACTGTCACCATGGGCACTATCACCATGACAACTCTCAGCGTGAGCACTGTCACTGTTGGAAATGGCATTGTGTGCAATTCCACCATGGGCAATGTCACCATGGACATTATCGCTGTGAGCACTGTCAATATGAGCACGTCAACATGAGCCCTGTCACCATGGGCAATGTCACTGTGAGAAGTGTCACTATAGGCAATGTCACCGTGGGCACTGTCACCATGGTCACTGCCACCACTGTCACTGTCATTTTGAGCACTGTCACCATGGGTACTGCAACCATGAGTGCTGTCACCATGAGCACTGTCACCATTGCAAGTATCACCATGTGCACTGTCACCATGGGCACTATCACAATGAGAACTGTCAGCATGGGCACTGTCACTCTTGGCAATGTCACCATGGGCACTATCACTTTGAGCACTGTCAACATGAGCACGTCACCATGGGCACTGTCAACATGGGTACTATCTCGAAGGTCAATGTCACCATGAGCATTGTCAGGATGGGCAACTTCACCGTGAGCACTGTCACCAATGGCACTATCACCATGAGCAATGTCACTGTGGGCCGTGTCACCAGGGGCACTATCACCATGGTTAATGTTATCATTGGCAATTTCCCCGTGAGCACTGTCACCCTGGGCACTGTCATCATGGGCACGGTCACCGTGAGCACTATCTCCATGAGCACAGCCACTGTGAACACCATCACCATAATCACTGGCCTCATCGGTACTGTCACCATGACCACTGCCACAATGAGCACTGTCAGCATGGGCACATCCCCCATGAGCACTGTCACTATGAGAACTGCTACCATGGGTATTTTCACCATGTGTACTGTCACCCTGTGTATTGTCACCATTTGCACTGTCACCATGAGGACTATTACCGTGAGCGCTATCACCGTGAGATCTCTCACCATGGTCACTGTCACCATGGCACCTTGCACAATGGGGGCTGTCAACATGAGTGCTGGCACCATTGGCACTATCACTGTGAGCATTCTCACTGTGGTCAGTGTCACCATGGGCACTCTCACCATGAGCACTGTCACCATAGGCAATGTCACCATGGTCAGTGTCACCATGAGCACTGTCAACATGGGCACTCATACAGTGGGCACTGTCACTGTGAGCACTGTCACCTTGGGTACTGCCACCATGAGCGCTGTCACCATGAGCACTGTCACCATTGTGAGTATCACAATGTGCACTGTCACCATGGGCACTGGCACAATGTCGTGTGTCACCTTGAGCAATGTCACCATGGGAAATGTCACCGTGAGATGTGTCACCATAGGCAATGTCACCATTGGCAATGTCACCATGGGAAATGCCATTTTGCACACTGTCACCATGGGTACTGCAACCATGAGTACTGTCACCATTGGCAGTATGACCATGTGCACTGTCACCATGGGCACTATCACCATGACAACACTCAGCGTGAGCACTGTCACTGTGGGAACTGGCATTGTGTGCAATTCCACCATGGGCAATGTCACCATGGGCACTATCACTGTGAGCACTGTCAATATAAGCACGTCAACATGAGCCCTGTCACCATGGGCAATGTCACCGTGAGAAGTGTCACTATAGGCGATGTCACCATGGGCACTGTCACCATGGTCACTGCCACCACTGTCACTGTCATTTTGAGCACTGTCACCATGGGTATTGCAACCATGAGCACTGTCACCATGAGCACTGTCACCATTGCGATTATCACCATGTGTACTGTCACCATGGGCACTATCACAATGAGAACTGTCAGCGTGGGCACTGTCACTGTTGGCAAGGGCACCGTGGGCACTGCCACCATGGGCAATGTCACCATGGGCACTATCACTTTGAGCACTGTCAACATGAGCACGTCACCATGGGCACTGTCAACATGGGTACTATCTCGAAGGTCAATGTCACCATGAGCATTGTCAGGATGGGCAACTTCACCGTGAGCACTGTCACCAATGGCACTATCACCATGAGTAATGTCACTGTGGGCCGTGTCACCAGGGGCACTATCACCATGGTTAATGTTATCATTGGCACTTTCCCCGTGAGCACTGTCACCCTGGGCACTGTCATCATGGGCACGGTCACCGTGAGCACTATCTCCATGAGCACAGCCACTGTGAACACCATCACCATAATCACTGGCCTCATCGGTACTGTCACCATGAGCACTGCCACAATGAGCACTGTCAGCATGGGCACTTCCCCCATGAGCACTGTCACTATGAGAACTGCTAGCATGGGTATTTTCACCATGAGTACTGTCACCCTCTGTATTGTCACCATTTGCACTGTCACCATCAGGACTATTACCGTGAGTGCTATCACCGTGAGATCTCTCACCATGGTCACTGTCACCATGGCACCTTGCACAATGCGTGCTGTCAACATGAGTGCTGTCACCATTGGCACTATCACCGTGAGCATTCTCACTGTGGTCAGAGTCAACATGGGCTCTGTCACCATGAGCACTGTCACCATAGGCAATGTCACCGTGGTCAGTGTCACCATGAGCAATGTCTCCATGGGCACTCCTACAGTGGGCACTGTCACTGTGCGAACTGTCACCATGGTTACTGCCACTATGAGCAGTGTCTCTGTGAGTACTGTCAGCATGGGTTTTTACCGTGAGCACTGTCACCATGAGCCCTGTCACCATTTTCCAGTGACACCATGTGCACTACCACCATGTGCACTCTCACCATGGGCACTATCACCGATAACACTGTCACCATAAGTACTGTCTGCATGGGCACTGTCACCAAGGGCACGGCCAACATGTGACCTGTAACCATTGTCAGTGTCACTGTGAGAAGTGTCACCATGGGAATTAACAACATAGGCACTCTCATCTTGAGCACTGTCACCATGAGCACTGACACCACGAGCACTGTCACCCAGGGCAGTGCCACCATGAGCACTGTCACCATAACTGTTGCTATGAGAATTGTAACCATGGGCAATTTCTCAATGAGTAATGTCACCATGTGTATTTTCACCTTGGGCACTCTCAAAGTAAACAGTATTACCATGAGCACTTTCACTGTGAACACTGTCACCATGGGCACTGGCACAATGTGGTGTGTCACCATGAGCCATATCACCATGGGAAATGTCACCGTGAGAAGTGTCACCATAGGCAATGTCACCATGGGCAATGTCACCATGGGAAATGCCATTTTGCACACTGTCACCATGTGTACTGCAACCATGAGTACTGTCACCATGAGTAATTTAACCATTGGCAGTATGACCATGTGCACTGTCACCATGGGCACTATCACCATGACAACTCTCAGCGTGAGCACTGTCACTGTTGGAAATGGCATTGTGTGCAATTCCACCATGGGCAATGTCACCATGGACATTATCGCTGTGAGCACTGTCAATATGAGCACGTCAACATGAGCCCTGTCACCATGGGCAATGTCACTGTGAGAAGTGTCACTATAGGCAATGTCACCGTGGGCACTGTCACCATGGTCACTGCCACCACTGTCACTGTCATTTTGAGCACTGTCACCATGGGTACTGCAACCATGAGCGCTGTCACCATGAGCACTGTCACCATTGCAAGTATCACCATGTGCACTGTCACCATGGGCACTATCACAATGAGAACTGTCAGCATGGGCACTGTCACTCTTGGCAATGTCACCATGGGCACTATCACTTTGAGCACTGTCAACATGAGCACGTCACCATGGGCACTGTCAACATGGGTACTATCTCGAAGGTCAATGTCACCATGAGCATTGTCAGGATGGGCAACTTCACCGTGAGCACTGTCACCAATGGCACTATCACCATGAGCAATGTCACTGTGGGCCGTGTCACCAGGGGCACTATCACCATGGTTAATGTTATCATTGGCACTTTCCCCGTGAGCACTGTCACCCTGGGCACTGTCATCATGGGCACGGTCACCGTGAGCACTATCTCCATGAGCACAGCCACTGTGAACACCATCACCATAATCACTGGCCTCATCGGTACTGTAACCATGAGCACTGCCACAATGAGCACTGTCAGCATGGGTACTTCCCCCATGAGCACTGTCACTATGAGAACTGCTAGCATGGGTATTTTCACCATGAGTACTGTCACCCTCTGTATTGTCACCATTTGCACTGTCACCATCAGGACTATTACCGTGAGTGCTATCACCGTGAGATCTCTCACCATGGTCACTGTCACCATGGCACCTTGCACAATGCGTGCTGTCAACATGAGTGCTGTCACCATTGGCATTATGACCATGAGCATTCTCACTGTGGTCAGAGTCAACATGGGCTCTGTCACCATGAGCACTGTCACCATAGGCAATGTCACCATGGACAGTGTCACGATGAGCAATGTCTCCATGGGCACTCCTACAGTGGGCACTGTCACTTTGCGAACTGTCACCATGGTTACTGCCACTATGAGCAGTGTCTCTGTGAGTACTGTCAGCATGGGTTTTTACCGTGAGCACTGTCACCATGAGCCCTGTCACCATTTTTCAGTGCCACCGTGTGCACTACCACCATGTGCACTCTCACCATGGGCACTATCACCCATAACACTGTCACCATAAGTACTGACTGCATGGGCACTGTCACCAAGGGCACGGCCAACATGTGACCTGTAACCATTGTCAGTGTCACTGTGAGAAGTGTCACCATGGGAATTAACAACATAGGCACTCTCATCTTGAGCACTGTCACCATGAGCACTGACACCACGAGCACTGTCACCCAGGGCAGTGCCACCATGAGCACTGTCACCATAACTCTTGCTATGAGAATTGTAACCATGGGCAATTTCTCAATGAGTAATGTCACCATGTGTATTTTCACCTTGGGCACTCTCAATGTAAACAGTATTACCATGAGCACTTTCACTGTGAACACTGTCACCATGGGCACTGGCACAATGTGGTGTGTCACCATGAGCCATGTCACCATGGGAAATGTCACCGTGAGAAGTGTCACCATAGGCAATGTCACCATGGGCAATGTCACCATGGGAACTGCCATTTTGAGCACTGTCACCATGGGTACTGCAACCATGAGTACTGTCAGCATGAGTAATTTAACCATTGGCAGTATGACCATGTGCACTGTCACCATGGGCACTATCAGCATGACAACTCTCAGCGTGAGCACTGTCACTGTTGGAAATGGCATTGTGTGCAATTCCACCATGGGCAATGTCACCATGGACATTATCGCTGTGAGCACTGTCAATATGAGCACGTCAACATGAGCCCTGTCACCATGGGCAATGTCACTGTGAGAAGTGTCACTATAGGCAATGTCACCGTGGGCACTGTCACCATGGTCACTGCCACCACTGTCACTGTCATTTTGAGCACTGTCACCATGGGTACTGCAACCATGAGCGCTGTCACCATGAGCACTGTCACCATTGCAAGTATCACCATGTGCACTGTCACCATGGGCACTATCACAATGAGAACTGTCAGCATGGGCACTGTCACTCTTGGCAATGTCACCATGGGCACTATCACTTTGAGCACTGTCAACATGAGCACGTCACCATGGGCACTGTCAACATGGGTACTATCTCGAAGGTCAATGTCACCATGAGCATTGTCAGGATGGGCAACTTCACCGTGAGCACTGTCACCAATGGCACTATCACCATGAGCAATGTCACTGTGGGCCGTGTCACCAGGGGCACTATCACCATGGTTAATGTTATCATTGGCAATTTCCCCGTGAGCACTGTCACCCTGGGCACTGTCATCATGGGCACGGTCACCGTGAGCACTATCTCCATGAGCACAGCCACTGTGAACACCATCACCATAATCACTGGCCTCATCGGTACTGTCACCATGAGCACTGCCACAATGAGCACTGTCAGCATGGGCACATCCCCCATGAGCACTGTCACTATGAGAACTGCTACCATGGGTATTTTCACCATGTGTACTGTCACCCTGTGTATTGTCACCATTTGCACTGTCACCATGAGGACTATTACCGTGAGCGCTATCACCGTGAGATCTCTCACCATGGTCACTGTCACCATGGCACCTTGCACAATGGGGGCTGTCAACATGAGTTCTGGCACCATTGGCACTATCACTGTGAGCATTCTCACTGTGGTCAGTGTCACCATGGGCACTGTCACCATGAGCACTGTCACCATAGGCAATGTCACCATGGTCAGTGTCACCATGAGCACTGTCAACATGGGCACTCATACAGTGGGCACTGTCACTGTGAGCACTGTCACCTTGGGTACTGCCACCATGAGCGCTGTCACGATGAGCACTGTCACCATTGCGAGTATCTCAATGTGCACTGTCACCATGGGCACTGGCACAATGTCGTGTGTCACCTTGAGCAATGTCACCATGGGAAATGTCACCGTGAGATGTGTCACCATAGGCAATGTCACCATGGGCAATGTCACCATGGGAAATGCCATTTTGCACACTGTCACCATGGGTACTGCAACCATGAGTACTGTCACCATTGGCAGTATGACCATATGCACTGTCACCATGGGCACTATCACCATGACAACTCTCAGCGTGAACACTGTCACTGTGGGAACTGGCATTGTGTGCAATTCCACCATGGGCAATGTCACCATGGGCACTATCACTGTGAGCACTGTCAATATAAGCACGTCAAAATGAGCCCTGTCACCATTGGCAATGTCACCGTGAGAAGTGTCACTATAGACGATGTCACCGTGGGCACTGTCACCATGGTCACTGCCACCACTGTCACTGTCATTTTGAGCACTGTCACCATGGGTATTGCAACCATGAGCACTGTCACCATGAGCACTGTCACCATTGCGATTATCACCATGTGTACTGTCACCATGGGCACTATCACAATGAGAACTGTCAGTGTGGGCACTGTCACTGTTGGCAAGGGCACCGTGGGCACTTCCACCATGGGCAATGTCACCATGGGCACTATCACTGTGAGCACTGTCAACATGAGCACGTCACCATGGGCACTGTCAACATGGGTACTATCTCGAAGGTCAATGTCACCATGAGCATTGTCAGGAAGGGCAATTTCACCATGAGCACTGTCACCAAAGGCACTATCACCATGAGCAATGTCACTGTGGGCCGTGTCACCAGGGGCACTATCACCATGGTTAATGTTATCATTGGCACTTTCCCCGTGAGCACTGTCACCCTGGGCACTGTCATCATGGGCACGGTCACCGTGAGCACTATCTCCATGAGCACAGCCACTGTGAACACCATCACCATAATCACTGGCCTCATCGGTACTGTCACCATGAGCACTGCCACAATGAGCACTGTCAGCATGGGCACTTCCCCCATGAGCACTGTCACTATGAGAACTGCTAGCATGGGTATTTTCACCATGAGTACTGTCACCCTCTGTATTGTCACCATTTGCACTGTCACCATCAGGACTATTACCGTGAGTGCTATCACCGTGAGATCTCTCACCATGGTCACTGTCACCATGGCACCTTGCACAATGCGTGCTGTCAACATGAGTGCTGTCACCATTGGCACTCTCACCGTGAGCATTCTCACTGTGGTCAGAGTCAACATGGGCTCTGTCACCATGAGCACTGTCACCATAGGCAATGTCACCGTGGTCAGTGTCACCATGAGCAATGTCTCCATGGGCACTCCTACAGTGGGCACTGTCACTGTGCGAACTGTCACCATGGTTACTGCCACTATGAGCAGTGTCTCTGTGAGTACTGTCAGCATGGGTTTTTACCATGAGCACTGTCACCATGAGCCCTGTCACCATTTTTCAGTGCCACCATGTGCACTACCACCATGTGCACTCTCACCATGGGCACTATCACCGATAACACTGTCACCATAAGTACTGTCTGCATGGGCACTGTCACCAAGGGCACGGCCAACATGTGACCTGTAACCATTGTCAGTGTCACTGTGAGAAGTGTCACCATGGGAATTAACAACATAGGCACTCTCATCATGAGCACTGTCACCATGAGCACTGACACCACGAGCACTGTCACCCAGGGCAGTGCCACCATGAGCACTGTCACCATAACTCTTGCTATGAGAATTGTAACCATGGGCAATTTCTCAATGAGTAATGTCACCATGTGTATTTTCACCTTGGGCACTCTCAAAGTAAACAGTATTACCATGAGCACTTTCACTGTGAACACTGTCACCATGGGCACTGGCACAATGTGGTGTGTCACCATGAGCCATGTTACCATGGGCAATGTCACCGTGAGAAGTGTTACCATAGGCAATGTCACCATGTGCAATGTCACCATGGGAACTGCCATTTTGAGCACTGTCACCATGGGTACTGCAACCATGAGTACTGTCACCATCAGTAATTTAACCATTGGCAGTATGACCATGTGCACTGTCACCATGGGCACTATCACCATGACAACTCTCAGCGTGAGCACTGTCACTGTTGGAAATGGCATTGTGTGCAATTCCACCATGGGCAATGTCACCATGGACATTATCGCTGTGAGCACTGTCAATATGAGCACGTCAACATGAGCCCTGTCACCATGGGCAATGTCACTGTGAGAAGTGTCACTATAGGCAATGTCACCGTGGGCACTGTCACCATGGTCACTGCCACCACTGTCACTGTCATTTTGAGCACTGTCACCATGGGTACTGCAACCATGAGCGCTGTCACCATGAGCACTGTCACCATTGCAAGTATCACCATGTGCACTGTCACCATGGGCACTATCACAATGAGAACTGTCAGCATGGGCACTGTCACTCTTGGCAATGTCACCATGGGCACTATCACTTTGAGCACTGTCAACATGAGCACGTCACCATGGGCACTGTCAACATGGGTACTATCTCGAAGGTCAATGTCACCATGAGCATTGTCAGGATGGGCAACTTCACCGTGAGCACTGTCACCAATGGCACTATCACCATGAGCAATGTCACTGTGGGCCGTGTCACCAGGGGCACTATCACCATGGTTAATGTTATCATTGGCACTTTCCCCGTGAGCACTGTCACCCTGGGCACTGTCATCATGGGCACGGTCACCGTGAGCACTATCTCCATGAGCACAGCCACTGTGAACACCATCACCATAATCACTGGCCTCATCGGTACTGTCACCATGAGCACTGCCACAATGAGCACTGTCAGCATGGGCACATCCCCCATGAGCCCTGTCACTATGAGAACTGCTACCATGGGTATTTTCACCATGTGTACTGTCACCCTGTGTATTGTCACCATTTGCACTGTCACCATGAGGACTATTACCGTGACCGCTATCACCGTGAGATCCCTCACCATGGTCACTGTCACCATGGCACCTTGCACAATGGGGACTGTCAACATGAGTGCTGGCACCATTGGCACTATCACCGTGAGCATTCTCACTGTGGTCAGTGTCACCATGGGCACTGTCACCATGAGCACTGTCACCATAGGCAATGTCACCATGGTCAGTGTCACCATGAGCACTGTCAACATTGGCACTCATACAGTGGGCACTGTCACTGTGAGCACTGTCACCTTGGGTACTGCCACCATGAGCGCTGTCACGATGAGCACTGTCACCATTGCGTGTATCACAATGTGCACTGTCACCATGGGCACTGGCACAATGTCGTGTGTCACCTTGAGCAATGTCACCATGGGAAATGTCACCGTGAGATTTGTCACCATAGGCAATGTCACCATGGGAAGTGCCATTTTGCACACTGTCACCATGGGTAATGCAACCATGAGTACTGTCACCATTGGTAGTATGACCATGTGCACTGTCACCATGGGCACTATCACCATGACAACCCTCAGCGTGAGCACTGTCACTGTGGGAACTGGCATTGTGTGCAATTCCACCATGGGCAATGTCACCATGGGCACTATCACTGTGAGCACTGTCAATATAAGCACGTCAACATGAGCCCTGTCACCATTGGCAATGTCACCGTGAGAAGTGTCACTATAGGCGATGTCACCGTGGGCACTGTCACCATGGTCACTGACACCACTGTCACTGTCATTTTGAGCACTGTCACCATGGGTATTGCAACCATGAGCACTGTCACCATGAGCACTGTCACCATTGCGATTATCACCATGTGTACTCTCACCATGGGCACTATCACAATGAGAACTGTCAGCGTGGGCACTGTCACTGTTGGCAAGGGCACCGTGGGCACTGCCACCATGGGCAATGTCACCATGGGCACTATCACTGTGAGCAATGTCAACATGAGCACGTCACCATGGGCACTGTCAACATGGGTACTATCTCGAAGGGCAATGTCACCATGAGCATTGTCAGGAAGGGCAATTTCACCATGAGCACTGTCACCAAAGGCACTATCACCATGAGCAATGTCACTGTGGGCCGTGTCACCAGGGGCACTATCACCATGGTTAATGTTATCATTGGCACTTTCCCCGTGAGCACTGTCACCCTGGGCACTGTCATCATGGGCACGGTCACCGTGAGCACTATCTCCATGAGCACAGCCACTGTGAACACCATCACCATAATCACTGGCCTCATCGGTACTGTCACCATGAGCACTGCCACAATGAGCACTGTCAGCATGGGCACTTCCCCCATGAGCACTGTCACTATGAGAACTGCTACCATGGGTATTTTCACCATGTGTACTGTCACCCTGTGTATTCTCACCATTTGCACTGTCACCATGAGGACTATTACCGTGAGCGCTATCACCATGAGATCTCTCACCATGGTCACTGTCACCATGGCACCTTGCACAATGCGTGCTGTCAACATGAGTGCTGGCACCATTGGCACTATCACTGTGAGCATTCTCACTGTGGTCAGTGTCACCATGGGCACTCTCACCATGAGCACTGTCACCATAGGCAATGTCACCATGGTCAGTGTCACCATGAGCACTGTCAACATGGGCACTCATACAGTGGGCACTGTCACTGTGAGCACTGTCACCTTGGGTACTGCCACCATGAGCGCTGTCCCCATGAGCACTGTCACCATTGTGAGTATCACAATGTGCACTGTCACCATGGGCACTGGCACAATGTCGTGTGTCACCTTGAGCAATGTCACCATGGGAAATGTCACCGTGAGATGTGTCACCATAGGCAATGTCACCATGGGCAATGTCACCATGGGAAATGCCATTTTGCACACTGTCACCATGGGTACTGCAACCATGAGTACTGTCACCATTGGCAGTATGACCATGTGCACTGTCACCATGGGCACTATCACCATGACAACCCTCAGCGTGAGCACTGTCACTGTGGGAACTGGCATTGTGTGCAATTCCACCATGGGCAATGTCACCATGGGCACTATCACTGTGAGCACTGTCAATATAAGCACGTCAACATGAGCCCTGTCACCATGGGCAATGTCACCGTGATAAGTGTCACTATAGGCGATGTCACCGTGGGCACTGTCACCATGGTCACTGCCACCACTGTCACTGTCATTTTGAGCAGTGTCACCATGGGTATTGCAACCATGAGCACTGTCACCATGAGCACTGTCACCATTGCGATTATCACCATGTGTACTGTCACCATGGGCACTATCACAATGAGAACTGTCAGCGTGGGCACTGTCACTGTTGGCAAGGGCACCGTGGGCACTTCCACCATGGGCAATGTCACCATGGGCACTATCACTTTGAGCACTGTCAACATGAGCACGTCACCATGGGCACTGTCAACATGGGTACTATCTCGAAGGTCAATGTCACCATGAGCATTGTCAGGATGGGCAACTTCACCGTGAGCACTGTCACCAATGGCACTATCACCATGAGTAATGTCACTGTGGGCCGTGTCACCAGGGGCACTATCACCATGGTTAATGTTATCATTGGCACTTTCCCCGTGAGCACTGTCACCCTGGGCACTGTCATCATGGGCACGGTCACCGTGAGCACTATCTCCATGAGCACAGCCACTGTGAACACCATCACCATAATCACTGGCCTCATCGGTACTGTCACCATGAGCACTGCCACAATGAGCACTGTCAGCATGGGCACTTCCCCAGTGAGCACTTTCACTATGAGAACTGCTAGCATGGGTATTTTCACCATGAGTACTGTCACCCTCTGTATTGTCACCATTTGCACTGTCACCATCAGGACTATTACCGTGAGTGCTATCACCGTGAGATCTCTCACCATGGTCACTGTCACCATGGCACCTTGCACAATGCGTGCTGTCAACATGAGTGCTGTCACCATTGGCACTATCACCGTGAGCATTCTCACTGTGGTCAGAGTCAACATGGGCTCTGTCACCATGAGCACTGTCACCATAGGCAATGTCACCGTGGTCAGTGTCACCATGAGCAATGTCTCCATGGGCACTCCTACAGTGGGCACTGTCACTGTGCGAACTGTCACCATGGTTACTGCCACTATGAGCAGTGTCTCTGTGAGTACTGTCAGCATGGGTTTTTACCGTGAGCACTGTCACCATGAGCCCTGTCACCATTTCTCAGTGCCACCGTGTGCACTACCACCATGTGCACTCTCACCATGGGCACTATCACCGATAACACTGTCACCATAAGTACTGTCTGCATGGGCACTGTCACCAAGGGCACGGCCAACATGTGACCTGTAACCATTGTCAGTGTCACTGTGAGAAGTGTCACCATGGGAATTAACAACATAGGCACTCTCATCATGAGCACTGTCACCATGAGCACTGACACCACGAGCACTGTCACCCAGGGCAGTGCCACCATGAGCACTGTCACCACAACTGCTGCTATGAGAATTGTAACCATGGGCAATTTCTCAATGAGTAATGTCACCATGTGTATTTTCACCTTGGGCACTCTCAAAGTAAACAGTATTACCATGAGCACTTTCACTGTGAACACTGTCACCATGGGCACTGGCACAATGTGGTGTGTCACCATGAGCCATGTCACCATGGGAAATGTCACCGTGAGAAGTGTCACCATAGGCAATGTCACCATGGGCAATGTCACCATGGGAACTGCCATTTTGAGCACTGTCACCATGGGTACTGCAACCATGAGTACTGTCACCATGAGTAATCTAACCATTGGCAGTATGACCATGTGCACTGTCACCATGGGCACTATCACCATGACAACTCTCAGCGTGAGCACTGTCACTGTTGGAAATGGCATTGTGTGCAATTCCACCATGGGCAATGTCACCATGGACATTATCGCTGTGAGCACTGTCAATATGAGCACGTCAACATGAGCCCTGTCACCACGGGCAATGTCACTGTGAGAAGTGTCACTATAGGCAATGTCACCGTGGGCACTGTCACCATGGTCACTGCCACCACTGTCACTGTCATTTTGAGCACTGTCACCATGGGTACTGCAACCATGAGCGCTGTCACCATGAGCACTGTCACCATTGCAAGTATCACCATGTGCACTGTCACCATGGGCACTATCACAATGAGAACTGTCAGCATGGGCACTGTCACTCTTGGCAATGTCACCATGTGCACTATCACTTTGAGCACTGTCAACATGAGCACGTCACCATGGGCACTGTCAACATGGGTACTATCTCGAAGGTCAATGTCACCATGAGCATTGTCAGGATGGGCAACTTCACCGTGAGCACTGTCACCAATGGCACTATCACCATGAGCAATGTCACTGTGGGCCGTGTCACCAGGGGCACTATCACCATGGTTAATGTTATCATTGGCAATTTCCCCGTGAGCACTGTCACCCTGAGCACTGTCATCATGGGCACGGTCACCGTGAGCACTATCTCCATGAGCACAGCCACTGTGAACACCATCACCATAATCACTGGCCTCATCAGTACTGTCACCATGAGCACTGCCACAATGAGCACTGTCAGCATGGGCACATCCCCCATGAGCACTGTCACTATGAGAACTGCTACCATGGGTATTTTCACCATGTGTACTGTCACCCTGTGTATTGTCACCATTTGCACTGTCACCATGAGGACTATTACCGTGAGCGCTATCACCGTGAGATCTCTCACCATGGTCACTGTCACCATGGCACCTTGCACAATGGGGGCTGTCAACATGAGTGCTGGCACCATTGGCACTATCACTGTGAGCATTCTCACTGTGGTCAGTGTCACCATGGGCACTCTCACCATGAGCACTGTCACCATAGGCAATGTCACCATGGTCAGTGTCACCATGAGCACTGTCAACATGGGCACTCATACAGTGGGCACTGTCACTGTGAGCACTGTCACCTTGGGTACTGCCACCATGAGCGCTGTCACCATGAGCACTGTCACCATTGTGAGTATCACAATGTGCACTGTCACCATGGGCACTGGCACAATGTCGTGTGTCACCTTGAGCAATGTCACCATGGGAAATGTCACCGTGAGATTTGTCACCATAGGCAATGTCACCATGGGCAATGTCACCATGGGAAATGCCATTTTGCACACTGTCACCATGGGTACTGCAACCATGAGTACTGTCACCATTGGCAGTATGACCATGTGCACTGTCACCATGGGCACTATCACCATGACAACCCTCAGCGTGAGCACTGTCACTGTGGGAACTGGCATTGTGTGCAATTCCACCATGGGCAATGTCACCATGGGCACTATCACTGTGAGCACTGTCAATATAAGCACGTCAACATGAGCCCTGTCACCATGGGCAATGTCACCGTGAGAAGTGTCACTATAGGCGATGTCACCGTGGGCACTGTCACCATGGTCACTGCCACCACTGTCACTGTCATTTTGAGCACTGTCACCATGGGTATTGCAACCATGAGCACTGTCACCATGAGCACTGTCACCATTGCGATTATCACCATGTGTACTGTCACCATGGGCACTATCACAATGAGAACTGTCAGCGTGGGCACTGTCACTGTTGGCAAGGGCACCGTGGGCACTTCCACCATGGGCAATGTCACCATGGGCACTATCACTTTGAGCACTGTCAACATGAGCACGTCACCATGGGCACTGTCAACATGGGTACTATCTCGAAGGTCAATGTCACCATGAGCATTGTCAGGATGGGCAACTTCACCGTGAGCACTGTCACCAATGGCACTATCACCATGAGTAATGTCACTGTGGGCCGTGTCACCAGGGGCACTATCACCATGGTTAATGTTATCATTGGCACTTTCCCCGTGAGCACTGTCACCCTGGGCACTGTCATCATGGGCACGGTCACCGTGAGCACTATCTCCATGAGCACAGCCACTGTGAACACCATCACCATAATCACTGGCCTCATCGGTACTGTCACCATGAGCACTGCCACAATGAGCACTGTCAGCATGGGCACTTCCCCAGTGAGCACTTTCACTATGAGAACTGCTAGCATGGGTATTTTCACCATGAGTACTGTCACCCTCTGTATTGTCACCATTTGCACTGTCACCATCAGGACTATTACCGTGAGTGCTATCACCGTGAGATCTCTCACCATGGTCACTGTCACCATGGCACCTTGCACAATGCGTGCTGTCAACATGAGTGCTGTCACCATTGGCACTATCACCGTGAGCATTCTCACTGTGGTCAGAGTCAACATGGGCTCTGTCACCATGAGCACTGTCACCATAGGCAATGTCACCGTGGTCAGTGTCACCATGAGCAATGTCTCCATGGGCACTCCTACAGTGGGCACTGTCACTGTGCGAACTGTCACCATGGTTACTGCCACTATGAGCAGTGTCTCTGTGAGTACTGTCAGCATGGGTTTTTACCGTGAGCACTGTCACCATGAGCCCTGTCACCATTTCTCAGTGCCACCGTGTGCACTACCACCATGTGCACTCTCACCATGGGCACTATCACCGATAACACTGTCACCATAAGTACTGTCTGCATGGGCACTGTCACCAAGGGCACGGCCAACATGTGACCTGTAACCATTGTCAGTGTCACTGTGAGAAGTGTCACCATGGGAATTAACAACATAGGCACTCTCATCATGAGCACTGTCACCATGAGCACTGACACCACGAGCACTGTCACCCAGGGCAGTGCCACCATGAGCACTGTCACCACAACTGTTGCTATGAGAATTGTAACCATGGGCAATTTCTCAATGAGTAATGTCACCATGTGTATTTTCACCTTGGGCACTCTCAAAGTAAACAGTATTACCATGAGCACTTTCACTGTGAACACTGTCACCATGGGCACTGGCACAATGTGGTGTGTCACCATGAGCCATGTCACCATGGGAAATGTCACCGTGAGAAGTGTCACCATAGGCAATGTCACCATGGGCAATGTCACCATGGGAACTGCCATTTTGAGCACTGTCACCATGGGTACTGCAACCATGAGTACTGTCACCATGAGTAATTTAACCATTGGCAGTATGACCATGTGCACTGTCACCATGGGCACTATCACCATGACAACTCTCAGCGTGAGCACTGTCACTGTTGGAAATGGCATTGTGTGCAATTCCACCATGGGCAATGTCACCATGGACATTATCGCTGTGAGCACTGTCAATATGAGCACGTCAACATGAGCCCTGTCACCATGGGCAATGTCACTGTGAGAAGTGTCACTATAGGCAATGTCACCGTGGGCACTGTCACCATGGTCACTGCCACCACTGTCACTGTCATTTTGAGCACTGTCACCATGGGTACTGCAACCATGAGCGCTGTCACCATGAGCACTGTCACCATTGCAAGTATCACCATGTGCACTGTCACCATGGGCACTATCACAATGAGAACTGTCAGCATGGGCACTGTCACTCTTGGTAATGTCACCATGTGCACTATCACTTTGAGCACTGTCAACATGAGCACGTCACCATGGGCACTGTCAACATGGGTACTATCTCGAAGGTCAATGTCACCATGAGCATTGTCAGGATGGGCAACTTCACCGTGAGCACTGTCACCAATGGCACTATCACCATGAGCAATGTCACTGTGGGCCGTGTCACCAGGGGCACTATCACCATGGTTAATGTTATCATTGGCAATTTCCCCGTGAGCACTGTCACCCTGGGCACTGTCATCATGGGCACGGTCACCGTGAGCACTATCTCCATGAGCACAGCCACTGTGAACACCATCACCATAATCACTGGCCTCATCGGTACTGTCACCATGAGCACTGCCACAATGAGCACTGTCAGCATGGGCACATCCCCCATGAGCACTGTCACTATGAGAACTGCTACCATGGGTATTTTCACCATGTGTACTGTCACCCTGTGTATTGTCACCATTTGCACTGTCACCATGAGGACTATTACCGTGAGCGCTATCACCGTGAGATCTCTCACCATGGTCACTGTCACCATGGCACCTTGCACAATGGGGGCTGTCAACATGAGTGCTGGCACCATTGGCACTATCACTGTGAGCATTCTCACTGTGGTCAGTGTCACCATGGGCACTCTCACCATGAGCACTGTCACCATAGGCAATGTCACCATGGTCAGTGTCACCATGAGCACTGTCAACATGGGCACTCATACAGTGGGCACTGTCACTGTGAGCACTGTCACCTTGGGTACTGCCACCATGAGCGCTGTCACCATGAGCACTGTCACCATTGTGAGTATCACAATGTGCACTGTCACCATGGGCACTGGCACAATGTCGTGTGTCACCTTGAGCAATGTCACCATGGGAAATGTCACCGTGAGATTTGTCACCATAGGCAATGTCACCATGGGCAATGTCACCATGGGAAATGCCATTTTGCACACTGTCACCATGGGTACTGCAACCATGAGTACTGTCACCATTGGCAGTATGACCATGTGCACTGTCACCATGGGCACTATCACCATGACAACCCTCAGCGTGAGCACTGTCACTGTGGGAACTGGCATTGTGTGCAATTCCACCATGGGCAATGTCACCATGGGCACTATCACTGTGAGCACTGTCAATATAAGCACGTCAACATGAGCCCTGTCACCATGGGCAATGTCACCGTGAGAAGTGTCACTATAGGCGATGTCACCGTGGGCACTGTCACCATGGTCACTGCCACCACTGTCACTGTCATTTTGAGCACTGTCACCATGGGTATTGCAACCATGAGCACTGTCACCATGAGCACTGTCACCATTGCGATTATCACCATGTGTACTGTCACCATGGGCACTATCACAATGAGAACTGTCAGCGTGGGCACTGTCACTGTTGGCAAGGGCACCGTGGGCACTTCCACCATGGGCAATGTCACCATGGGCACTATCACTTTGAGCACTGTCAACATGAGCACGTCACCATGGGCACTGTCAACATGGGTACTATCTCGAAGGTCAATGTCACCATGAGCATTGTCAGGATGGGCAACTTCACCGTGAGCACTGTCACCAATGGCACTATCACCATGAGTAATGTCACTGTGGGCCGTGTCACCAGGGGCACTATCACCATGGTTAATGTTATCATTGGCACTTTCCCCGTGAGCACTGTCACCCTGGGCACTGTCATCATGGGCACGGTCACCGTGAGCACTATCTCCATGAGCACAGCCACTGTGAACACCATCACCATAATCACTGGCCTCATCGGTACTGTCACCATGAGCACTGCCACAATGAGCACTGTCAGCATGGGCACTTCCCCAGTGAGCACTTTCACTATGAGAACTGCTAGCATGGGTATTTTCACCATGAGTACTGTCACCCTCTGTATTGTCACCATTTGCACTGTCACCATCAGGACTATTACCGTGTTTGCTATCACCGTGAGATCTCTCACCATGGTCACTGTCACCATGGCACCTTGCACAATGCGTGCTGTCAACATGAGTGCTGTCACCATTGGCACTATCACCGTGAGCATTCTCACTGTGGTCAGAGTCAACATGGGCTCTGTCACCATGAGCACTGTCACCATAGGCAATGTCACCGTGGTCAGTGTCACCATGAGCAATGTCTCCATGGGCACTCCTACAGTGGGCACTGTCACTGTGCGAACTGTCACCATGGTTACTGCCACTATGAGCAGTGTCTCTGTGAGTACTGTCAGCATGGGTTTTTACCGTGAGCACTGTCACCATGAGCCCTGTCACCATTTTTCAGTGCCACCATGTGCACTACCACCATGTGCACTCTCACCATGGGCACTATCACCGATAACACTGTCACCATAAGTACTGTCTGCATGGGCACTGTCACCAAGGGCACGGCCAACATGTGACCTGTAACCATTGTCAGTGTCACTGTGAGAAGTGTCACCATGGGAATTAACAACATAGGCACTCTCATCATGAGCACTGTCACCATGAGCACTGACACCACGAGCACTGTCACCCAGGGCAGTGCCACCATGAGCACTGTCACCACAACTGTTGCTATGAGAATTGTAACCATGGGCAATTTCTCAATGAGTAATGTCACCATGTGTATTTTCACCTTGGGCACTCTCAAAGTAAACAGTATTACCATGAGCACTTACACTGTGAACACTGTCACCATGGGCACTGGCACAATGTGGTGTGTCACCATGAGCCATGTCACCATGGGAAATGTCACCGTGAGAAGTGTCACCATAGGCAATGTCACCATGGGCAATGTCACCATGGGAACTACCATTTTGAGCACTGTCACCATGGGTACTGCAACCATGAGTACTGTCAGCATGAGTAATTTAACCATTGGCAGTATGACCATGTGCACTGTCACCATGGGCACTATCACCATGACAACTCTCAGCGTGAGCACTGTCACTGTTGGAAATGGCATTGTGTGCAATTCCACCATGGGCAATGTCACCATGGACATTATCGCTGTGAGCACTGTCAATATGAGCACGTCAACATGAGCCCTGTCACCATGGGCAATGTCACTGTGAGAAGTGTCACTATAGGCAATGTCACCGTGGGCACTGTCACCATGGTCACTGCCACCACTGTCACTGTCATTTTGAGCACTGTCACCATGGGTACTGCAACCATGAGTGCTGTCACCATGAGCACTGTCACCATTGCAAGTATCACCATGTGCACTGTCACCATGGGCACTATCACAATGAGAACTGTCAGCATGGGCACTGTCACTCTTGGCAATGTCACCATGGGCACTATCACTTTGAGCACTGTCAACATGAGCACGTCACCATGGGCACTGTCAACATGGGTACTATCTCGAAGGTCAATGTCACCATGAGCATTGTCAGGATGGGCAACTTCACCGTGAGCACTGTCACCAATGGCACTATCACCATGAGCAATGTCACTGTGGGCCGTGTCACAAGGGGCACTATCACCATGTTTAATGTTATCATTGGCAATTTCCCCGTGAGCACTGTCACCCTGGGCACTGTCATCATGGGCACGGTCACCGTGAGCACTATCATCATGAGCACAGCCACTGTGAACACCATCACCATAATCACTGGCCTCATCGGTACTGTCACCATGAGCACTGCCACAATGAGCACTGTCAGCATGGGCACATCCCCCATGAGCACTGTCACTATGAGAACTGCTACCATGGGTATTTTCACCATGTGTACTGTCACCCTGTGTATTGTCACCATTTGCACTGTCACCATGAGGACTATTACCGTGAGCGCTATCACCGTGAGATCTCTCACCATGGTCACTGTCACCATGGCACCTTGCACAATGGGGGCTGTCAACATGAGTGCTGGCACCATTGGCACTATCACTGTGAGCATTCTCACTGTGGTCAGTGTCACCATGGGCACTCTCACCATGAGCACTGTCACCATAGGCAATGTCACCATGGTCAGTGTCACCATGAGCACTGTCAACATGGGCACTCATACAGTGGGCACTGTCACTGTGAGCACTGTCACCTTGGATACTGCCACCATGAGCGCTGTCACCATGAGCACTGTCACCATTGTGAGTATCACAATGTGCACTGTCACCATGGGCACTGGCACAATGTCGTGTGTCACCTTGAGCAATGTCACCATGGGAAATGTCACCGTGAGATGTGTCACCATAGGCAATGTCACCATGGGCAATGTCACCATGGGAAATGCCATTTTGCACACTGTCACCATGGGTACTGCAACCATGAGTACTGTCACCATTCGCAGTATGACCATGTGCACTGTCACCATGGGCACTATCACCATGACAACCCTCAGCGTGAGCACTGTCACTGTTGGAAATGGCATTGTGTGCAATTCCACCATGGGCAATGTCACCATGGGCACTATCACTGTGAGCACTGTCAATATGAGCACGTCAACATGAGCCCTGTCACCATGGGCAATGTCACTGTGAGAAGTGTCACTATAGGCAATGTCACCGTGGGCACTGTCACCATGGTCACTGCCACCACTGTCACTGTCATTTTGAGCACTGTCACCATGGGTACTGCAACCATGAGCGCTGTCACCATGAGCACTGTCACCATTGCAAGTATCACCATGTGCACTGTCACCATGGGCACTATCACAATGAGAACTGTCAGCATGGGCACTGTCACTCTTGGCAATGTCACCATGTGCACTATCACTTTGAGCACTGTCAACATGAGCACGTCACCATGGGCACTGTCAACATGGGTACTATCTCGAAGGTCAATGTCACCATGAGCATTGTCAGGATGGGCAACTTCACCGTGAGCACTGTCACCAATGGCACTATCACCATGAGCAATGTCACTGTGGGCCGTGTCACCAGGGGCACTATCACCATGGTTAATGTTATCATTGGCAATTTCCCCGTGAGCACTGTCACCCTGGGCACTGTCATCATGGGCACGGTCACCGTGAGCACTATCTCCATGAGCACAGCCACTGTGAACACCATCACCATAATCACTGGCCTCATCGGTACTGTCACCATGAGCACTGCCACAATGAGCACTGTCAGCATGGGCACATCCCCCATGAGCACTGTCACTATGAGAACTGCTACCATGGGTATTTTCACCATGTGTACTGTCACCCTGTGTATTGTCACCATTTGCACTGTCACCATGAGGACTATTACCATGAGCGCTATCACCGTGAGATCTCTCACCATGGTCACTGTCACCATGGCACCTTGCACAATGGGGGCTGTCAACATGAGTGCTGGCACCATTGGCACTATCACTGTGAGCATTCTCACTGTGGTCAGTGTCACCATGGGCACTCTCACCATGAGCACTGTCACCATAGGCAATGTCACCATGGTCAGTGTCACCATGAGCACTGTCAACATGGGCACTCATACAGTGGGCACTGTCACTGTGAGCACTGTCACCTTGGGTACTGCCACCATGAGCGCTGTCACCATGAGCACTGTCACCATTGTGAGTATCACAATGTGCACTGTCACCATGGGCACTGGCACAATGTCGTGTGTCACCTTGAGCAATGTCACCATGGGAAATGTCACCGTGAGATTTGTCACCATAGGCAATGTCACCATGGGCAATGTCACCATGGGAAATGCCATTTTGCACACTGTCACCATGGGTACTGCAACCATGAGTACTGTCACCATTGGCAGTATGACCATGTGCACTGTCACCATGGGCACTATCACCATGACAACCCTCAGCGTGAGCACTGTCACTGTGGGAACTGGCATTGTGTGCAATTCCACCATGGGCAATGTCACCATGGGCACTATCACTGTGAGCACTGTCAATATAAGCACGTCAACATGAGCCCTGTCACCATGGGCAATGTCACCGTGAGAAGTGTCACTATAGGCGATGTCACCGTGGGCACTGTCACCATGGTCACTGCCACCACTGTCACTGTCATTTTGAGCACTGTCACCATGGGTATTGCAACCATGAGCACTGTCACCATGAGCACTGTCACCATTGCGATTATCACCATGTGTACTGTCACCATGGGCACTATCACAATGAGAACTGTCAGCGTGGGCACTGTCACTGTTGGCAAGGGCACCGTGGGCACTTCCACCATGGGCAATGTCACCATGGGCACTATCACTTTGAGCACTGTCAACATGAGCACGTCACCATGGGCACTGTCAACATGGGTACTATCTCGAAGGTCAATGTCACCATGAGCATTGTCAGGATGGGCAACTTCACCGTGAGCACTGTCACCAATGGCACTATCACCATGAGTAATGTCACTGTGGGCCGTGTCACCAGGGGCACTATCACCATGGTTAATGTTATCATTGGCACTTTCCCCGTGAGCACTGTCACCCTGGGCACTGTCATCATGGGCACGGTCACCGTGAGCACTATCTCCATGAGCACAGCCACTGTGAACACCATCACCATAATCACTGGCCTCATCGGTACTGTCACCATGAGCACTGCCACAATGAGCACTGTCAGCATGGGCACTTCCCCAGTGAGCACTTTCACTATGAGAACTGCTAGCATGGGTATTTTCACCATGAGTACTGTCACCCTCTGTATTGTCACCATTTGCACTGTCACCATCAGGACTATTACCGTGTTTGCTATCACCGTGAGATCTCTCACCATGGTCACTGTCACCATGGCACCTTGCACAATGCGTGCTGTCAACATGAGTGCTGTCACCATTGGCACTATCACCGTGAGCATTCTCACTGTGGTCAGAGTCAACATGGGCTCTGTCACCATGAGCACTGTCACCATAGGCAATGTCACCGTGGTCAGTGTCACCATGAGCAATGTCTCCATGGGCACTCCTACAGTGGGCACTGTCACTGTGCGAACTGTCACCATGGTTACTGCCACTATGAGCAGTGTCTCTGTGAGTACTGTCAGCATGGGTTTTTACCGTGAGCACTGTCACCATGAGCCCTGTCACCATTTTTCAGTGCCACCATGTGCACTACCACCATGTGCACTCTCACCATGGGCACTATCACCGATAACACTGTCACCATAAGTACTGTCTGCATGGGCACTGTCACCAAGGGCACGGCCAACATGTGACCTGTAACCATTGTCAGTGTCACTGTGAGAAGTGTCACCATGGGAATTAACAACATAGGCACTCTCATCATGAGCACTGTCACCATGAGCACTGACACCACGAGCACTGTCACCCAGGGCAGTGCCACCATGAGCACTGTCACCACAACTGTTGCTATGAGAATTGTAACCATGGGCAATTTCTCAATGAGTAATGTCACCATGTGTATTTTCACCTTGGGCACTCTCAAAGTAAACAGTATTACCATGAGCACTTACACTGTGAACACTGTCACCATGGGCACTGGCACAATGTGGTGTGTCACCATGAGCCATGTCACCATGGGAAATGTCACCGTGAGAAGTGTCACCATAGGCAATGTCACCATGGGCAATGTCACCATGGGAACTACCATTTTGAGCACTGTCACCATGGGTACTGCAACCATGAGTACTGTCAGCATGAGTAATTTAACCATTGGCAGTATGACCATGTGCACTGTCACCATGGGCACTATCACCATGACAACTCTCAGCGTGAGCACTGTCACTGTTGGAAATGGCATTGTGTGCAATTCCACCATGGGCAATGTCACCATGGACATTATCGCTGTGAGCACTGTCAATATGAGCACGTCAACATGAGCCCTGTCACCATGGGCAATGTCACTGTGAGAAGTGTCACTATAGGCAATGTCACCGTGGGCACTGTCACCATGGTCACTGCCACCACTGTCACTGTCATTTTGAGCACTGTCACCATGGGTACTGCAACCATGAGTGCTGTCACCATGAGCACTGTCACCATTGCAAGTATCACCATGTGCACTGTCACCATGGGCACTATCACAATGAGAACTGTCAGCATGGGCACTGTCACTCTTGGCAATGTCACCATGGGCACTATCACTTTGAGCACTGTCAACATGAGCACGTCACCATGGGCACTGTCAACATGGGTACTATCTCGAAGGTCAATGTCACCATGAGCATTGTCAGGATGGGCAACTTCACCGTGAGCACTGTCACCAATGGCACTATCACCATGAGCAATGTCACTGTGGGCCGTGTCACAAGGGGCACTATCACCATGTTTAATGTTATCATTGGCAATTTCCCCGTGAGCACTGTCACCCTGGGCACTGTCATCATGGGCACGGTCACCGTGAGCACTATCATCATGAGCACAGCCACTGTGAACACCATCACCATAATCACTGGCCTCATCGGTACTGTCACCATGAGCACTGCCACAATGAGCACTGTCAGCATGGGCACATCCCCCATGAGCACTGTCACTATGAGAACTGCTACCATGGGTATTTTCACCATGTGTACTGTCACCCTGTGTATTGTCACCATTTGCACTGTCACCATGAGGACTATTACCGTGAGCGCTATCACCGTGAGATCTCTCACCATGGTCACTGTCACCATGGCACCTTGCACAATGGGGGCTGTCAACATGAGTGCTGGCACCATTGGCACTATCACTGTGAGCATTCTCACTGTGGTCAGTGTCACCATGGGCACTGTCACCATGAGCACTGTCACCATAGGCAATGTCACCATGGTCAGTGTCACCATGAGCACTGTCAACATGGGCACTCATACAGTGGGCACTGTCACTGTGAGCACTGTCACCTTGGGTACTGCCACCATGAGCGCTGTCACCATGAGCACTGTCACCATTGTGAGTATCACAATGTGCACTGTCACCATGGGCACTGGCACAATGTCGTGTGTCACCTTGAGCAATGTCACCATGGGAAATGTCACCGTGAGATGTGTCACCATAGGCAATGTCACCATGGGCAATGTCACCATGGGAAATGCCATTTTGCACACTGTCACCATGGGTACTGCAACCATGAGTACTGTCACCATTCGCAGTATGACCATGTGCACTGTCACCATGGGCACTATCACCATGACAACCCTCAGCGTGAGCACTGTCACTGTGGGAACTGGCATTGTGTGCAATTCCACCATGGGCAATGTCACCATGGGCACTATCACTGTGAGCACTGTCAATATAAGCACGTCAACATGAGCCCTGTCACCATGGGCAATGTCACCGTGAGAAGTGTCACTATAGGTGATGTCACCATGGGCACTGGCACCATGGTCACTGCCACCACTGTCACTGTCATTTTGAGCACTGTCACCATGGGTATTGCAACCATGAGCACTGTCACCATGAGCACTGTCACCATTGCGATTATCACCATGTGTACTGTCACCATGGGCACTATCACAATGAGAACTGTCAGCGTGGGCACTGTCACTGTTGGCAAGGGCACCGTGGGCACTTCCACCATGGGCAATGTCACCATGGGCACTATCACTTTGAGCACTGTCAACATGAGCACGTCACCATGGGCACTGTCAACATGGGTACTATCTCGAAGGTCAATGTCACCATGAGCAATGTCAGGATGGGCAACTTCACCGTGAGCACTGTCACCAATGGCACTATCACCATGAGTAATGTCACTGTGGGCCGTGTCACCAGGGGCACTATCACCATGGTTAATGTTATCATTGGCACTTTCCCCGTGAGCACTGTCACCCTGGGCACTGTCATCATGGGCACGGTCACCGTGAGCACTATCTCCATGAGCACAGCCACTGTGAACACCATCACCATAATCACTGGCCTCATCTGTACTGTCACCATGAGCACTGCCACAATGAGCACTGTCAGCATGGGCACTTCCCCAGTGAGCACTTTCACTATGAGAACTGCTAGCATGGGTATTTTCACCATGAGTACTGTCACCCTCTGTATTGTCACCATTTGCACTGTCACCATCAGGACTATTACCGTGAGTGCTATCACCGTGAGATCTCTCACCATGGTCACTGTCACCATGGCACCTTGCACAATGCGTGCTGTCAACATGAGTGCTGTCACCATTGGCACTATCACCGTGAGCATTCTCACTGTGGTCAGAGTCAACATGGGCTCTGTCACCATGAGCACTGTCACCATAGGCAATGTCACCGTGGTCAGTGTCACCATGAGCAATGTCTCCATGGGCACTCCTACAGTGGGCACTGTCACTGTGCGAACTGTCACCATGGTTACTGCCACTATGAGCAGTGTCTCTGTGAGTACTGTCAGCATGGGTTTTTACCGTGAGCACTGTCACCATGAGCCCTGTCACCATTTTTCAGTGCCACCATGTGCACTACCACCATGTGCACTCTCACCATGGGCACTATCACCGATAACACTGTCACCATAAGTACTGACTGCATGGGCACTGTCACCAAGGGCACGGCCAACATGTGACCTGTAACCATTGTCAGTGTCACTGTGAGAAGTGTCACCATGGGAATTAACAACATAGGCACTCTCATCATGAGCACTGTCACCATGAGCACTGACACCACGAGCACTGTCACCCAGGGCAGTGCCACCATGAGCACTGTCACCACAACTGTTGCTATGAGAATTGTAACCATGGGCAATTTCTCAATGAGTAATGTCACCATGTGTATTTTCACCTTGGGCACTCTCAAAGTAAACAGTATTACCATGAGCACTTTCACTGTGAACACTGTCACCATGGGCACTGGCACAATGTGGTGTGTCACCATGAGCCATGTCACCATGGGAAATGTCACCGTGAGAAGTGTCACCATAGGCAATGTCACCATGGGCAATGTCACCATGGGAACTACCATTTTGAGCACTGTCACCATGGGTACTACAACCATGAGTACTGTCACCATGAGTAATTTAACCATTGGCAGTATGACCATGTGCACTGTCACCATGGGCACTATCACAATGAGAACTGTCAGCATGGGCACTGTCACTCTTGGCAATGTCACCATGGGCACTATCACTTTGAGCACTGTCAACATGAGCACGTCACCATGGGCACTGTCAACATGGGTACTATCTCGAAGGTCAATGTCACCATGAGCATTGTCAGGATGGGCAACTTCACCGTGAGCACTGTCACCAATGGCACTATCACCATGAGCAATGTCACTGTGGGCCGTGTCACCAGGGGCACTATCACCATGGTTAATGTTATCATTGGCAATTTCCCCGTGAGCACTGTCACCCTGGGCACTGTCATCATGGGCATGGTCACCGTGAGCACTATCTCCATGAGCACAGCCACTGTGAACACCATCACCATAATCACTGGCCTCATCGGTACTGTCACCATGAGCACTGCCACAATGAGCACTGTCAGCATGGGAACATCCCCCATGAGCACTGTCACTATGAGAACTGCTACCATGGGTATTTTCACCATGTGTACTGTCACCCTGTGTATTGTCACCATTTGCACTGTCACCATGAGGACTATTACCGTGAGCGCTATCACCGTGAGATCTCTCACCATGGTCACTGTCACCATGGCACCTTGCACAATGTGTGCTGTCAACATGAGTGCTGGCACCATTGGCACTATCACTGTGAGCATTCTCACTGTGGTCAGTGTCACCATGGGCACTCTCACCATGAGCACTGTCACCATAGGCAATGTCACCATGGTCAGTGTCACCATGAGCACTGTCAACATGGGCACTCATACAGTGGGCACTGTCACTGTGAGCACTGTCACCTTGGGTACTGCCACCATGAGCGCTGTCACCATGAGCACTGTCACCATTGTGAGTATCACAATGTGCACTGTCACCATGGGCACTGGCACAATGTCGTGTGTCACCTTGAGCAATGTCACCATGGGAAATGTCACCGTGAGATGTGTCACCATAGGCAATGTCACCATGGGCAATGTCACCATGGGAAATGCCATTTTGCACACTGTCACCATGGGTACTGCAACCATGAATACTGTCACCATTGGCAGTATGACCATGTACACTGTCACCATGGGCACTATCACCATGACAACTCTCAGCGTGAGCACTGTCACTGTGGGAACTGGCATTGTGTGCAATTCCACCATGGGCAATGTCACCATGGGCACTATCACTGTGAGCACTGTCAATATGAGCACGTCAACATGAGCCCTGTCACCATTGGCAATGTCACCGTGAGAAGTGTCACTATAGGCAATGTCACCATGGGCACTGTCCCCTTGGTCACTGCCACCACTGTCACTGTCATTTTGAGCAGTCACCATGGGTACTAAAACCATGAGCGCTGTCACCATGAGCACTGTCACCATTGCAAGTATCACCATGTGCACTGTCACCATGGGAACTATCACAATGAGAACTGTCAGCATGGGCACTGTCACTCTTGGCAATGTCACCATGGGCACTATCACTTTGAGCACTGTCACCATGAGCACATCACCATGGGCACTGTCAACATGGGTACTATCTCGAAGGTCAATGTCACCATGAGCATTGTCAGGATGGGCAACTTCACCGTGAGCACTGTCACCAATGGCACTATCACCATGAGTAATGTCACTGTGGGCCGTGTCACCAGGGGCACTATCACCATGGTTAATGTTATCATTGGCACATTCCCCGTGAGCACTGTCACCCTGGGCACTGTCATCATGGACACGGTCACCGTGAGCACTATCTCCATGAGCACAGCCACTGTGAACACCATCACCATAATCACTGGCCTCATCGGTACTGTCACCATGAGCACTGCCACAATGAGCACTGTCAGCATGGGTACTTCCCCCATGAGCACTGTCACTATGAGAACTGCTAGCATGGGTATTTTCACCATGAGTACTCTCACCCTCTGTATTGTCACCATTTGCACTGTCACCATCAGGACTATTACCGTGAGTGCTATCACCGTGAGATCTCTCACCATGGTCACTGTCACCATGGCACCTTGCACAATGCGTGCTGTCAACATGAGTGCTGTCACCATTGGCACTATCACCGTGAGCATTCTCACTGTGGTCAGAGTCAACATGGGCTCTGTCACCATGAGCACTGTCACCATAGGCAATGTCACCGTGGTCAGTGTCACCATGAGCAATGTCTCCATGGGCACTCCTACAGTGGGCACTGTCACTGTGCGAACTGTCACCATGGTTACTGCCACTATGAGCAGTGTCTCTGTGAGTACTGTCAGCATGGGTTTTTACCGTGAGCACTGTCACCATGAGCCCTGTCACCATTTTTCAGTGCCACCATGTGCACTACCACCATGTGCACTCTCACCATGGGCACTATCACCGATAACACTGTCACCATAAGTACTGTCTGCATGGGCACTGTCACCAAGGGCACGGCCAACATGTGACCTGTAACCATTGTCAGTGTCACTGTGAGAAGTGTCACCATGGGAATTAACAACATAGGCACTCTCATCATGAGCACTGTCACCATGAGCACTGACACCACGAGCACTGTCACCCAGGGCAGTGCCACCATGAGCACTGTCACCACAACTGTTGCTATGAGAATTGTAACCATGGGCAATTTCTCAATGAGTAATGTCACCATGTGTATTTTCACCTTGGGCACTCTCAAAGTAAACAGTATTACCATGAGCACTTACACTGTGAACACTGTCACCATGGGCACTGGCACAATGTGGTGTGTCACCATGAGCCATGTCACCATGGGAAATGTCACCGTGAGAAGTGTCACCATAGGCAATGTCACCATGGGCAATGTCACCATGGGAACTACCATTTTGAGCACTGTCACCATGGGTACTACAACCATGAGTACTGTCACCATGAGTAATTTAACCATTGGCAGTATGACCATGTGCACTGTCACCATGGGCACTATCACCATGACAACTCTCAGCGTGAGCACTGTCACTGTTGGAAATGGCATTGTGTGCAATTCCACCATGGGCAATGTCACCATGGACATTATCGCTGTGAGCACTGTCAATATGAGCACGTCAACATGAGCCCTGTCACCATGGGCAATGTCACTGTGAGAAGTGTCACTATAGGCAATGTCACCGTGGGCACTGTCACCATGGTCACTGCCACCACTGTCACTGTCATTTTGAGCACTGTCACCATGGGTACTGCAACCATGAGTGCTGTCACCATGAGCACTGTCACCATTGCAAGTATCACCATGTGCACTGTCACCATGGGCACTATCACAATGAGAACTGTCAGCATGGGCACTGTCACTCTTGGCAATGTCACCATGGGCACTATCACTTTGAGCACTGTCAACATGAGCACGTCACCATGGGCACTGTCAACATGGGTACTATCTCGAAGGTCAATGTCACCATGAGCATTGTCAGGATGGGCAACTTCACCGTGAGCACTGTCACCAATGGCACTATCACCATGAGCAATGTCACTGTGGGCCGTGTCACCAGGGGCACTATCACCATGTTTAATGTTATCATTGGCAATTTCCCCGTGAGCACTGTCACCCTGGGCACTGTCATCATGGGCACGGTCACCGTGAGCACTATCTCCATGAGCACAGCCACTGTGAACACCATCACCATAATCACTGGCCTCATCGGTACTGTCACCATGAGCACTGCCACAATGAGCACTGTCAGCATGGGCACATCCCCCATGAGCACTGTCACTATGAGAACTGCTACCATGGGTATTTTCACCATGTGTACTGTCACCCTGTGTATTGTCACCATTTGCACTGTCACCATGAGGACTATTACCGTGAGCGCTATCACCGTGAGATCTCTCACCATGGTCACTGTCACCATGGCACCTTGCACAATGGGGGCTGTCAACATGAGTGCTGGCACCATTGGCACTATCACTGTGAGCATTCTCACTGTGGTCAGTGTCACCATGGGCACTCTCACCATGAGCACTGTCACCATAGGCAATGTCACCATGGTCAGTGTCACCATGAGCACTGTCAACATGGGCACTCATACAGTGGGCACTGTCACTGTGAGCACTGTCACCTTGGGTACTGCCACCATGAGCGCTGTCACCATGAGCACTGTCACCATTGTGAGTATCACAATGTGCACTGTCACCATGGGCACTGGCACAATGTCGTGTGTCACCTTGAGCAATGTCACCATGGGAAATGTCACCGTGAGATTTGTCACCATAGGCAATGTCACCATGGGCAATGTCACCATGGGAAATGCCATTTTGCACACTGTCACCATGGGTACTGCAACCATGAGTACTGTCACCATTCGCAGTATGACCATGTGCACTGTCACCATGGGCACTATCACCATGACAACCCTCAGCGTGAGCACTGTCACTGTGGGAACTGGCATTGTGTGCAATTCCACCATGGGCAATGTCACCATGGGCACTATCACTGTGAGCACTGTCAATATAAGCACGTCAACATGAGCCCTGTCACCATGGGCAATGTCACCGTGAGAAGTGTCACTATAGGTGATGTCACCATGGGCACTGGCACCATGGTCACTGCCACCACTGTCACTGTCATTTTGAGCACTGTCACCATGGGTATTGCAACCATGAGCACTGTCACCATGAGCACTGTCACCATTGCGATTATCACCATGTGTACTGTCACCATGGGCACTATCACAATGAGAACTGTCAGCGTGGGCACTGTCACTGTTGGCAAGGGCACCGTGGGCACTTCCACCATGGGCAATGTCACCATGGGCACTATCACTTTGAGCACTGTCAACATGAGCACGTCACCATGGGCACTGTCAACATGGGTACTATCTCGAAGGTCAAGGTCACCATGAGCATTGTCAGGATGGGCAACTTCACCGTGAGCACTGTCACCAATGGCACTATCACCATGAGCAATGTCACTGTGGGCCGTGTCACCAGGGGCACTATCACCATGGTTAATGTTATCATTGGCAATTTCCCCATGAGCACTGTCACCCTGGGCACTGTCATCATGGGCACGGTCACCGTGAGCACTATCTCCATGAGCACAGCCACTGTGAACACCATCACCATAATCACTGGCCTCATCGGTACTGTCACCATGAGCACTGCCACAATGAGCACTGTCAGCATGGGCACATCCCCCATGAGCACTGTCACTATGAGAACTGCTACCATGGGTATTTTCACCATGTGTACTGTCACCCTGTGTATTCTCACCATTTGCACTGTCACCATGAGGACTATTACCGTGAGCGCTATCACCGTGAGATCTCTCACCATGGTCACTGTCACCATGGCACCTTGCACAATGCGTGCTGTCAACATGAGTGCTGTCACCATTGGCACTATCACCGTGAGCATTCTCACTGTGGTCAGAGTCAACATGGGCTCTGTCACCATGAGCACTGTCACCATAGGCAATGTCACCGTGGTCAGTGTCACCATGAGCAATGTCTCCATGGGCACTCCTACAGTGGGCACTGTCACTGTGCGAACTGTCACCATGGTTACTGCCACTATGAGCAGTGTCTCTGAGTACTGTCAGCATGGGTTTTTACCGTGAGCACTGTCACCATGAGCCTTGTCACCATTTTTCAGTGCCACCATGTGCACTACCACCATGTGCACTCTCACCATGGGCACTATCACCGATAACACTGTCACCATAAGTACTGACTGCATGGGCACTGTCACCAAGGGCACGGCCAACATGTGACCTGTAACCATTGTCAGTGTCACTGTGAGAAGTGTCACCATGGGAATTAACAACATAGGCACTCTCATCATGAGCACTGTCACCATGAGCACTGACACCACGAGCACTGTCACCCAGGGCAGTGCCACCATGAGCACTGTCACCACAACTGTTGCTATGAGAATTGTAACCATGGGCAATTTCTCAATGAGTAATGTCACCATGTGTATTTTCACCTTGGGCACTCTCAAAGTAAACAGTATTACCATGAGCACTTTCACTGTGAACACTGTCACCATGGGCACTGGCACAATGTGGTGTGTCACCATGAGCCATGTCACCATGGGAAATGTCACCGTGAGAAGTGTCACCATAGGCAATGTCACCATGGGCAATGTCACCATGGGAACTGCCATTTTGAGCACTGTCACCATGGGTACTGCAACCATGAGTACTGTCACCATGAGTAATTTAACCATTGGCAGTATGACCATGTGCACTGTCACCATGGGCACTATCACCATGACAACTCTCAGCGTGAGCACTGTCACTGTTGGAAATGGCATTGTGTGCAATTCCACCATGGGCAATGTCACCATGGACATTATCGCTGTGAGCACTGTCAATATGAGCACGTCAACATGAGCCCTGTCACCATGGGCAATGTCACTGTGAGAAGTGTCACTATAGGCAATGTCACCGTGGGCACTGTCACCATGGTCACTGCCACCACTGTCACTGTCATTTTGAGCACTGTCACCATGGGTACTGCAACCATGAGTGCTGTCACCATGAGCACTGTCACCATTGCAAGTATCACCATGTGCACTGTCACCATGGGCACTATCACAATGAGAACTGTCAGCATGGGCACTGTCACTCTTGGCAATGTCACCATGGGCACTATCACTTTGAGCACTGTCAACATGAGCACGTCACCATGGGCACTGTCAACATGGGTACTATCTCGAAGGTCAATGTCACCATGAGCATTGTCAGGATGGGCAACTTCACCGTGAGCACTGTCACCAATGGCACTATCACCATGAGCAATGTCACTGTGGGCCGTGTCACCAGGGGCACTATCACCATGGTTAATGTTATCATTGGCAATTTCCCCGTGAGCACTGTCACCCTGGGCACTGTCATCATGGGCACGGTCACCGTGAGCACTATCTCCATGAGCACAGCCACTGTGAACACCATCACCATAATCACTGGCCTCATCGGTACTGTCACCATGAGCACTGCCACAATGAGCACTGTCAGCATGGGCACATCCCCCATGAGCACTGTCACTATGAGAACTGCTACCATGGGTATTTTCACCATGTGTACTGTCACCCTGTGTATTATCACCATTTGCACTGTCACCATGAGGACTATTACCGTGAGCGCTATCACCATGAGATCTCTCACCATGGTCACTGTCACCATGGCACCTTGCACAATGCGTGCTGTCAACATGAGTGCTGGCACCATTGGCACTATCACTGTGAGCATTCTCACTGTGGTCAGTGTCACCATGGGCACTTTCACCATGAGCACTGTCACCATAGGCAATGTCACCATGGTCAGTGTCACCATGAGCACTGTCAACATGGGCACTCATACAGTGGGCACTGTCACTGTGAGCACTGTCACCTTGGGTACTGCCACCATGAGCGCTGTCACCATGAGCACTGTCACCATTGTGAGTATCACAATGTGCACTGTCACCATGGGCACTGGCACAATGTCGTGTGTCACCTTGAGCAATGTCACCATGGGAAATGTCACCGTGAGATGTGTCACCATAGGCAATGTCACCATGGGCAATGTCACCATGGGAAATGCCATTTTGCACACTGTCACCATGGGTACTGCAACCATGAGTACTGTCACCATTGGCAGTATGACCATGTGCACTGTCACCATGGGCACTATCACCATGACAACCCTCAGCGTGAGCACTGTCACTGTGGGAACTGGCATTGTGTGCAATTCCACCATGGGCAATGTCACCATGGGCACTATCACTGTGAGCACTGTCAATATAAGCACGTCAACATGAGCCCTGTCACCATGGGCAATGTCACCGTGAGAAGTGTCACTATAGGCGATGTCACCGTGGGCACTGTCACCATGGTCACTGCCACCACTGTCACTGTCATTTTGAGCACTGTCACCATGGGTATTGCAACCATGAGCACTGTCACCATGAGCACTGTCACCATTGCGATTATCACCATGTGTACTGTCACCATGGGCACTATCACAATGAGAACTGTCAGCGTGGGCACTGTCACTGTTGGCAAGGGCACCGTGGGCACTTCCACCATGGGCAATGTCACCATGGGCACTATCACTTTGAGCACTGTCAACATGAGCACGTCACCATGGGCACTGTCAACATGGGTACTATCTCGAAGGTCAATGTCACCATGAGCATTGTCAGGATGGGCAACTTCACCGTGAGCACTGTCACCAATGGCACTATCACCATGAGTAATGTCACTGTGGGCCGTGTCACCAGGGGCACTATCACCATGGTTAATGTTATCATTGGCACTTTCCCCGTGAGCACTGTCACCCTGGGCACTGTCATCATGGGCACGGTCACCGTGAGCACTATCTCCATGAGCACAGCCACTGTGAACACCATCACCATAATCACTGGCCTCATCGGTACTGTCACCATGAGCACTGCCACAATGAGCACTGTCAGCATGGGCACTTCCCCAGTGAGCACTGTCACTATGAGAACTGCTAGCATGGGTATTTTCACCATGAGTACTGTCACCCTCTGTATTGTCACCATTTGCACTGTCACCATCAGGACTATTACCGTGAGTGCTATCACCGTGAGATCTCTCACCATGGTCACTGTCACCATGGCACCTTGCACAATGCGTGCTGTCAACATGAGTGCTGTCACCATTGGCACTATCACCGTGAGCATTCTCACTGTGGTCAGAGTCAACATGGGCTCTGTCACCATGAGCACTGTCACCATAGGCAATGTCACCGTGGTCAGTGTCACCATGAGCAATGTCTCCATGGGCACTCCTACAGTGGGCACTGTCACTGTGCGAACTGTCACCATGGTTACTGCCACTATGAGCAGTGTCTCTGTGAGTACTGTCAGCATGGGTTTTTACCGTGAGCACTGTCACCATGAGCCCTGTCACCATTTCTCAGTGCCACCGTGTGCACTACCACCATGTGCACTCTCACCATGGGCACTATCACCGATAACACTGTCACCATAAGTACTGTCTGCATGGGCACTGTCACCAAGTGCACGGCCAACATGTGACCTGTAACCATTGTCAGTGTCACTGTGAGAAGTGTCACCATGGGAATTAACAACATAGGCACTCTCATCATGAGCACTGTCACCATGAGCACTGACACCACGAGCACTGTCACCCAGGGCAGTGCCACCATGAGCACTGTCACCACAACTGTTGCTATGAGAATTGTAACCATGGGCAATTTCTCAATGAGTAATGTCACCATGTGTATTTTCACCTTGGGCACTCTCAAAGTAAACAGTATTACCATGAGCACTTTCACTGTGAACACTGTCACCATGGGCACTGGCACAATGTGGTGTGTCACCATGAGCCATGTCACCATGGGAAATGTCACCGTGAGAAGTGTCACCATAGGCAGTGTCACCATGGGCAATGTCACCATGGGAACTGCCATTTTGAGCACTGTCACCATGGGTACTGCAACCATGAGTACTGTCACCATGAGTAATTTAACCATTGGCAGTATGACCATGTGCACTGTCACCATGGGCACTATCACCATGACAACTCTCAGCGTGAGCACTGTCACTGTTGGAAATGGCATTGTGTGCAATTCCACCATGGGCAATGTCACCATGGACATTATCGCTGTGAGCACTGTCAATATGAGCACGTCAACATGAGCCCTGTCACCATGGGCAATGTCACTGTGAGAAGTGTCACTATAGGCAATGTCACCGTGGGCACTGTCACCATGGTCACTGCCACCACTGTCACTGTCATTTTGAGCACTGTCACCATGGGTACTGCAACCATGAGCGCTGTCACCATGAGCACTGTCACCATTGCAAGTATCACCATGTGCACTGTCACCATGGGCACTATCACAATGAGAACTGTCAGCATGGGCACTGTCACTCTTGGCAATGTCACCATGTGCACTATCACTTTGAGCACTGTCAACATGAGCACGTCACCATGGGCACTGTCAACATGGGTACTATCTCGAAGGTCAATGTCACCATGAGCATTGTCAGGATGGGCAACTTCACCGTGAGCACTGTCACCAATGGCACTATCACCATGAGCAATGTCACTGTGGGCCGTGTCACCAGGGGCACTATCACCATGGTTAATGTTATCATTGGCAATTTCCCCGTGAGCACTGTCACCCTGGGCACTGTCATCATGGGCACGGTCACCGTGAGCACTATCTCCATGAGCACAGCCACTGTGAACACCATCACCATAATCACTGGCCTCATCGGTACTGTCACCATGAGCACTGCCACAATGAGCACTGTCAGCATGGGCACATCCCCCATGAGCACTGTCACTATGAGAACTGCTACCATGGGTATTTTCACCATGTGTACTGTCACCCTGTGTATTGTCACCATTTGCACTGTCACCATGAGGACTATTACCGTGAGCGCTATCACCGTGAGATCTCTCACCATGGTCACTGTCACCATGGCACCTTGCACAATGGGGGCTGTCAACATGAGTGCTGGCACCATTGGCACTATCACTGTGAGCATTCTCACTGTGGTCAGTGTCACCATGGGCACTCTCACCATGAGCACTGTCACCATAGGCAATGTCACCATGGTCAGTGTCACCATGAGCACTGTCAACATGGGCACTCATACAGTGGGCACTGTCACTGTGAGCACTGTCACCTTGGGTACTGCCACCATGAGCGCTGTCACCATGAGCACTGTCACCATTGTGAGTATCACAATGTGCACTGTCACCATGGGCACTGGCACAATGTCGTGTGTCACCTTGAGCAATGTCACCATGGGAAATGTCACCGTGAGATTTGTCACCATAGGCAATGTCACCATGGGCAATGTCACCATGGGAAATGCCATTTTGCACACTGTCACCATGGGTACTGCAACCATGAGTACTGTCACCATTGGCAGTATGACCATGTGCACTGTCACCATGGGCACTATCACCATGACAACCCTCAGCGTGAGCACTGTCACTGTGGGAACTGGCATTGTGTGCAATTCCACCATGGGCAATGTCACCATGGGCACTATCACTGTGAGCACTGTCAATATAAGCACGTCAACATGAGCCCTGTCACCATGGGCAATGTCACCGTGAGAAGTGTCACTATAGGCGATGTCACCGTGGGCACTGTCACCATGGTCAATGCCACCACTGTCACTGTCATTTTGAGCACTGTCACCATGGGTATTGCAACCATGAGCACTGTCACCATGAGCACTGTCACCATTGCGATTATCACCATGTGTACTGTCACCATGGGCACTATCACAATGAGAACTGTCAGCGTGGGCACTGTCACTGTTGGCAAGGGCACCGTGGGCACTTCCACCATGGGCAATGTCACCATGGGCACTATCACTTTGAGCACTGTCAACATGAGCACGTCACCATGGGCACTGTCAACATGGGTACTATCTCGAAGGTCAATGTCACCATGAGCATTGTCAGGATGGGCAACTTCACCGTGAGCACTGTCACCAATGGCACTATCACCATGAGTAATGTCACTGTGGGCCGTGTCACCAGGGGCACTATCACCATGGTTAATGTTATCATTGGCACTTTCCCCGTGAGCACTGTCACCCTGGGCACTGTCATCATGGGCACGGTCACCGTGAGCACTATCTCCATGAGCACAGCCACAGTGAACACCATCACCATAATCACTGGCCTCATCGGTACTGTCACCATGAGCACTGCCACAATGAGCACTGTCAGCATGGGCACTTCCCCCATGAGCACTGTCACTATGAGAACTGCTAGCATGGGTATTTTCACCATGAGTACTCTCACCCTCTGTATTGTCACCATTTGCACTGTCACCATCAGGACTATTACCGTGAGTGCTATCACCGTGAGATCTCTCACCATGGTCACTGTCACCATGGCACCTTGCACAATGCGTGCTGTCAACATGAGTGCTGTCACCATTGGCACTATCACCGTGAGCATTCTCACTGTGGTCAGAGTCAACATGGGCTCTGTCACCATGAGCACTGTCACCATAGGCAATGTCACCGTGGTCAGTGTCACCATGAGCAATGTCTCCATGGGCACTCCTACAGTGGGCACTGTCACTGTGCGAACTGTCACCATGGTTACTGCCACTATGAGCAGTGTCTCTGTGAGTACTGTCAGCATGGGTTTTTACCGTGAGCACTGTCACCATGAGCCCTGTCACCATTTCTCAGTGCCACCGTGTGCACTACCACCATGTGCACTCTCACCATGGGCACTATCACCGATAACACTGTCACCATAAGTACTGTCTGCATGGGCACTGTCACCAAGTGCACGGCCAACATGTGACCTGTAACCTTTGTCAGTGTCACTGTGAGAAGTGTCACCATGGGAATTAACAACATAGGCACTCTCATCATGAGCACTGTCACCATGAGCACTGACACCACGAGCACTGTCACCCAGGGCAGTGCCACCATGAGCACTGTCACCACAACTGTTGCTATGAGAATTGTAACCATGGGCAATTTCTCAATGAGTAATGTCACCATGTGTATTTTCACCTTGGGCACTCTCAAAGTAAACAGTATTACCATGAGCACTTTCACTGTGAACACTGTCACCATGGGCACTGGCACAATGTGGTGTGTCACCATGAGCCATGTCACCATGGGCAATGTCACCGTGAGAAGTGTCACCATAGGCAGTGTCACCATGGGCAATGTCACCATGGGAACTGCCATTTTGAGCACTGTCACCATGGGTACTGCAACCATGAGTACTGTCACCATGAGTAATTTAACCATTGGCAGTATGACCATGTGCACTGTCACCATGGGCACTATCACCATGACAACTCTCAGCGTGAGCACTGTCACTGTTGGAAATGGCATTGTGTGCAATTCCACCATGGGCAATGTCACCATGTACATTATCGCTGTGAGCACTGTCAATATGAGCACGTCAACATGAGCCCTGTCACCATGGGCAATGTCACTGTGAGAAGTGTCACTATAGGCAATGTCACCGTGGGCACTGTCACCATGGTCACTGCCACCACTGTCACTGTCATTTTGAGCACTGTCACCATGGGTACTGCAACCATGAGCGCTGTCACCATGAGCACTGTCACCATTGCAAGTATCACCATGTGCACTGTCACCATGGGCACTATCACAATGAGAACTGTCAGCATGGGCACTGTCACTCTTGGCAATGTCACCATGTGCACTATCACTTTGAGCACTGTCAACATGAGCACGTCACCATGGGCACTGTCAACATGGGTACTATCTCGAAGGTCAATGTCACCATGAGCATTGTCAGGATGGGCAACTTCACCGTGAGCACTGTCACCAATGGCACTATCACCATGAGCAATGTCACTGTGGGCCGTGTCACCAGGGGCACTATCACCATGGTTAATGTTATCATTGGCAATTTCCCCGTGAGCACTGTCACCCTGGGCACTGTCATCATGGGCACGGTCACCGTGAGCACTATCTCCATGAGCACAGCCACTGTGAACACCATCACCATAATCACTGGCCTCATCGGTACTGTCACCATGAGCACTGCCACAATGAGCACTGTCAGCATGGGCACATCCCCCATGAGCACTGTCACTATGAGAACTGCTACCATGGGTATTTTCACCATGTGTACTGTCACCCTGTGTATTCTCACCATTTGCACTGTCACCATGAGGACTATTACCGTGAGCGCTATCACCGTGAGATCTCTCACCATGGTCACTGTCACCATGGCACCTTGCACAATGGGGGCTGTCAACATGAGTGCTGGCACCATTGGCACTATCACTGTGAGCATTCTCACTGTGGTCAGTGTCACCATGGGCACTCTCACCATGAGCACTGTCACCATAGGCAATGTCACCATGGTCAGTGTCACCATGAGCACTGTCAACATGGGCACTCATACAGTGGGCACTGTCACTGTGAGCACTGTCACCTTGGGTACTGCCACCATGAGCGCTGTCACCATGAGCACTGTCACCATTGTGAGTATCACAATGTGCACTGTCACCATGGGCACTGGCACAATGTCGTGTGTCACCTTGAGCAATGTCACCATGGGAAATGTCACCGTGAGATTTGTCACCATAGGCAATGTCACCATGGGCAATGTCACCATGGGAAATGCCATTTTGCACACTGTCACCATGGGTACTGCAACCATGAGTACTGTCACCATTGGCAGTATGACCATGTGCACTGTCACCATGGGCACTATCACCATGACAACCCTCAGCGTGAGCACTGTCACTGTGGGAACTGGCATTGTGTGCAATTCCACCATGGGCAATGTCACCATGGGCACTATCACTGTGAGCACTGTCAATATAAGCACGTCAACATGAGCCCTGTCACCATGGGCAATGTCAACGTGAGAAGTGTCACTATAGGCGATGTCACCGTGGGCACTGTCACCATGGTCACTGCCACCACTGTCACTGTCATTTTGAGCACTGTCACCATGGGTATTGCAACCATGAGCACTGTCACCATGAGCACTGTCACCATTGCGATTATCACCATGTGTACTGTCACCATGGGCACTATCACAATGAGAACTGTCAGCGTGGGCACTGTCACTGTTGGCAAGGGCACCGTGGGCACTTCCACCATGGGCAATGTCACCATGGGCACTATCACTTTGAGCACTGTCAACATGAGCACGTCACCATGGGCACTGTCAACATGGGTACTATCTCGAAGATCAATGTCACCATGAGCATTGTCAGGATGGGCAACTTCACCGTGAGCACTGTCACCAATGGCACTATCACCATGAGTAATGTCACTGTGGGCCGTGTCACCAGGGGCACTATCACCATGGTTAATTTTATCATTGGCACTTTCCCCGTGAGCACTGTCACCCTGGGCACTGTCATCATGGGCACGGTCACCGTGAGCACTATCTCCATGAGCACAGCCACTGTGAACACCATCACCATAATCACTGGCCTCATCGGTACTGTCACCATGAGCACTGCCACAATGAGCACTGTCAGCATGGGCACTTCCCCAGTGAGCACTGTCACTATGAGAACTGCTAGCATGGGTATTTTCACCATGAGTACTGTCACCCTCTGTATTGTCACCATTTGCACTGTCACCATCAGGACTATTACCGTGTTTGCTATCACCGTGAGATCTCTCACCATGGTCACTGTCACCATGGCACCTTGCACAATGCGTGCTGTCAACATGAGTGCTGTCACCATTGGCACTATCACCGTGAGCATTCTCACTGTGGTCAGAGTCAACATGGGCTCTGTCACCATGAGCACTGTCACCATAGGCAATGTCACCGTGGTCAGTGTCACCATGAGCAATGTCTCCATGGGCACTCCTACAGTGGGCACTGTCACTGTGCGAACTGTCACCATGGTTACTGCCACTATGAGCAGTGTCTCTGTGAGTACTGTCAGCATGGGTTTTTACCGTGAGCACTGTCACCATGAGCCCTGTCACCATTTTTCAGTGCCACCATGTGCACTACCACCATGTGCACTCTCACCATGGGCACTATCACCGATAACACTGTCACCATAAGTACTGTCTGCATGGGCACTGTCACCAAGGGCACGGCCAACATGTGACCTGTAACCATTGTCAGTGTCACTGTGAGAAGTGTCACCAAGGGAATTAACAACATAGGCACTCTCATCATGAGCACTGTCACCATGAGCACTGACACCACGAGCACTGTCACCCAGGGCAGTGCCACCATGAGCACTGTCACCACAACTGTTGCTATGAGAATTGTAACCATGGGCAATTTCTCAATGAGTAATGTCACCATGTGTATTTTCACCTTGGGCACTCTCAAAGTAAACAGTATTACCATGAGCACTTACACTGTGAACACTGTCACCATGGGCACTGGCACAATGTGGTGTGTCACCATGAGCCATGTCACCATGGGAAATGTCACCGTGAGAAGTGTCACCATAGGCAATGTCACCATGGGCAATGTCACCATGGGAACTACCATTTTGAGCACTGTCACCATGGGTACTACAACCATGAGTACTGTCACCATGAGTAATTTAACCATTGGCAGTATGACCATGTGCACTGTCACCATGGGCACTATCACCATGACAACTCTCAGCGTGAGCACTGTCACTGTTGGAAATGGCATTGTGTGCAATTCCACCATGGGCAATGTCACCATGGACATTATCGCTGTGAGCACTGTCAATATGAGCACGTCAACATGAGCCCTGTCACCATGGGCAATGTCACTGTGAGAAGTGTCACTATAGGCAATGTCACCGTGGGCACTGTCACCATGGTCACTGCCACCACTGTCACTGTCATTTTGAGCACTGTCACCATGGGTACTGCAACCATGAGTGCTGTCACCATGAGCACTGTCACCATTGCAAGTATCACCATGTGCACTGTCACCATGGGCACTATCACAATGAGAACTGTCAGCATGGGCACTATCACTCTTGGCAATGTCACCATGGGCACTATCACTTTGAGCACTGTCAACATGAGCACGTCACCATGGGCACTGTCAACATGGGTACTATCTCGAAGGTCAATGTCACCATGAGCATTGTCAGGATGGGCAACTTCACCGTGAGCACTGTCACCAATGGCACTATCACCATGAGCAATGTCACTGTGGGCCGTGTCACCAGGGGCACTATCACCATGTTTAATGTTATCATTGGCAATTTCCCCGTGAGCACTGTCACCCTGGGCACTGTCATCATGGGCACGGTCACCGTGAGCACTATCATCATGAGCACAGCCACTGTGAACACCATCACCATAATCACTGGCCTCATCGGTACTGTCACCATGAGCACTGCCACAATGAGCACTGTCAGCATGGGCACATCCCCCATGAGCACTGTCACTATGAGAACTGCTACCATGGGTATTTTCACCATGTGTACTGTCACCCTGTGTATTGTCACCATTTGCACTGTCACCATGAGGACTATTACCGTGAGCGCTATCACCGTGAGATCTCTCACCATGGTCACTGTCACCATGGCACCTTGCACAATGGGGGCTGTCAACATGAGTGCTGGCACCATTGGCACTATCACTGTGAGCATTCTCACTGTGGTCAGTGTCACCATGGGCACTGTCACCATGAGCACTGTCACCATAGGCAATGTCACCATGGTCAGTGTCACCATGAGCACTGTCAACATGGGCACTCATACAGTGGGCACTGTCACTGTGAGCACTGTCACCTTGGATACTGCCACCATGAGCGCTGTCACCATGAGCACTGTCACCATTGTGAGTATCACAATGTGCACTGTCACCATGGGCACTGGCACAATGTCGTGTGTCACCTTGAGCAATGTCACCATGGGAAATGTCACCGTGAGATTTGTCACCATAGGCAATGTCACCATGGGCAATGTCACCATGGGAAATGCCATTTTGCACACTGTCACCATGGGTACTGCAACCATGAGTACTGTCACCATTCGCAGTATGACCATGTGCACTGTCACCATGGGCACTATCACCATGACAACTCTCAGCGTGAGCACTGTCACTGTGGGAACTGGCATTGTGTGCAATTCCACCATGGGCAATGTCACCATGGGCACTATCACTGTGAGCACTGTCAATATAAGCACGTCAACATGAGCCCTGTCACCATGGGCAATGTCACCGTGAGAAGTGTCACTATAGGTGATGTCACCATGGGCACTGGCACCATGGTCACTGCCACCACTGTCACTGTCATTTTGAGCACTGTCACCATGGGTATTGCAACCATGAGCACTGTCACCATGAGCACTGTCACCATTGCGATTATCACCATGTGTACTGTCACCATGGGCACTATCACAATGAGAACTGTCAGCGTGGGCACTGTCACTGTTGGCAAGGGCACCGTGGGCACTTCCACCATGGGCAATGTCACCATGGGCACTATCACTTTGAGCACTGTCAACATGAGCACGTCACCATGGGCACTGTCAACATGGGTACTATCTCGAAGGTCAATGTCACCATGAGCAATGTCAGGATGGGCAACTTCACCGTGAGCACTGTCACCAATGGCACTATCACCATGAGTAATGTCACTGTGGGCCGTGTCACCAGGGGCACTATCACCATGGTTAATGTTATCATTGGCACTTTCCCCGTGAGCACTGTCACCCTGGGCACTGTCATCATGGGCACGGTCACCGTGAGCACTATCTCCATGAGCACAGCCACTGTGAACACCATCACCATAATCACTGGCCTCATCGGTATTGTCACCATGAGCACTGCCACAATGAGCACTGTCAGCATGGGCACTTCCCCAATGAGCACTGTCACTATGAGAACTGCTAGCATGGGTATTTTCACCATGAGTACTGTCACCCTCTGTATTGTCACCATTTGCACTGTCACCATCAGGACTATTACCGTGAGTGCTATCACCGTGAGATCTCTCACCATGGTCACTGTCACCATGGCACCTTGCACAATGCGTGCTGTCAACATGAGTGCTGTCACCATTGGCACTATCACCGTGAGCATTCTCACTGTGGTCAGAGTCAACATGGGCTCTGTCACCATGAGCACTGTCACCATAGGCAATGTCACCGTGGTCAGTGTCACCATGAGCAATGTCTCCATGGGCACTCCTACAGTGGGCACTGTCACTGTGCGAACTGTCACCATGGTTACTGCCACTATGAGCAGTGTCTCTGTGAGTACTGTCAGCATGGGTTTTTACCGTGAGCACTGTCACCATGAGCCCTGTCACCATTTTTCAGTGCCACCATGTGCACTACCACCATGTGCACTCTCACCATGGGCACTATCACCGATAACACTGTCACCATAAGTACTGACTGCATGGGCACTGTCACCAAGGGCACGGCCAACATGTGACCTGTAACCATTGTCAGTGTCACTGTGAGAAGTGTCACCATGGGAATTAACAACATAGGCACTCTCATCATGAGCACTGTCACCATGAGCACTGACACCACGAGCACTGTCACCCAGGGCAGTGCCACCATGAGCACTGTCACCACAACTGTTGCTATGAGAATTGTAACCATGGGCAATTTCTCAATGAGTAATGTCACCATGTGTATTTTCACCTTGGGCACTCTCAAAGTAAACAGTATTACCATGAGCACTTTCACTGTGAACACTGTCACCATGGGCACTGGCACAATGTGGTGTGTCACCATGAGCCATGTCACCATGGGAAATGTCACCGTGAGAAGTGTCACCATAGGCAATGTCACCATGGGCAATGTCACCATGGGAACTACCATTTTGAGCACTGTCACCATGGGTACTACAACCATGAGTACTGTCACCATGAGTAATTTAACCATTGGCAGTATGACCATGTGCACTGTCACCATGGGCACTATCACCATGACAACTCTCAGCGTGAGCACTGTCACTGTTGGAAATGGCATTGTGTGCAATTCCACCATGGGCAATGTCACCATGGACATTATCGCTGTGAGCACTGTCAATATGAGCACGTCAACATGAGCCCTGTCACCATGGGCAATGTCACTGTGAGAAGTGTCACTATAGGCAATGTCACCGTGGGCACTGTCACCATGGTCACTGCCACCACTGTCACTGTCATTTTGAGCACTGTCACCATGGGTACTGCAACCATGAGTGCTGTCACCATGAGCACTGTCACCATTGCAAGTATCACCATGTGCACTGTCACCATGGGCACTATCACAATGAGAACTGTCAGCATGGGCACTGTCACTCTTGGCAATGTCACCATGGGCACTATCACTTTGAGCACTGTCAACATGAGCACGTCACCATGGGCACTGTCAACATGGGTACTATCTCGAAGGTCAATGTCACCATGAGCATTGTCAGGATGGGCAACTTCACCGTGAGCACTGTCACCAATGGCACTATCACCATGAGCAATGTCACTGTGGGCCGTGTCACCAGGGGCACTATCACCATGGTTAATGTTATCATTGGCAATTTCCCCGTGAGCACTGTCACCCTGGGCACTGTCATCATGGGCACGGTCACCGTGAGCACTATCTCCATGAGCACAGCCACTGTGAACACCATCACCATAATCACTGGCCTCATCGGTACTGTCACCATGAGCACTGCCACAATGAGCACTGTCAGCATGGGAACATCCCCCATGAGCACTGTCACTATGAGAACTGCTACCATGGGTATTTTCACCATGTGTACTGTCACCCTGTGTATTGTCACCATTTGCACTGTCACCATGAGGACTATTACCGTGAGCGCTATCACCGTGAGATCTCTCACCATGGTCACTGTCACCATGGCACCTTGCACAATGTGTGCTGTCAACATGAGTGCTGGCACCATTGGCACTATCACTGTGAGCATTCTCACTGTGGTCAGTGTCACCATGGGCACTCTCACCATGAGCACTGTCACCATAGGCAATGTCACCATGGTCAGTGTCACCATGAGCACTGTCAACATGGGCACTCATACAGTGGGCACTGTCACTGTGAGCACTGTCACCTTGGGTACTGCCACCATGAGCGCTGTCACCATGAGCACTGTCACCATTGTGAGTATCACAATGTGCACTGTCACCATGGGCACTGGCACAATGTCGTGTGTCACCTTGAGCAATGTCACCATGGGAAATGTCACCGTGAGATGTGTCACCATAGGCAATGTCACCATGGGCAATGTCACCATGGGAAATGCCATTTTGCACACTGTCACCATGGGTACTGCAACCATGAATACTGTCACCATTGGCAGTATGACCATGTACACTGTCACCATGGGCACTACCACCATGACAACTCTCAGCGTGAGCACTGTCACTGTGGGAACTGGCATTGTGTGCAATTCCACCATGGGCAATGTCACCATGGGCACTATCACTGTGAGCACTGTCAATATGAGCACGTCAACATGAGCCCTGTCACCATTGGCAATGTCACCGTGAGAAGTGTCACTATAGGCAATGTCACCATGGGCACTGTCCCCTTGGTCACTGCCACCACTGTCACTGTCATTTTGAGCAGTCACCATGGGTACTAAAAGCATGAGCGCTGTCACCATGAGCACTGTCACCATTGCAAGTATCACCATGTGCACTGTCACCATGGGAACTATCACAATGAGAACTGTCAGCATGGGCACTGTCACTCTTGGCAATGTCACCATGGGCACTATCACTTTGAGCACTGTCACCATGAGCACATCAACATGGGCACTGTCAACATGGGTACTATCTCGAAGGTCAATGTCACCATGAGCATTGTCAGGATGGGCAACTTCACCGTGAGCACTGTCACCAATGGCACTATCACCATGAGTAATGTCACTGTGGGCCGTGTCACCAGGGGCACTATCACCATGGTTAATGTTATCATTGGCACATTCCCCGTGAGCACTGTCACCCTGGGCACTGTCATCATGGACACGGTCACCGTGAGCACTATCTCCATGAGCACAGCCACTGTGAACACCATCACCATAATCACTGGCCTCATCGGTACTGTCACCATGAGCACTGCCACAATGAGCACTGTCAGCATGGGTACTTCCCCCATGAGCACTGTCACTATGAGAACTGCTAGCATGGGTATTTTCACCATGAGTACTGTCACCCTCTGTATTGTCACCATTTGCACTGTCACCATCAGGACTATTACCGTGAGTGCTATCACCGTGAGATCTCTCACCATGGTCACTGTCACCATGGCACCTTGCACAATGCGTGCTGTCAACATGAGTGCTGTCACCATTGGCACTATCACCGTGAGCATTCTCACTGTGGTCAGAGTCAACATGGGCTCTGTCACCATGAGCACTGTCACCATAGGCAATGTCACCGTGGTCAGTGTCACCATGAGCAATGTCTCCATGGGCACTCCTACAGTGGGCACTGTCACTGTGCGAACTGTCACCATGGTTACTGCCACTATGAGCAGTGTCTCTGTGAGTACTGTCAGCATGGGTTTTTACCGTGAGCACTGTCACCATGAGCCCTGTCACCATTTTTCAGTGCCACCATGTGCACTACCACCATGTGCACTCTCACCATGGGCACTATCACCGATAACACTGTCACCATAAGTACTGTCTGCATGGGCACTGTCACCAAGGGCACGGCCAACATGTGACCTGTAACCATTCTCAGTGTCACTGTGAGAAGTGTCACCATGGGAATTAACAACATAGGCACTCTCATCATGAGCACTGTCACCATGAGCACTGACACCACGAGCACTGTCACCCAGGGCAGTGCCACCATGAGCACTGTCACCACAACTGTTGCTATGAGAATTGTAACCATGGGCAATTTCTCAATGAGTAATGTCACCATGTGTATTTTCACCTTGGGCACTCTCAAAGTAAACAGTATTACCATGAGCACTTTCACTGTGAACACTGTCACCATGGGCACTGGCACAATGTGGTGTGTCACCATGAGCCATGTCACCATGGGAAATGTCACCGTGAGAAGTGTCACCATAGGCAATGTCACCATGGGCAATGTCACCATGGGAACTACCATTTTGAGCACTGTCACCATGGGTACTACAACCATGAGTACTGTCACCATGAGTAATTTAACCATTGGCAGTATGACCATGTGCACTGTCACCATGGGCACTATCACCATGACAACTCTCAGCGTGAGCACTGTCACTGTTGGAAATGGCATTGTGTGCAATTCCACCATGGGCAATGTCACCATGGACATTATCGCTGTGAGCACTGTCAATATGAGCACGTCAACATGAGCCCTGTCACCATGGGCAATGTCACTGTGAGAAGTGTCACTATAGGCAATGTCACCGTGGGCACTGTCACCATGGTCACTGCCACCACTGTCACTGTCATTTTGAGCACTGTCACCATGGGTACTGCAACCATGAGTGCTGTCACCATGAGCACTGTCACCATTGCAAGTATCACCATGTGCACTGTCACCATGGGCACTATCACAATGAGAACTGTCAGCATGGGCACTGTCACTCTTGGCAATGTCACCATGGGCACTATCACTTTGAGCACTGTCAACATGAGCACGTCACCATGGGCACTGTCAACATGGGTACTATCTCGAAGGTCAATGTCACCATGAGCATTGTCAGGATGGGCAACTTCACCGTGAGCACTGTCACCAATGGCACTATCACCATGAGCAATGTCACTGTGGGCCGTGTCACCAGGGGCACTATCACCATGTTTAATGTTATCATTGGCACTTTCCCCGTGAGCACTGTCACCCTGGGCACTGTCATCATGGGCACGGTCACCGTGAGCACTATCTCCATGAGCACAGCCACTGTGAACACCATCACCATAATCACTGGCCTCATCGGTACTGTCACCATGAGCACTGCCACAATGAGCACTGTCAGCATGGGCACATCCCCCATGAGCACTGTCACTATGAGAACTGCTACCATGGGTATTTTCACCATGTGTACTGTCACCCTGTGTATTGTCACCATTTGCACTGTCACCATGAGGACTATTACCGTGAGCGCTATCACCGTGAGATCTCTCACCATGGTCACTGTCACCATGGCACCTTGCACAATGGGGGCTGTCAACATGAGTGCTGGAACCATTGGCACTATCACTGTGAGCATTCTCACTGTGGTCAGTGTCACCATGGGCACTGTCACCATGAGCACTGTCACCATAGGCAATGTCACCATGGTCAGTGTCACCATGAGCACTGTCAACATGGGCACTCATACAGTGGGCACTGTCACTGTGAGCACTGTCACCTTGGATACTGCCACCATGAGCGCTGTCACCATGAGCACTGTCACCATTGTGAGTATCACAATGTGCACTGTCACCATGGGCACTGGCACAATGTCGTGTGTCACCTTGAGCAATGTCACCATGGGAAATGTCACCGTGAGATGTGTCACCATAGGCAATGTCACCATGGGCAATGTCACCATGGGAAATGCCATTTTGCACACTGTCACCATGGGTACTGCAACCATGAGTACTGTCACCATTCGCAGTATGACCATGTGCACTGTCACCATGGGCACTATCACCATGACAACCCTCAGCGTGAGCACTGTCACTGTGGGAACTGGCATTGTGTGCAATTCCACCATGGGCAATGTCACCATGGGCACTATCACTGTGAGCACTGTCAATATAAGCACGTCAACATGAGCCCTGTCACCATGGGCAATGTCACCGTGAGAAGTGTCACTATAGGTGATGTCACCATGGGCACTGGCACCATGGTCACTGCCACCACTGTCACTGTCATTTTGAGCACTGTCACCATGGGTATTGCAACCATGAGCACTGTCACCATGAGCACTGTCACCATTGCGATTATCACCATGTGTACTGTCACCATGGGCACTATCACAATGAGAACTGTCAGCGTGGGCACTGTCACTGTTGGCAAGGGCACCGTGGGCACTTCCACCATGGGCAATGTCACCATGGGCACTATCACTTTGAGCACTGTCAACATGAGCACGTCACCATGGGCACTGTCAACATGGGTACTATCTCGAAGGTCAATGTCACCATGAGCATTGTCAGGATGGGCAACTTCACCGTGAGCACTGTCACCAATGGCACTATCACCATGAGCAATGTCACTGTGGGCCGTGTCACCAGGGGCACTATCACCATGGTTAATGTTATCATTGGCAATTTCCCCGTGAGCACTGTCACCCTGGGCACTGTCATCATGGGCACGGTCACCGTGAGCACTATCTCCATGAGCACAGCCACTGTGAACACCATCACCATAATCACTGGCCTCATCGGTACTGTCACCATGAGCACTGCCACAATGAGCACTGTCAGCATGGGCACATCCCCCATGAGCACTGTCACTATGAGAACTGCTACCATGGGTATTTTCACCATGTGTACTGTCACCCTGTGTATTCTCACCATTTGCACTGTCACCATGAGGACTATTACCGTGAGCGCTATCACCGTGAGATCTCTCACCATGGTCACTGTCACCATGGCACCTTGCACAATGCGTGCTGTCAACATGAGTGCTGTCACCATTGGCACTATCACCGTGAGCATTCTCACTGTGGTCAGAGTCAACATGGGCTCTGTCACCATGAGCACTGTCACCATAGGCAATGTCACCGTGGTCAGTGTCACCATGAGCAATGTCTCCATGGGCACTGCTACAGTGGGCACTGTCACTGTGCGAACTGTCACCATGGTTACTGCCACTATGAGCAGTGTCTCTGTGAGTACTGTCAGCATGGGTTTTTACCGTGAGCACTGTCACCATGAGCCCTGTCACCATTTTTCAGTGCCACCATGTGCACTACCACCATGTGCACTCTCACCATGGGCACTATCACCGATAACACTGTCACCATAAGTACTGACTGCATGGGCACTGTCACCAAGGGCACGGCCAACATGTGACCTGTAACCATTGTCAGTGTCACTGTGAGAAGTGTCACCATGGGAATTAACAACATAGGCACTCTCATCATGAGCACTGTCACCATGAGCACTGACACCACGAGCACTGTCACCCAGGGCAGTGCCACCATGAGCACTGTCACCACAACTGTTGCTATGAGAATTGTAACCATGGGCAATTTCTCAATGAGTAATGTCACCATGTGTATTTTCACCTTGGGCACTCTCAAAGTAAACAGTATTACCATGAGCACTTTCACTGTGAACACTGTCACCATGGGCACTGGCACAATGTGGTGTGTCACCATGAGCCATGTCACCATGGGAAATGTCACCGTGAGAAGTGTCACCATAGGCAATGTCACCATGGGCAATGTCACCATGGGAACTACCATTTTGAGCACTGTCACCATGGGTACTACAACCATGAGTACTGTCACCATGAGTAATTTAACCATTGGCAGTATGACCATGTGCACTGTCACCATGGGCACTATCACCATGACAACTCTCAGCGTGAGCACTGTCACTGTTGGAAATGGCATTGTGTGCAATTCCACCATGGGCAATGTCACCATGGACATTATCGCTGTGAGCACTGTCAATATGAGCACGTCAACATGAGCCCTGTCACCATGGGCAATGTCACTGTGAGAAGTGTCACTATAGGCAATGTCACCGTGGGCACTGTCACCATGGTCACTGCCACCACTGTCACTGTCATTTTGAGCACTGTCACCATGGGTACTGCAACCATGAGTGCTGTCACCATGAGCACTGTCACCATTGCAAGTATCACCATGTGCACTGTCACCATGGGCACTATCACAATGAGAACTGTCAGCATGGGCACTGTCACTCTTGGCAATGTCACCATGGGCACTATCACTTTGAGCACTGTCAACATGAGCACGTCACCATGGGCACTGTCAACATGGGTACTATCTCGAAGGTCAATGTCACCATGAGCATTGTCAGGATGGGCAACTTCACCGTGAGCACTGTCACCAATGGCACTATCACCATGAGCAATGTCACTGTGGGCCGTGTCACCAGGGGCACTATCACCATGGTTAATGTTATCATTGGCAATTTCCCCGTGAGCACTGTCACCCTGGGCACTGTCATCATGGGCACGGTCACCGTGAGCACTATCTCCATGAGCACAGCCACTGTGAACACCATCACCATAATCACTGGCCTCATCGGTACTGTCACCATGAGCACTGCCACAATGAGCACTGTCAGCATGGGAACATCCCCCATGAGCACTGTCACTATGAGAACTGCTACCATGGGTATTTTCACCATGTGTACTGTCACCCTGTGTATTGTCACCATTTGCACTGTCACCATGAGGACTATTACCGTGAGCGCTATCACCGTGAGATCTCTCACCATGGTCACTGTCACCATGGCACCTTGCACAATGTGTGCTGTCAACATGAGTGCTGGCACCATTGGCACTATCACTGTGAGCATTCTCACTGTGGTCAGTGTCACCATGGGCACTCTCACCATGAGCACTGTCACCATAGGCAATGTCACCATGGTCAGTGTCACCATGAGCACTGTCAACATGGGCACTCATACAGTGGGCACTGTCACTGTGAGCACTGTCACCTTGGGTACTGCCACCATGAGCGCTGTCACCATGAGCACTGTCACCATTGTGAGTATCACAATGTGCACTGTCACCATGGGCACTGGCACAATGTCGTGTGTCACCTTGAGCAATGTCACCATGGGAAATGTCACCGTGAGATGTGTCACCATAGGCAATGTCACCATGGGCAATGTCACCATGGGAAATGCCATTTTGCACACTGTCACCATGGGTACTGCAACCATGAATACTGTCACCATTGGCAGTATGACCATGTACACTGTCACCATGGGCACTATCACCATGACAACTCTCAGCGTGAGCACTGTCACTGTGGGAACTGGCATTGTGTGCAATTCCACCATGGGCAATGTCACCATGGGCACTATCACTGTGAGCACTGTCAATATGAGCACGTCAACATGAGCCCTGTCACCATTGGCAATGTCACCGTGAGAAGTGTCACTATAGGCAATGTCCCCATGGGCACTGTCCCCATGGTCACTGCCACCACTGTCACTGTCATTTTGAGCAGTCACCATGGGTACTAAAACCATGAGCGCTGTCACCATGAGCACTGTCACCATTGCAAGTATCACCATGTGCACTGTCACCATGGGAACTATCACAATGAGAACTGTCAGCATGGGCACTGTCACTCTTGGCAATGTCACCATGGGCACTATCACTTTGAGCACTGTCACCATGAGCACATCACCATGGGCACTGTCAACATGGGTACTATCTCGAAGGTCAATGTCACCATGAGCATTGTCAGGATGGGCAACTTCACCGTGAGCACTGTCACCAATGGCACTATCACCATGAGTAATGTCACTGTGGGCCGTGTCACCAGGGGCACTATCACCATGGTTAATGTTATCATTGGCACATTCCCCGTGAGCACTGTCACCCTGGGCACTGTCATCATGGACACGGTCACCATGAGCACTATCTCCATGAGCACAGCCACTGTGAACACCATCACCATAATCACTGGCCTCATCGGTACTGTCACCATGAGCACTGCCACAATGAGCACTGTCAGCATGGGTACTTCCCCCATGAGCACTGTCACTATGAGAACTGCTAGCATGGGTATTTTCACCATGAGTACTGTCACCCTCTGTATTGTCACCATTTGCACTGTCACCATCAGGACTATTACCGTGAGTGCTATCACCGTGAGATCTCTCACCATGGTCACTGTCACCATGGCACCTTGCACAATGCGTGCTGTCAACATGAGTGCTGTCACCATTGGCACTCTCACCGTGAGCATTCTCACTGTGGTCAGAGTCAACATGGGCTCTGTCACCATGAGCACTGTCACCATAGGCAATGTCACCGTGGTCAGTGTCACCATGAGCAATGTCTCCATGGGCACTCCTACAGTGGGCACTGTCACTGTGCGAACTGTCACCATGGTTACTGCCACTATGAGCAGTGTCTCTGTGAGTACTGTCAGCATGGGTTTTTACCATGAGCACTCTCACCATGAGCCCTGTCACCATTTTCCAGTGCCACCATGTGCACTACCACCATGTGCACTCTCACCATGGGCACTATCACCGATAACACTGTCACCATAAGTACTGTCTGCATGGGCACTGTCACCAAGGGCACGGCCAACATGTGACCTGTAACCATTGTCAGTGTCACTGTGAGAAGTGTCACCATGGGAATTAACAACATAGGCACTCTCATCATGAGCACTGTCACCATGAGCACTGACACCACGAGCACTGTCAGCCAGGGCAGTGCCACCATGAGCACTGTCACCATAACTGTTGCTATGAGAATTGTAACCATGGGCAATTTCTCAATGAGTAATGTCACCATGTGTATTTTCACCTTGGGCACTCTCAAAGTAAACAGTATTACCATGAGCACTTTCACTGTGAACACTGTCACCATGGGCACTGGCACAATGTGGTGTGTCACCATGAGCCATGTCACCATGGGCAATGTCACCGTGAGAAGTGTCACCATAGGCAATGTCACCATGGGCAATGTAACCATGGGAACTGCCATTTTGAGCACTGTCACCATGGGTACTGCAACCATGAGTACTGTCAGCATGAGTAATTTAACCATTGGCAGTATGACCATGTGCACTGTCACCATGGGCACTATCACCATGACAACTCTCAGCGTGAGCACTGTCACTGTTGGAAATGGCATTGTGTGCAATTCCACCATGGGCAATGTCACCATGGACATTATCGCTGTGAGCACTGTCAATATGAGCACGTCAACATGAGCCCTGTCACCATGGGCAATGTCACTGTGAGAAGTGTCACTATAGGCAAAGTCACCGTGGGCACTGTCACCATGGTCACTGCCAACACTGTCACTGTCATTTTGAGCACTGTCACCATGGGTACTGCAACCATGAGCGCTGTCACCATGAGCACTGTCACCATTGCAAGTATCACCATGTGCACTGTCACCATGGGCACTCTCACAATGAGAACTGTCAGCATGGGCACTGTCACTCTTGCCAATGTCACCATGGGCACTATCACTTTGAGCACTGTCAACATGAGCACGTCACCATGGGCACTGTCAACATGGGTACTATCTCGAAGGTCAATGTCACCATGAGCATTGTCAGGATGGGCAACTTCACCGTGAGCACTGTCACCAATGGCACTATCACCATGAGCAATGTCACTGTGGGCCGTGTCACCAGGGGCACTATCACCATGGTTAATGTTATCATTGGCACTTTCCCCGTGAGCACTGTCACCCTGGGCACTGTCATCATGGGCACGGTCACCGTGAGCACTCTCTCCATGAGCACAGACACTGTGAACACCATCACCATAATCACTGGCCTCATCGGTACTGTCACCATGAGCACTGCCACAATGAGCACTGTCAGCATGGGCACATCCCCCATGAGCACTGTCACTATGAGAACTGCTAGCATGGGTATTTTCACCATGAGTACTGTCACCCTCTGTATTGTCACCATTTGCACTGTCACCATCAGGACTATTACCGTGTTTGCTATCACCGTGAGATCTCTCACCATGGTCACTGTCACCATGGCACCTTGCACAATGCGTGCTGTCAACATGAGTGCTGTCACCATTGGCACTATCACCGTGAGCATTCTCACTGTGGTCAGAGTCAACATGGGCTCTGTCACCATGAGCACTGTCACCATAGGCAATGTCACCGTGGTCAGTGTCACCATGAGCAATGTCTCCATGGGCACTCCTACAGTGGGCACTGTCACTGTGCGAACTGTCACCATGGTTACTGCCACTATGAGCAGTGTCTCTGTGCGTACTGTCAGCATGGGTTTATACCGTGAGCACTGTCACCATGAGCCCTGTCACCATTTTTCAGTGCCACCATGTGCACTACCACCATGTGCACTCTCACCATGGGCACTATCACCGATAACACTGTCACCATAAGTACTGTCTGCATGGGCACTGTCACCAGGGGCACGGCCAACATGTGACCTGTAACCATTGTCAGTGTCACTGTGAGAAGTGTCACCATGGGAATTAACAACATAGGCACTCTCATCATGAGCACTGTCACCATGAGCACTGACACCACGAGCACTGTCACCCAGGGCAGTGCCACCATGAGCACTGTCACCACAACTGTTGCTATGAGAATTGTAACCATGGGCAATTTCTCAATGAGTAATGTCACCATGTGTATTTTCACCTTGGGCACTCTCAAAGTAAACAGTATTACCATGAGCACTTTCACTGTGAACACTGTCACCATGGGCACTGGCACAATGTGGTGTGTCACCATGAGCCATGTCACCATGGGCAATGTCACCGTGAGAAGTGTCACCATAGGCAATGTCACCATGGGCAATGTCACCATGGGAACTGCCATTTTGAGCACTGTCACCATGGGTACTGCAACCATGAGTACTGTCACCATTGGCAGTATGACCATGTGCACTGTCACCATGGGCACTATCACCATGACAACTCTCAGCGTGAGCACTGTCACTGTAGGAACTGGCATTGTGTGCAATTCCACCATGGGCCATGTCACCATGGGCACTATCACTGTGAGCACTGTCAATATAAGCACGTCAACATGAGCCCTGTCACCATTTTCAATGTCACCGTGAGAAGTGTCACTATAGGCGATGTCACCGTGGGCACTGTCACCATGGTCACTGCCACCACTGTCACTGTCATTTTGAGCACTGTCACCATGGGTATTGCAACCATGAGCACTGTCACCATGAGCACTGTCACCATTGCGATTATCACCATGTGTACTGTCACCATGGGCACTATCACAATGAGAACTGTCAGCGTGGGCACTGTCACTGTTGGCAAGGGCACCGTGGGCACTTCCACCATGGGCAATGTCACCATGGGCACTATCACTGTGAGCACTGTCAACATGAGCACGTCACCATGGGCACTGTCAACATGGGTACTATCTCGAAGGGCAATGTCACCATGAGCATTGTCAGGAAGGGCAATTTCACCATGAGCACTGTCACCAAAGGCACTATCACCATGAGCAATGTCACTGTGGGCCGTGTCACCAGGGGCACTATCACCATGGTTAATGTTATCATTGGCACTTTCCCCGTGAGCACTGTCACCCTGGGCACTGTCATCATGGGCACGGTCACCGTGAGCACTATCTCCATGAGCACAGCCACTGTGAACACCATCACCATAATCACTGGCCTCATCGGTACTGTCACCATGAGCACTGCCACAATGAGCACTGTCATCATGGGCACTTCCCCCATGAGCACTGTCACTATGAGAACTGCTAGCATGGGTATTTTCACCATGAGTACTCTCACCCTCTGTATTGTCACCATTTGCACTGTCACCATCAGGACTATTACCGTGAGTGCTATCACCATGAGATCTCTCACCATGGTCACTGTCACCATGGCACCTTGCACAATGCGTGCTGTCAACATGAGTGCTGTCACCATTGGCACTATCACCGTGAGCATTCTCACTGTGGTCAGAGTCAACATGGGCTCTGTCACCATGAGCACTGTCACCATAGGCAATGTCACCGTGGTCAGTGTCACCATGAGCAATGTCTCCATGGGCACTCCTACAGTGGGCACTGTCACTGTGCGAACTGTCACCATGGTTACTGCCACTATGAGCAGTGTCTCTGTGAGTACTGTGAGCATGGGTTTTTACCGTGAGCACTGTCACCATGAGCCCTGTCACCATTTTTCAGTGCCACCATGTGCACTACCACCATGTGCACTCTCACCATGGGCACTATCACCGATAACACTGTCACCATAAGTACTGTCTGCATGGGCACTGTCACCAAGGGCACGGCCAACATGTGACCTGTAACCATTGTCAGTGTCACTGTGAGAAGTGTCACCATGGGAATTAACAACATAGGCACTCTCATCATGAGCACTGTCACCATGAGCACTGACACCACGAGCACTGTCAGCCAGGGCAGTGCCACCATGAGCACTGTCACCACAACTGTTGCTATGAGAATTGTAACCATGGGCAATTTCTCAATGAGTAATGTCACCATGTGTATTTTCACCTTGGGCACTCTCAAAGTAAACAGTATTACCATGAGCACTTTCACTGTGAACACTGTCACCATGGGCACTGGCACAATGTGGTGTGTCACCATGAGCCATGTCACCATGGGCAATGTCACCGTGAGAAGTGTCACCATAGGCAATGTCACCATGGGCAATGTCACCATGGGAACTGCCATTTTGAGCACTGTCACCATGGGTACTGCAACCATGAGTACTGTCAGCATGAGTAATTTAACCATTGGCAGTATGACCATGTGCACTGTCACCATGGGCACTATCACCATGACAACTCTCAGCGTGAGCACTGTCACTGTTGGAAATGGCATTGTGTGCAATTCCACCATGGGCAATGTCACCATGGACATTATCGCTGTGAGCACTGTCAATATGAGCACGTCAACATGAGCCCTGTCACCATGGGCAATGTCACTGTGAGAAGTGTCACTATAGGCAAAGTCACCGTGGGCACTGTCACCATGGTCACTGCCACCACTGTCACTGTCATTTTGAGCACTGTCACCATGGGTACTGCAACCATGAGCGCTGTCACCATGAGCACTGTCACCATTGCAAGTATCACCATGTGCACTGTCACCATGGGCACTCTCACAATGAGAACTGTCAGCATGGGCACTGTCACTCTTGCCAATGTCACCATGGGCACTATCACTTTGAGCACTGTCAACATGAGCACGTCACCATGGGCACTGTCAACATGGGTACTATCTCGAAGGTCAATGTCACCATGAGCATTGTCAGGATGGGCAACTTCACCGTGAGCACTGTCACCAATGGCACTATCACCATGAGCAATGTCACTGTGGGCCGTGTCACCAGGGGCACTATCACCATGGTTAATGTTATCATTGGCACTTTCCCCGTGAGCACTGTCACCCTGGGCACTGTCATCATGGGCACGGTCACCGTGAGCACTCTCTCCATGAGCACAGACACTGTGAACACCATCACCATAATCACTGGCCTCATCGGTACTGTCACCATGAGCACTGCCACAATGAGCACTGTCAGCATGGGCACATCCCCCATGAGCACTGTCACTATGAGAACTGCTAGCATGGGTATTTTCACCATGAGTACTGTCACCCTCTGTATTGTCACCATTTGCACTGTCACCATCAGGACTATTACCGTGTTTGCTATCACCGTGAGATCTCTCACCATGGTCACTGTCACCATGGCACCTTGCACAATGCGTGCTGTCAACATGAGTGCTGTCACCATTGGCACTATCACCGTGAGCATTCTCACTGTGGTCAGAGTCAACATGGGCTCTGTCACCATGAGCACTGTCACCATAGGCAATGTCACCGTGGTCAGTGTCACCATGAGCAATGTCTCCATGGGCACTCCTACAGTGGGCACTGTCACTGTGCGAACTGTCACCATGGTTACTGCCACTATGAGCAGTGTCTCTGTGCGTACTGTCAGCATGGGTTTATACCGTGAGCACTGTCACCATGAGCCCTGTCACCATTTTTCAGTGCCACCATGTGCACTACCACCATGTGCACTCTCACCATGGGCACTATCACCGATAACACTGTCACCATAAGTACTGTCTGCATGGGCACTGTCACCAGGGGCACGGCCAACATGTGACCTGTAACCATTGTCAGTGTCACTGTGAGAAGTGTCACCATGGGAATTAACAACATAGGCACTCTCATCATGAGCACTGTCACCATGAGCACTGACACCACGAGCACTGTCACCCAGGGCAGTGCCACCATGAGCACTGTCACCACAACTGTTGCTATGAGAATTGTAACCATGGGCAATTTCTCAATGAGTAATGTCACCATGTGTATTTTCACCTTGGGCACTCTCAAAGTAAACAGTATTACCATGAGCACTTTCACTGTGAACACTGTCACCATGGGCACTGGCACAATGTGGTGTGTCACCATGAGCCATGTCACCATGGGCAATGTCACCGTGAGAAGTGTCACCATAGGCAATGTCACCATGGGCAATGTCACCATGGGAACTGCCATTTTGAGCACTGTCACCATGGGTACTGCAACCATGAGTACTGTCACCATTGGCAGTATGACCATGTGCACTGTCACCATGGGCACTATCACCATGACAACTCTCAGCGTGAGCACTGTCACTGTAGGAACTGGCATTGTGTGCAATTCCACCATGGGCCATGTCACCATGGGCACTATCACTGTGAGCACTGTCAATATAAGCACGTCAACATGAGCCCTGTCACCATTGGCAATGTCACCGTGAGAAGTGTCACTATAGGCGATGTCACCGTGGGCACTGTCACCATGGTCACTGCCACCACTGTCACTGTCATTTTGAGCACTGTCACCATGGGTATTGCAACCATGAGCACTGTCACCATGAGCACTGTCACCATTGCGATTATCACCATGTGTACTGTCACCATGGGCACTATCACAATGAGAACTGTCAGCGTGGGCACTGTCACTGTTGGCAAGGGCACCGTGGGCACTTCCACCATGGGCAATGTCACCATGGGCACTATCACTGTGAGCACTGTCAACATGAGCACGTCACCATGGGCACTGTCAACATGGGTACTATCTCGAAGGGCAATGTCACCATGAGCATTGTCAGGAAGGGCAATTTCACCATGAGCACTGTCACCAAAGGCACTATCACCATGAGCAATGTCACTGTGGGCCGTGTCACCAGGGGCACTATCACCATGGTTAATGTTATCATTGGCACTTTCCCCGTGAGCACTGTCACCCTGGGCACTGTCATCATGGGCACGGTCACCGTGAGCACTATCTCCATGAGCACAGCCACTGTGAACACCATCACCATAATCACTGGCCTCATCGGTACTGTCACCATGAGCACTGCCACAATGAGCACTGTCATCATGGGCACTTCCCCCATGAGCACTGTCACTATGAGAACTGCTAGCATGGGTATTTTCACCATGAGTACTGTCACCCTCTGTATTGTCACCATTTGCACTGTCACCATCAGGACTATTACCGTGAGTGCTATCACCATGAGATCTCTCACCATGGTCACTGTCACCATGGCACCTTGCACAATGCGTGCTGTCAACATGAGTGCTGTCACCATTGGCACTATCACCGTGAGCATTCTCACTGTGGTCAGAGTCAACATGGGCTCTGTCACCATGAGCACTGTCACCATAGGCAATGTCACCGTGGTCAGTGTCACCATGAGCAATGTCTCCATGGGCACTCCTACAGTGGGCACTGTCACTGTGCGAACTGTCACCATGGTTACTGCCACTATGAGCAGTGTCTCTGTGAGTACTGTGAGCATGGGTTTTTACCGTGAGCACTGTCACCATGAGCCCTGTCACCATTTTTCAGTGCCACCATGTGCACTACCACCATGTGCACTCTCACCATGGGCACTATCACCGATAACACTGTCACCATAAGTACTGTCTGCATGGGCACTGTCACCAAGGGCACGGCCAACATGTGACCTGTAACCATTGTCAGTGTCACTGTGAGAAGTGTCACCATGGGAATTAACAACATAGGCACTCTCATCATGAGCACTGTCACCATGAGCACTGACACCACGAGCACTGTCAGCCAGGGCAGTGCCACCATGAGCACTGTCACCACAACTGTTGCTATGAGAATTGTAACCATGGGCAATTTCTCAATGAGTAATGTCACCATGTGTATTTTCACCTTGGGCACTCTCAAAGTAAACAGTATTACCATGAGCACTTTCACTGTGAACACTGTCACCATGGGCACTGGCACAATGTGGTGTGTCACCATGAGCCATGTCACCATGGGCAATGTCACCGTGAGAAGTGTCACCATAGGCAATGTCACCATGGGCAATGTCACCATGGGAACTGCCATTTTGAGCACTGTCACCATGGGTACTGCAACCATGAGTACTGTCAGCATGAGTAATTTAACCATTGGCAGTATGACCATGTGCACTGTCACCATGGGCACTATCACCATGACAACTCTCAGCGTGAGCACTGTCACTGTTGGAAATGGCATTGTGTGCAATTCCACCATGGGCAATGTCACCATGGACATTATCGCTGTGAGCACTGTCAATATGAGCACGTCAACATGAGCCCTGTCACCATGGGCAATGTCACTGTGAGAAGTGTCACTATAGGCAAAGTCACCGTGGGCACTGTCACCATGGTCACTGCCACCACTGTCACTGTCATTTTGAGCACTGTCACCATGGGTACTGCAACCATGAGCGCTGTCACCATGAGCACTGTCACCATTGCAAGTATCACCATGTGCACTGTCACCATGGGCACTCTCACAATGAGAACTGTCAGCATGGGCACTGTCACTCTTGGCAATGTCACCATGGGCACTATCACTTTGAGCACTGTCAACATGAGCACGTCACCATGGGCACTGTCAACATGGGTACTATCTCGAAGGTCAATGTCACCATGAGCATTGTCAGGATGGGCAACTTCACCGTGAGCACTGTCACCAATGGCACTATCACCATGAGCAATGTCACTGTGGGCCGTGTCACCAGGGGCACTATTACCATGGTTAATGTTATCATTGGCACTTTCCCCGTGAGCACTGTCACCCTGGGCACTGTCATCATGGGCACGGTCACCGTGAGCACTCTCTCCATGAGCACAGACACTGTGAACACCATCACCATAATCACTGGCCTCATCGGTACTGTCACCATGAGCACTGCCACAATGAGCACTGTCAGCATGGGCACATCCCCCATGAGCACTGTCACTATGAGAACTGCTAGCATGGGTATTTTCACCATGAGTACTGTCACCCTCTGTATTGTCACCATTTGCACTGTCACCATCAGGACTATTACCGTGTTTGCTATCACCGTGAGATCTCTCACCATGGTCACTGTCACCATGGCACCTTGCACAATGCGTGCTGTCAACATGAGTGCTGTCACCATTGGCACTATCACCGTGAGCATTCTCACTGTGGTCAGAGTCAACATGGGCTCTGTCACCATGAGCACTGTCACCATAGGCAATGTCACCGTGGTCAGTGTCACCATGAGCAATGTCTCCATGGGCACTCCTACAGTGGGCACTGTCACTGTGCGAACTGTCACCATGGTTACTGCCACTATGAGCAGTGTCTCTGTGCGTACTGTCAGCATGGGTTTATACCGTGAGCACTGTCACCATGAGCCCTGTCACCATTTTTCAGTGCCACCATGTGCACTACCACCATGTGCACTCTCACCATGGGCACTATCACCGATAACACTGTCACCATAAGTACTGTCTGCATGGGCACTGTCACCAGGGGCACGGCCAACATGTGACCTGTAACCATTGTCAGTGTCACTGTGAGAAGTGTCACCATGGGAATTAACAACATAGGCACTCTCATCATGAGCACTGTCACCATGAGCACTGACACCACGAGCACTGTCACCCAGGGCAGTGCCACCATGAGCACTGTCACCACAACTGTTGCTATGAGAATTGTAACCATGGGCAATTTCTCAATGAGTAATGTCACCATGTGTATTTTCACCTTGGGCACTCTCAAAGTAAACAGTATTACCATGAGCACTTTCACTGTGAACACTGTCACCATGGGCACTGGCACAATGTGGTGTGTCACCATGAGCCATGTCACCATGGGCAATGTCACCGTGAGAAGTGTCACCATAGGCAATGTCACCATGGGCAATGTCACCATGGGAACTGCCATTTTGAGCACTGTCACCATGGGTACTGCAACCATGAGTACTGTCACCATTGGCAGTATGACCATGTGCACTGTCACCATGGGCACTATCACCATGACAACTCTCAGCGTGAGCACTGTCACTGTAGGAACTGGCATTGTGTGCAATTCCACCATGGGCCATGTCACCATGGGCACTATCACTGTGAGCACTGTCAATATAAGCACGTCAACATGAGCCCTGTCACCATTGGCAATGTCACCGTGAGAAGTGTCACTATAGGCGATGTCACCGTGGGCACTGTCACCATGGTCACTGCCACCACTGTCACTGTCATTTTGAGCACTGTCACCATGGGTATTGCAACCATGAGCACTGTCACCATGAGCACTGTCACCATTGCGATTATCACCATGTGTACTGTCACCATGGGCACTATCACAATGAGAACTGTCAGCGTGGGCACTGTCACTGTTGGCAAGGGCACCGTGGGCACTTCCACCATGGGCAATGTCACCATGGGCACTATCACTGTGAGCACTGTCAACATGAGCACGTCACCATGGGCACTGTCAACATGGGTACTATCTCGAAGGGCAATGTCACCATGAGCATTGTCAGGAAGGGCAATTTCACCATGAGCACTGTCACCAAAGGCACTATCACCATGAGCAATGTCACTGTGGGCCGTGTCACCAGGGGCACTATCACCATGGTTAATGTTATCATTGGCACTTTCCCCGTGAGCACTGTCACCCTGGGCACTGTCATCATGGGCACGGTCACCGTGAGCACTATCTCCATGAGCACAGCCACTGTGAACACCATCACCATAATCACTGGCCTCATCGGTACTGTCACCATGAGCACTGCCACAATGAGCACTGTCATCATGGGCACTTCCCCCATGAGCACTGTCACTATGAGAACTGCTAGCATGGGTATTTTCACCATGAGTACTCTCACCCTCTGTATTGTCACCATTTGCACTGTCACCATCAGGACTATTACCGTGAGTGCTATCACCATGAGATCTCTCACCATGGTCACTGTCACCATGGCACCTTGCACAATGCGTGCTGTCAACATGAGTGCTGTCACCATTGGCACTATCACCGTGAGCATTCTCACTGTGGTCAGAGTCAACATGGGCTCTGTCACCATGAGCACTGTCACCATAGGCAATGTCACCGTGGTCAGTGTCACCATGAGCAATGTCTCCATGGGCACTCCTACAGTGGGCACTGTCACTGTGCGAACTGTCACCATGGTTACTGCCACTATGAGCAGTGTCTCTGTGAGTACTGTGAGCATGGGTTTTTACCGTGAGCACTGTCACCATGAGCCCTGTCACCATTTTTCAGTGCCACCATGTGCACTACCACCATGTGCACTCTCACCATGGGCACTATCACCGATAACACTGTCACCATAAGTACTGTCTGCATGGGCACTGTCACCAAGGGCACGGCCAACATGTGACCTGTAACCATTGTCAGTGTCACTGTGAGAAGTGTCACCATGGGAATTAACAACATAGGCACTCTCATCATGAGCACTGTCTCCATGAGCACTGACACCACGAGCACTGTCACCCAGGGCAGTGCCACCATGAGCACTGTCACCACAACTGTTGCTATGAGAATTGTAACCATGGGCAATTTCTCAATGAGTAATGTCACCATGTGTATTTTCACCTTGGGCACTCTCAAAGTAAACAGTATTACCATGAGCACTTTCACTGTGAACACTGTCACCATGGGCACTGGCACAATGTGGTGTGTCACCATGAGCCATGTCACCATGGGAAATGTCACCGTGAGAAGTGTCACCATAGGCAATGTCACCATGGGCAATGTCACCATGGGAACTGCCATTTTGAGCACTGTCACCATGGGTACTGCAACCATGAGTACTGTCAGCATGAGTAATTTAACCATTGGCAGTATGACCATGTGCACTGTCACCATGGGCACTATCACCATGACAACTCTCAGCGTGAGCACTGTCACTGTTGGAAATGGCATTGTGTGCAATTCCACCATGGGCAATGTCACCATGGACATTATCGCTGTGAGCACTGTCAATATGAGCACGTCAACATGAGCCCTGTCACCATGGGCAATGTCACTGTGAGAAGTGTCACTATAGGCAATGTCACCGTGGGCACTGTCACCATGGTCACTGCCACCACTGTCACTGTCATTTTGAGCACTGTCACCATGGGTACTGCAACCATGAGCGCTGTCACCATGAGCACTGTCACCATTGCAAGTATCACCATGTGCACTGTCACCATGGGCACTATCACAATGAGAACTGTCAGCATGGGCACTGTCACTCTTGGCAATGTCACCATGGGCACTATCACTTTGAGCACTGTCAACATGAGCACGTCACCATGGGCACTGTCAACATGGGTACTATCTCGAAGGTCAATGTCACCATGAGCATTGTCAGGATGGGCAACTTCACCGTGAGCACTGTCACCAATGGCACTATCACCATGAGCAATGTCACTGTGGGCCGTGTCACCAGGGGCACTATCACCATGGTTAATGTTATCATTGGCAATTTCCCCGTGAGCACTGTCACCCTGGGCACTGTCATCATGGGCACGGTCACCGTGAGCACTATCTCCATGAGCACAGCCACTGTGAACACCATCACCATAATCACTGGCCTCATCGGTACTGTCACCATGAGCACTGCCACAATGAGCACTGTCAGCATGGGCACATCCCCCATGAGCACTGTCACTATGAGAACTGCTACCATGGGTATTTTCACCATGTGTACTGTCACCCTGTGTATTCTCACCATTTGCACTGTCACCATGAGGACTATTACCGTGAGCGCTATCACCGTGAGATCTCTCACCATGGTCACTGTCACCATGGCACCTTGCACAATGCGTGCTGTCAACATGAGTGCTGGCACCATTGGCACTATCACTGTGAGCATTCTCACTCTGGTCAGTGTCACCATGGGCACTCTCACCATGAGCACTGTCACCATAGGCAATGTCACCATGGTCAGTGTCACCATGAGCACTGTCAACATGGGCACTCATACAGTGGGCACTGTCACTGTGAGCACTGTCACCTTGGGTACTGCCACCATGAGCGCTGTCACCATGAGCACTGTCACCATTGTGAGTATCACAATGTGCACTGTCACCATGGGCACTGGCACAATGTCGTGTGTCACCTTGAGCAATGTCACCATGGGAAATGTCACCGTGAGATGTGTCACCATAGGCAATGTCACCATGGGCAATGTCACCATGGGAAATGCCATTTTGCACACTGTCACCATGGGTACTGCAACCATGAGTACTGTCACCATTGGCAGTATGACCATGTGCACTGTCACCATGGGCACTATCACCATGACAACCCTCAGCGTGAGCACTGTCACTGTGGGAACTGGCATTGTGTGCAATTCCACCATGGGCAATGTCACCATGGGCACTATCACTGTGAGCACTGTCAATATAAGCACGTCAACATGAGCCCTGTCACCATGGGCAATGTCACCGTGAGAAGTGTCACTATAGGTGATGTCACCGTGGGCACTGTCACCATGGTCACTGCCACCACTGTCACTGTCATTTTGAGCACTGTCACCATGGGTATTGCAACCATGAGCACTGTCACCATGAGCACTGTCACCATTGCGATTATCACCATGTGTACTGTCACCATGGGCACTATCACAATGAGAACTGTCAGCGTGGGCACTGTCACTGTTGGCAAGGGCACCGTGGGCACTTCCACCATGGGCAATGTCACCATGGGCACTATCACTTTGAGCACTGTCAACATGAGCACGTCACCATGGGCACTGTCAACATGGGTACTATCTCGAAGGTCAATGTCACCATGAGCAATGTCAGGATGGGCAACTTCACCGTGAGCACTGTCACCAATGGCACTATCACCATGAGTAATGTCACTGTGGGCCGTGTCACCAGTGGCACTATCACCATGGTTAATGTTATCATTGGCACTTTCCCCGTGAGCACTGTCACCCTGGGCACTGTCATCATGGGCACGGTCACCGTGAGCACTATCTCCATGAGCACAGCCACTGTGAACACCATCACCATAATCACTGGCCTCATCGGTACTGTCACCATGAGCACTGCCACAATGAGCACTGTCAGCATGGGCACTTCCCCCATGAGCACTGTCACTATGAGAACTGCTAGCATGGGTATTTTCACCATGAGTACTGTCACCCTCTGTATTGTCACCATTTGCACTGTCACCATCAGGACTATTACCGTGAGTGCTATCACCGTGAGATCTCTCACCATGGTCACTGTCACCATGGCACCTTGCACAATGCGTGCTGTCAACATGAGTGCTGTCACCATTGGCACTATCACCGTGAGCATTCTCACTGTGGTCAGAGTCAACATGGGCTCTGTCACCATGAGCACTGTCACCATAGGCAATGTCACCGTGGTCAGTGTCACCATGAGCAATGTCTCCATGGGCACTCCTACAGTGGGCACTGTCACTGTGCGAACTGTCACCATGGTTACTGCCACTATGAGCAGTGTCTCTGTGAGTACTGTCAGCATGGGTTTTTACCGTGAGCACTGTCACCATGAGCCCTGTCACCATTTTTCAGTGCCACCATGTGCACTACCACCATGTGCACTCTCACCATGGGCACTATCACCGATAACACTGTCACCATAAGTACTGTCTGCATGGGCACTGTCACCAAGGGCACGGCCAACATGTGACCTGTAACCATTGTCAGTGTCACTGTGAGAAGTGTCACCATGGGAATTAACAACATAGGCACTCTCATCATGAGCACTGTCACCATGAGCACTGACACCACGAGCACTGTCACCCAGGGCAGTGCCACCATGAGCACTGTCACCACAACTGTTGCTATGAGAATTGTAACCATGGGCAATTTCTCAATGAGTAATGTCACCATGTGTATTTTCACCTTGGGCACTCTCAAAGTAAACAGTATTACCATGAGCACTTTCACTGTGAACACTGTCACCATGGGCACTGGCACAATGTGGTGTGTCACCATGAGCCATGTCACCATGGGAAATGTCACCGTGAGAAGTGTCACCATAGGCAATGTCACCACGGGCAATGTCACCATGGGAACTACCATTTTGAGCACTGTCACCATGGGTACTACAACCATGAGTACTGTCACCATGAGTAATTTAACCATTGGCAGTATGACCATGTGCACTGTCACCATGGGCACTATCACCATGACAACTCTCAGCGTGAGCACTGTCACTGTTGGAAATGGCATTGTGTGCAATTCCACCATGGGCAATGTCACCATGGACATTATCGCTGTGAGCACTGTCAATATGAGCACGTCAACATGAGCCCTGTCACCATGGGCAATGTCACTGTGAGAAGTGTCACTATAGGCAATGTCACCGTGGGCACTGTCACCATGGTCACTGCCACCACTGTCACTGTCATTTTGAGCACTGTCACCATGGGTACTGCAACCATGAGTGCTGTCACCATGAGCACTGTCACCATTGCAAGTATCACCATGTGCACTGTCACCATGGGCACTATCACAATGAGAACTGTCAGCATGGGCACTGTCACTCTTGGCAATGTCACCATGGGCACTATCACTTTGAGCACTGTCAACATGAGCACGTCACCATGGGCACTGTCAACATGGGTACTATCTCGAAGGTCAATGTCACCATGAGCATTGTCAGGATGGGCAACTTCACCGTGAGCACTGTCACCAATGGCACTATCACCATGAGCAATGTCACTGTGGGCCGTGTCACCAGGGGCACTATCACCATGGTTAATGTTATCATTGGCAATTTCCCCATGAGCACTGTCACCCTGGGCACTGTCATCATGGGCACGGTCACCGTGAGCACTATCTCCATGAGCACAGCCACTGTGAACACCATCACCATAATCACTGGCCTCATCGGTACTGTCACCATGAGCACTGCCACAATGAGCACTGTCAGCATGGGCACATCCCCCATGAGCACTGTCACTATGAGAACTGCTACCATGGGTATTTTCACCATGTGTACTGTCACCCTGTGTATTCTCACCATTTGCACTGTCACCATGAGGACTATTACCGTGAGCGCTATCACCATGAGATCTCTCACCATGGTCACTGTCACCATGGCACCTTGCACAATGCGTGCTGTCAACATGAGTGCTGGCACCATTGGCACTATCACTGTGAGCATTCTCACTGTGGTCAGTGTCACCATGGGCACTCTCACCATGAGCACTGTCACCTTAGGCAATGTCACCATGGTCAGTGTCACCATGAGCACTGTCAACATGGGCACTCATACAGTGGGCACTGTCACTGTGAGCACTGTCACCTTGGGTACTGCCACCATGAGCGCTGTCACCATGAGCACTGTCACCATTGTGAGTATCACAATGTGCACTGTCACCATGGGCACTGGCACAATGTCGTGTGTCACCTTGAGCAATGTCACCATGGGAAATGTCACCGTGAGATGTGTCACCATAGGCAATGTCACCATGGGCAATGTCACCATGGCAAATGCCATTTTGCACACTGTCACCATGGGTACTGCAACCATGAGTACTGTCACCATTGGCAGTATGACCATGTGCACTGTCACCATGGGCACTATCACCATGACAACCCTCAGCGTGAGCACTGTCACTGTGGGAACTGGCATTGTGTGCAATTCCACCATGGGCAATGTCACCATGGGCACTATCACTGTGAGCACTGTCAATATAAGCACGTCAACATGAGCCATGTCACCATGGGCAATGTCACCGTGAGAAGTGTCACTATAGGCGATGTCACCGTGGGCACTGTCACCATGGTCACTGCCACCACTGTCACTGTAATTTTGAGCACTGTCACCATGGGTATTGCAACCATGAGCACTGTCACCATGAGCACTGTCACCATTGCGATTATCACCATGTGTACTGTCACCATGGGCACTATCACAATGAGAACTGTCAGCGTGGGCACTGTCACTGTTGGCAAGGGCACCGTGGGCACTTCCACCATGGGCAATGTCACCATGGGCACTATCACTTTGAGCACTGTCAACATGAGCACGTCACCATGGGCACTGTCAACATGGGTACTATCTCGAAGGTCAATGTCACCATGAGCATTGTCAGGATGGGCAACTTCACCGTGAGCACTGTCACCAATGGCACTATCACCATGAGTAATGTCACTGTGGGCCGTGTCACCAGTGGCACTATCACCATGGTTAATGTTATCATTGGCACTTTCCCCGTGAGCACTGTCACCCTGGGCACTGTCATCATGGGCACGGTCACCGTGAGCACTATCTCCATGAGCACAGCCACTGTGAACACCATCACCATAATCACTGGCCTCATCGGTACTGTCACCATGAGCACTGCCACAATGAGCACTGTCAGCATGGGTACTTCCCCCATGAGCACTGTCACTATGAGAACTGCTAGCATGGGTATTTTCACCATGAGTACTGTCACCCTCTGTATTGTCACCATTTGCACTGTCACCATCAGGACTATTACCGTGAGTGCTATCACCGTGAGATCTCTCACCATGGTCACTGTCACCATGGCACCTTGCACAATGCGTGCTGTCAACATGAGTGCTGTCACCATTGGCACTATCACCGTGAGCATTCTCACTGTGGTCAGAGTCAACATGGGCTCTGTCACCATGAGCACTGTCACCATAGGCAATGTCACCGTGGTCAGTGTCACCATGAGCAATGTCTCCATGGGCACTCCTACAGTGGGCACTGTCACTGTGCGAACTGTCACCATGGTTACTGCCACTATGAGCAGTGTCTCTGTGAGTACTGTCAGCATGGGTTTTTACCGTGAGCACTGTCACCATGAGCCCTGTCACCATTTTTCAGTGCCACCGTGTGCACTACCACCATGTGCACTCTCACCATGGGCACTATCACCGATAACACTGTCACCATAAGTACTGTCTGCATGGGCACTGTCACCAAGGGCACGGCCAACATGTGACCTGTAACCATTGTCAGTGTCACTGTGAGAAGTGTCACCATGGGAATTAACAACATAGGCACTCTCATCATGAGCACTGTCACCATGAGCACTGACACCACGAGCACTGTCACCCAGGGCAGTGCCACCATGAGCACTGTCACCACAACTGTTGCTATGAGAATTGTAACCATGGGCAATTTCTCAATGAGTAATGTCACCATGTGTATTTTCACCTTGGGCACTCTCAAAGTAAACAGTATTACCATGAGCACTTTCACTGTGAACACTGTCACCATGGGCACTGGCACAATGTGGTGTGTCACCATGAGCCATGTCACCATGGGAAATGTCACCGTGAGAAGTGTCACCATAGGCAATGTCACCATGGGCAATGTCACCATGGGAACTGCCATTTTGAGCACTGTCACCATGGGTACTGCAACCATGAGTACTGTCAGCATGAGTAATTTAACCATTGGCAGTATGACCATGTGCACTGTCACCATGGGCACTATCACCATGACAACTCTCAGCGTGAGCACTGTCACTGTTGGAAATGGCATTGTGTGCAATTCCACCATGGGCAATGTCACCATGGACATTATCGCTGTGAGCACTGTCAATATGAGCACGTCAACATGAGCCCTGTCACCATGGGCAATGTCACTGTGAGAAGTGTCACTATAGGCAAAGTCACCGTGGGCACTGTCACCATGGTCACTGCCACCACTGTCACTGTCATTTTGAGCACTGTCACCATGGGTACTGCAACCATGAGCGCTGTCACCATGAGCACTGTCACCATTGCAAGTATCACCATGTGCACTGTCACCATGGGCACTCTCACAATGAGAACTGTCAGCATGGGCACTGTCACTCTTGCCAATGTCACCATGGGCACTATCACTTTGAGCACTGTCAACATGAGCACGTCACCATGGGCACTGTCAACATGGGTACTATCTCGAAGGTCAATGTCACCATGAGCATTGTCAGGATGGGCAACTTCACCGTGAGCACTGTCACCAATGGCACTATCACCATGAGCAATGTCACTGTGGGCCGTGTCACCAGGGGCACTATTACCATGGTTAATGTTATCATTGGCACTTTCCCCGTGAGCACTGTCACCCTGGGCACTGTCATCATGGGCACGGTCACCGTGAGCACTCTCTCCATGAGCACAGACACTGTGAACACCATCACCATAATCACTGGCCTCATCGGTACTGTCACCATGAGCACTGCCACAATGAGCACTGTCAGCATGGGCACATCCCCCATGAGCACTGTCACTATGAGAACTGCTAGCATGGGTATTTTCACCATGAGTACTGTCACCCTCTGTATTGTCACCATTTGCACTGTCACCATCAGGACTATTACCGTGTTTGCTATCACCGTGAGATCTCCCACCATGGTCACTGTCACCATGGCACCTTGCACAATGCGTGCTGTCAACATGAGTGCTGTCACCATTGGCACTATCACCGTGAGCATTCTCACTGTGGTCAGAGTCAACATGGGCTCTGTCACCATGAGCACTGTCACCATAGGCAATGTCACCGTGGTCAGTGTCACCATGAGCAATGTCTCCATGGGCACTCCTACAGTGGGCACTGTCACTGTGCGAACTGTCACCATGGTTACTGCCACTATGAGCAGTGTCTCTGTGCGTACTGTCAGCATGGGTTTATACCGTGAGCACTGTCACCATGAGCCCTGTCACCATTTTTCAGTGCCACCATGTGCACTACCACCATGTGCACTCTCACCATGGGCACTATCACCGATAACACTGTCACCATAAGTACTGTCTGCATGGGCACTGTCACCAGGGGCACGGCCAACATGTGACCTGTAACCATTGTCAGTGTCACTGTGAGAAGTGTCACCATGGGAATTAACAACATAGGCACTCTCATCATGAGCACTGTCACCATGAGCACTGACACCACGAGCACTGTCACCCAGGGCAGTGCCACCATGAGCACTGTCACCACAACTGTTGCTATGAGAATTGTAACCATGGGCAATTTCTCAATGAGTAATGTCACCATGTGTATTTTCACCTTGGGCACTCTCAAAGTAAACAGTATTACCATGAGCACTTTCACTGTGAACACTGTCACCATGGGCACTGGCACAATGTGGTGTGTCACCATGAGCCATGTCACCATGGGCAATGTCACCGTGAGAAGTGTCACCATAGGCAATGTCACCATGGGCAATGTCACCATGGGAACTGCCATTTTGAGCACTGTCACCATGGGTACTGCAACCATGAGTACTGTCACCATTGGCAGTATGACCATGTGCACTGTCACCATGGGCACTATCACCATGACAACTCTCAGCGTGAGCACTGTCACTGTAGGAACTGGCATTGTGTGCAATTCCACCATGGGCCATGTCACCATGGGCACTATCACTGTGAGCACTGTCAATATAAGCACGTCAACATGAGCCCTGTCACCATTGGCAATGTCACCGTGAGAAGTGTCACTATAGGCGATGTCACCGTGGGCACTGTCACCATGGTCACTGCCACCACTGTCACTGTCATTTTGAGCACTGTCACCATGGGTATTGCAACCATGAGCACTGTCACCATGAGCACTGTCACCATTGCGATTATCACCATGTGTACTGTCACCATGGGCACTATCACAATGAGAACTGTCAGCGTGGGCACTGTCACTGTTGGCAAGGGCACCGTGGGCACTTCCACCATGGGCAATGTCACCATGGGCACTATCACTGTGAGCACTGTCAACATGAGCACGTCACCATGGGCACTGTCAACATGGGTACTATCTCGAAGGGCAATGTCACCATGAGCATTGTCAGGAAGGGCAATTTCACCATGAGCACTGTCACCAAAGGCACTATCACCATGAGCAATGTCACTGTGGGCCGTGTCACCAGGGGCACTATCACCATGGTTAATGTTATCATTGGCACTTTCCCCGTGAGCACTGTCACCCTGGGCACTGTCATCATGGGCACGGTCACCGTGAGCACTATCTCCATGAGCACAGCCACTGTGAACACCATCACCATAATCACTGGCCTCATCGGTACTGTCACCATGAGCACTGCCACAATGAGCACTGTCATCATGGGCACTTCCCCCATGAGCACTGTCACTATGAGAACTGCTAGCATGGGTATTTTCACCATGAGTACTCTCACCCTCTGTATTGTCACCATTTGCACTGTCACCATCAGGACTATTACCGTGAGTGCTATCACCATGAGATCTCTCACCATGGTCACTGTCACCATGGCACCTTGCACAATGCGTGCTGTCAACATGAGTGCTGTCACCATTGGCACTATCACCGTGAGCATTCTCACTGTGGTCAGAGTCAACATGGGCTCTGTCACCATGAGCACTGTCACCATAGGCAATGTCACCGTGGTCAGTGTCACCATGAGCAATGTCTCCATGGGCACTCCTACAGTGGGCACTGTCACTGTGCGAACTGTCACCATGGTTACTGCCACTATGAGCAGTGTCTCTGTGAGTACTGTGAGCATGGGTTTTTACCGTGAGCACTGTCACCATGAGCCCTGTCACCATTTTTCAGTGCCACCATGTGCACTACCACCATGTGCACTCTCACCATGGGCACTATCACCGATAACACTGTCACCATAAGTACTGTCTGCATGGGCACTGTCACCAAGGGCACGGCCAACATGTGACCTGTAACCATTGTCAGTGTCACTGTGAGAAGTGTCACCATGGGAATTAACAACATAGGCACTCTCATCATGAGCACTGTCTCCATGAGCACTGACACCACGAGCACTGTCACCCAGGGCAGTGCCACCATGAGCACTGTCACCACAACTGTTGCTATGAGAATTGTAACCATGGGCAATTTCTCAATGAGTAATGTCACCATGTGTATTTTCACCTTGGGCACTCTCAAAGTAAACAGTATTACCATGAGCACTTTCACTGTGAACACTGTCACCATGGGCACTGGCACAATGTGGTGTGTCACCATGAGCCATGTCACCATGGGAAATGTCACCGTGAGAAGTGTCACCATAGGCAATGTCACCATGGGCAATGTCACCATGGGAACTGCCATTTTGAGCACTGTCACCATGGGTACTGCAACCATGAGTACTGTCAGCATGAGTAATTTAACCATTGGCAGTATGACCATGTGCACTGTCACCATGGGCACTATCACCATGACAACTCTCAGCGTGAGCACTGTCACTGTTGGAAATGGCATTGTGTGCAATTCCACCATGGGCAATGTCACCATGGACATTATCGCTGTGAGCACTGTCAATATGAGCACGTCAACATGAGCCCTGTCACCATGGGCAATGTCACTGTGAGAAGTGTCACTATAGGCAATGTCACCGTGGGCACTGTCACCATGGTCACTGCCACCACTGTCACTGTCATTTTGAGCACTGTCACCATGGGTACTGCAACCATGAGCGCTGTCACCATGAGCACTGTCACCATTGCAAGTATCACCATGTGCACTGTCACCATGGGCACTATCACAATGAGAACTGTCAGCATGGGCACTGTCACTCTTGGCAATGTCACCATGGGCACTATCACTTTGAGCACTGTCAACATGAGCACGTCACCATGGGCACTGTCAACATGGGTACTATCTCGAAGGTCAATGTCACCATGAGCATTGTCAGGATGGGCAACTTCACCGTGAGCACTGTCACCAATGGCACTATCACCATGAGCAATGTCACTGTGGGCCGTGTCACCAGGGGCACTATCACCATGGTTAATGTTATCATTGGCAATTTCCCCGTGAGCACTGTCACCCTGGGCACTGTCATCATGGGCACGGTCACCGTGAGCACTATCTCCATGAGCACAGCCACTGTGAACACCATCACCATAATCACTGGCCTCATCGGTACTGTCACCATGAGCACTGCCACAATGAGCACTGTCAGCATGGGCACATCCCCCATGAGCACTGTCACTATGAGAACTGCTACCATGGGTATTTTCACCATGTGTACTGTCACCCTGTGTATTCTCACCATTTGCACTGTCACCATGAGGACTATTACCGTGAGCGCTATCACCGTGAGATCTCTCACCATGGTCACTGTCACCATGGCACCTTGCACAATGCGTGCTGTCAACATGAGTGCTGGCACCATTGGCACTATCACTGTGAGCATTCTCACTCTGGTCAGTGTCACCATGGGCACTCTCACCATGAGCACTGTCACCATAGGCAATGTCACCATGGTCAGTGTCACCATGAGCACTGTCAACATGGGCACTCATACAGTGGGCACTGTCACTGTGAGCACTGTCACCTTGGGTACTGCCACCATGAGCGCTGTCACCATGAGCACTGTCACCATTGTGAGTATCACAATGTGCACTGTCACCATGGGCACTGGCACAATGTCGTGTGTCACCTTGAGCAATGTCACCATGGGAAATGTCACCGTGAGATGTGTCACCATAGGCAATGTCACCATGGGCAATGTCACCATGGGAAATGCCATTTTGCACACTGTCACCATGGGTACTGCAACCATGAGTACTGTCACCATTGGCAGTATGACCATGTGCACTGTCACCATGGGCACTATCACCATGACAACCCTCAGCGTGAGCACTGTCACTGTGGGAACTGGCATTGTGTGCAATTCCACCATGGGCAATGTCACCATGGGCACTATCACTGTGAGCACTGTCAATATAAGCACGTCAACATGAGCCCTGTCACCATGGGCAATGTCACCGTGAGAAGTGTCACTATAGGTGATGTCACCGTGGGCACTGTCACCATGGTCACTGCCACCACTGTCACTGTCATTTTGAGCACTGTCACCATGGGTATTGCAACCATGAGCACTGTCACCATGAGCACTGTCACCATTGCGATTATCACCATGTGTACTGTCACCATGGGCACTATCACAATGAGAACTGTCAGCGTGGGCACTGTCACTGTTGGCAAGGGCACCGTGGGCACTTCCACCATGGGCAATGTCACCATGGGCACTATCACTTTGAGCACTGTCAACATGAGCACGTCACCATGGGCACTGTCAACATGGGTACTATCTCGAAGGTCAATGTCACCATGAGCAATGTCAGGATGGGCAACTTCACCGTGAGCACTGTCACCAATGGCACTATCACCATGAGTAATGTCACTGTGGGCCGTGTCACCAGTGGCACTATCACCATGGTTAATGTTATCATTGGCACTTTCCCCGTGAGCACTGTCACCCTGGGCACTGTCATCATGGGCACGGTCACCGTGAGCACTATCTCCATGAGCACAGCCACTGTGAACACCATCACCATAATCACTGGCCTCATCGGTACTTTCACCATGAGCACTGCCACAATGAGCACTGTCAGCATGGGCACTTCCCCCATGAGCACTGTCACTATGAGAACTGCTAGCATTGGTATTTTCACCATGAGTACTGTCACCCTCTGTATTGTCACCATTTGCACTGTCACCATCAGGACTATTACCGTGAGTGCTATCACCGTGAGATCTCTCACCATGGTCACTGTCACCATGGCACCTTGCACAATGCGTGCTGTCAACATGAGTGCTGTCACCATTGGCACTATCACCGTGAGCATTCTCACTGTGGTCAGAGTCAACATGGGCTCTGTCACCATGAGCACTGTCACCATAGGCAATGTCACCGTGGTCAGTGTCACCATGAGCAATGTCTCCATGGGCACTCCTACAGTGGGCACTGTCACTGTGCGAACTGTCACCATGGTTACTGCCACTATGAGCAGTGTCTCTGTGAGTACTGTCAGCATGGGTTTTTACCGTGAGCACTGTCACCATGAGCCCTGTCACCATTTTTCAGTGCCACCATGTGCACTACCACCATGTGCACTCTCACCATGGGCACTATCACCGATAACACTGTCACCATAAGTACTGTCTGCATGGGCACTGTCACCAAGGGCACGGCCAACATGTGACCTGTAACCATTGTCAGTGTCACTGTGAGAAGTGTCACCATGGGAATTAACAACATAGGCACTCTCATCATGAGCACTGTCACCATGAGCACTGACACCACGAGCACTGTCACCCAGGGCAGTGCCACCATGAGCACTGTCACCACAACTGTTGCTATGAGAATTGTAACCATGGGCAATTTCTCAATGAGTAATGTCACCATGTGTATTTTCACCTTGGGCACTCTCAAAGTAAACAGTATTACCATGAGCACTTTCACTGTGAACACTGTCACCATGGGCACTGGCACAATGTGGTGTGTCACCATGAGCCATGTCACCATGGGAAATGTCACCGTGAGAAGTGTCACCATAGGCAATGTCACCACGGGCAATGTCACCATGGGAACTACCATTTTGAGCACTGTCACCATGGGTACTACAACCATGAGTACTGTCACCATGAGTAATTTAACCATTGGCAGTATGACCATGTGCACTGTCACCATGGGCACTATCACCATGACAACTCTCAGCGTGAGCACTGTCACTGTTGGAAATGGCATTGTGTGCAATTCCACCATGGGCAATGTCACCATGGACATTATCGCTGTGAGCACTGTCAATATGAGCACGTCAACATGAGCCCTGTCACCATGGGCAATGTCACTGTGAGAAGTGTCACTATAGGCAATGTCACCGTGGGCACTGTCACCATGGTCACTGCCACCACTGTCACTGTCATTTTGAGCACTGTCACCATGGGTACTGCAACCATGAGTGCTGTCACCATGAGCACTGTCACCATTGCAAGTATCACCATGTGCACTGTCACCATGGGCACTATCACAATGAGAACTGTCAGCATGGGCACTGTCACTCTTGGCAATGTCACCATGGGCACTATCACTTTGAGCACTGTCAACATGAGCACGTCACCATGGGCACTGTCAACATGGGTACTATCTCGAAGGTCAATGTCACCATGAGCATTGTCAGGATGGGCAACTTCACCGTGAGCACTGTCACCAATGGCACTATCACCATGAGCAATGTCACTGTGGGCCGTGTCACCAGGGGCACTATCACCATGGTTAATGTTATCATTGGCAATTTCCCCATGAGCACTGTCACCCTGGGCACTGTCATCATGGGCACGGTCACCGTGAGCACTATCTCCATGAGCACAGCCACTGTGAACACCATCACCATAATCACTGGCCTCATCGGTACTGTCACCATGAGCACTGCCACAATGAGCACTGTCAGCATGGGCACATCCCCCATGAGCACTGTCACTATGAGAACTGCTACCATGGGTATTTTCACCATGTGTACTGTCACCCTGTGTATTCTCACCATTTGCACTGTCACCATGAGGACTATTACCGTGAGCGCTATCACCATGAGATCTCTCACCATGGTCACTGTCACCATGGCACCTTGCACAATGCGTGCTGTCAACATGAGTGCTGGCACCATTGGCACTATCACTGTGAGCATTCTCACTGTGGTCAGTGTCACCATGGGCACTCTCACCATGAGCACTGTCACCTTAGGCAATGTCACCATGGTCAGTGTCACCATGAGCACTGTCAACATGGGCACTCATACAGTGGGCACTGTCACTGTGAGCACTGTCACCTTGGGTACTGCCACCATGAGCGCTGTCACCATGAGCACTGTCACCATTGTGAGTATCACAATGTGCACTGTCACCATGGGCACTGGCACAATGTCGTGTGTCACCTTGAGCAATGTCACCATGGGAAATGTCACCGTGAGATGTGTCACCATAGGCAATGTCACCATGGGCAATGTCACCATGGCAAATGCCATTTTGCACACTGTCACCATGGGTACTGCAACCATGAGTACTGTCACCATTGGCAGTATGACCATGTGCACTGTCACCATGGGCACTATCACCATGACAACCCTCAGCGTGAGCACTGTCACTGTGGGAACTGGCATTGTGTGCAATTCCACCATGGGCAATGTCACCATGGGCACTATCACTGTGAGCACTGTCAATATAAGCACGTCAACATGAGCCCTGTCACCATGGGCAATGTCACCGTGAGAAGTGTCACTATAGGCGATGTCACCGTGGGCACTGTCACCATGGTCACTGCCACCACTGTCACTGTCATTTTGAGCACTGTCACCATGGGTATTGCAACCATGAGCACTGTCACCATGAGCACTGTCACCATTGCGATTATCACCATGTGTACTGTCACCATGGGCACTATCACAATGAGAACTGTCAGCGTGGGCACTGTCACTGTTGGCAAGGGCACCGTGGGCACTTCCACCATGGGCAATGTCACCATGGGCACTATCACTTTGAGCACTGTCAACATGAGCACGTCACCATGGGCACTGTCAACATGGGTACTATCTCGAAGGTCAATGTCACCATGAGCATTGTCAGGATGGGCAACTTCACCGTGAGCACTGTCACCAATGGCACTATCACCATGAGTAATGTCACTGTGGGCCGTGTCACCAGTGGCACTATCACCATGGTTAATGTTATCATTGGCACTTTCCCCGTGAGCACTGTCACCCTGGGCACTGTCATCATGGGCACGGTCACCGTGAGCACTATCTCCATGAGCACAGCCACTGTGAACACCATCACCATAATCACTGGCCTCATCGGTACTGTCACCATGAGCACTGCCACAATGAGCACTGTCAGCATGGGCACTTCCCCAGTGAGCACTGTCACTATGAGAACTGCTAGCATGGGTATTTTCACCATGAGTACTGTCACCCTCTATATTGTCACCATTTGCACTGTCACCATCAGGACTATTACCGTGAGTGCTATCACCGTGAGATCTCTCACCATGGTCACTGTCACCATGGCACCTTGCACAATGCGTGCTGTCAACATGAGTGCTGTCACCATTGGCACTATCACCGTGAGCATTCTCACTGTGGTCAGAGTCAACATGGGCTCTGTCACCATGAGCACTGTCACCATAGGCAATGTCACCGTGGTCAGTGTCACCATGAGCAATGTCTCCATGGGCACTCCTACAGTGGGCACTGTCACTGTGCGAACTGTCACCATGGTTACTGCCACTATGAGCAGTGTCTCTGTGAGTACTGTCAGCATGGGTTTTTACCGTGAGCACTGTCACCATGAGCACTGTCACCATTTTTCAGTGCCACCGTGTGCACTACCACCATGTGCACTCTCACCATGGGCACTATCACCGATAACACTGTCACCATAAGTACTGTCTGCATGGGCACTGTCACCAAGGGCACGGCCAACATGTGACCTGTAACCATTGTCAGTGTCACTGTGAGAAGTGTCACCATGGGAATTAACAACATAGGCACTCTCATCATGAGCACTGTCACCATGAGCACTGACACCACGAGCACTGTCACCCAGGGCAGTGCCACCATGAGCACTATCACCACAACTGTTGCTATGAGAATTGTAACCATGGGCAATTTCTCAATGAGTAATGTCACCATGTGTATTTTCACCTTGGGCACTCTCAAAGTAAACAGTATTACCATGAGCACTTTCACTGTGAACACTGTCACCATGGGCACTGGCACAATGTGGTGTGTCACCATGAGCCATGTCACCATGGGCAATGTCACCGTGAGAAGTGTCACCATAGGCAATGTCACCATGGGCAATGTCACCATGGGAACTGCCATTTTGAGCACTGTCACCATGGGTACTGCAACCTTGAGTACTGTCACCATCAGTAATTTAACCATTGGCAGTATGACCATGTGCACTGTCACCATGGGCACTATCACCATGACAACTCTCAGCGTGAGCACTGTCACTGTTGGAAATGGCATTGTGTGCAATTCCACCATGGGCAATGTCACCATGGACATTATCACTGTGAGCACTGTCAATATGAGCACGTCAACATGAGCCCTGTCACCATGGGCAATGTCACTGTGAGAAGTGTCACTATAGGCAATGTCACCGTGGGCACTATCACCATGGTCACTGCCACCACTGTCACTGTCATTTTGAGCACTGTCACCATGGGTACTGCAACCATGAGCGCTGTCACCATGAGCACTGTCACCATTGCAAGTATCACCATGTGCACTGTCACCATGGGCACTATCACAATGAGAACTGTCAGCATGGGCACTGTCCCTCTTGGCAATGTCACAATGGGCACTATCACTTTGAGCACTGTCAACATGAGCACGTCACCATGGGCACTGTCAACATGGGTACTATCTCGAAGGTCAATGTCACCATGAGCATTGTCAGGATGGGCAACTTCACCGTGAGCACTGTCACCAATGGCACTATCACCATGAGCAATGTCACTGTGGGCCGTGTCACCAGGGGCACTATCACCATGGTTAATGTTATCATTGGCAATTTCCCCGTGAGCACTGTCACCCTGGGCACTGTCATCATGGGCACGGTCACCGTGAGCACTATCTCCATGAGCACAGCCACTGTGAACACCATCACCATAATCACTGGCCTCATCGGTACTGTCACCATGAGCACTGCCACAATGAGCACTGTCAGCATGGGCACATCCCCCATGAGCACTGTCACTATGAGAACTGCTACCATGGGTATTTTCACCATGTGTACTGTCACCCTGTGTATTCTCACCATTTGCACTGTCACCATGAGGACTATTACCGTGAGCGCTATCACCGTGAGATCTCTCACCATGGTCACTGTCACCATGGCACCTTGCACAATGCGTGCTGTCAACATGAGTGCTGGCACCATTGGCACTATCACTGTGAGCATTCTCACTGTGGTCAGTGTCACCATGGGCACTCTCACCATGAGCACTGTCACCATAGGCAATGTCACCATGGTCAGTGTCACCATGAGCACTGTCAACATGGGCACTCATACAGTGGGCACTGTCACTGTGAGCACTGTCACCTTGGGTACTGCCACCATGAGCGCTGTCACCATGAGCACTGTCACCATTGTGAGTATCACAATGTGCACTGTCACCATGGGCACTGGCACAATGTCGTGTGTCACCTTGAGCAATGTCACCATGGGAAATGTCACCGTGAGATGTGTCACCATAGGCAATGTCACCATGGGCAATGTCACCATGGGAAATGCCATTTTGCACACTGTCACCATGGGTACTGCAACCATGAGTACTGTCACCATTGGCAGTATGACCATGTGCACTGTCACCATGGGCACTATCACCATGACAACCCTCAGCGTGAGCACTGTCACTGTGGGAACTGGCATTGTGTGCAATTCCACCATGGGCAATGTCACCATGGGCACTATCACTGTGAGCACTGTCAATATAAGCACGTCAACATGAGCCCTGTCACCATGGGCAATGTCACCGTGAGAAGTGTCACTATAGGCGATGTCACCGTGGGCACTGTCACCATGGTCACTGCCACCACTGTCACTGTCATTTTGAGCACTGTCACCATGGGTATTGCAACCATGAGCACTGTCACCATGAGCACTGTCACCATTGCGATTATCACCATGTGTACTGTCACCATGGGCACTATCACAATGAGAACTGTCAGCGTGGGCACTGTCACTGTTGGCAAGGGCACCGTGGGCACTTCCACCATGGGCAATGTCACCATGGGCACTATCACTTTGAGCACTGTCAACATGAGCACGTCACCATGGGCACTGTCAACATGGGTACTATCTCGAAGGTCAATGTCACCATGAGCATTGTCAGGATGGGCAACTTCACCGTGAGCACTGTCACCAATGGCACTATCACCATGAGTAATGTCACTGTGGGCCGTGTCACCAGGGGCACTATCACCATGGTTAATGTTATCATTGGCACTTTCCCCGTGAGCACTGTCACCCTGGGCACTGTCATCATGGGCACGGTCACCGTGAGCACTATCTCCATGAGCACAGCCACTGTGAACACCATCACCATAATCACTGGCCTCATCGGTACTGTCACCATGAGCACTGCCACAATGAGCACTGTCAGCATGGGCACTTCCCCAGTGAGCACTGTCACTATGAGAACTGCTAGCATGGGTATTTTCACCATGAGTACTGTCACCCTCTGTATTGTCACCATTTGCACTGTCACCATCAGGACTATTACTGTGAGTGCTATCACCGTGAGATCTCTCACCATGGTCACTGTCACCATGGCACCTTACACAATGCGTGCTGTCAACATGAGTGCTGTCACCATTGGCACTCTCACCGTGAGCATTCTCACTGTGGTCAGAGTCAACATGGGCTCTGTCACCATGAGCACTGTCACCATAGGCAATGTCACCGTGGTCAGTGTCACCATGAGCAATGTCTCCATGGGCACTCCTACAGTGGGCACTGTCACTGTGCGAACTGTCACCATGGTTACTGCCACTATGAGCAGTGTCTCTGTGAGTACTGTCAGCATGGGTTTTTACCGTGAGCACTGTCACCAGGAGCCCTGTCACCATTTTCCAGTGCCACCATGTGCACTACCACCATGTGCACTCTCACCATGGGCACTATCACCGATAACACTGTCACCATAAGTACTGTCTGCATGGGCACTGTCACCAAGGGCACGGCCAACATGTGACCTGTAACCATTGTCAGTGTCACTGTGAGAAGTGTCACCATGGGAATTAACAACATAGGCACTCTCATCATGAGCACTGTCACCATGAGCACTGACACCACGAGCACTGTCAGCCAGGGCAGTGCCACCATGAGCACTGTCACCATAACTGTTGCTATGAGAATTGTAACCATGGGCAATTTCTCAATGAGTAATGTCACCATGTGTATTTTCACCTTGGGCACTCTCAAAGTAAACAGTATTACCATGAGCACTTTCACTGTGAACACTGTCACCATGGGCACTGGCACAATGTGGTGTGTCACCATGAGCCATGTCACCATGGGCAATGTCACCGTGAGAAGTGTCACCATAGGCAATGTCACCATGGGCAATGTCACCATGGGAACTGCCATTTTGAGCACTGTCACCATGGGTACTGCAACCATGAGTACTGTCAGCATGAGTAATTTAACCATTGGCAGTATGACCATGTGCACTGTCACCATGGGCACTATCACCATGACAACTCTCAGCGTGAGCACTGTCACTGTTGGAAATGGCATTGTGTGCAATTCCACCATGGGCAATGTCACCATGGACATTATCGCTGTGAGCACTGTCAATATGAGCACGTCAACATGAGCCCTGTCACCATGGGCAATGTCACTGTGAGAAGTGTCACTATAGGCAAAGTCACCGTGGGCACTGTCACCATGGTCACTGCCACCACTGTCACTGTCATTTTGAGCACTGTCACCATGGGTACTGCAACCATGAGCGCTGTCACCATGAGCACTGTCACCATTGCAAGTATCACCATGTGCACTGTCACCATGGGCACTATCACAATGAGAACTGTCAGCATGGGCACTGTCACTCTTGGCAATGTCACCATGGGCACTATCACTTTGAGCACTGTCAACATGAGCACGTCACCATGGGCACTGTCAACATGGGTACTATCTCGAAGGTCAATGTCACCATGAGCATTGTCAGGATGGGCAACTTCACCGTGAGCACTGTCACCAATGGCACTATCACCATGAGTAATGTCACTGTGGGCCGTGTCACCAGGGGCACTATCACCATGGTTAATGTTATCATTGGCAATTTCCCCGTGAGCACTGTCACCCTGGGCACTGTCATCATGGGCACGGTCACCGTGAGCACTATCATCATGAGCACAGCCACTGTGAACACCATCACCATAATCACTGGCCTCATCGGTACTGTCACCATGAGCACTGCCACAATGAGCACTGTCAGCATGGGCACATCCCCCATGAGCACTGTCACTATGAGAACTGCTACCATGGGTATTTTCACCATGTGTACTGTCACCCTGTGTATTGTCACCATTTGCACTGTCACCATGAGGACTATTACCGTGAGCGCTATCACCGTGAGATCTCTCACCATGGTCACTGTCACCATGGCACCTTGCACAATGGGGGCTGTCAACATGAGTGCTGGCACCATTGGCACTATCACTGTGAGCATTCTCACTGTGGTCAGTGTCACCATGGGCACTGTCACCATGAGCAATGTCACCATAGGCAATGTCACCATGGTCAGTGTCACCATGAGCACTGTCAACATGGGCACTCATACAGTGGGCACTGTCACTGTGAGCACTGTCACCTTGGGTACTGCCACCATGAGCGCTGTCACCATGAGCACTGTCACCATTATGAGTATCACAATGTGCACTGTCACCATGGGCACTGGCACAATGTCGTGTGTCACCTTGAGCAATGTCACCATGGGAAATGTCACCGTGAGATGTGTCACCATAGGCAATGTCACCATGGGCAATGTCACCATGGGAAATGCCATTTTGCACACTGTCACCATGGGTACTGCAACCATGAGTACTGTCACCATTGGCAGTATGACCATGTGCACTGTCACCAAGGGCACTATCACCATGACAAACCTCAGCGTGAGCACTGTCACTGTGGGAACTGGCATTGTGTGCAATTCCACCATGGGCAATGTCACCATGGGCACTATCACTGTGAGCACTGTCAATATAAGCACGTCAACATGAGCCCTGTCACCATGGGCAATGTCACCGTGAGAAGTGTCACTATAGGTGATGTCACCGTGGGCACTGTCACCATGGTCACTGCCACCACTGTCACTGTCATTTTGAGCACTGTCACCATGGGTATTGCAACCATGAGCACTGTCACCATGAGCACTGTCACCATTGCGATTATCACCATGTGTACTGTCACCATGGGCACTATCACAATGAGAACTGTCAGCGTGGGCACTGTCACTGTTGGCAAGGGCACCGTGGGCACTTCCACCATGGGCAATGTCACCATGGGCACTATCACTTTGAGCACTGTCAACATGAGCACGTCACCATGGGCACTGTCAACATGGGTACTATCTCGAAGGTCAATGTCACCATGAGCAATGTCAGGATGGGCAACTTCACCGTGAGCACTGTCACCAATGGCACTATCACCATGAGTAATGTCACTGTGGGCCGTGTCACCAGGGGCACTATCACCATGGTTAATGTTATCATTGGCACTTTCCCCGTGAGCACTGTCACCCTGGGCACTGTCATCATGGGCACGGTCACCGTGAGCACTATCTCCATGAGCACAGCCACTGTGAACACCATCACCATAATCACTGGCCTCATCGGTACTGTCACCATGAGCACTGCCACAATGAGCACTGTCAGCATGGGCACTTCCCCCATGAGCACTGTCACTATGAGAACTGCTAGCATGGGTATTTTCACCATGAGTACTGTCACCCTCTGTATTGTCACCATTTGCACTGTCACCATCAGGACTATTACCGTGAGTGCTATCACCGTGAGATCTCTCACCATGGTCACTGTCACCATGGCACCTTGCACAATGCGTGCTGTCAACATGAGTGCTGTCACCATTGGCACTATCACCGTGAGCATTCTCACTGTGGTCAGAGTCAACATGGGCTCTGTCACCATGAGCACTGTCACCATAGGCAATGTCACCGTGGTCAGTGTCACCATGAGCAATGTCTCCATGGGTACTCCTACAGTGGGCACTGTCACTGTGCGAACTGTCACCATGGTTACTGCCACTATGAGCAGTGTCTCTGTGAGTACTGTCAGCATGGGTTTTTACCGTGAGCACTGTCACCATGAGCCCTGTCACCATTTTTCAGTGCCACCATGTGCACTACCACCATGTGCACTCTCACCATGGGCACTATCACCGATAACACTGTCACCATAAGTACTGTCTGCATGGGCACTCTCACCAAGGGCACGGCCAACATGTGACCTGTAACCATTGTCAGTGTCACTGTGAGAAGTGTCACCATGGGAATTAACAACATAGGCACTCTCATCATGAGCACTGTCACCATGAGCACTGACACCACGAGCACTGTCACCCAGGGCAGTGCCACCATGAGCACTGTCACCACAACTGTTGCTATGAGAATTGTAACCATGGGCAATTTCTCAATGAGTAATGTCACCATGTGTATTTTCACCTTGGGCACTCTCAAAGTAAACAGTATTACCATGAGCACTTTCACTGTGAACACTGTCACCATGGGCACTGGCACAATGTGGTGTGTCACCATGAGCCATGTCACCATGGGAAATGTCACCGTGAGAAGTGTCACCATAGGCAATGTCACCATGGGCAATGTCACCATGGGAACTACCATTTTGAGCACTGTCACCATGGGTACTACAACCATGAGTACTGTCACCATGAGTAATTTATCCATTGGCAGTATGACCATGTGCACTATCACCATGGGCACTATCACCATGACAACTCTCAGCGTGAGCACTGTCACTGTTGGAAATGGCATTGTGTGCAATTCCACCATGGGCAATGTCACCATGGACATTATCGCTGTGAGCACTGTCAATATGAGCACGTCAACATGAGCCCTGTCACCATGGGCAATGTCACTGTGAGAAGTGTCACTATAGGCAATGTCACCGTGGGCACTGTCACCATGGTCACTGCCACCACTGTCACTGTCATTTTGAGCACTGTCACCATGGGTACCGCAACCATGAGTGCTGTCACCATGAGCACTGTCACCATTGCAAGTATCACCATGTGCACTGTCACCATGGGCACTATCACAATGAGAACTGTCAGCATGGGCACTGTCACTCTTGGCAATGTCACCATGGGCACTATCACTTTGAGCACTGTCAACATGAGCACGTCACCATGGGCACTGTCAACATGGGTACTATCTCGAAGGTCAATGTCACCATGAGCATTGTCAGGATGGGCAACTTCACCGTGAGCACTGTCACCAATGGCACTATCACCATGAGCAATGTCACTGTGGGCCGTGTCACCAGGGGCACTATCACCATGGTTAATGTTATCATTGGCAATTTCCCCGTGAGCACTGTCACCCTGGGCACTGTCATCATGGGCACGGTCACCGTGAGCACTATCTCCATGAGCACAGCCACTGTGAACACCATCACCATAATCACTGGCCTCATCGGTACTGTCACCATGAGCACTGCCACAATGAGCACTGTCAGCATGGGCACATCCCCCATGAGCACTGTCACTATGAGAACTGCTACCATGGGTATTTTCACCATGTGTACTGTCACCCTGTGTATTGTCACCATTTGCACTGTCACCATGAGGACTATTACCGTGAGCACTATCACCGTGAGATCTCTCACCATGGTCACTGTCACCATGGCACCTTGCACAATGTGTGCTGTCAACATGAGTGCTGGCACCATTGGCACTATCACTGTGAGCATTCTCACTGTGGTCAGTGTAACCATGGGCACTCTCACCATGAGCACTGTCACCATAGGCAATGTCACCATGGTCAGTGTCACCATGAGCACTGTCAACATGGGCACTCATACAGTGGGCACTGTCACTGTGAGCACTGTCACGTTGGGTACTGCCACCATGAGCGCTGTCACCATGAGCACTGTCACCATTGTGAGTATCACAATGTGCACTGTCACCATGGGCACTGGCACAATGTCGTGTGTCACCTTGAGCAATGTCACCATGGGAAATGTCACCGTGAGATGTGTCACCATAGGCAATGTCACCATGGGCAATGTCACCATGGGAAATGCCATTTTGCACACTGTCACCATGGGTACTGCAACCATGAGTACTGTCACCATTGGCAGTATGACCATGTGCACTGTCACCATGGGCACTATCACCATGACAACTCTGAGCGTGAGCACTGTCACTGTGGGAACTGGCATTGTGTGCAATTCCACCATGGGCAATGTCACCATGGGCACTATCACTGTGAGCACTGTCAATATGAGCACGTCAACATGAGCCCTGTCACCATTGGCAATGTCACCGTGAGAAGTGTCACTATAGGCAATGTCACCATGGGCACTGTCCCCATGGTCACTGCCACCACTGTCACTGTCATTTTGAGCAGTCACCATGGGTACTAAAACCATGAGCGCTGTCACCATGAGCACTGTCACCATTGCAAGTATCACCATGTGCACTGTCACCATGGGAACTATCACAATGAGAACTGTCAGCATGGGCACTGTCACTCTTGGCAATGTCACCATGGGCACTATCACTTTGAGCACTGTCAACATGAGCACATCACCATGGGCACTGTCAACATGGGTACTATCTCGAAGGTCAATGTCACCATGAGCATTGTCAGGATGGGCAACTTCACCGTGAGCACTGTCACCAATGGCACTATCACCATGAGTAATGTCACTGTGGGCCGTGTCACCAGGGGCACTATCACCATGGTTAATGTTATCATTGGCACATTCCCCGTGAGCACTGTCACCCTGGGCACTGTCATCATGGACACGGTCACCGTGAGCACTATCTCCATGAGCACAGCCACTGTGAACACCATCACCATAATCACTGGCCTCATCGGTACTGTCACCATGAGCACTGCCACAATGAGCACTGTCAGCATGGGTACTTCCCCCATGAGCACTGTCACTATGAGAACTGCTAGCATGGGTATTTTCACCATGAGTACTGTCACCCTCTGTATTGTCACCATTTGCACTGTCACCATCAGGACTATTACCGTGAGTGCTATCACCGTGAGATCTCTCACCATGGTCACTGTCACCATGGCACCTTGCACAATGCGTGCTGTCAACATGAGTGCTGTCACCATTGGCACTCTCACCGTGAGCATTCTCACTGTGGTCAGAGTCAACATGGGCTCTGTCACCATGAGCACTGTCACCATAGGCAATGTCACCGTGGTCAGTGTCACCATGAGCAATGTCTCCATGGGTACTCCTACAGTGGGCACTGTCACTGTGCGAACTGTCACCATGGTTACTGCCACTATGAGCAGTGTCTCTGTGAGTACTGTCAGCATGGGTTTTTACCGTGAGCACTGTCACCATGAGCCCTGTCACCATTTTCCAGTGCCACCATGTGCACTACCACCATGTGCACTCTCACCATGGGCACTATCACCGATAACACTGTCACCATAAGTACTGTCTGCATGGGCACTGTCACCAGGGGCACGGCCAACATGTGACCTGTAACCATTGTCAGTGTCACTGTGAGAAGTGTCACCATGGGAATTAACAACATAGGCACTCTCATCATGAGCACTGTCACCATGAGCACTGACACCACGAGCACTGTCACCCAGGGCAGTGCCACCATGAGCACTGTCACCACAACTGTTGCTATGAGAATTGTAACCATGGGCAATTTCTCAATGAGTAATGTCACCATGTGTATTTTCACCTTGGGCACTCTCAAAGTAAACAGTATTACCATGAGCACTTTCACTGTGAACACTGTCACCATGGGCACTGGCACAATGTGGTGTGTCACCATGAGCCATGTCACCATGGGAAATGTCACCGTGAGAAGTGTCACCATAGGCAATGTCACCATGGGCAATGTCACCATGGGAACTACCATTTTGAGCACTGTCACCATGGGTACTACAACCATGAGTACTGTCACCATGAGTAATTTAACCATTGGCAGTATGACCATGTGCACTGTCACCATGGGCACTATCACCATGACAACTCTCAGCGTGAGCACTGTCACTGTTGGAAATGGCATTGTGTGCAATTCCACCATGGGCAATGTCACCATGGACATTATCGCTGTGAGCACTGTCAATATGAGCACGTCAACATGAGCCCTGTCACCATGGGCAATGTCACTGTGAGAAGTGTCACTATAGGCAATGTCACCGTGGGCACTGTCACCATGGTCACTGCCACCACTCTCACTGTCATTTTGAGCACTGTCACCATGGGTACTGCAACCATGAGTGCTGTCACCATGAGCACTGTCACCATTGCAAGTATCACCATGTGCACTGTCACCATGGGCACTATCACAATGAGAACTGTCAGCATGGGCACTGTCACTCTTGGCAATGTCACCATGGGCACTATCACTTTGAGCACTGTCAACATGAGCACGTCACCATGGGCACTGTCAACATGGGTACTATCTCGAAGGTCAATGTCACCATGAGCATTGTCAGGATGGGCAACTTCACCGTGAGCACTGTCACCAATGGCACTATCACCATGAGTAATGTCACTGTGGGCCGTGTCACCAGGGGCACTATCACCATGGTTTATGTTATCATTGGCAATTTCCCCGTGAGCACTGTCACCCTGGGCACTGTCATCATGGGCACGGTCACCGTGAGCACTATCTCCATGAGCACAGCCACTGGGAACACCATCACCATAATCACTGGCCTCATCGGTACTGTCACCATGAGCACTGCCACAATGAGCACTGTCAGCATGGGCACATCCCCCATGAGCACTGTCACTATGAGAACTGCTACCATGGGTATTTTCACCATGTGTACTGTCACCCTGTGTATTGTCACCATTTGCACTGTCACCATGAGGACTATTACCGTGAGCGCTATCACCGTGAGATCTCTCACCATGGTCACTGTCACCATGGCACCTTGCACAATGGGGGCTGTCAACATGAGTGCTGGCACCATTGGCACTATCACTGTGAGCATTCTCACTGTGGTCAGTGTCACCATGGGCACTGTCACCATGAGCACTGTCACCATAGGCAATGTCACCATGGTCAGTGTCACCATGAGCACTGTCAACATGGGCACTCATACAGTGGGCACTGTCACTGTGAGCACTGTCACCTTGGGTACTGCCACCATGAGCGCTGTCACCATGAGCACTGTCACCATTATGAGTATCACAATGTGCACTGTCACCATGGGCACTGGCACAATGTCGTGTGTCACCTTGAGCAATGTCACCATGGGAAATGTCACCGTGAGATGTGTCACCATAGGCAATGTCACCATGGGCAATGTCACCATGGGAAATGCCATTTTGCACACTGTCACCATGGGTACTGCAACCATGAGTACTGTCACCATTGGCAGTATGACCATGTGCACTGTCACCAAGGGCACTATCACCATGACAAACCTCAGCGTGAGCACTGTCACTGTGGGAACTGGCATTGTGTGCAATTCCACCATGGGCAATGTCACCATGGGCACTATCACTGTGAGCACTGTCAATATAAGCACGTCAACATGAGCCCTGTCACCATGGGCAATGTCACCGTGAGAAGTGTCACTATAGGTGATGTCACCGTGGGCACTGTCACCATGGTCACTGCCACCACTGTCACTGTCATTTTGAGCACTGTCACCATGGGTATTGCAACCATGAGCACTGTCACCATGAGCACTGTCACCATTGCGATTATCACCATGTGTACTGTCACCATGGGCACTATCACAATGAGAACTGTCAGCGTGGGCACTGTCACTGTTGGCAAGGGCACCGTGGGCACTTCCACCATGGGCAATGTCACCATGGGCACTATCACTTTGAGCACTGTCAACATGAGCACGTCACCATGGGCACTGTCAACATGGGTACTATCTCGAAGGTCAATGTCACCATGAGCAATGTCAGGATGGGCAACTTCACCGTGAGCACTGTCACCAATGGCACTATCACCATGAGTAATGTCACTGTGGGCCGTGTCACCAGGGGCACTATCACCATGGTTAATGTTATCATTGGCACTTTCCCCGTGAGCACTGTCACCCTGGGCACTGTCATCATGGGCACGGTCACCGTGAGCACTATCTCCATGAGCACAGCCACTGTGAACACCATCACCATAATCACTGGCCTCATCGGTACTGTCACCATGAGCACTGCCACAATGAGCACTGTCAGCATGGGCACTTCCCCCATGAGCACTGTCACTATGAGAACTGCTAGCATGGGTATTTTCACCATGAGTACTGTCACCCTCTGTATTGTCACCATTTGCACTGTCACCATCAGGACTATTACCGTGAGTGCTATCACCGTGAGATCTCTCACCATGGTCACTGTCACCATGGCACCTTGCACAATGCGTGCTGTCAACATGAGTGCTGTCACCATTGGCACTATCACCGTGAGCATTCTCACTGTGGTCAGAGTCAACATGGGCTCTGTCACCATGAGCACTGTCACCATAGGCAATGTCACCGTGGTCAGTGTCACCATGAGCAATGTCTCCATGGGTACTCCTACAGTGGGCACTGTCACTGTGCGAACTGTCACCATGGTTACTGCCACTATGAGCAGTGTCTCTGTGAGTACTGTCAGCATGGGTTTTTACCGTGAGCACTGTCACCATGAGCCCTGTCACCATTTTTCAGTGCCACCATGTGCACTACCACCATGTGCACTCTCACCATGGGCACTATCACCGATAACACTGTCACCATAAGTACTGTCTGCATGGGCACTGTCACCAAGGGCACGGCCAACATGTGACCTGTAACCATTGTCAGTGTCACTGTGAGAAGTGTCACCATGGGAATTAACAACATAGGCACTCTCATCATGAGCACTGTCACCATGAGCACTGACACCACGAGCACTGTCACCCAGGGCAGTGCCACCATGAGCACTGTCACCACAACTGTTGCTATGAGAATTGTAACCATGGGCAATTTCTCAATGAGTAATGTCACCATGTGTATTTTCACCTTGGGCACTCTCAAAGTAAACAGTATTACCATGAGCACTTTCACTGTGAACACTGTCACCATGGGCACTGGCACAATGTGGTGTGTCACCATGAGCCATGTCACCATGGGAAATGTCACCGTGAGAAGTGTCACCATAGGCAATGTCACCATGGGCAATGTCACCATGGGAACTACCATTTTGAGCACTGTCACCATGGGTACTACAACCATGAGTACTGTCACCATGAGTAATTTATCCATTGGCAGTATGACCATGTGCACTATCACCATGGGCACTATCACCATGACAACTCTCAGCGTGAGCACTGTCACTGTTGGAAATGGCATTGTGTGCAATTCCACCATGGGCAATGTCACCATGGACATTATCGCTGTGAGCACTGTCAATATGAGCACGTCAACATGAGCCCTGTCACCATGGGCAATGTCACTGTGAGAAGTGTCACTATAGGCAATGTCACCGTGGGCACTGTCACCATGGTCACTGCCACCACTGTCACTGTCATTTTGAGCACTGTCACCATGGGTACTGCAACCATGAGTGCTGTCACCATGAGCACTGTCACCATTGCAAGTATCACCATGTGCACTGTCACCATGGGCACTATCACAATGAGAACTGTCAGCATGGGCACTGTCACTCTTGGCAATGTCACCATGGGCACTATCACTTTGAGCACTGTCAACATGAGCACGTCACCATGGGCACTGTCAACATGGGTACTATCTCGAAGGTCAATGTCACCATGAGCATTGTCAGGATGGGCAACTTCACCGTGAGCACTGTCACCAATGGCACTATCACCATGAGCAATGTCACTGTGGGCCGTGTCACCAGGGGCACTATCACCATGGTTAATGTTATCATTGGCAATTTCCCCGTGAGCACTGTCACCCTGGGCACTGTCATCATGGGCACGGTCACCGTGAGCACTATCTCCATGAGCACAGCCACTGTGAACACCATCACCATAATCACTGGCCTCATCGGTACTGTCACCATGAGCACTGCCACAATGAGCACTGTCAGCATGGGCACATCCCCCATGAGCACTGTCACTATGAGAACTGCTACCATGGGTATTTTCACCATGTGTACTGTCACCCTGTGTATTGTCACCATTTGCACTGTCACCATGAGGACTATTACCGTGAGCACTATCACCGTGAGATCTCTCACCATGGTCACTGTCACCATGGCACCTTGCACAATGTGTGCTGTCAACATGAGTGCTGGCACCATTGGCACTATCACTGTGAGCATTCTCACTGTGGTCAGTGTCACCATGGGCACTCTCACCATGAGCACTGTCACCATAGGCAATGTCACCATGGTCAGTGTCACCATGAGCACTGTCAACATGGGCACTCATACAGTGGGCACTGTCACTGTGAGCACTGTCACGTTGGGTACTGCAACCATGAGCACTGTCACCATGAGCACTGTCACCATTGCGATTATCACCATGTGTACTGTCACCATGGGCACTATCACAATGAGAACTGTCAGCGTGGGCACTGTCACTGTTGGCAAGGGCACCGTGGGCACTTCCACCATGGGCAATGTCACCATGGGCACTATCACTTTGAGCACTGTCAACATGAGCACGTCACCATGGGCACTGTCAACATGGGTACTATCTCGAAGGTCAATGTCACCATGAGCATTGTCAGGATGGGCAACTTCACCGTGAGCACTGTCACCAATGGCACTATCACCATGAGTAATGTCACTGTGGGCCGTGTCACCAGTGGCACTATCACCATGGTTAATGTTATCATTGGCACTTTCCCCGTGAGCACTGTCACCCTGGGCACTGTCATCATGGGCACGGTCACCGTGAGCACTATCTCCATGAGCACAGCCACTGTGAACACCATCACCATAATCACTGGCCTCATCGGTACTGTCACCATGAGCACTGCCACAATGAGCACTGTCAGCATGGGTACTTCCCCCATGAGCACTGTCACTATGAGAACTGCTAGCATGGGTATTTTCACCATGAGTACTGTCACCCTCTGTATTGTCACCATTTGCACTGTCACCATCAGGACTATTACCGTGAGTGCTATCACCGTGAGATCTCTCACCATGGTCACTGTCACCATGGCACCTTGCACAATGCGTGCTGTCAACATGAGTGCTGTCACCATTGGCACTATCACCGTGAGCATTCTCACTGTGGTCAGAGTCAACATGGGCTCTGTCACCATGAGCACTGTCACCATAGGCAATGTCACCGTGGTCAGTGTCACCATGAGCAATGTCTCCATGGGCACTCCTACAGTGGGCACTGTCACTGTGCGAACTGTCACCATGGTTACTGCCACTATGAGCAGTGTCTCTGTGAGTACTGTCAGCATGGGTTTTTACCGTGAGCACTGTCACCATGAGCCCTGTCACCATTTTTCAGTGCCACCGTGTGCACTACCACCATGTGCACTCTCACCATGGGCACTATCACCGATAACACTGTCACCATAAGTACTGTCTGCATGGGCACTGTCACCAAGGGCACGGCCAACATGTGACCTGTAACCATTGTCAGTGTCACTGTGAGAAGTGTCACCATGGGAATTAACAACATAGGCACTCTCATCATGAGCACTGTCACCATGAGCACTGACACCACGAGCACTGTCACCCAGGGCAGTGCCACCATGAGCACTGTCACCACAACTGTTGCTATGAGAATTGTAACCATGGGCAATTTCTCAATGAGTAATGTCACCATGTGTATTTTCACCTTGGGCACTCTCAAAGTAAACAGTATTACCATGAGCACTTTCACTGTGAACACTGTCACCATGGGCACTGGCACAATGTGGTGTGTCACCATGAGCCATGTCACCATGGGAAATGTCACCGTGAGAAGTGTCACCATAGGCAATGTCACCATGGGCAATGTCACCATGGGAACTGCCATTTTGAGCACTGTCACCATGGGTACTGCAACCATGAGTACTGTCAGCATGAGTAATTTAACCATTGGCAGTATGACCATGTGCACTGTCACCATGGGCACTATCACCATGACAACTCTCAGCGTGAGCACTGTCACTGTTGGAAATGGCATTGTGTGCAATTCCACCATGGGCAATGTCACCATGGACATTATCGCTGTGAGCACTGTCAATATGAGCACGTCAACATGAGCCCTGTCACCATGGGCAATGTCACTGTGAGAAGTGTCACTATAGGCAAAGTCACCGTGGGCACTGTCACCATGGTCACTGCCACCACTGTCACTGTCATTTTGAGCACTGTCACCATGGGTACTGCAACCATGAGCGCTGTCACCATGAGCACTGTCACCATTGCAAGTATCACCATGTGCACTGTCACCATGGGCACTCTCACAATGAGAACTGTCAGCATGGGCACTGTCACTCTTGCCAATGTCACCATGGGCACTATCACTTTGAGCACTGTCAACATGAGCACGTCACCATGGGCACTGTCAACATGGGTACTATCTCGAAGGTCAATGTCACCATGAGCATTGTCAGGATGGGCAACTTCACCGTGAGCACTGTCACCAATGGCACTATCACCATGAGCAATGTCACTGTGGGCCGTGTCACCAGGGGCACTATTACCATGGTTAATGTTATCATTGGCACTTTCCCCGTGAGCACTGTCACCCTGGGCACTGTCATCATGGGCACGGTCACCGTGAGCACTCTCTCCATGAGCACAGACACTGTGAACACCATCACCATAATCACTGGCCTCATCGGTACTGTCACCATGAGCACTGCCACAATGAGCACTGTCAGCATGGGCACATCCCCCATGAGCACTGTCACTATGAGAACTGCTAGCATGGGTATTTTCACCATGAGTACTGTCACCCTCTGTATTGTCACCATTTGCACTGTCACCATCAGGACTATTACCGTGTTTGCTATCACCGTGAGATCTCCCACCATGGTCACTGTCACCATGGCACCTTGCACAATGCGTGCTGTCAACATGAGTGCTGTCACCATTGGCACTATCACCGTGAGCATTCTCACTGTGGTCAGAGTCAACATGGGCTCTGTCACCATGAGCACTGTCACCATAGGCAATGTCACCGTGGTCAGTGTCACCATGAGCAATGTCTCCATGGGCACTCCTACAGTGGGCACTGTCACTGTGCGAACTGTCACCATGGTTACTGCCACTATGAGCAGTGTCTCTGTGCGTACTGTCAGCATGGGTTTATACCGTGAGCACTGTCACCATGAGCCCTGTCACCATTTTTCAGTGCCACCATGTGCACTACCACCATGTGCACTCTCACCATGGGCACTATCACCGATAACACTGTCACCATAAGTACTGTCTGCATGGGCACTGTCACCAGGGGCACGGCCAACATGTGACCTGTAACCATTGTCAGTGTCACTGTGAGAAGTGTCACCATGGGAATTAACAACATAGGCACTCTCATCATGAGCACTGTCACCATGAGCACTGACACCACGAGCACTGTCACCCAGGGCAGTGCCACCATGAGCACTGTCACCACAACTGTTGCTATGAGAATTGTAACCATGGGCAATTTCTCAATGAGTAATGTCACCATGTGTATTTTCACCTTGGGCACTCTCAAAGTAAACAGTATTACCATGAGCACTTTCACTGTGAACACTGTCACCATGGGCACTGGCACAATGTGGTGTGTCACCATGAGCCATGTCACCATGGGCAATGTCACCGTGAGAAGTGTCACCATAGGCAATGTCACCATGGGCAATGTCACCATGGGAACTGCCATTTTGAGCACTGTCACCATGGGTACTGCAACCATGAGTACTGTCACCATTGGCAGTATGACCATGTGCACTGTCACCATGGGCACTATCACCATGACAACTCTCAGCGTGAGCACTGTCACTGTAGGAACTGGCATTGTGTGCAATTCCACCATGGGCCATGTCACCATGGGCACTATCACTGTGAGCACTGTCAATATAAGCACGTCAACATGAGCCCTGTCACCATTGGCAATGTCACCGTGAGAAGTGTCACTATAGGCGATGTCACCGTGGGCACTGTCACCATGGTCACTGCCACCACTGTCACTGTCATTTTGAGCACTGTCACCATGGGTATTGCAACCATGAGCACTGTCACCATGAGCACTGTCACCATTGCGATTATCACCATGTGTACTGTCACCATGGGCACTATCACAATGAGAACTGTCAGCGTGGGCACTGTCACTGTTGGCAAGGGCACCGTGGGCACTTCCACCATGGGCAATGTCACCATGGGCACTATCACTGTGAGCACTGTCAACATGAGCACGTCACCATGGGCACTGTCAACATGGGTACTATCTCGAAGGGCAATGTCACCATGAGCATTGTCAGGAAGGGCAATTTCACCATGAGCACTGTCACCAAAGGCACTATCACCATGAGCAATGTCACTGTGGGCCGTGTCACCAGGGGCACTATCACCATGGTTAATGTTATCATTGGCACTTTCCCCGTGAGCACTGTCACCCTGGGCACTGTCATCATGGGCACGGTCACCGTGAGCACTATCTCCATGAGCACAGCCACTGTGAACACCATCACCATAATCACTGGCCTCATCGGTACTGTCACCATGAGCACTGCCACAATGAGCACTGTCATCATGGGCACTTCCCCCATGAGCACTGTCACTATGAGAACTGCTAGCATGGGTATTTTCACCATGAGTACTCTCACCCTCTGTATTGTCACCATTTGCACTGTCACCATCAGGACTATTACCGTGAGTGCTATCACCATGAGATCTCTCACCATGGTCACTGTCACCATGGCACCTTGCACAATGCGTGCTGTCAACATGAGTGCTGTCACCATTGGCACTATCACCGTGAGCATTCTCACTGTGGTCAGAGTCAACATGGGCTCTGTCACCATGAGCACTGTCACCATAGGCAATGTCACCGTGGTCAGTGTCACCATGAGCAATGTCTCCATGGGCACTCCTACAGTGGGCACTGTCACTGTGCGAACTGTCACCATGGTTACTGCCACTATGAGCAGTGTCTCTGTGAGTACTGTGAGCATGGGTTTTTACCGTGAGCACTGTCACCATGAGCCCTGTCACCATTTTTCAGTGCCACCATGTGCACTACCACCATGTGCACTCTCACCATGGGCACTATCACCGATAACACTGTCACCATAAGTACTGTCTGCATGGGCACTGTCACCAAGGGCACGGCCAACATGTGACCTGTAACCATTGTCAGTGTCACTGTGAGAAGTGTCACCATGGGAATTAACAACATAGGCACTCTCATCATGAGCACTGTCTCCATGAGCACTGACACCACGAGCACTGTCACCCAGGGCAGTGCCACCATGAGCACTGTCACCACAACTGTTGCTATGAGAATTGTAACCATGGGCAATTTCTCAATGAGTAATGTCACCATGTGTATTTTCACCTTGGGCACTCTCAAAGTAAACAGTATTACCATGAGCACTTTCACTGTGAACACTGTCACCATGGGCACTGGCACAATGTGGTGTGTCACCATGAGCCATGTCACCATGGGAAATGTCACCGTGAGAAGTGTCACCATAGGCAATGTCACCATGGGCAATGTCACCATGGGAACTGCCATTTTGAGCACTGTCACCATGGGTACTGCAACCATGAGTACTGTCAGCATGAGTAATTTAACCATTGGCAGTATGACCATGTGCACTGTCACCATGGGCACTATCACCATGACAACTCTCAGCGTGAGCACTGTCACTGTTGGAAATGGCATTGTGTGCAATTCCACCATGGGCAATGTCACCATGGACATTATCGCTGTGAGCACTGTCAATATGAGCACGTCAACATGAGCCCTGTCACCATGGGCAATGTCACTGTGAGAAGTGTCACTATAGGCAATGTCACCGTGGGCACTGTCACCATGGTCACTGCCACCACTGTCACTGTCATTTTGAGCACTGTCACCATGGGTACTGCAACCATGAGCGCTGTCACCATGAGCACTGTCACCATTGCAAGTATCACCATGTGCACTGTCACCATGGGCACTATCACAATGAGAACTGTCAGCATGGGCACTGTCACTCTTGGCAATGTCACCATGGGCACTATCACTTTGAGCACTGTCAACATGAGCACGTCACCATGGGCACTGTCAACATGGGTACTATCTCGAAGGTCAATGTCACCATGAGCATTGTCAGGATGGGCAACTTCACCGTGAGCACTGTCACCAATGGCACTATCACCATGAGCAATGTCACTGTGGGCCGTGTCACCAGGGGCACTATCACCATGGTTAATGTTATCATTGGCAATTTCCCCGTGAGCACTGTCACCCTGGGCACTGTCATCATGGGCACGGTCACCGTGAGCACTATCTCCATGAGCACAGCCACTGTGAACACCATCACCATAATCACTGGCCTCATCGGTACTGTCACCATGAGCACTGCCACAATGAGCACTGTCAGCATGGGCACATCCCCCATGAGCACTGTCACTATGAGAACTGCTACCATGGGTATTTTCACCATGTGTACTGTCACCCTGTGTATTCTCACCATTTGCACTGTCACCATGAGGACTATTACCGTGAGCGCTATCACCGTGAGATCTCTCACCATGGTCACTGTCACCATGGCACCTTGCACAATGCGTGCTGTCAACATGAGTGCTGGCACCATTGGCACTATCACTGTGAGCATTCTCACTCTGGTCAGTGTCACCATGGGCACTCTCACCATGAGCACTGTCACCATAGGCAATGTCACCATGGTCAGTGTCACCATGAGCACTGTCAACATGGGCACTCATACAGTGGGCACTGTCACTGTGAGCACTGTCACCTTGGGTACTGCCACCATGAGCGCTGTCACCATGAGCACTGTCACCATTGTGAGTATCACAATGTGCACTGTCACCATGGGCACTGGCACAATGTCGTGTGTCACCTTGAGCAATGTCACCATGGGAAATGTCACCGTGAGATGTGTCACCATAGGCAATGTCACCATGGGCAATGTCACCATGGGAAATGCCATTTTGCACACTGTCACCATGGGTACTGCAACCATGAGTACTGTCACCATTGGCAGTATGACCATGTGCACTGTCACCATGGGCACTATCACCATGACAACCCTCAGCGTGAGCACTGTCACTGTGGGAACTGGCATTGTGTGCAATTCCACCATGGGCAATGTCACCATGGGCACTATCACTGTGAGCACTGTCAATATAAGCACGTCAACATGAGCCCTGTCACCATGGGCAATGTCACCGTGAGAAGTGTCACTATAGGTGATGTCACCGTGGGCACTGTCACCATGGTCACTGCCACCACTGTCACTGTCATTTTGAGCACTGTCACCATGGGTATTGCAACCATGAGCACTGTCACCATGAGCACTGTCACCATTGCGATTATCACCATGTGTACTGTCACCATGGGCACTATCACAATGAGAACTGTCAGCGTGGGCACTGTCACTGTTGGCAAGGGCACCGTGGGCACTTCCACCATGGGCAATGTCACCATGGGCACTATCACTTTGAGCACTGTCAACATGAGCACGTCACCATGGGCACTGTCAACATGGGTACTATCTCGAAGGTCAATGTCACCATGAGCAATGTCAGGATGGGCAACTTCACCGTGAGCACTGTCACCAATGGCACTATCACCATGAGTAATGTCACTGTGGGCCGTGTCACCAGTGGCACTATCACCATGGTTAATGTTATCATTGGCACTTTCCCCGTGAGCACTGTCACCCTGGGCACTGTCATCATGGGCACGGTCACCGTGAGCACTATCTCCATGAGCACAGCCACTGTGAACACCATCACCATAATCACTGGCCTCATCGGTACTTTCACCATGAGCACTGCCACAATGAGCACTGTCAGCATGGGCACTTCCCCCATGAGCACTGTCACTATGAGAACTGCTAGCATTGGTATTTTCACCATGAGTACTGTCACCCTCTGTATTGTCACCATTTGCACTGTCACCATCAGGACTATTACCGTGAGTGCTATCACCGTGAGATCTCTCACCATGGTCACTGTCACCATGGCACCTTGCACAATGCGTGCTGTCAACATGAGTGCTGTCACCATTGGCACTATCACCGTGAGCATTCTCACTGTGGTCAGAGTCAACATGGGCTCTGTCACCATGAGCACTGTCACCATAGGCAATGTCACCGTGGTCAGTGTCACCATGAGCAATGTCTCCATGGGCACTCCTACAGTGGGCACTGTCACTGTGCGAACTGTCACCATGGTTACTGCCACTATGAGCAGTGTCTCTGTGAGTACTGTCAGCATGGGTTTTTACCGTGAGCACTGTCACCATGAGCCCTGTCACCATTTTTCAGTGCCACCATGTGCACTACCACCATGTGCACTCTCACCATGGGCACTATCACCGATAACACTGTCACCATAAGTACTGTCTGCATGGGCACTGTCACCAAGGGCACGGCCAACATGTGACCTGTAACCATTGTCAGTGTCACTGTGAGAAGTGTCACCATGGGAATTAACAACATAGGCACTCTCATCATGAGCACTGTCACCATGAGCACTGACACCACGAGCACTGTCACCCAGGGCAGTGCCACCATGAGCACTGTCACCACAACTGTTGCTATGAGAATTGTAACCATGGGCAATTTCTCAATGAGTAATGTCACCATGTGTATTTTCACCTTGGGCACTCTCAAAGTAAACAGTATTACCATGAGCACTTTCACTGTGAACACTGTCACCATGGGCACTGGCACAATGTGGTGTGTCACCATGAGCCATGTCACCATGGGAAATGTCACCGTGAGAAGTGTCACCATAGGCAATGTCACCACGGGCAATGTCACCATGGGAACTACCATTTTGAGCACTGTCACCATGGGTACTACAACCATGAGTACTGTCACCATGAGTAATTTAACCATTGGCAGTATGACCATGTGCACTGTCACCATGGGCACTATCACCATGACAACTCTCAGCGTGAGCACTGTCACTGTTGGAAATGGCATTGTGTGCAATTCCACCATGGGCAATGTCACCATGGACATTATCGCTGTGAGCACTGTCAATATGAGCACGTCAACATGAGCCCTGTCACCATGGGCAATGTCACTGTGAGAAGTGTCACTATAGGCAATGTCACCGTGGGCACTGTCACCATGGTCACTGCCACCACTGTCACTGTCATTTTGAGCACTGTCACCATGGGTACTGCAACCATGAGTGCTGTCACCATGAGCACTGTCACCATTGCAAGTATCACCATGTGCACTGTCACCATGGGCACTATCACAATGAGAACTGTCAGCATGGGCACTGTCACTCTTGGCAATGTCACCATGGGCACTATCACTTTGAGCACTGTCAACATGAGCACGTCACCATGGGCACTGTCAACATGGGTACTATCTCGAAGGTCAATGTCACCATGAGCATTGTCAGGATGGGCAACTTCACCGTGAGCACTGTCACCAATGGCACTATCACCATGAGCAATGTCACTGTGGGCCGTGTCACCAGGGGCACTATCACCATGGTTAATGTTATCATTGGCAATTTCCCCATGAGCACTGTCACCCTGGGCACTGTCATCATGGGCACGGTCACCGTGAGCACTATCTCCATGAGCACAGCCACTGTGAACACCATCACCATAATCACTGGCCTCATCGGTACTGTCACCATGAGCACTGCCACAATGAGCACTGTCAGCATGGGCACATCCCCCATGAGCACTGTCACTATGAGAACTGCTACCATGGGTATTTTCACCATGTGTACTGTCACCCTGTGTATTCTCACCATTTGCACTGTCACCATGAGGACTATTACCGTGAGCGCTATCACCATGAGATCTCTCACCATGGTCACTGTCACCATGGCACCTTGCACAATGCGTGCTGTCAACATGAGTGCTGGCACCATTGGCACTATCACTGTGAGCATTCTCACTGTGGTCAGTGTCACCATGGGCACTCTCACCATGAGCACTGTCACCTTAGGCAATGTCACCATGGTCAGTGTCACCATGAGCACTGTCAACATGGGCACTCATACAGTGGGCACTGTCACTGTGAGCACTGTCACCTTGGGTACTGCCACCATGAGCGCTGTCACCATGAGCACTGTCACCATTGTGAGTATCACAATGTGCACTGTCACCATGGGCACTGGCACAATGTCGTGTGTCACCTTGAGCAATGTCACCATGGGAAATGTCACCGTGAGATGTGTCACCATAGGCAATGTCACCATGGGCAATGTCACCATGGCAAATGCCATTTTGCACACTGTCACCATGGGTACTGCAACCATGAGTACTGTCACCATTGGCAGTATGACCATGTGCACTGTCACCATGGGCACTATCACCATGACAACCCTCAGCGTGAGCACTGTCACTGTGGGAACTGGCATTGTGTGCAATTCCACCATGGGCAATGTCACCATGGGCACTATCACTGTGAGCACTGTCAATATAAGCACGTCAACATGAGCCCTGTCACCATGGGCAATGTCACCGTGAGAAGTGTCACTATAGGCGATGTCACCGTGGGCACTGTCACCATGGTCACTGCCACCACTGTCACTGTCATTTTGAGCACTGTCACCATGGGTATTGCAACCATGAGCACTGTCACCATGAGCACTGTCACCATTGCGATTATCACCATGTGTACTGTCACCATGGGCACTATCACAATGAGAACTGTCAGCGTGGGCACTGTCACTGTTGGCAAGGGCACCGTGGGCACTTCCACCATGGGCAATGTCACCATGGGCACTATCACTTTGAGCACTGTCAACATGAGCACGTCACCATGGGCACTGTCAACATGGGTACTATCTCGAAGGTCAATGTCACCATGAGCATTGTCAGGATGGGCAACTTCACCGTGAGCACTGTCACCAATGGCACTATCACCATGAGTAATGTCACTGTGGGCCGTGTCACCAGTGGCACTATCACCATGGTTAATGTTATCATTGGCACTTTCCCCGTGAGCACTGTCACCCTGGGCACTGTCATCATGGGCACGGTCACCGTGAGCACTATCTCCATGAGCACAGCCACTGTGAACACCATCACCATAATCACTGGCCTCATCGGTACTGTCACCATGAGCACTGCCACAATGAGCACTGTCAGCATGGGCACTTCCCCAGTGAGCACTGTCACTATGAGAACTGCTAGCATGGGTATTTTCACCATGAGTACTGTCACCCTCTATATTGTCACCATTTGCACTGTCACCATCAGGACTATTACCGTGAGTGCTATCACCGTGAGATCTCTCACCATGGTCACTGTCACCATGGCACCTTGCACAATGCGTGCTGTCAACATGAGTGCTGTCACCATTGGCACTATCACCGTGAGCATTCTCACTGTGGTCAGAGTCAACATGGGCTCTGTCACCATGAGCACTGTCACCATAGGCAATGTCACCGTGGTCAGTGTCACCATGAGCAATGTCTCCATGGGCACTCCTACAGTGGGCACTGTCACTGTGCGAACTGTCACCATGGTTACTGCCACTATGAGCAGTGTCTCTGTGAGTACTGTCAGCATGGGTTTTTACCGTGAGCACTGTCACCATGAGCACTGTCACCATTTTTCAGTGCCACCGTGTGCACTACCACCATGTGCACTCTCACCATGGGCACTATCACCGATAACACTGTCACCATAAGTACTGTCTGCATGGGCACTGTCACCAAGGGCACGGCCAACATGTGACCTGTAACCATTGTCAGTGTCACTGTGAGAAGTGTCACCATGGGAATTAACAACATAGGCACTCTCATCATGAGCACTGTCACCATGAGCACTGACACCACGAGCACTGTCACCCAGGGCAGTGCCACCATGAGCACTATCACCACAACTGTTGCTATGAGAATTGTAACCATGGGCAATTTCTCAATGAGTAATGTCACCATGTGTATTTTCACCTTGGGCACTCTCAAAGTAAACAGTATTACCATGAGCACTTTCACTGTGAACACTGTCACCATGGGCACTGGCACAATGTGGTGTGTCACCATGAGCCATGTCACCATGGGCAATGTCACCGTGAGAAGTGTCACCATAGGCAATGTCACCATGGGCAATGTCACCATGGGAACTGCCATTTTGAGCACTGTCACCATGGGTACTGCAACCTTGAGTACTGTCACCATCAGTAATTTAACCATTGGCAGTATGACCATGTGCACTGTCACCATGGGCACTATCACCATGACAACTCTCAGCGTGAGCACTGTCACTGTTGGAAATGGCATTGTGTGCAATTCCACCATGGGCAATGTCACCATGGACATTATCACTGTGAGCACTGTCAATATGAGCACGTCAACATGAGCCCTGTCACCATGGGCAATGTCACTGTGAGAAGTGTCACTATAGGCAATGTCACCGTGGGCACTATCACCATGGTCACTGCCACCACTGTCACTGTCATTTTGAGCACTGTCACCATGGGTACTGCAACCATGAGCGCTGTCACCATGAGCACTGTCACCATTGCAAGTATCACCATGTGCACTGTCACCATGGGCACTATCACAATGAGAACTGTCAGCATGGGCACTGTCCCTCTTGGCAATGTCACAATGGGCACTATCACTTTGAGCACTGTCAACATGAGCACGTCACCATGGGCACTGTCAACATGGGTACTATCTCGAAGGTCAATGTCACCATGAGCATTGTCAGGATGGGCAACTTCACCGTGAGCACTGTCACCAATGGCACTATCACCATGAGCAATGTCACTGTGGGCCGTGTCACCAGGGGCACTATCACCATGGTTAATGTTATCATTGGCAATTTCCCCGTGAGCACTGTCACCCTGGGCACTGTCATCATGGGCACGGTCACCGTGAGCACTATCTCCATGAGCACAGCCACTGTGAACACCATCACCATAATCACTGGCCTCATCGGTACTGTCACCATGAGCACTGCCACAATGAGCACTGTCAGCATGGGCACATCCCCCATGAGCACTGTCACTATGAGAACTGCTACCATGGGTATTTTCACCATGTGTACTGTCACCCTGTGTATTCTCACCATTTGCACTGTCACCATGAGGACTATTACCGTGAGCGCTATCACCGTGAGATCTCTCACCATGGTCACTGTCACCATGGCACCTTGCACAATGCGTGCTGTCAACATGAGTGCTGGCACCATTGGCACTATCACTGTGAGCATTCTCACTGTGGTCAGTGTCACCATGGGCACTCTCACCATGAGCACTGTCACCATAGGCAATGTCACCATGGTCAGTGTCACCATGAGCACTGTCAACATGGGCACTCATACAGTGGGCACTGTCACTGTGAGCACTGTCACCTTGGGTACTGCCACCATGAGCGCTGTCACCATGAGCACTGTCACCATTGTGAGTATCACAATGTGCACTGTCACCATGGGCACTGGCACAATGTCGTGTGTCACCTTGAGCAATGTCACCATGGGAAATGTCACCGTGAGATGTGTCACCATAGGCAATGTCACCATGGGCAATGTCACCATGGGAAATGCCATTTTGCACACTGTCACCATGGGTACTGCAACCATGAGTACTGTCACCATTGGCAGTATGACCATGTGCACTGTCACCATGGGCACTATCACCATGACAACCCTCAGCGTGAGCACTGTCACTGTGGGAACTGGCATTGTGTGCAATTCCACCATGGGCAATGTCACCATGGGCACTATCACTGTGAGCACTGTCAATATAAGCACGTCAACATGAGCCCTGTCACCATGGGCAATGTCACCGTGAGAAGTGTCACTATAGGCGATGTCACCGTGGGCACTGTCACCATGGTCACTGCCACCACTGTCACTGTCATTTTGAGCACTGTCACCATGGGTATTGCAACCATGAGCACTGTCACCATGAGCACTGTCACCATTGCGATTATCACCATGTGTACTGTCACCATGGGCACTATCACAATGAGAACTGTCAGCGTGGGCACTGTCACTGTTGGCAAGGGCACCGTGGGCACTTCCACCATGGGCAATGTCACCATGGGCACTATCACTTTGAGCACTGTCAACATGAGCACGTCACCATGGGCACTGTCAACATGGGTACTATCTCGAAGGTCAATGTCACCATGAGCATTGTCAGGATGGGCAACTTCACCGTGAGCACTGTCACCAATGGCACTATCACCATGAGTAATGTCACTGTGGGCCGTGTCACCAGGGGCACTATCACCATGGTTAATGTTATCATTGGCACTTTCCCCGTGAGCACTGTCACCCTGGGCACTGTCATCATGGGCACGGTCACCGTGAGCACTATCTCCATGAGCACAGCCACTGTGAACACCATCACCATAATCACTGGCCTCATCGGTACTGTCACCATGAGCACTGCCACAATGAGCACTGTCAGCATGGGCACTTCCCCAGTGAGCACTGTCACTATGAGAACTGCTAGCATGGGTATTTTCACCATGAGTACTGTCACCCTCTGTATTGTCACCATTTGCACTGTCACCATCAGGACTATTACTGTGAGTGCTATCACCGTGAGATCTCTCACCATGGTCACTGTCACCATGGCACCTTACACAATGCGTGCTGTCAACATGAGTGCTGTCACCATTGGCACTCTCACCGTGAGCATTCTCACTGTGGTCAGAGTCAACATGGGCTCTGTCACCATGAGCACTGTCACCATAGGCAATGTCACCGTGGTCAGTGTCACCATGAGCAATGTCTCCATGGGCACTCCTACAGTGGGCACTGTCACTGTGCGAACTGTCACCATGGTTACTGCCACTATGAGCAGTGTCTCTGTGAGTACTGTCAGCATGGGTTTTTACCGTGAGCACTGTCACCAGGAGCCCTGTCACCATTTTCCAGTGCCACCATGTGCACTACCACCATGTGCACTCTCACCATGGGCACTATCACCGATAACACTGTCACCATAAGTACTGTCTGCATGGGCACTGTCACCAAGGGCACGGCCAACATGTGACCTGTAACCATTGTCAGTGTCACTGTGAGAAGTGTCACCATGGGAATTAACAACATAGGCACTCTCATCATGAGCACTGTCACCATGAGCACTGACACCACGAGCACTGTCAGCCAGGGCAGTGCCACCATGAGCACTGTCACCATAACTGTTGCTATGAGAATTGTAACCATGGGCAATTTCTCAATGAGTAATGTCACCATGTGTATTTTCACCTTGGGCACTCTCAAAGTAAACAGTATTACCATGAGCACTTTCACTGTGAACACTGTCACCATGGGCACTGGCACAATGTGGTGTGTCACCATGAGCCATGTCACCATGGGCAATGTCACCGTGAGAAGTGTCACCATAGGCAATGTCACCATGGGCAATGTCACCATGGGAACTGCCATTTTGAGCACTGTCACCATGGGTACTGCAACCATGAGTACTGTCAGCATGAGTAATTTAACCATTGGCAGTATGACCATGTGCACTGTCACCATGGGCACTATCACCATGACAACTCTCAGCGTGAGCACTGTCACTGTTGGAAATGGCATTGTGTGCAATTCCACCATGGGCAATGTCACCATGGACATTATCGCTGTGAGCACTGTCAATATGAGCACGTCAACATGAGCCCTGTCACCATGGGCAATGTCACTGTGAGAAGTGTCACTATAGGCAAAGTCACCGTGGGCACTGTCACCATGGTCACTGCCACCACTGTCACTGTCATTTTGAGCACTGTCACCATGGGTACTGCAACCATGAGCGCTGTCACCATGAGCACTGTCACCATTGCAAGTATCACCATGTGCACTGTCACCATGGGCACTATCACAATGAGAACTGTCAGCATGGGCACTGTCACTCTTGGCAATGTCACCATGGGCACTATCACTTTGAGCACTGTCAACATGAGCACGTCACCATGGGCACTGTCAACATGGGTACTATCTCGAAGGTCAATGTCACCATGAGCATTGTCAGGATGGGCAACTTCACCGTGAGCACTGTCACCAATGGCACTATCACCATGAGTAATGTCACTGTGGGCCGTGTCACCAGGGGCACTATCACCATGGTTAATGTTATCATTGGCAATTTCCCCGTGAGCACTGTCACCCTGGGCACTGTCATCATGGGCACGGTCACCGTGAGCACTATCATCATGAGCACAGCCACTGTGAACACCATCACCATAATCACTGGCCTCATCGGTACTGTCACCATGAGCACTGCCACAATGAGCACTGTCAGCATGGGCACATCCCCCATGAGCACTGTCACTATGAGAACTGCTACCATGGGTATTTTCACCATGTGTACTGTCACCCTGTGTATTGTCACCATTTGCACTGTCACCATGAGGACTATTACCGTGAGCGCTATCACCGTGAGATCTCTCACCATGGTCACTGTCACCATGGCACCTTGCACAATGGGGGCTGTCAACATGAGTGCTGGCACCATTGGCACTATCACTGTGAGCATTCTCACTGTGGTCAGTGTCACCATGGGCACTGTCACCATGAGCAATGTCACCATAGGCAATGTCACCATGGTCAGTGTCACCATGAGCACTGTCAACATGGGCACTCATACAGTGGGCACTGTCACTGTGAGCACTGTCACCTTGGGTACTGCCACCATGAGCGCTGTCACCATGAGCACTGTCACCATTATGAGTATCACAATGTGCACTGTCACCATGGGCACTGGCACAATGTCGTGTGTCACCTTGAGCAATGTCACCATGGGAAATGTCACCGTGAGATGTGTCACCATAGGCAATGTCACCATGGGCAATGTCACCATGGGAAATGCCATTTTGCACACTGTCACCATGGGTACTGCAACCATGAGTACTGTCACCATTGGCAGTATGACCATGTGCACTGTCACCAAGGGCACTATCACCATGACAAACCTCAGCGTGAGCACTGTCACTGTGGGAACTGGCATTGTGTGCAATTCCACCATGGGCAATGTCACCATGGGCACTATCACTGTGAGCACTGTCAATATAAGCACGTCAACATGAGCCCTGTCACCATGGGCAATGTCACCGTGAGAAGTGTCACTATAGGTGATGTCACCGTGGGCACTGTCACCATGGTCACTGCCACCACTGTCACTGTCATTTTGAGCACTGTCACCATGGGTATTGCAACCATGAGCACTGTCACCATGAGCACTGTCACCATTGCGATTATCACCATGTGTACTGTCACCATGGGCACTATCACAATGAGAACTGTCAGCGTGGGCACTGTCACTGTTGGCAAGGGCACCGTGGGCACTTCCACCATGGGCAATGTCACCATGGGCACTATCACTTTGAGCACTGTCAACATGAGCACGTCACCATGGGCACTGTCAACATGGGTACTATCTCGAAGGTCAATGTCACCATGAGCAATGTCAGGATGGGCAACTTCACCGTGAGCACTGTCACCAATGGCACTATCACCATGAGTAATGTCACTGTGGGCCGTGTCACCAGGGGCACTATCACCATGGTTAATGTTATCATTGGCACTTTCCCCGTGAGCACTGTCACCCTGGGCACTGTCATCATGGGCACGGTCACCGTGAGCACTATCTCCATGAGCACAGCCACTGTGAACACCATCACCATAATCACTGGCCTCATCGGTACTGTCACCATGAGCACTGCCACAATGAGCACTGTCAGCATGGGCACTTCCCCCATGAGCACTGTCACTATGAGAACTGCTAGCATGGGTATTTTCACCATGAGTACTGTCACCCTCTGTATTGTCACCATTTGCACTGTCACCATCAGGACTATTACCGTGAGTGCTATCACCGTGAGATCTCTCACCATGGTCACTGTCACCATGGCACCTTGCACAATGCGTGCTGTCAACATGAGTGCTGTCACCATTGGCACTATCACCGTGAGCATTCTCACTGTGGTCAGAGTCAACATGGGCTCTGTCACCATGAGCACTGTCACCATAGGCAATGTCACCGTGGTCAGTGTCACCATGAGCAATGTCTCCATGGGTACTCCTACAGTGGGCACTGTCACTGTGCGAACTGTCACCATGGTTACTGCCACTATGAGCAGTGTCTCTGTGAGTACTGTCAGCATGGGTTTTTACCGTGAGCACTGTCACCATGAGCCCTGTCACCATTTTTCAGTGCCACCATGTGCACTACCACCATGTGCACTCTCACCATGGGCACTATCACCGATAACACTGTCACCATAAGTACTGTCTGCATGGGCACTCTCACCAAGGGCACGGCCAACATGTGACCTGTAACCATTGTCAGTGTCACTGTGAGAAGTGTCACCATGGGAATTAACAACATAGGCACTCTCATCATGAGCACTGTCACCATGAGCACTGACACCACGAGCACTGTCACCCAGGGCAGTGCCACCATGAGCACTGTCACCACAACTGTTGCTATGAGAATTGTAACCATGGGCAATTTCTCAATGAGTAATGTCACCATGTGTATTTTCACCTTGGGCACTCTCAAAGTAAACAGTATTACCATGAGCACTTTCACTGTGAACACTGTCACCATGGGCACTGGCACAATGTGGTGTGTCACCATGAGCCATGTCACCATGGGAAATGTCACCGTGAGAAGTGTCACCATAGGCAATGTCACCATGGGCAATGTCACCATGGGAACTACCATTTTGAGCACTGTCACCATGGGTACTACAACCATGAGTACTGTCACCATGAGTAATTTATCCATTGGCAGTATGACCATGTGCACTATCACCATGGGCACTATCACCATGACAACTCTCAGCGTGAGCACTGTCACTGTTGGAAATGGCATTGTGTGCAATTCCACCATGGGCAATGTCACCATGGACATTATCGCTGTGAGCACTGTCAATATGAGCACGTCAACATGAGCCCTGTCACCATGGGCAATGTCACTGTGAGAAGTGTCACTATAGGCAATGTCACCGTGGGCACTGTCACCATGGTCACTGCCACCACTGTCACTGTCATTTTGAGCACTGTCACCATGGGTACCGCAACCATGAGTGCTGTCACCATGAGCACTGTCACCATTGCAAGTATCACCATGTGCACTGTCACCATGGGCACTATCACAATGAGAACTGTCAGCATGGGCACTGTCACTCTTGGCAATGTCACCATGGGCACTATCACTTTGAGCACTGTCAACATGAGCACGTCACCATGGGCACTGTCAACATGGGTACTATCTCGAAGGTCAATGTCACCATGAGCATTGTCAGGATGGGCAACTTCACCGTGAGCACTGTCACCAATGGCACTATCACCATGAGCAATGTCACTGTGGGCCGTGTCACCAGGGGCACTATCACCATGGTTAATGTTATCATTGGCAATTTCCCCGTGAGCACTGTCACCCTGGGCACTGTCATCATGGGCACGGTCACCGTGAGCACTATCTCCATGAGCACAGCCACTGTGAACACCATCACCATAATCACTGGCCTCATCGGTACTGTCACCATGAGCACTGCCACAATGAGCACTGTCAGCATGGGCACATCCCCCATGAGCACTGTCACTATGAGAACTGCTACCATGGGTATTTTCACCATGTGTACTGTCACCCTGTGTATTGTCACCATTTGCACTGTCACCATGAGGACTATTACCGTGAGCACTATCACCGTGAGATCTCTCACCATGGTCACTGTCACCATGGCACCTTGCACAATGTGTGCTGTCAACATGAGTGCTGGCACCATTGGCACTATCACTGTGAGCATTCTCACTGTGGTCAGTGTAACCATGGGCACTCTCACCATGAGCACTGTCACCATAGGCAATGTCACCATGGTCAGTGTCACCATGAGCACTGTCAACATGGGCACTCATACAGTGGGCACTGTCACTGTGAGCACTGTCACGTTGGGTACTGCCACCATGAGCGCTGTCACCATGAGCACTGTCACCATTGTGAGTATCACAATGTGCACTGTCACCATGGGCACTGGCACAATGTCGTGTGTCACCTTGAGCAATGTCACCATGGGAAATGTCACCGTGAGATGTGTCACCATAGGCAATGTCACCATGGGCAATGTCACCATGGGAAATGCCATTTTGCACACTGTCACCATGGGTACTGCAACCATGAGTACTGTCACCATTGGCAGTATGACCATGTGCACTGTCACCATGGGCACTATCACCATGACAACTCTGAGCGTGAGCACTGTCACTGTGGGAACTGGCATTGTGTGCAATTCCACCATGGGCAATGTCACCATGGGCACTATCACTGTGAGCACTGTCAATATGAGCACGTCAACATGAGCCCTGTCACCATTGGCAATGTCACCGTGAGAAGTGTCACTATAGGCAATGTCACCATGGGCACTGTCCCCATGGTCACTGCCACCACTGTCACTGTCATTTTGAGCAGTCACCATGGGTACTAAAACCATGAGCGCTGTCACCATGAGCACTGTCACCATTGCAAGTATCACCATGTGCACTGTCACCATGGGAACTATCACAATGAGAACTGTCAGCATGGGCACTGTCACTCTTGGCAATGTCACCATGGGCACTATCACTTTGAGCACTGTCAACATGAGCACATCACCATGGGCACTGTCAACATGGGTACTATCTCGAAGGTCAATGTCACCATGAGCATTGTCAGGATGGGCAACTTCACCGTGAGCACTGTCACCAATGGCACTATCACCATGAGTAATGTCACTGTGGGCCGTGTCACCAGGGGCACTATCACCATGGTTAATGTTATCATTGGCACATTCCCCGTGAGCACTGTCACCCTGGGCACTGTCATCATGGACACGGTCACCGTGAGCACTATCTCCATGAGCACAGCCACTGTGAACACCATCACCATAATCACTGGCCTCATCGGTACTGTCACCATGAGCACTGCCACAATGAGCACTGTCAGCATGGGTACTTCCCCCATGAGCACTGTCACTATGAGAACTGCTAGCATGGGTATTTTCACCATGAGTACTGTCACCCTCTGTATTGTCACCATTTGCACTGTCACCATCAGGACTATTACCGTGAGTGCTATCACCGTGAGATCTCTCACCATGGTCACTGTCACCATGGCACCTTGCACAATGCGTGCTGTCAACATGAGTGCTGTCACCATTGGCACTCTCACCGTGAGCATTCTCACTGTGGTCAGAGTCAACATGGGCTCTGTCACCATGAGCACTGTCACCATAGGCAATGTCACCGTGGTCAGTGTCACCATGAGCAATGTCTCCATGGGTACTCCTACAGTGGGCACTGTCACTGTGCGAACTGTCACCATGGTTACTGCCACTATGAGCAGTGTCTCTGTGAGTACTGTCAGCATGGGTTTTTACCGTGAGCACTGTCACCATGAGCCCTGTCACCATTTTCCAGTGCCACCATGTGCACTACCACCATGTGCACTCTCACCATGGGCACTATCACCGATAACACTGTCACCATAAGTACTGTCTGCATGGGCACTGTCACCAGGGGCACGGCCAACATGTGACCTGTAACCATTGTCAGTGTCACTGTGAGAAGTGTCACCATGGGAATTAACAACATAGGCACTCTCATCATGAGCACTGTCACCATGAGCACTGACACCACGAGCACTGTCACCCAGGGCAGTGCCACCATGAGCACTGTCACCACAACTGTTGCTATGAGAATTGTAACCATGGGCAATTTCTCAATGAGTAATGTCACCATGTGTATTTTCACCTTGGGCACTCTCAAAGTAAACAGTATTACCATGAGCACTTTCACTGTGAACACTGTCACCATGGGCACTGGCACAATGTGGTGTGTCACCATGAGCCATGTCACCATGGGAAATGTCACCGTGAGAAGTGTCACCATAGGCAATGTCACCATGGGCAATGTCACCATGGGAACTACCATTTTGAGCACTGTCACCATGGGTACTACAACCATGAGTACTGTCACCATGAGTAATTTAACCATTGGCAGTATGACCATGTGCACTGTCACCATGGGCACTATCACCATGACAACTCTCAGCGTGAGCACTGTCACTGTTGGAAATGGCATTGTGTGCAATTCCACCATGGGCAATGTCACCATGGACATTATCGCTGTGAGCACTGTCAATATGAGCACGTCAACATGAGCCCTGTCACCATGGGCAATGTCACTGTGAGAAGTGTCACTATAGGCAATGTCACCGTGGGCACTGTCACCATGGTCACTGCCACCACTCTCACTGTCATTTTGAGCACTGTCACCATGGGTACTGCAACCATGAGTGCTGTCACCATGAGCACTGTCACCATTGCAAGTATCACCATGTGCACTGTCACCATGGGCACTATCACAATGAGAACTGTCAGCATGGGCACTGTCACTCTTGGCAATGTCACCATGGGCACTATCACTTTGAGCACTGTCAACATGAGCACGTCACCATGGGCACTGTCAACATGGGTACTATCTCGAAGGTCAATGTCACCATGAGCATTGTCAGGATGGGCAACTTCACCGTGAGCACTGTCACCAATGGCACTATCACCATGAGTAATGTCACTGTGGGCCGTGTCACCAGGGGCACTATCACCATGGTTTATGTTATCATTGGCAATTTCCCCGTGAGCACTGTCACCCTGGGCACTGTCATCATGGGCACGGTCACCGTGAGCACTATCTCCATGAGCACAGCCACTGGGAACACCATCACCATAATCACTGGCCTCATCGGTACTGTCACCATGAGCACTGCCACAATGAGCACTGTCAGCATGGGCACATCCCCCATGAGCACTGTCACTATGAGAACTGCTACCATGGGTATTTTCACCATGTGTACTGTCACCCTGTGTATTGTCACCATTTGCACTGTCACCATGAGGACTATTACCGTGAGCGCTATCACCGTGAGATCTCTCACCATGGTCACTGTCACCATGGCACCTTGCACAATGGGGGCTGTCAACATGAGTGCTGGCACCATTGGCACTATCACTGTGAGCATTCTCACTGTGGTCAGTGTCACCATGGGCACTGTCACCATGAGCACTGTCACCATAGGCAATGTCACCATGGTCAGTGTCACCATGAGCACTGTCAACATGGGCACTCATACAGTGGGCACTGTCACTGTGAGCACTGTCACCTTGGGTACTGCCACCATGAGCGCTGTCACCATGAGCACTGTCACCATTATGAGTATCACAATGTGCACTGTCACCATGGGCACTGGCACAATGTCGTGTGTCACCTTGAGCAATGTCACCATGGGAAATGTCACCGTGAGATGTGTCACCATAGGCAATGTCACCATGGGCAATGTCACCATGGGAAATGCCATTTTGCACACTGTCACCATGGGTACTGCAACCATGAGTACTGTCACCATTGGCAGTATGACCATGTGCACTGTCACCAAGGGCACTATCACCATGACAAACCTCAGCGTGAGCACTGTCACTGTGGGAACTGGCATTGTGTGCAATTCCACCATGGGCAATGTCACCATGGGCACTATCACTGTGAGCACTGTCAATATAAGCACGTCAACATGAGCCCTGTCACCATGGGCAATGTCACCGTGAGAAGTGTCACTATAGGTGATGTCACCGTGGGCACTGTCACCATGGTCACTGCCACCACTGTCACTGTCATTTTGAGCACTGTCACCATGGGTATTGCAACCATGAGCACTGTCACCATGAGCACTGTCACCATTGCGATTATCACCATGTGTACTGTCACCATGGGCACTATCACAATGAGAACTGTCAGCGTGGGCACTGTCACTGTTGGCAAGGGCACCGTGGGCACTTCCACCATGGGCAATGTCACCATGGGCACTATCACTTTGAGCACTGTCAACATGAGCACGTCACCATGGGCACTGTCAACATGGGTACTATCTCGAAGGTCAATGTCACCATGAGCAATGTCAGGATGGGCAACTTCACCGTGAGCACTGTCACCAATGGCACTATCACCATGAGTAATGTCACTGTGGGCCGTGTCACCAGGGGCACTATCACCATGGTTAATGTTATCATTGGCACTTTCCCCGTGAGCACTGTCACCCTGGGCACTGTCATCATGGGCACGGTCACCGTGAGCACTATCTCCATGAGCACAGCCACTGTGAACACCATCACCATAATCACTGGCCTCATCGGTACTGTCACCATGAGCACTGCCACAATGAGCACTGTCAGCATGGGCACTTCCCCCATGAGCACTGTCACTATGAGAACTGCTAGCATGGGTATTTTCACCATGAGTACTGTCACCCTCTGTATTGTCACCATTTGCACTGTCACCATCAGGACTATTACCGTGAGTGCTATCACCGTGAGATCTCTCACCATGGTCACTGTCACCATGGCACCTTGCACAATGCGTGCTGTCAACATGAGTGCTGTCACCATTGGCACTATCACCGTGAGCATTCTCACTGTGGTCAGAGTCAACATGGGCTCTGTCACCATGAGCACTGTCACCATAGGCAATGTCACCGTGGTCAGTGTCACCATGAGCAATGTCTCCATGGGTACTCCTACAGTGGGCACTGTCACTGTGCGAACTGTCACCATGGTTACTGCCACTATGAGCAGTGTCTCTGTGAGTACTGTCAGCATGGGTTTTTACCGTGAGCACTGTCACCATGAGCCCTGTCACCATTTTTCAGTGCCACCATGTGCACTACCACCATGTGCACTCTCACCATGGGCACTATCACCGATAACACTGTCACCATAAGTACTGTCTGCATGGGCACTGTCACCAAGGGCACGGCCAACATGTGACCTGTAACCATTGTCAGTGTCACTGTGAGAAGTGTCACCATGGGAATTAACAACATAGGCACTCTCATCATGAGCACTGTCACCATGAGCACTGACACCACGAGCACTGTCACCCAGGGCAGTGCCACCATGAGCACTGTCACCACAACTGTTGCTATGAGAATTGTAACCATGGGCAATTTCTCAATGAGTAATGTCACCATGTGTATTTTCACCTTGGGCACTCTCAAAGTAAACAGTATTACCATGAGCACTTTCACTGTGAACACTGTCACCATGGGCACTGGCACAATGTGGTGTGTCACCATGAGCCATGTCACCATGGGAAATGTCACCGTGAGAAGTGTCACCATAGGCAATGTCACCATGGGCAATGTCACCATGGGAACTACCATTTTGAGCACTGTCACCATGGGTACTACAACCATGAGTACTGTCACCATGAGTAATTTATCCATTGGCAGTATGACCATGTGCACTATCACCATGGGCACTATCACCATGACAACTCTCAGCGTGAGCACTGTCACTGTTGGAAATGGCATTGTGTGCAATTCCACCATGGGCAATGTCACCATGGACATTATCGCTGTGAGCACTGTCAATATGAGCACGTCAACATGAGCCCTGTCACCATGGGCAATGTCACTGTGAGAAGTGTCACTATAGGCAATGTCACCGTGGGCACTGTCACCATGGTCACTGCCACCACTGTCACTGTCATTTTGAGCACTGTCACCATGGGTACTGCAACCATGAGTGCTGTCACCATGAGCACTGTCACCATTGCAAGTATCACCATGTGCACTGTCACCATGGGCACTATCACAATGAGAACTGTCAGCATGGGCACTGTCACTCTTGGCAATGTCACCATGGGCACTATCACTTTGAGCACTGTCAACATGAGCACGTCACCATGGGCACTGTCAACATGGGTACTATCTCGAAGGTCAATGTCACCATGAGCATTGTCAGGATGGGCAACTTCACCGTGAGCACTGTCACCAATGGCACTATCACCATGAGCAATGTCACTGTGGGCCGTGTCACCAGGGGCACTATCACCATGGTTAATGTTATCATTGGCAATTTCCCCGTGAGCACTGTCACCCTGGGCACTGTCATCATGGGCACGGTCACCGTGAGCACTATCTCCATGAGCACAGCCACTGTGAACACCATCACCATAATCACTGGCCTCATCGGTACTGTCACCATGAGCACTGCCACAATGAGCACTGTCAGCATGGGCACATCCCCCATGAGCACTGTCACTATGAGAACTGCTACCATGGGTATTTTCACCATGTGTACTGTCACCCTGTGTATTGTCACCATTTGCACTGTCACCATGAGGACTATTACCGTGAGCACTATCACCGTGAGATCTCTCACCATGGTCACTGTCACCATGGCACCTTGCACAATGTGTGCTGTCAACATGAGTGCTGGCACCATTGGCACTATCACTGTGAGCATTCTCACTGTGGTCAGTGTCACCATGGGCACTCTCACCATGAGCACTGTCACCATAGGCAATGTCACCATGGTCAGTGTCACCATGAGCACTGTCAACATGGGCACTCATACAGTGGGCACTGTCACTGTGAGCACTGTCACGTTGGGTACTGCAACCATGAGCACTGTCACCATGAGCACTGTCACCATTGCGATTATCACCATGTGTACTGTCACCATGGGCACTATCACAATGAGAACTGTCAGCGTGGGCACTGTCACTGTTGGCAAGGGCACCGTGGGCACTTCCACCATGGGCAATGTCACCATGGGCACTATCACTTTGAGCACTGTCAACATGAGCACGTCACCATGGGCACTGTCAACATGGGTACTATCTCGAAGGTCAATGTCACCATGAGCATTGTCAGGATGGGCAACTTCACCGTGAGCACTGTCACCAATGGCACTATCACCATGAGTAATGTCACTGTGGGCCGTGTCACCAGTGGCACTATCACCATGGTTAATGTTATCATTGGCACTTTCCCCGTGAGCACTGTCACCCTGGGCACTGTCATCATGGGCACGGTCACCGTGAGCACTATCTCCATGAGCACAGCCACTGTGAACACCATCACCATAATCACTGGCCTCATCGGTACTGTCACCATGAGCACTGCCACAATGAGCACTGTCAGCATGGGTACTTCCCCCATGAGCACTGTCACTATGAGAACTGCTAGCATGGGTATTTTCACCATGAGTACTGTCACCCTCTGTATTGTCACCATTTGCACTGTCACCATCAGGACTATTACCGTGAGTGCTATCACCGTGAGATCTCTCACCATGGTCACTGTCACCATGGCACCTTGCACAATGCGTGCTGTCAACATGAGTGCTGTCACCATTGGCACTATCACCGTGAGCATTCTCACTGTGGTCAGAGTCAACATGGGCTCTGTCACCATGAGCACTGTCACCATAGGCAATGTCACCGTGGTCAGTGTCACCATGAGCAATGTCTCCATGGGCACTCCTACAGTGGGCACTGTCACTGTGCGAACTGTCACCATGGTTACTGCCACTATGAGCAGTGTCTCTGTGAGTACTGTCAGCATGGGTTTTTACCGTGAGCACTGTCACCATGAGCCCTGTCACCATTTTTCAGTGCCACCGTGTGCACTACCACCATGTGCACTCTCACCATGGGCACTATCACCGATAACACTGTCACCATAAGTACTGTCTGCATGGGCACTGTCACCAAGGGCACGGCCAACATGTGACCTGTAACCATTGTCAGTGTCACTGTGAGAAGTGTCACCATGGGAATTAACAACATAGGCACTCTCATCATGAGCACTGTCACCATGAGCACTGACACCACGAGCACTGTCACCCAGGGCAGTGCCACCATGAGCACTGTCACCACAACTGTTGCTATGAGAATTGTAACCATGGGCAATTTCTCAATGAGTAATGTCACCATGTGTATTTTCACCTTGGGCACTCTCAAAGTAAACAGTATTACCATGAGCACTTTCACTGTGAACACTGTCACCATGGGCACTGGCACAATGTGGTGTGTCACCATGAGCCATGTCACCATGGGAAATGTCACCGTGAGAAGTGTCACCATAGGCAATGTCACCATGGGCAATGTCACCATGGGAACTGCCATTTTGAGCACTGTCACCATGGGTACTGCAACCATGAGTACTGTCAGCATGAGTAATTTAACCATTGGCAGTATGACCATGTGCACTGTCACCATGGGCACTATCACCATGACAACTCTCAGCGTGAGCACTGTCACTGTTGGAAATGGCATTGTGTGCAATTCCACCATGGGCAATGTCACCATGGACATTATCGCTGTGAGCACTGTCAATATGAGCACGTCAACATGAGCCCTGTCACCATGGGCAATGTCACTGTGAGAAGTGTCACTATAGGCAAAGTCACCGTGGGCACTGTCACCATGGTCACTGCCACCACTGTCACTGTCATTTTGAGCACTGTCACCATGGGTACTGCAACCATGAGCGCTGTCACCATGAGCACTGTCACCATTGCAAGTATCACCATGTGCACTGTCACCATGGGCACTCTCACAATGAGAACTGTCAGCATGGGCACTGTCACTCTTGCCAATGTCACCATGGGCACTATCACTTTGAGCACTGTCAACATGAGCACGTCACCATGGGCACTGTCAACATGGGTACTATCTCGAAGGTCAATGTCACCATGAGCATTGTCAGGATGGGCAACTTCACCGTGAGCACTGTCACCAATGGCACTATCACCATGAGCAATGTCACTGTGGGCCGTGTCACCAGGGGCACTATTACCATGGTTAATGTTATCATTGGCACTTTCCCCGTGAGCACTGTCACCCTGGGCACTGTCATCATGGGCACGGTCACCGTGAGCACTCTCTCCATGAGCACAGACACTGTGAACACCATCACCATAATCACTGGCCTCATCGGTACTGTCACCATGAGCACTGCCACAATGAGCACTGTCAGCATGGGCACATCCCCCATGAGCACTGTCACTATGAGAACTGCTAGCATGGGTATTTTCACCATGAGTACTGTCACCCTCTGTATTGTCACCATTTGCACTGTCACCATCAGGACTATTACCGTGTTTGCTATCACCGTGAGATCTCCCACCATGGTCACTGTCACCATGGCACCTTGCACAATGCGTGCTGTCAACATGAGTGCTGTCACCATTGGCACTATCACCGTGAGCATTCTCACTGTGGTCAGAGTCAACATGGGCTCTGTCACCATGAGCACTGTCACCATAGGCAATGTCACCGTGGTCAGTGTCACCATGAGCAATGTCTCCATGGGCACTCCTACAGTGGGCACTGTCACTGTGCGAACTGTCACCATGGTTACTGCCACTATGAGCAGTGTCTCTGTGCGTACTGTCAGCATGGGTTTATACCGTGAGCACTGTCACCATGAGCCCTGTCACCATTTTTCAGTGCCACCATGTGCACTACCACCATGTGCACTCTCACCATGGGCACTATCACCGATAACACTGTCACCATAAGTACTGTCTGCATGGGCACTGTCACCAGGGGCACGGCCAACATGTGACCTGTAACCATTGTCAGTGTCACTGTGAGAAGTGTCACCATGGGAATTAACAACATAGGCACTCTCATCATGAGCACTGTCACCATGAGCACTGACACCACGAGCACTGTCACCCAGGGCAGTGCCACCATGAGCACTGTCACCACAACTGTTGCTATGAGAATTGTAACCATGGGCAATTTCTCAATGAGTAATGTCACCATGTGTATTTTCACCTTGGGCACTCTCAAAGTAAACAGTATTACCATGAGCACTTTCACTGTGAACACTGTCACCATGGGCACTGGCACAATGTGGTGTGTCACCATGAGCCATGTCACCATGGGCAATGTCACCGTGAGAAGTGTCACCATAGGCAATGTCACCATGGGCAATGTCACCATGGGAACTGCCATTTTGAGCACTGTCACCATGGGTACTGCAACCATGAGTACTGTCACCATTGGCAGTATGACCATGTGCACTGTCACCATGGGCACTATCACCATGACAACTCTCAGCGTGAGCACTGTCACTGTAGGAACTGGCATTGTGTGCAATTCCACCATGGGCCATGTCACCATGGGCACTATCACTGTGAGCACTGTCAATATAAGCACGTCAACATGAGCCCTGTCACCATTGGCAATGTCACCGTGAGAAGTGTCACTATAGGCGATGTCACCGTGGGCACTGTCACCATGGTCACTGCCACCACTGTCACTGTCATTTTGAGCACTGTCACCATGGGTATTGCAACCATGAGCACTGTCACCATGAGCACTGTCACCATTGCGATTATCACCATGTGTACTGTCACCATGGGCACTATCACAATGAGAACTGTCAGCGTGGGCACTGTCACTGTTGGCAAGGGCACCGTGGGCACTTCCACCATGGGCAATGTCACCATGGGCACTATCACTGTGAGCACTGTCAACATGAGCACGTCACCATGGGCACTGTCAACATGGGTACTATCTCGAAGGGCAATGTCACCATGAGCATTGTCAGGAAGGGCAATTTCACCATGAGCACTGTCACCAAAGGCACTATCACCATGAGCAATGTCACTGTGGGCCGTGTCACCAGGGGCACTATCACCATGGTTAATGTTATCATTGGCACTTTCCCCGTGAGCACTGTCACCCTGGGCACTGTCATCATGGGCACGGTCACCGTGAGCACTATCTCCATGAGCACAGCCACTGTGAACACCATCACCATAATCACTGGCCTCATCGGTACTGTCACCATGAGCACTGCCACAATGAGCACTGTCATCATGGGCACTTCCCCCATGAGCACTGTCACTATGAGAACTGCTAGCATGGGTATTTTCACCATGAGTACTCTCACCCTCTGTATTGTCACCATTTGCACTGTCACCATCAGGACTATTACCGTGAGTGCTATCACCATGAGATCTCTCACCATGGTCACTGTCACCATGGCACCTTGCACAATGCGTGCTGTCAACATGAGTGCTGTCACCATTGGCACTATCACCGTGAGCATTCTCACTGTGGTCAGAGTCAACATGGGCTCTGTCACCATGAGCACTGTCACCATAGGCAATGTCACCGTGGTCAGTGTCACCATGAGCAATGTCTCCATGGGCACTCCTACAGTGGGCACTGTCACTGTGCGAACTGTCACCATGGTTACTGCCACTATGAGCAGTGTCTCTGTGAGTACTGTGAGCATGGGTTTTTACCGTGAGCACTGTCACCATGAGCCCTGTCACCATTTTTCAGTGCCACCATGTGCACTACCACCATGTGCACTCTCACCATGGGCACTATCACCGATAACACTGTCACCATAAGTACTGTCTGCATGGGCACTGTCACCAAGGGCACGGCCAACATGTGACCTGTAACCATTGTCAGTGTCACTGTGAGAAGTGTCACCATGGGAATTAACAACATAGGCACTCTCATCATGAGCACTGTCTCCATGAGCACTGACACCACGAGCACTGTCACCCAGGGCAGTGCCACCATGAGCACTGTCACCACAACTGTTGCTATGAGAATTGTAACCATGGGCAATTTCTCAATGAGTAATGTCACCATGTGTATTTTCACCTTGGGCACTCTCAAAGTAAACAGTATTACCATGAGCACTTTCACTGTGAACACTGTCACCATGGGCACTGGCACAATGTGGTGTGTCACCATGAGCCATGTCACCATGGGAAATGTCACCGTGAGAAGTGTCACCATAGGCAATGTCACCATGGGCAATGTCACCATGGGAACTGCCATTTTGAGCACTGTCACCATGGGTACTGCAACCATGAGTACTGTCAGCATGAGTAATTTAACCATTGGCAGTATGACCATGTGCACTGTCACCATGGGCACTATCACCATGACAACTCTCAGCGTGAGCACTGTCACTGTTGGAAATGGCATTGTGTGCAATTCCACCATGGGCAATGTCACCATGGACATTATCGCTGTGAGCACTGTCAATATGAGCACGTCAACATGAGCCCTGTCACCATGGGCAATGTCACTGTGAGAAGTGTCACTATAGGCAATGTCACCGTGGGCACTGTCACCATGGTCACTGCCACCACTGTCACTGTCATTTTGAGCACTGTCACCATGGGTACTGCAACCATGAGCGCTGTCACCATGAGCACTGTCACCATTGCAAGTATCACCATGTGCACTGTCACCATGGGCACTATCACAATGAGAACTGTCAGCATGGGCACTGTCACTCTTGGCAATGTCACCATGGGCACTATCACTTTGAGCACTGTCAACATGAGCACGTCACCATGGGCACTGTCAACATGGGTACTATCTCGAAGGTCAATGTCACCATGAGCATTGTCAGGATGGGCAACTTCACCGTGAGCACTGTCACCAATGGCACTATCACCATGAGCAATGTCACTGTGGGCCGTGTCACCAGGGGCACTATCACCATGGTTAATGTTATCATTGGCAATTTCCCCGTGAGCACTGTCACCCTGGGCACTGTCATCATGGGCACGGTCACCGTGAGCACTATCTCCATGAGCACAGCCACTGTGAACACCATCACCATAATCACTGGCCTCATCGGTACTGTCACCATGAGCACTGCCACAATGAGCACTGTCAGCATGGGCACATCCCCCATGAGCACTGTCACTATGAGAACTGCTACCATGGGTATTTTCACCATGTGTACTGTCACCCTGTGTATTCTCACCATTTGCACTGTCACCATGAGGACTATTACCGTGAGCGCTATCACCGTGAGATCTCTCACCATGGTCACTGTCACCATGGCACCTTGCACAATGCGTGCTGTCAACATGAGTGCTGGCACCATTGGCACTATCACTGTGAGCATTCTCACTCTGGTCAGTGTCACCATGGGCACTCTCACCATGAGCACTGTCACCATAGGCAATGTCACCATGGTCAGTGTCACCATGAGCACTGTCAACATGGGCACTCATACAGTGGGCACTGTCACTGTGAGCACTGTCACCTTGGGTACTGCCACCATGAGCGCTGTCACCATGAGCACTGTCACCATTGTGAGTATCACAATGTGCACTGTCACCATGGGCACTGGCACAATGTCGTGTGTCACCTTGAGCAATGTCACCATGGGAAATGTCACCGTGAGATGTGTCACCATAGGCAATGTCACCATGGGCAATGTCACCATGGGAAATGCCATTTTGCACACTGTCACCATGGGTACTGCAACCATGAGTACTGTCACCATTGGCAGTATGACCATGTGCACTGTCACCATGGGCACTATCACCATGACAACCCTCAGCGTGAGCACTGTCACTGTGGGAACTGGCATTGTGTGCAATTCCACCATGGGCAATGTCACCATGGGCACTATCACTGTGAGCACTGTCAATATAAGCACGTCAACATGAGCCCTGTCACCATGGGCAATGTCACCGTGAGAAGTGTCACTATAGGTGATGTCACCGTGGGCACTGTCACCATGGTCACTGCCACCACTGTCACTGTCATTTTGAGCACTGTCACCATGGGTATTGCAACCATGAGCACTGTCACCATGAGCACTGTCACCATTGCGATTATCACCATGTGTACTGTCACCATGGGCACTATCACAATGAGAACTGTCAGCGTGGGCACTGTCACTGTTGGCAAGGGCACCGTGGGCACTTCCACCATGGGCAATGTCACCATGGGCACTATCACTTTGAGCACTGTCAACATGAGCACGTCACCATGGGCACTGTCAACATGGGTACTATCTCGAAGGTCAATGTCACCATGAGCAATGTCAGGATGGGCAACTTCACCGTGAGCACTGTCACCAATGGCACTATCACCATGAGTAATGTCACTGTGGGCCGTGTCACCAGTGGCACTATCACCATGGTTAATGTTATCATTGGCACTTTCCCCGTGAGCACTGTCACCCTGGGCACTGTCATCATGGGCACGGTCACCGTGAGCACTATCTCCATGAGCACAGCCACTGTGAACACCATCACCATAATCACTGGCCTCATCGGTACTTTCACCATGAGCACTGCCACAATGAGCACTGTCAGCATGGGCACTTCCCCCATGAGCACTGTCACTATGAGAACTGCTAGCATTGGTATTTTCACCATGAGTAATGTCACCCTCTGTATTGTCACCATTTGCACTGTCACCATCAGGACTATTACCGTGAGTGCTATCACCGTGAGATCTCTCACCATGGTCACTGTCACCATGGCACCTTGCACAATGCGTGCTGTCAACATGAGTGCTGTCACCATTGGCACTATCACCGTGAGCATTCTCACTGTGGTCAGAGTCAACATGGGCTCTGTCACCATGAGCACTGTCACCATAGGCAATGTCACCGTGGTCAGTGTCACCATGAGCAATGTCTCCATGGGCACTCCTACAGTGGGCACTGTCACTGTGCGAACTGTCACCATGGTTACTGCCACTATGAGCAGTGTCTCTGTGAGTACTGTCAGCATGGGTTTTTACCGTGAGCACTGTCACCATGAGCCCTGTCACCATTTTTCAGTGCCACCATGTGCACTACCACCATGTGCACTCTCACCATGGGCACTATCACCGATAACACTGTCACCATAAGTACTGTCTGCATGGGCACTGTCACCAAGGGCACGGCCAACATGTGACCTGTAACCATTGTCAGTGTCACTGTGAGAAGTGTCACCATGGGAATTAACAACATAGGCACTCTCATCATGAGCACTGTCACCATGAGCACTGACACCACGAGCACTGTCACCCAGGGCAGTGCCACCATGAGCACTGTCACCACAACTGTTGCTATGAGAATTGTAACCATGGGCAATTTCTCAATGAGTAATGTCACCATGTGTATTTTCACCTTGGGCACTCTCAAAGTAAACAGTATTACCATGAGCACTTTCACTGTGAACACTGTCACCATGGGCACTGGCACAATGTGGTGTGTCACCATGAGCCATGTCACCATGGGAAATGTCACCGTGAGAAGTGTCACCATAGGCAATGTCACCACGGGCAATGTCACCATGGGAACTACCATTTTGAGCACTGTCACCATGGGTACTACAACCATGAGTACTGTCACCATGAGTAATTTAACCATTGGCAGTATGACCATGTGCACTGTCACCATGGGCACTATCACCATGACAACTCTCAGCGTGAGCACTGTCACTGTTGGAAATGGCATTGTGTGCAATTCCACCATGGGCAATGTCACCATGGACATTATCGCTGTGAGCACTGTCAATATGAGCACGTCAACATGAGCCCTGTCACCATGGGCAATGTCACTGTGAGAAGTGTCACTATAGGCAATGTCACCGTGGGCACTGTCACCATGGTCACTGCCACCACTGTCACTGTCATTTTGAGCACTGTCACCATGGGTACTGCAACCATGAGTGCTGTCACCATGAGCACTGTCACCATTGCAAGTATCACCATGTGCACTGTCACCATGGGCACTATCACAATGAGAACTGTCAGCATGGGCACTGTCACTCTTGGCAATGTCACCATGGGCACTATCACTTTGAGCACTGTCAACATGAGCACGTCACCATGGGCACTGTCAACATGGGTACTATCTCGAAGGTCAATGTCACCATGAGCATTGTCAGGATGGGCAACTTCACCGTGAGCACTGTCACCAATGGCACTATCACCATGAGCAATGTCACTGTGGGCCGTGTCACCAGGGGCACTATCACCATGGTTAATGTTATCATTGGCAATTTCCCCATGAGCACTGTCACCCTGGGCACTGTCATCATGGGCACGGTCACCGTGAGCACTATCTCCATGAGCACAGCCACTGTGAACACCATCACCATAATCACTGGCCTCATCGGTACTGTCACCATGAGCACTGCCACAATGAGCACTGTCAGCATGGGCACATCCCCCATGAGCACTGTCACTATGAGAACTGCTACCATGGGTATTTTCACCATGTGTACTGTCACCCTGTGTATTCTCACCATTTGCACTGTCACCATGAGGACTATTACCGTGAGCGCTATCACCATGAGATCTCTCACCATGGTCACTGTCACCATGGCACCTTGCACAATGCGTGCTGTCAACATGAGTGCTGGCACCATTGGCACTATCACTGTGAGCATTCTCACTGTGGTCAGTGTCACCATGGGCACTCTCACCATGAGCACTGTCACCTTAGGCAATGTCACCATGGTCAGTGTCACCATGAGCACTGTCAACATGGGCACTCATACAGTGGGCACTGTCACTGTGAGCACTGTCACCTTGGGTACTGCCACCATGAGCGCTGTCACCATGAGCACTGTCACCATTGTGAGTATCACAATGTGCACTGTCACCATGGGCACTGGCACAATGTCGTGTGTCACCTTGAGCAATGTCACCATGGGAAATGTCACCGTGAGATGTGTCACCATAGGCAATGTCACCATGGGCAATGTCACCATGGCAAATGCCATTTTGCACACTGTCACCATGGGTACTGCAACCATGAGTACTGTCACCATTGGCAGTATGACCATGTGCACTGTCACCATGGGCACTATCACCATGACAACCCTCAGCGTGAGCACTGTCACTGTGGGAACTGGCATTGTGTGCAATTCCACCATGGGCAATGTCACCATGGGCACTATCACTGTGAGCACTGTCAATATAAGCACGTCAACATGAGCCCTGTCACCATGGGCAATGTCACCGTGAGAAGTGTCACTATAGGCGATGTCACCGTGGGCACTGTCACCATGGTCACTGCCACCACTGTCACTGTCATTTTGAGCACTGTCACCATGGGTATTGCAACCATGAGCACTGTCACCATGAGCACTGTCACCATTGCGATTATCACCATGTGTACTGTCACCATGGGCACTATCACAATGAGAACTGTCAGCGTGGGCACTGTCACTGTTGGCAAGGGCACCGTGGGCACTTCCACCATGGGCAATGTCACCATGGGCACTATCACTTTGAGCACTGTCAACATGAGCACGTCACCATGGGCACTGTCAACATGGGTACTATCTCGAAGGTCAATGTCACCATGAGCATTGTCAGGATGGGCAACTTCACCGTGAGCACTGTCACCAATGGCACTATCACCATGAGTAATATCACTGTGGGCCGTGTCACCAGTGGCACTATCACCATGGTTAATGTTATCATTGGCACTTTCCCCGTGAGCACTGTCACCCTGGGCACTGTCATCATGGGCACGGTCACCGTGAGCACTATCTCCATGAGCACAGCCACTGTGAACACCATCACCATAATCACTGGCCTCATCGGTACTGTCACCATGAGCACTGCCACAATGAGCACTGTCAGCATGGGCACTTCCCCAGTGAGCACTGTCACTATGAGAACTGCTAGCATGGGTATTTTCACCATGAGTACTGTCACCCTCTATATTGTCACCATTTGCACTGTCACCATCAGGACTATTACCGTGAGTGCTATCACCGTGAGATCTCTCACCATGGTCACTGTCACCATGGCACCTTGCACAATGCGTGCTGTCAACATGAGTGCTGTCACCATTGGCACTATCACCGTGAGCATTCTCACTGTGGTCAGAGTCAACATGGGCTCTGTCACCATGAGCACTGTCACCATAGGCAATGTCACCGTGGTCAGTGTCACCATGAGCAATGTCTCCATGGGCACTCCTACAGTGGGCACTGTCACTGTGCGAACTGTCACCATGGTTACTGCCACTATGAGCAGTGTCTCTGTGAGTACTGTCAGCATGGGTTTTTACCGTGAGCACTGTCACCATGAGCACTGTCACCATTTTTCAGTGCCACCGTGTGCACTACCACCATGTGCACTCTCACCATGGGCACTATCACCGATAACACTGTCACCATAAGTACTGTCTGCATGGGCACTGTCACCAAGGGCACGGCAAACATGTGACCTGTAACCATTGTCAGTGTCACTGTGAGAAGTGTCACCATGGGAATTAACAACATAGGCACTCTCATCATGAGCACTGTCACCATGAGCACTGACACCACGAGCACTGTCAGCCAGGGCAGTGCCACCATGAGCACTATCACCACAACTGTTGCTATGAGAATTGTAACCATGGGCAATTTCTCAATGAGTAATGTCACCATGTGTATTTTCACCTTGGGCACTCTCAAAGTAAACAGTATTACCATGAGCACTTTCACTGTGAACACTGTCACCATGGGCACTGGCACAATGTGGTGTGTCACCATGAGCCATGTCACCATGGGCAATGTCACCGTGAGAAGTGTCACCATAGGCAATGTCACCATGGGCAATGTCACCATGGGAACTGCCATTTTGAGCACTGTCACCATGGGTACTGCAACCATGAGTACTGTCAGCATGAGTAATTTAACCATTGGCAGTATGACCATGTGCACTGTCACCATGGGCACTATCACCATGACAACTCTCAGCGTGAGCACTGTCACTGTTGGAAATGGCATTGTGTGCAATTCCACCATGGGCAATGTCACCATGGACATTATCGCTGTGAGCACTGTCAATATGAGCACGTCAACATGAGCCCTGTCACCATGGGCAATGTCACTGTGAGAAGTGTCACTATAGGCAAAGTCACCGTGGGCACTGTCACCATGGTCACTGCCACCACTGTCACTGTCATTTTGAGCACTGTCACCATGGGTACTGCAACCATGAGCGCTGTCACCATGAGCACTGTCACCATTGCAAGTATCACCATGTGCACTGTCACCATGGGCACTATCACAATGAGAACTGTCAGCATGGGCACTGTCACTCTTGGCAATGTCACCATGGGCACTATCACTTTGAGCACTGTCAACATGAGCACGTCACCATGGGCACTGTCAACATGGGTACTATCTCGAAGGTCAATGTCACCATGAGCATTGTCAGGATGGGCAACTTCACCGTGAGCACTGTCACCAATGGCACTATCACCATGAGTAATGTCACTGTGGGCCGTGTCACCAGGGGCACTATCACCATGGTTAATGTTATCATTGGCAATTTCCCCGTGAGCACTGTCACCCTGGGCACTGTCATCATGGGCACGGTCACCGTGAGCACTATCATCATGAGCACAGCCACTGTGAACACCATCACCATAATCACTGGCCTCATCGGTACTGTCACCATGAGCACTGCCACAATGAGCACTGTCAGCATGGGCACATCCCCCATGAGCACTGTCACTATGAGAACTGCTACCATGGGTATTTTCACCATGTGTACTGTCACCCTGTGTATTGTCACCATTTGCACTGTCACCATGAGGACTATTACCGTGAGCGCTATCACCGTGAGATCTCTCACCATGGTCACTGTCACCATGGCACCTTGCACAATGGGGGCTGTCAACATGAGTGCTGGCACCATTGGCACTATCACTGTGAGCATTCTCACTGTGGTCAGTGTCACCATGGGCACTGTCACCATGAGCAATGTCACCATAGGCAATGTCACCATGGTCAGTGTCACCATGAGCACTGTCAACATGGGCACTCATACAGTGGGCACTGTCACTGTGAGCACTGTCACCTTGGGTACTGCCACCATGAGCGCTGTCACCATGAGCACTGTCACCATTATGAGTATCACAATGTGCACTGTCACCATGGGCACTGGCACAATGTCGTGTGTCACCTTGAGCAATGTCACCATGGGAAATGTCACCGTGAGATGTGTCACCATAGGCAATGTCACCATGGGCAATGTCACCATGGGAAATGCCATTTTGCACACTGTCACCATGGGTACTGCAACCATGAGTACTGTCACCATTGGCAGTATGACCATGTGCACTGTCACCAAGGGCACTATCACCATGACAAACCTCAGCGTGAGCACTGTCACTGTGGGAACTGGCATTGTGTGCAATTCCACCATGGGCAATGTCACCATGGGCACTATCACTGTGAGCACTGTCAATATAAGCACGTCAACATGAGCCCTGTCACCATGGGCAATGTCACCGTGAGAAGTGTCACTATAGGTGATGTCACCGTGGGCACTGTCACCATGGTCACTGCCACCACTGTCACTGTCATTTTGAGCACTGTCACCATGGGTATTGCAACCATGAGCACTGTCACCATGAGCACTGTCACCATTGCGATTATCACCATGTGTACTGTCACCATGGGCACTATCACAATGAGAACTGTCAGCGTGGGCACTGTCACTGTTGGCAAGGGCACCGTGGGCACTTCCACCATGGGCAATGTCACCATGGGCACTATCACTTTGAGCACTGTCAACATGAGCACGTCACCATGGGCACTGTCAACATGGGTACTATCTCGAAGGTCAATGTCACCATGAGCAATGTCAGGATGGGCAACTTCACCGTGAGCACTGTCACCAATGGCACTATCACCATGAGTAATGTCACTGTGGGCCGTGTCACCAGGGGCACTATCACCATGGTTAATGTTATCATTGGCACTTTCCCCGTGAGCACTGTCACCCTGGGCACTGTCATCATGGGCACGGTCACCGTGAGCACTATCTCCATGAGCACAGCCACTGTGAACACCATCACCATAATCACTGGCCTCATCGGTACTGTCACCATGAGCACTGCCACAATGAGCACTGTCAGCATGGGCACTTCCCCCATGAGCACTGTCACTATGAGAACTGCTAGCATGGGTATTTTCACCATGAGTACTGTCACCCTCTGTATTGTCACCATTTGCACTGTCACCATCAGGACTATTACCGTGAGTGCTATCACCGTGAGATCTCTCACCATGGTCACTGTCACCATGGCACCTTGCACAATGCGTGCTGTCAACATGAGTGCTGTCACCATTGGCACTATCACCGTGAGCATTCTCACTGTGGTCAGAGTCAACATGGGCTCTGTCACCATGAGCACTGTCACCATAGGCAATGTCACCGTGGTCAGTGTCACCATGAGCAATGTCTCCATGGGTACTCCTACAGTGGGCACTGTCACTGTGCGAACTGTCACCATGGTTACTGCCACTATGAGCAGTGTCTCTGTGAGTACTGTCAGCATGGGTTTTTACCGTGAGCACTGTCACCATGAGCCCTGTCACCATTTTTCAGTGCCACCATGTGCACTACCACCATGTGCACTCTCACCATGGGCACTATCACCGATAACACTGTCACCATAAGTACTGTCTGCATGGGCACTGTCACCAAGGGCACGGCCAACATGTGACCTGTAACCATTGTCAGTGTCACTGTGAGAAGTGTCACCATGGGAATTAACAACATAGGCACTCTCATCATGAGCACTGTCACCATGAGCACTGACACCACGAGCACTGTCACCCAGGGCAGTGCCACCATGAGCACTGTCACCACAACTGTTTCTATGAGAATTGTAACCATGGGCAATTTCTCAATGAGTAATGTCACCATGTGTATTTTCACCTTGGGCACTCTCAAAGTAAACAGTATTACCATGAGCACTTTCACTGTGAACACTGTCACCATGGGCACTGGCACAATGTGGTGTGTCACCATGAGCCATGTCACCATGGGAAATGTCACCGTGAGAAGTGTCACCATAGGCAATGTCACCATGGGCAATGTCACCATGGGAACTACCATTTTGAGCACTGTCACCATGGGTACTACAACCATGAGTACTGTCACCATGAGTAATTTATCCATTGGCAGTATGACCATGTGCACTATCACCATGGGCACTATCACCATGACAACTCTCAGCGTGAGCACTGTCACTGTTGGAAATGGCATTGTGTGCAATTCCACCATGGGCAATGTCACCATGGACATTATCGCTGTGAGCACTGTCAATATGAGCACGTCAACATGAGCCCTGTCACCATGGGCAATGTCACTGTGAGAAGTGTCACTATAGGCAATGTCACCGTGGGCACTGTCACCATGGTCACTGCCACCACTGTCACTGTCATTTTGAGCACTGTCACCATGGGTACTGCAACCATGAGTGCTGTCACCATGAGCACTGTCACCATTGCAAGTATCACCATGTGCACTGTCACCATGGGCACTATCACAATGAGAACTGTCAGCATGGGCACTGTCACTCTTGGCAATGTCACCATGGGCACTATCACTTTGAGCACTGTCAACATGAGCACGTCACCATGGGCACTGTCAACATGGGTACTATCTCGAAGGTCAATGTCACCATGAGCATTGTCAGGATGGGCAACTTCACCGTGAGCACTGTCACCAATGGCACTATCACCATGAGCAATGTCACTGTGGGCCGTGTCACCAGGGGCACTATCACCATGGTTAATGTTATCATTGGCAATTTCCCCGTGAGCACTGTCACCCTGGGCACTGTCATCATGGGCACGGTCACCGTGAGCACTATCTCCATGAGCACAGCCACTGTGAACACCATCACCATAATCACTGGCCTCATCGGTACTGTCACCATGAGCACTGCCACAATGAGCACTGTCAGCATGGGCACATCCCCCATGAGCACTGTCACTATGAGAACTGCTACCATGGGTATTTTCACCATGTGTACTGTCACCCTGTGTATTGTCACCATTTGCACTGTCACCATGAGGACTATTACCGTGAGCACTATCACCGTGAGATCTCTCACCATGGTCACTGTCACCATGGCACCTTGCACAATGTGTGCTGTCAACATGAGTGCTGGCACCATTGGCACTATCACTGTGAGCATTCTCACTGTGGTCAGTGTCACCATGGGCACTCTCACCATGAGCACTGTCACCATAGGCAATGTCACCATGGTCAGTGTCACCATGAGCACTGTCAACATGGGCACTCATACAGTGGGCACTGTCACTGTGAGCACTGTCACGTTGGGTACTGCCACCATGAGCGCTGTCACCATGAGCACTGTCACCATTGTGAGTATCACAATGTGCACTGTCACCATGGGCACTGGCACAATGTCGTGTGTCACCTTGAGCAATGTCACCATGGGAAATGTCACCGTGAGATGTGTCACCATAGGCAATGTCACCATGGGCAATGTCACCATGGGAAATGCCATTTTGCACACTGTCACCATGGGTACTGCAACCATGAGTACTGTCACCATTGGCAGTATGACCATGTGCACTGTCACCATGGGCACTATCACCATGACAACTCTGAGCGTGAGCACTGTCACTGTGGGAACTGGCATTGTGTGCAATTCCACCATGGGCAATGTCACCATGGGCACTATCACTGTGAGCACTGTCAATATGAGCACGTCAACATGAGCCCTGTCACCATTGGCAATGTCACCGTGAGAAGTGTCACTATAGGCAATGTCACCATGGGCACTGTCCCCATGGTCACTGCCACCACTGTCACTGTCATTTTGAGCAGTCACCATGGGTACTAAAACCATGAGCGCTGTCACCATGAGCACTGTCACCATTGCAAGTATCACCATGTGCACTGTCACCATGGGAACTATCACAATGAGAACTGTCAGCATGGGCACTGTCACTCTTGGCAATGTCACCATGGGCACTATCACTTTGAGCACTGTCAACATGAGCACATCACCATGGGCACTGTCAACATGGGTACTATCTCGAAGGTCAATGTCACCATGAGCATTGTCAGGATGGGCAACTTCACCGTGAGCACTGTCACCAATGGCACTATCACCATGAGTAATGTCACTGTTGGCCGTGTCACCAGGGGCACTATCACCATGGTTAATGTTATCATTGGCACATTCCCCGTGAGCACTGTCACCCTGGGCACTGTCATCATGGACACGGTCACCGTGAGCACTATCTCCATGAGCACAGCCACTGTGAACACCATCACCATAATCACTGGCCTCATCGGTACTGTCACCATGAGCACTGCCACAATGAGCACTGTCAGCATGGGTACTTCCCCCATGAGCACTGTCACTATGAGAACTGCTAGCATGGGTATTTTCACCATGAGTACTGTCACCCTCTGTATTGTCACCATTTGCACTGTCACCATCAGGACTATTACCGTGAGTGCTATCACCGTGAGATCTCTCACCATGGTCACTGTCACCATGGCACCTTGCACAATGCGTGCTGTCAACATGAGTGCTGTCACTATTGGCACTCTCACCGTGAGCATTCTCACTGTGGTCAGAGTCAACATGGGCTCTGTCACCATGAGCACTGTCACCATAGGCAATGTCACCGTGGTCAGTGTCACCATGAGCAATGTCTCCATGGGTACTCCTACAGTGGGCACTGTCACTGTGCGAACTGTCACCATGGTTACTGCCACTATGAGCAGTGTCTCTGTGAGTACTGTCAGCATGGGTTTTTACCGTGAGCACTGTCACCATGAGCCCTGTCACCATTTTCCAGTGCCACCATGTGCACTACCACCATGTGCACTCTCACCATGGGCACTATCACCGATAACACTGTCACCATAAGTACTGTCTGCATGGGCACTGTCACCAGGGGCACGGCCAACATGTGACCTGTAACCATTGTCAGTGTCACTGTGAGAAGTGTCACCATGGGAATTAACAACATAGGCACTCTCATCATGAGCACTGTCACCATGAGCACTGACACCACGAGCACTGTCACCCAGGGCAGTGCCACCATGAGCACTGTCACCACAACTGTTGCTATGAGAATTGTAACCATGGGCAATTTCTCAATGAGTAATGTCACCATGTGTATTTTCACCTTGGGCACTCTCAAAGTAAACAGTATTACCATGAGCACTTTCACTGTGAACACTGTCACCATGGGCACTGGCACAATGTGGTGTGTCACCATGAGCCATGTCACCATGGGAAATGTCACCGTGAGAAGTGTCACCATAGGCAATGTCACCATGGGCAATGTCACCATGGGAACTACCATTTTGAGCACTGTCACCATGGGTACTACAACCATGAGTACTGTCACCATGAGTAATTTAACCATTGGCAGTATGACCATGTGCACTGTCACCATGGGCACTATCACCATGACAACTCTCAGCGTGAGCACTGTCACTGTTGGAAATGGCATTGTGTGCAATTCCACCATGGGCAATGTCACCATGGACATTATCGCTGTGAGCACTGTCAATATGAGCACGTCAACATGAGCCCTGTCACCATGGGCAATGTCACTGTGAGAAGTGTCACTATAGGCAATGTCACCGTGGGCACTGTCACCATGGTCACTGCCACCACTCTCACTGTCATTTTGAGCACTGTCACCATGGGTACTGCAACCATGAGTGCTGTCACCATGAGCACTGTCACCATTGCAAGTATCACCATGTGCACTGTCACCATGGGCACTATCACAATGAGAACTGTCAGCATGGGCACTGTCACTCTTGGCAATGTCACCATGGGCACTATCACTTTGAGCACTGTCAACATGAGCACGTCACCATGGGCACTGTCAACATGGGTACTATCTCGAAGGTCAATGTCACCATGAGCATTGTCAGGATGGGCAACTTCACCGTGAGCACTGTCACCAATGGCACTATCACCATGAGTAATGTCACTGTGGGCCGTGTCACCAGGGGCACTATCACCATGGTTAATGTTATCATTGGCAATTTCCCCGTGAGCACTGTCACCCTGGGCACTGTCATCATGGGCACGGTCACCGTGAGCACTATCTCCATGAGCACAGCCACTGGGAACACCATCACCATAATCACTGGCCTCATCGGTACTGTCACCATGAGCACTGCCACAATGAGCACTGTCAGCATGGGCACATCCCCCATGAGCACTGTCACTATGAGAACTGCTACCATGGGTATTTTCACCATGTGTACTGTCACCCTGTGTATTGTCACCATTTGCACTGTCACCATGAGGACTATTACCGTGAGCGCTATCACCGTGAGATCTCTCACCATGGTCACTGTCACCATGGCACCTTGCACAATGGGGGCTGTCAACATGAGTGCTGGCACCATTGGCACTATCACTGTGAGCATTCTCACTGTGGTCAGTGTCACCATGGGCACTGTCACCATGAGCACTGTCACCATAGGCAATGTCACCATGGTCAGTGTCACCATGAGCACTGTCAACATGGGCACTCATACAGTGGGCACTGTCACTGTGAGCACTGTCACCTTGGGTACTGCCACCATGAGCGCTGTCACCATGAGCACTGTCACCATTATGAGTATCACAATGTGCACTGTCACCATGGGCACTGGCACAATGTCGTGTGTCACCTTGAGCAATGTCACCATGGGAAATGTCACCGTGAGATGTGTCACCATAGGCAATGTCACCATGGGCAATGTCACCATGGGAAATGCCATTTTGCACACTGTCACCATGGGTACTGCAACCATGAGTACTGTCACCATTGGCAGTATGACCATGTGCACTGTCACCAAGGGCACTATCACCATGACAAACCTCAGCGTGAGCACTGTCACTGTGGGAACTGGCATTGTGTGCAATTCCACCATGGGCAATGTCACCATGGGCACAATCACTGTGAGCACTGTCAATATAAGCACGTCAACATGAGCCCTGTCACCATGGGCAATGTCACCGTGAGAAGTGTCACTATAGGTGATGTCACCGTGGGCAGTGTCACCATGGTCACTGCCACCACTGTCATTGTCATTTTGAGCACTGTCACCATGGGTATTGCAACCATGAGCACTGTCACCATGAGCACTGTCACCATTGCGATTATCACCATGTGTACTGTCCCCATGGGCACTATCACGATGAGAACTGTCAGCGTGGGCACTGTCACTGTTGGCAAGGGCACCGTGGGCACTTCCACCATGGGCAATGTCACCATGGGCACTATCACTTTGAGCACTGTCAACATGAGCACGTCACCATGGGCACTGTCAACATGGGTACTATCTCGAAGGTCAATGTCACCATGAGCAATGTCAGGATGGGCAACTTCACCGTGAGCACTGTCACCAATGGCACTATCACCATGAGTAATGTCACTGTGGGCCGTGTCACCAGGGGCACTATCACCATGGTTAATGTTATCATTGGCACTTTCCCCGTGAGCACTGTCACCCTGGGCACTGTCATCATGGGCACGGTCACCGTGAGCACTATCTCCATGAGCACAGCCACTGTGAACACCATCACCATAATCACTGGCCTCATCGGTACTGTCACCATGAGCACTGCCACAATGAGCACTGTCAGCATGGGCACTTCCCCCATGAGCACTGTCACTATGAGAACTGCTAGCATGGGTATTTTCACCATGAGTACTGTCACCCTCTGTATTGTCACCATTTGCACTGTCACCATCAGGACTATTACCGTGAGTGCTATCACCGTGAGATCTCTCACCATGGTCACTGTCACCATGGCACCTTGCACAATGCGTGCTGTCAACATGAGTGCTGTCACCATTGGCACTATCACCGTGAGCATTCTCACTGTGGTCAGAGTCAACATGGGCTCTGTCACCATGAGCACTGTCACCATAGGCAATGTCACCGTGGTCAGTGTCACCATGAGCAATGTCTCCATGGGTACTCCTACAGTGGGCACTGTCACTGTGCGAACTGTCACCATGGTTACTGCCACTATGAGCAGTGTCTCTGTGAGTACTGTCAGCATGGGTTTTTACCGTGAGCACTGTCACCATGAGCCCTGTCACCATTTTTCAGTGCCACCATGTGCACTACCACCATGTGCACTCTCACCATGGGCACTATCACCGATAACACTGTCACCATAAGTACTGTCTGCATGGGCACTGTCACCAAGGGCACGGCCAACATGTGACCTGTAACCATTGTCAGTGTCACTGTGAGAAGTGTCACCATGGGAATTAACAACATAGGCACTCTCATCATGAGCACTGTCACCATGAGCACTGACACCACGAGCACTGTCACCCAGGGCAGTGCCACCATGAGCACTGTCACCACAACTGTTTCTATGAGAATTGTAACCATGGGCAATTTCTCAATGAGTAATGTCACCATGTGTATTTTCACCTTGGGCACTCTCAAAGTAAACAGTATTACCATGAGCACTTTCACTGTGAACACTGTCACCATGGGCACTGGCACAATGTGGTGTGTCACCATGAGCCATGTCACCATGGGAAATGTCACCGTGAGAAGTGTCACCATAGGCAATGTCACCATGGGCAATGTCACCATGGGAACTACCATTTTGAGCACTGTCACCATGGGTACTACAACCATGAGTACTGTCACCATGAGTAATTTAACCATTGGCAGTATGACCATGTGCACTGTCACCATGGGCACTATCACCATGACAACTCTCAGCGTGAGCACTGTCACTGTTGGAAATGGCATTGTGTGCAATTCCACCATGGGCAATGTCACCATGGACATTATCGCTGTGAGCACTGTCAATATGAGCACGTCAACATGAGCCCTGTCACCATGGGCAATGTCACTGTGAGAAGTGTCACTATAGGCAATGTCACCGTGGGCACTGTCACCATGGTCACTGCCACCACTGTCACTGTCATTTTGAGCACTGTCACCATGGGTACTGCAACCATGAGTGCTGTCACCATGAGCACTGTCACCATTGCAAGTATCACCATGTGCACTGTCACCATGGGCACTATCACAATGAGAACTGTCAGCATGGGCACTGTCACTCTTGGCAATGTCACCATGGGCACTATCACTTTGAGCACTGTCAACATGAGCACGTCACCATGGGCACTGTCAACATGGGTACTATCTCGAAGGTCAATGTCACCATGAGCATTGTCAGGATGGGCAACTTCACCGTGAGCACTGTCACCAATGGCACTATCACCATGAGCAATGTCACTGTGGGCCGTGTCACCAGGGGCACTATCACCATGGTTAATGTTATCATTGGCAATTTCCCCGTGAGCACTGTCACCCTGGGCACTGTCATCATGGGCACGGTCACCGTGAGCACTATCTCCATGAGCACAGCCACTGTGAACACCATCACCATAATCACTGGCCTCATCGGTACTGTCACCATGAGCACTGCCACAATGAGCACTGTCAGCATGGGCACATCCCCCATGAGCACTGTCACTATGAGAACTGCTACCATGGGTATTTTCACCATGTGTACTGTCACCCTGTGTATTGTCACCATTTGCACTGTCACCATGAGGACTATTACCGTGAGCACTATCACCGTGAGATCTCTCACCATGGTCACTGTCACCATGGCACCTTGCACAATGTGTGCTGTCAACATGAGTGCTGGCACCATTGGCACTATCACTGTGAGCATTCTCACTGTGGTCAGTGTCACCATGGGCACTCTCACCATGAGCACTGTCACCATAGGCAATGTCACCATGGTCAGTGTCACCATGAGCACTGTCAACATGGGCACTCATACAGTGGGCACTGTCACTGTGAGCACTGTCACGTTGGGTACTGCCACCATGAGCGCTGTCACCATGAGCACTGTCACCATTGTGAGTATCACAATGTGCACTGTCACCATGGGCACTGGCACAATGTCGTGTGTCACCTTGAGCAATGTCACCATGGGAAATGTCACCGTGAGATGTGTCACCATAGGCAATGTCACCATGGGCAATGTCACCATGGGAAATGCCATTTTGCACACTGTCACCATGGGTACTGCAACCATGAGTACTGTCACCATTGGCAGTATGACCATGTGCACTGTCACCATGGGCACTATCACCATGACAACTCTGAGCGTGAGCACTGTCACTGTGGGAACTGGCATTGTGTGCAATTCCACCATGGGCAATGTCACCATGGGCACTATCACTGTGAGCACTGTCAATATGAGCACGTCAACATGAGCCCTGTCACCATTGGCAATGTCACCGTGAGAAGTGTCACTATAGGCAATGTCACCATGGGCACTGTCCCCATGGTCACTGCCACCACTGTCACTGTCATTTTGAGCAGTCACCATGGGTACTAAAACCATGAGTGCTGTCACCATGAGCACTGTCACCATTGCAAGTATCACCATGTGCACTGTCACCATGGGAACTATCACAATGAGAACTGTCAGCATGGGCACTGTCACTCTTGGCAATGTCACCATGGGCACTATCACTTTGAGCACTGTCAACATGAGCACATCACCATGGGCACTGTCAACATGGGTACTATCTCGAAGGTCAATGTCACCATGAGCATTGTCAGGATGGGCAACTTCACCGTGAGCACTGTCACCAATGGCACTATCACCATGAGTAATGTCACTGTGGGCCGTGTCACCAGGGGCACTATCACCATGGTTAATGTTATCATTGGCACATTCCCCGTGAGCACTGTCACCCTGGGCACTGTCATCATGGACACGGTCACCGTGAGCACTATCTCCATGAGCACAGCCACTGTGAACACCATCACCATAATCACTGGCCTCATCGGTACTGTCACCATGAGCACTGCCACAATGAGCACTGTCAGCATGGGTACTTCCCCCATGAGCACTGTCACTATGAGAACTGCTAGCATGGGTATTTTCACCATGAGTACTGTCACCCTCTGTATTGTCACCATTTGCACTGTCACCATCAGGACTATTACCGTGAGTGCTATCACCGTGAGATCTCTCACCATGGTCACTGTCACCATGGCACCTTGCACAATGCGTGCTGTCAACATGAGTGCTGTCACCATTCGCACTCTCACCGTGAGCATTCTCACTGTGGTCAGAGTCAACATGGGCTCTGTCACCATGAGCACTGTCACCATAGGCAATGTCACCGTGGTCAGTGTCACCATGAGCAATGTCTCCATGGGTACTCCTACAGTGGGCACTGTCACTGTGCGAACTGTCACCATGGTTACTGCCACTATGAGCAGTGTCTCTGTGAGTACTGTCAGCATGGGTTTTTACCGTGAGCACTGTCACCATGAGCCCTGTCACCATTTTCCAGTGCCACCATGTGCACTACCACCATGTGCACTCTCACCATGGGCACTATCACCGATAACACTGTCACCATAAGTACTGTCTGCATGGGCACTGTCACCAGGGGCACGGCCAACATGTGACCTGTAACCATTGTCAGTGTCACTGTGAGAAGTGTCACCATGGGAATTAACAACATAGGCACTCTCATCATGAGCACTGTCACCATGAGCACTGACACCACGAGCACTGTCACCCAGGGCAGTGCCACCATGAGCACTGTCACCACAACTGTTGCTATGAGAATTGTAACCATGGGCAATTTCTCAATGAGTAATGTCACCATGTGTATTTTCACCTTGGGCACTCTCAAAGTAAACAGTATTACCATGAGCACTTTCACTGTGAACACTGTCACCATGGGCACTGGCACAATGTGGTGTGTCACCATGAGCCATGTCACCATGGGAAATGTCACCGTGAGAAGTGTCACCATAGGCAATGTCACCATGGGCAATGTCACCATGGGAACTACCATTTTGAGCACTGTCACCATGGGTACTACAACCATGAGTACTGTCACCATGAGTAATTTAACCATTGGCAGTATGACCATGTGCACTGTCACCATGGGCACTATCACCATGACAACTCTCAGCGTGAGCACTGTCACTGTTGGAAATGGCATTGTGTGCAATTCCACCATGGGCAATGTCACCATGGACATTATCGCTGTGAGCACTGTCAATATGAGCACGTCAACATGAGCCCTGTCACCATGGGCAATGTCACTGTGAGAAGTGTCACTATAGGCAATGTCACCGTGGGCACTGTCACCATGGTCACTGCCACCACTCTCACTGTCATTTTGAGCACTGTCACCATGGGTACTGCAACCATGAGTGCTGTCACCATGAGCACTGTCACCATTGCAAGTATCACCATGTGCACTGTCACCATGGGCACTATCACAATGAGAACTGTCCGCATGGGCACTGTCACTCTTGAAAATGTCACCATGGGCACTATCACTTTGAGCACTGTCAACATGAGCACGTCACCATGGGCACTGTCAACATGGGTACTATCTCGAAGGTCAATGTCACCATGAGCATTGTCAGGATGGGCAACTTCACCGTGAGCACTGTCACCAATGGCACTATCACCATGAGCAATGTCACTGTGGGCCGTGTCACCAGGGGCACTATCACCATGGTTAATGTTATCATTGGCAATTTCCCCGTGAGCACTGTCACCCTGGGCACTGTCATCATGGGCACGGTCACCGTGAGCACTATCTCCATGAGCACAGCCACTGGGAACACCATCACCATAATCACTGGCCTCATCGGTACTGTCACCATGAGCACTGCCACAATGAGCACTGTCAGCATGGGCACATCCCCCATGAGCACTGTCACTATGAGAACTGCTACCATGGGTATTTTCACCATGTGTACTGTCACCCTGTGTATTGTCACCATTTGCACTGTCACCATGAGGACTATTACCGTGAGCGCTATCACCGTGAGATCTCTCACCATGGTCACTGTCACCATGGCACCTTGCACAATGCGTGCTGTCAACATGAGTGCTGGCACCATTGGCACTATCACTGTGAGCATTCTCACTGTGGTCAGTGTCACCATGGGCACTGTCACCATGAGCACTGTCACCATAGGCAATGTCACCATGGTCAGTGTCACCATGAGCACTGTCAACATGGGCACTCATACAGTGGGCACTGTCACTGTGAGCACTGTCACCTTGGGTACTGCCACCATGAGCGCTGTCACCATGAGCACTGTCACCATTATGAGTATCACAATGTGCACTGTCACCATGGGCACTGGCACAATGTCTTGTGTCACCTTGAGCAATGTCACCATGGGAAATGTCACCGTGAGATGTGTCACCATAGGCAATGTCACCATGGGCAATGTCACCATGGGAAATGCCATTTTGCACACTGTCACCATGGGTACTGCAACCATGAGTACTGTCACCATTGGCAGTATGACCATGTGCACTGTCACCATGGGCACTATCACCATGACAACCCTCAGCGTGAGCACTGTCACTGTGGGAACTGGCATTGTGTGCAATTCCACCATGGGCAATGTCACCATGGGCACTATCACTGTGAGCACTGTCAATATGAGCACGTCAACATGAGCCCTGTCACCATGGGCAATGTCACCGTGAGAAGTGTCACTATAGGTGATGTCACCGTGGGCACTGTCACCATGGTCACTGCCACCACTGTCACTGTCATTTTGAGCACTGTCACCATGGGTATTGCAACCATGAGCACTGTCACCATGAGCACTGTCACCATTGCGATTATCACCATGTGTACTGTCACCATGGGCACTATCACAATGAGAACTGTCAGCGTGGGCACTGTCACTGTTGGCAAGGGCACCGTGGGCACTTCCACCATGGGCAATGTCACCATGGGCACTATCACTTTGAGCACTGTCAACATGAGCACGTCACCATGGGCACTGTCAACATGGGTACTATCTCGAAGGTCAATGTCACCATGAGCAATGTCAGGATGGGCAACTTCACCGTGAGCACTGTCACCAATGGCACTATCACCATGAGTAATGTCACTGTGGGCCGTGTCACCAGGGGCACTATCACCATGGTTAATGTTATCATTGGCACTTTCCCCGTGAGCACTGTCACCCTGGGCACTGTCATCATGGGCACGGTCACCGTGAGCACTATCTCCATGAGCACAGCCACTGTGAACACCATCACCATAATCACTGGCCTCATCGGTACTGTCACCATGAGCACTGCCACAATGAGCACTGTCAGCATGGGCACATCCCCCATGAGCACTGTCACTATGAGAACTGCTACCATGGGTATTTTCACCATGTGTACTGTCACCCTGTGTATTCTCACCATTTGCACTGTCACCATGAGGACTATTACCGTGAGCGCTATCACCGTGAGATCTCTCACCATGGTCACTGTCACCATGGCACCTTGCACAATGGTGGCTGTCAACATGAGTGCTGGCACCATTGGCACTATCACTGTGAGCATTCTCACTCTGGTCAGTGTCACCATGGGCACTCTCACCATGAGCACTGTCACCATAGGCAATGTCACCATGGTCAGTGTCACCATGAGCACTGTCAACATGGGCACTCATACAGTGGGCACTGTCACTGTGAGCACTGTCACCTTGGGTACTGCCACCATGAGCGCTGTCACCATGAGCACTGTCACCATTGTGAGTATCACAATGTGCACTGTCACCATGGGCACTGGCACAATGTCGTGTGTCACCTTGAGCAATGTCACCATGGGAAATGTCACCGTGAGATGTGTCACCATAGGCAATGTCACCATGGGCAATGTCACCATGGGAAATGCCATTTTGCACACTGTCACCATGGGTACTGCAACCATGAGTACTGTCACCATTGGCAGTATGACCATGTGCACTGTCACCATGGGCACTATCACCATGACAACCCTCAGCGTGAGCACTGTCACTGTGGGAACTGGCATTGTGTGCAATTCCACCATGGGCAATGTCACCATGGGCACTATCACTGTGAGCACTGTCAATATAAGCACGTCAACATGAGCCCTGTCACCATGGGCAATGTCACCGTGAGAAGTGTCACTATAGGTGATGTCACCGTGGGCACTGTCACCATGGTCACTGCCACCACTGTCACTGTCATTTTGAGCACTGTCACCATGGGTATTGCAACCATGAGCACTGTCACCATGAGCACTGTCACCATTGCGATTATCACCATGTGTACTGTCACCATGGGCACTATCACAATGAGAACTGTCAGCGTGGGCACTGTCACTGTTGGCAAGGGCACCGTGGGCACTTCCACCATGGGCAATGTCACCATGGGCACTATCACTTTGAGCACTGTCAACATGAGCACGTCACCATGGGCACTGTCAACATGGGTACTATCTCGAAGGTCAATGTCACCATGAGCAATGTCAGGATGGGCAACTTCACCGTGAGCACTGTCACCAATGGCACTATCACCATGAGTAATGTCACTGTGGGCCGTGTCACCAGGGGCACTATCACCATGGTTAATGTTATCATTGGCACTTTCCCCGTGAGCACTGTCACCCTGGGCACTGTCATCATGGGCACGGTCACCGTGAGCACTATCTCCATGAGCACAGCCACTGTGAACACCATCACCATAATCACTGGCCTCATCGGTACTGTCACCATGAGCACTGCCACAATGAGCACTGTCAGCATGGGCACTTCCCCAATGAGCACTGTCACTATGAGAACTGCTAGCATGGGTATTTTCACCATGAGTACTGTCACCCTCTGTATTGTCACCATTTGCACTGTCACCATCAGGACTATTACCGTGAGTGCTATCACCGTGAGATCTCTCACCATGGTCACTGTCACCATGGCACCTTGCACAATGCGTGCTGTCAACATGAGTGCTGTCACCATTGGCACTATCACCGTGAGCATTCTCACTGTGGTCAGAGTCAACATGGGCTCTGTCACCATGAGCACTGTCACCATAGGCAATGTCACCGTGGTCAGTGTCACCATGAGCAATGTCTCCATGGGTACTCCTACAGTGGGCACTGTCACTGTGCGAACTGTCACCATGGTTACTGCCACTATGAGCAGTGTCTCTGTGAGTACTGTCAGCATGGGTTTTTACCGTGAGCACTGTCACCATGAGCCCTGTCTCCATTTTTCAGTGCCACCATGTGCACTACCACCATGTGCACTCTCACCATGGGCACTATCACCGATAACACTCTCACCATAAGTACTGTCTGCATGGGCACTGTCACCAAGGGCACGGCCAACATGTGACCTGTAACCATTGTCAGTGTCACTGTGAGAAGTGTCACCATGGGAATTAACAACATAGGCACTCTCATCATGAGCACTGTCACCATGAGCACTGACACCACGAGCACTGTCACCCAGGGCAGTGCCACCATGAGCACTGTCACCACAACTGTTGCTATGAGAATTGTAACCATGGGCAATTTCTCAATGAGTAATGTCACCATGTGTATTTTCACCTTGGGCACTCTCAAAGTAAACAGTATTACCATGAGCACTTTCACTGTGAACACTGTCACCATGGGCACTGGCACAATGTGGTGTGTCACCATGAGCCATGTCACCATGGGAAATGTCACCGTGAGAAGTGTCACCATAGGCAATGTCACCATGGGCAATGTCACCATGGGAACTACCATTTTGAGCACTGTCACCATGGGTACTACAACCATGAGTACTGTCACCATGAGTAATTTAACCATTGGCAGTATGACCATGTGCACTGTCACCATGGGCACTATCACCATGACAACTCTCAGCGTGAGCACTGTCACTGTTGGAAATGGCATTGTGTGCAATTCCACCATGGGCAATGTCACCATGGACATTATCGCTGTGAGCACTGTCAATATGAGCACGTCAACATGAGCCCTGTCACCATGGGCAATGTCACTGTGAGAAGTGTCACTATAGGCAATGTCACCGTGGGCACTGTCACCATGGTCACTGCCACCACTCTCACTGTCATTTTGAGCACTGTCACCATGGGTACTGCAACCATGAGTGCTGTCACCATGAGCACTGTCACCATTGCAAGTATCACCATGTGCACTGTCACCATGGGCACTATCACAATGAGAACTGTCAGCATGGGCACTGTCACTCTTGGCAATGTCACCATGGGCACTATCACTTTGAGCACTGTCAACATGAGCACGTCACCATGGGCACTGTCAACATGGGTACTATCTCGAAGGTCAATGTCACCATGAGCATTGTCAGGATGGGCAACTTCACCGTGAGCACTGTCACCAATGGCACTATCACCATGAGCAATGTCACTGTGGGCCGTGTCACCAGGGGCACTATCACCATGGTTAATGTTATCATTGGCAATTTCCCCGTGAGCACTGTCACCCTGGGCACTGTCATCATGGGCACGGTCACCGTGAGCACTATCTCCATGAGCACAGCCACTGGGAACACCATCACCATAATCACTGGCCTCATCGGTACTGTCACCATGAGCACTGCCACAATGAGCACTGTCAGCATGGGCACATCCCCCATGAGCACTGTCACTATGAGAACTGCTACCATGGGTATTTTCACCATGTGTACTGTCACCCTGTGTATTGTCACCATTTGCACTGTCACCATGAGGACTATTACCGTGAGCGCTATCACCGTGAGATCTCTCACCATGGTCACTGTCACCATGGCACCTTGCACAATGGGGGCTGTCAACATGAGTGCTGGCACCATTGGCACTATCACTGTGAGCATTCTCACTGTGGTCAGTGTCACCATGGGCACTGTCACCATGAGCACTGTCACCATAGGCAATGTCACCATGGTCAGTGTCACCATGAGCACTGTCAACATGGGCACTCATACAGTGGGCACTGTCACTGTGAGCACTGTCACCTTGGGTACTGCCACCATGAGCGCTGTCACCATGAGCACTGTCACCATTATGAGTATCACAATGTGCACTGTCACCATGGGCACTGGCACAATGTCTTGTGTCACCTTGAGCAATGTCACCATGGGAAATGTCACCGTGAGATGTGTCGCCATAGGCAATGTCACCATGGGCAATGTCACCATGGGAAATGCCATTTTGCACACTGTCACCATGGGTACTGCAACCATGAGTACTGTCACCATTGGCAGTATGACCATGTGCACTGTCACCATGGGCACTATCACCATGACAACCCTCAGCGTGAGCACTGTCACTGTGGGAACTGGCATTGTGTGCAATTCCACCATGGGCAATGTCACCATGGGCACTATCACTGTGAGCACTGTCAATATGAGCACGTCAACATGAGCCCTGTCACCATTGGCAATGTCACCGTGAGAAGTGTCACTATAGGTGATGTCACCGTGGGCACTGTCACCATGGTCACTGCCACCACTGTCACTGTCATTTTGAGCACTGTCACCATGGGTATTGCAACCATGAGCACTGTCACCATGAGCACTGTCACCATTGCGATTATCACCATGTGTACTGTCACCATGGGCACTATCACAATGAGAACTGTCAGCGTGGGCACTGTCACTGTTGGCAAGGGCACCGTGGGCACTTCCACCATGGGCAATGTCACCATGGGCACTATCACTTTGAGCACTGTCAACATGAGCACGTCACCATGGGCACTGTCAACATGGGTACTATCTCGAAGGTCAATGTCACCATGAGCAATGTCAGGATGGGCAACTTCACCGTGAGCACTGTCACCAATGGCACTATCACCATGAGTAATGTCACTGTGGGCCGTGTCACCAGGGGCACTATCACCATGGTTAATGTTATCATTGGCACTTTCCCCGTGAGCACTGTCACCCTGGGCACTGTCATCATGGGCACGGTCACCGTGAGCACTATCTCCATGAGCACAGCCACTGTGAACACCATCACCATAATCACTGGCCTCATCGGTACTGTCACCATGAGCACTGCCACAATGAGCACTGTCAGCATGGGCACTTCCCCAATGGGCACTGTCACTATGAGAACTGCTAGCATGGGTATTTTCACCATGAGTACTGTCACCCTCTGTATTGTCACCATTTGCACTGTCACCATCAGGACTATTACCGTGAGTGCTATCACCGTGAGATCTCTCACCATGGTCACTGTCACCATGGCACCTTGCACAATGCGTGCTGTCAACATGAGTGCTGTCACCATTGGCACTATCACCGTGAGCATTCTCACTGTGGTCAGAGTCAACATGGGCTCTGTCACCATGAGCACTGTCACCATAGGCAATGTCACCGTGGTCAGTGTCACCATGAGCAATGTCTCCATGGGTACTCCTACAGTGGGCACTGTCACTGTGCGAACTGTCACCATGGTTACTGCCACTATGAGCAGTGTCTCTGTGAGTACTGTCAGCATGGGTTTTTACCGTGAGCACTGTCACCATGAGCCCTGTCTCCATTTTTCAGTGCCACCATGTGCACTACCACCATGTGCACTCTCACCATGGGCACTATCACCGATAACACTCTCACCATAAGTACTGTCTGCATGGGCACTGTCACCAAGGGCACGGCCAACATGTGACCTGTAACCATTGTCAGTGTCACTGTGAGAAGTGTCACCATGGGAATTAACAACATAGGCACTCTCATCATGAGCACTGTCACCATGAGCACTGACACCACGAGCACTGTCACCCAGGGCAGTGCCACCATGAGCACTGTCACCACAACTGTTGCTATGAGAATTGTAACCATGGGCAATTTCTCAATGAGTAATGTCACCATGTGTATTTTCACCTTGGGCACTCTCAAAGTAAACAGTATTACCATGAGCACTTTCACTGTGAACACTGTCACCATGGGCACTGGCACAATGTGGTGTGTCACCATGAGCCATGTCACCATGGGAAATGTCACCGTGAGAAGTGTCACCATAGGCAATGTCACCATGGGCAATGTCACCATGGGAACTACCATTTTGAGCACTGTCACCATGGGTACTACAACCATGAGTACTGTCACCATGAGTAATTTAACCATTGGCAGTATGACCATGTGCACTGTCACCATGGGCACTATCACCATGACAACTCTCAGCGTGAGCACTGTCACTGTTGGAAATGGCATTGTGTGCAATTCCACCATGGGCAATGTCACCATGGACATTATCGCTGTGAGCACTGTCAATATGAGCACGTCAACATGAGCCCTGTCACCATGGGCAATGTCACTGTGAGAAGTGTCACTATAGGCAATGTCACCGTGGGCACTGTCACCATGGTCACTGCCACCACTGTCACTGTCATTTTGAGCACTGTCACCATGGGTACTGCAACCATGAGTGCTGTCACCATGAGCACTGTCACCATTGCAAGTATCACCATGTGCACTGTCACCATGGGCACTATCACAATGAGAACTGTCAGCATGGGCACTGTCACTCTTGGCAATGTCACCATGGGCACTATCACTTTGAGCACTGTCAACATGAGCACGTCACCATGGGCACTGTCAACATGGGTACTATCTCGAAGGTCAATGTCACCATGAGCATTGTCAGGATGGGCAAATTCACCGTGAGCACTGTCACCAATGGCACTATCACCATGAGCAATGTCACTGTGGGCCGTGTCACCAGGGGCACTATCACCATGTTTAATGTTATCATTGGCAATTTCCCCGTGAGCAATGTCACCCTGGGCACTGTCATCATGGGCACGGACACCGTGAGCACTATCTCCATGAGCACAGCCACTGTGAACACCATCACCATAATCACTGGCCTCATCGGTACTGTCACCATGAGCACTGCCACAATGAGCACTGTCAGCATGGGCACATCCCCCATGAGCACTGTCACTATGAGAACTGCTACCATGGGTATTTTCACCATGTGTACTGTCACCCTGTGTATTGTCACCATTTGCACTGTCACCATGAGGACTATTACCGTGAGCGCTATCACCGTGAGATCTCTCACCATGGTCATTGTCACCATGGCACCTTGCACAATGTGTGCTGTCAACATGAGTGCTGGCACCATTGGCACTATCACTGTGAGCATTCTCACTGTGGTCAGTGTCACCATGGGCACTCTCACCATGAGCACTGTCACCATAGGCAATGTCACCATGGTCAGTGTCACCATGAGCACTGTCAACATGGGCACTCATACAGTGGGCACTGTCACTGTGAGCACTGTCACGTTGGGTACTGCCACCATGAGCGCTGTCACCATGAGCACTGTCACCATTGTGAGTATCACAATGTGCACTGTCACCATGGGCACTGGCACAATGTCTTGTGTCACCTTGAGCAATGTCACCATGGGAAATGTCACCGTGAGATGTGTCACCATAGGCAATGTCACCATGGGCAATGTCACCATGGGAAATGCCATTTTGCACACTGTCACCATGGGTACTGCAACCATGAGTACTGTCACCATTGGCAGTATGACCATGTGCACTGTCACCATGGGCACTATCACCATGACAACTCTCAGCATGAGCACTGTCACTGTGGGAACTGGCATTGTGTGCAATTCCACCATGGGCAATGTCACCATGGGCACTATCACTGTGAGCACTGTCAATATGAGCACGTCAACATGAGCCCTGTCACCATGGGCAATGTCACCGTGAGAAGTGTCACTATAGGCAAAGTCACCATGGGCACTGTCCCCATGGTCACTGCCACCACTGTCACTGTCATTTTGAGCAGTCACCATGGGTACTAAAACCATGAGCGCTGTCACCATGAGCACTGTCACCATTGCAAGTATCACCATGTGCACTGTCACCATGGGAACTATCACAATGAGAACTGTCAGCATGGGCACTGTCACTCTTGGCAATGTCACCATGGGCACTATCACTTTGAGCACTGTCAACATGAGCACATCACCATGGGCACTGTCAACATGGGTACTATCTCGAAGGTCAATGTCACCATGAGCATTGTCAGGATGGGCAACTTCACCGTGAGCACTGTCACCAATGGCACTATCACCATGAGTAATGTCACTGTTGGCCGTGTCACCAGGGGCACTATCACCATGGTTAATGTTATCATTGGCACATTCCCCGTGAGCACTGTCACCCTGGGCACTGTCATCATGGACACGGTCACCGTGAGCACTATCTCCATGAGCACAGCCACTGTGAACACCATCACCATAATCACTGGCCTCATCGGTACTGTCACCATGAGCACTGCCACAATGAGCACTGTCAGCATGGGTACTTCCCCCATGAGCACTGTCACTATGAGAACTGCTAGCATGGGTATTTTCACCATGAGTACTGTCACCCTCTGTATTGTCACCATTTGCACTGTCACCATCAGGACTATTACCGTGAGTGCTATCACCGTGAGATCTCTCACCATGGTCACTGTCACCATGGCACCTTGCACAATGCGTGCTGTCAACATGAGTGCTGTCACCATTGGCACTCTCACCGTGAGCATTCTCACTGTGGTCAGAGTCAACATGGGCTCTGTCACCATGAGCACTGTCACCATAGGCAATGTCACCGTGGTCAGTGTCACCATGAGCAATGTCTCCATGGGCACTCCTACAGTGGGCACTGTCACTGTGCGAACTGTCACCATGGTTACTGCCACTATGAGCAGTGTCTCTGTGAGTACTGTCAGCATGGGTTTTTACCATGAGCACTGTCACCATGAGCCCTGTCACCATTTTCCAGTGCCACCATGTGCACTACCACCATGTGCACTCTCACCATGGGCACTATCACCGATAACACTGTCACCATAAGTACTGTCTGCATGGGCACTGTCACCAAGGGCACGGCCAACATGTGACCTGTAACCATTGTCAGTGTCACTGTGAGAAGTGTCACCATGGGAATTAACAACATAGGCACTCTCATCATGAGCACTGTCACCATGAGCACTGACACCACGAGCACTGTCAGCCAGGGCAGTGCCACCATGAGCACTGTCACCATAACTGTTGCTATGAGAATTGTAACCATGGGCAATTTCTCAATGAGTAATGTCACCATGTGTATTTTCACCTTGGGCACTCTCAAAGTAAACAGTATTACCATGAGCACTTTCACTGTGAACACTGTCACCATGGGCACTGGCACAATGTGGTGTGTCACCATGAGCCATGTCACCATGGGCAATGTCACCGTGAGAAGTGTCACCATAGGCAATGTCACCATGGGCAATGTCACCATGGGAACTGCCATTTTGAGCACTGTCACCATGGGTACTGCAACCATGAGTACTGTCAGCATGAGTAATTTAACCATTGGCAGTATGACCATGTGCACTGTCACCATGGGCACTATCACCATGACAACTCTCAGCGTGAGCACTGTCACTGTTGGAAATGGCATTGTGTGCAATTCCACCATGGGCAATGTCACCATGGACATTATCGCTGTGAGCACTGTCAATATGAGCACGTCAACATGAGCCCTGTCACCATGGGCAATGTCACTGTGAGAAGTGTCACTATAGGCAAAGTCACCGTGGGCACTGTCACCATGGTCACTGCCACCACTGTCACTGTCATTTTGAGCACTGTCACCATGGGTACTGCAACCATGAGCGCTGTCACCATGAGCACTGTCACCATTGCAAGTATCACCATGTGCACTGTCACCATGGGCACTATCACAATGAGAACTGTCAGCATGGGCACTGTCACTCTTGGCAATGTCACCATGGGCACTATCACTTTGAGCACTGTCAACATGAGCACGTCACCATGGGCACTGTCAACATGGGTACTATCTCGAAGGTCATGTCACCATGAGCATTGTCAGGATGGGCAACTTCACCGTGAGCACTGTCACCAATGGCACTATCACCATGAGCAATGTCACTGTGGGCCGTGTCACCAGGGGCACTATTACCATGGTTAATGTTATCATTGGCACTTTCCCCGTGAGCACTGTCAACCTGGGCACTGTCATCATGGGCACGGTCACCGTGAGCACTCTCTCCATGAGCACAGCCACTGTGAACACCATCACCATAATCACTGGCCTCATCGATACTGTCACCATGAGCACTGCCACAATGAGCACTGTCAGCATGGGCACATCCCCCATGAGCACTGTCACTATGAGAACTGCAAGCATGGGTATTTTCACCATGAGTACTGTCACCCTCTGTATTGTCACCATTTGCACTGTCACCATGAGGACTATTACCGTGTTTGCTATCACCGTGAGATCTCTCACCATGGTCACTGTCACCATGGCACCTTGCACAATGCGTGCTGTCAACATGAGTGCTGTCACCATTGGCACTATCACCGTGAGCATTCTCACTGTGGTCAGAGTCAACATGGGCTCTGTCACCATGAGCACTGTCACCATAGGCAATGTCACCGTGGTCAGTTTCACCATGAGCAATGTCTCCATGGGCACTCCTACAGTGGGCACTGTCACTGTGCGAACTGTCACCATTGTTACTGCCACTATGAGCAGTGTCTCTGTGCATACTGTCAGCATGGGTTTATACCGTGAGCACTGTCACCATGAGCTCTGTCACCATTTTTCAGTGCCACCATGTGCACTACCACCATGTGCACTCTCACCATGGGCACTATCACCGATAACACTGTCACCATAAGTACTGTCTGCATGGGCACTGTCACCAGGGGCACGGCCAACATGTGACCTGTAACCATTGTCAGTGTCACTGTGAGAAGTGTCACCATGGGAATTAACAACATAGGCACTCTCATCATGAGCACTGTCACCATGAGCACTGACACCACGAGCACTGTCACCCAGGGCAGTGCCACCATGAGCACTGTCACCACAACTGTTGCTATGAGAATTGTAACCATGGGCAATTTCTCAATGAGTAATGTCACCATGTGTATTTTCACCTTGGGCACTCTCAAAGTAAACAGTATTACCATGAGCACTTTCACTGTGAACACTGTCACCATGGGCACTGGCACAATGTGGTGTGTCACCATGAGCCATGTCACCATGGGCAATGTCACCGTGAGAAGTGTCACCATAGGCAATGTCACCATGGGCAATGTCACCATGGGAACTGCCATTTTGAGCACTGTCACCATGGGTACTGCAACCATGAGTACTGTCACCATTGGCAGTATGACCATGTGCACTGTCACCATGGGCACTATCACCATGACAACTCTCAGCGTGAGCACTGTCACTGTAGGAACTGGCATTGTGTGCAATTCCACCATGGGCCATGTCACCATGGGCACTATCACTGTGAGCACTGTCAATATAAGCACGTCAACATGAGCCCTGTCACCATTGGCAATGTCACCGTGAGAAGTGTCACTATAGGCGATGTCACCGTGGGCACTGTCACCATGGTCACTGCCACCACTGTCACTGTCATTTTGAGCACTGTCACCATGGGTATTGCAACCATGAACACTGTCACCATGAGCACTGTCACCATTGCGATTATCACCATGTGTACTGTCACCATGGGCACTATCACAATGAGAACTGTCAGCGTGGGCACTGTCACTGTTGGCAAGGGCACCGTGGGCACTTCCACCATGGGCAATGTCACCATGGGCACTATCACTGTGAGCACTGTCAACATGAGCACGTCACCATGGGCACTGTCAACATGGGTACTATCTTGAAGGGCAATGTCACCATGAGCATTGTCAGGAAGGGCAATTTCACCATGAGCACTGTCACCAAAGGCACTATCACCATGAGCAATGTCACTGTGGGCCGTGTCACCAGGGGCACTATCACCATGGTTAATGTTATCATTGGCACTTTCCCCGTGAGCACTGTCACCCTGGGCACTGTCATCATGGGCACGGTCACCGTGAGCACTATCTCCATGAGCACAGCCACTGTGAACACCATCACCATAATCACTGGCCTCATCGGTACTGTCACCATGAGCACTGCCACAATGAGCACTGTCAGCATGGGCACTTCCCCCATGAGCACTGTCACTATGAGAACTGCTAGCATGGGTATTTTCACCATGAGTACTGTCACCCTCTGTATTGTCACCATTTGCACTGTCACCATCAGGACTATTACCGTGAGTGCTATCACCGTGAGATCTCTCACCATGGTCACTGTCACCATGGCACCTTGCACAATGCGTGCTGTCAACATGAGTGCTGTCACCATTGGCACTATCACCGTGAGCATTCTCACTGTGGTCAGAGTCAACATGGGCTCTGTCACCATGAGCACTGTCACCATAGGCAATGTCACCGTGGTCAGTGTCACCATGAGCAATGTCTCCATGGGCACTCCTACAGTGGGCACTGTCACTGTGCGAACTGTCACCATGGTTACTGCCACTATGAGCAGTGTCTCTGTGAGTACTGTCAGCATGAGTTTTTACCGTGAGCACTGTCACCATGAGCCCTGTCACCATTTTCCAGTGCCACCATGTGCACTACCACCATGTGCACTCTCACCATGGGCACTATCACCGATAACACTGTCACCATAAGTACTGTCTGCATGGGCACTGTCACCAGGGGCACGGCCAACATGTGACCTGTAACCATTGTCAGTGTCACTGTGAGAAGTGTCACCATGGGAATTAACAACATAGGCACTCTCATCATGAGCACTGTCACCATGAGCACTGACACCACGAGCACTGTCACCCAGGGCAGTGCCACCATGAGCACTGTCACCACAACTGTTGCTATGAGAATTGTAACCATGGGCAATTTCTCAATGAGTAATGTCACCATGTGTATTTTCACCTTGGGCACTCTCAAAGTAAACAGTATTACCATGAGCACTTTCACTGTGAACACTGTCACCATGGGCACTGGCACAATGTGGTGAGTCACCATGAGCCATGTCACCATGGGAAATGTCACCGTGAGAAGTGTCACCATAGGCAATGTCACCATGGGCAATGTCACCATGGGAACTACCATTTTGAGCACTGTCACCATGGGTACTACAACCATGAGTACTGTCACCATGAGTAATTTAACCATTGGCAGTATGACCATGTGCACTGTCACCATGGGCACTATCACCATGACAACTCTCAGCGTGAGCACTGTCACTGTTGGAAATGGCATTGTGTGCAATTCCACCATGGGCAATGTCACCATGGACATTATCGCTGTGAGCACTGTCAATATGAGCACGTCAACATGAGCCCTGTCACCATGGGCAATGTCACTGTGAGAAGTGTCACTATAGGCAATGTCACCGTGGGCACTGTCACCATGGTCACTGCCACCACTGTCACTGTCATTTTGAGCACTGTCACCATGGGTACTGCAACCATGAGTGCTGTCACCATGAGCACTGTCACCATTGCAAGTATCACCATGTGCACTGTCACCATGGGCACTATCACAATGAGAACTGTCAGCATGGGCACTGTCACTCTTGGCAATGTCACCATGGGCACTATCACTTTGAGCACTGTCAACATGAGCACGTCACCATGGGCACTGTCAACATGGGTACTATCTCGAAGGTCAATGTCACCATGAGCATTGTCAGGATGGGCAACTTCACCGTGAGCACTGTCACCAATGGCACTATCACCATGAGCAATGTCACTGTGGGCCGTGTCACCAGGGGCACTATCACCATGGTTAATGTTATCATTGGCAATTTCCCCGTGAGCACTGTCACCCTGGGCACTGTCATCATGGGCACGGTCACCGTGAGCACTATCTCCATGAGCACAGCCACTGTGAACACCATCACCATAATCACTGGCCTCATCGGTACTGTCACCATGAGCACTGCCACAATGAGCACTGTCAGCATGGGCACATCCCCCATGAGCACTGTCACTATGAGAACTGCTACCATGGGTATTTTCACCATGTGTACTGTCACCCTGTGTATTGTCACCATTTGCACTGTCACCATGAGGACTATTACCGTGAGCGCTATCACCGTGAGATCTCTCACCATGGTCACTGTCACCATGGCACCTTGCACAATGGGGGCTGTCAACATGAGTGCTGGCACCATTGGCACTATCACTGTGAGCATTCTCACTGTGGTCAGTGTCACCATGGGCACTGTCACCATGAGCACTGTCACCGTAGGCAATGTCACCATGGTCAGTGTCACCATGAGCACTGTCAACATGGGCACTCATACAGTGGGCACTGTCACTGTGAGCACTGTCACCTTGGGTACTGCCACCATGAGCGCTGTCACCATGAGCACTGTCACCATTATGAGTATCACAATGTGCACTGTCACCATGGGCACTGGCACAATGTCGTGTGTCACCTTGAGCAATGTCACCATGGGAAATGTCACCGTGAGATGTGTCACCATAGGCAATGTCACCATGGGCAATGTCACCATGGGAAATGCCATTTTGCACACTGTCACCATGGGTACTGCAACCATGAGTACTGTCACCATTGGCAGTATGACCATGTGCACTGTCACCATGGGCACTATCACCATGACAACCCTCAGCGTGAGCACTGTCACTGTGGGAACTGGCATTGTGTGCAATTCCACCATGGGCAATGTCACCATGGGCACTATCACTGTGAGCACTGTCAATATAAGCACGTCAACATGAGCCCTGTCACCATGGGCAATGTCACCGTGAGAAGTGTCACTATAGGTGATGTCACCGTGGGCACTGTCACCATGGTCACTGCCACCACTGTCACTGTCATTTTGAGCACTGTCACCATGGGTATTGCAACCATGAGCACTGTCACCATGAGCACTGTCACCATTGCGATTATCACCATGTGTACTGTCACCATGGGCACTATCACAATGAGAACTGTCAGCGTGGGCACTGTCACTGTTGGCAAGGGCACCGTGGGCACTTCCACCATGGGCAATGTCACCATGGGCACTATCACTTTGAGCACTGTCAACATGAGCACGTCACCATGGGCACTGTCAACATGGGTACTATCTCGAAGGTCAATGTCACCATGAGCAATGTCAGGATGGGCAACTTCACCGTGAGCACTGTCACCAATGGCACTATCACCATGAGTAATGTCACTGTGGGCCGTGTCACCAGGGGCACTATCACCATGGTTAATGTTATCATTGGCACTTTCCCCGTGAGCACTGTCACCCTGGGCACTGTCATCATGGGCACGGTCACCGTGAGCACTATCTCCATGAGCACAGCCACTGTGAACACCATCACCATAATCACTGGCCTCATCGGTACTGTCACCATGAGCACTGCCACAATGAGCACTGTCAGCATGGGCACTTCCCCAATGAGCACTGTCACTATGAGAACTGCTAGCATGGGTATTTTCACCATGAGTACTGTCACCCTCTGTATTGTCACCATTTGCACTGTCACCATCAGGACTATTACCGTGAGTGCTATCACCGTGAGATCTCTCACCATGGTCACTGTCACCATGGCACCTTGCACAATGCGTGCTGTCAACATGAGTGCTGTCACCATTGGCACTATCACCGTGAGCATTCTCACTGTGGTCAGAGTCAACATGGGCTCTGTCACCATGAGCACTGTCACCATAGGCAATGTCACCGTGGTCAGTGTCACCATGAGCAATGTCTCCATGGGTACTCCTACAGTGGGCACTGTCACTGTGTGAACTGTCACCATGGTTACTGCCACTATGAGCAGTGTCTCTGGGAGTACTGTCAGCATGGGTTTTTACCGTGAGCACTGTCACCATGAGCCCTGTCACCATTTTTCAGTGCCACCATGTGCACTACCACCATGTGCACTCTCACCATGGGCACTATCACCGATAACACTGTCACCATAAGTACTGTCTGCATGGGCACTGTCACCAAGGGCACGGCCAACATGTGACCTGTAACCATTGTCAGTGTCACTGTGAGAAGTGTCACCATGGGAATTAACAACATAGGCACTCTCATCATGAGCACTGTCACCATGAGCACTGACACCACGAGCACTGTCACCCAGGGCAGTGCCACCATGAGCACTGTCATCATAACTGTTGCTATGAGAATTGTAACCATGGGCAATTTCTCAATGAGTAATGTCACCATGTGTATTTTCACCTTGGGCACTCTCAAAGTAAACATTATTACCATGAGCAGTTTCACTGTGAACACTGTCACCATGGGCACTGGCACAATGTGGTGTGTCACCATGAGCCATGTCACCATGGGAAATGTCACCGTGAGAAGTGTCACCATAGGCAATGTCACCATGGGCAATGTCACCATGGGAATTACCATTTTGAGCACTGTCACCATGGGTACTACAACCATGAGTACTGTCACCATGAGTAATTTAACCATTGGCAGTATGACCATGTGCACTGTCACCATGGGCACTATCACCATGACAACTCTCAGCGTGAGCACTGTCACTGTTGGAAATGGCATTGTGTGCAATTCCACCATGGGCAATGTCACCATGGACATTATCGCTGTGAGCACTGTCAATATGAGCACGTCAACATGAGCCCTGTCACCATGGGCAATGTCACTGTGAGAAGTGTCACTATAGGCAATGTCACCGTGGGCACTGTCACCATGGTCACTGCCACCACTGTCACTGTCATTTTGAGCACTGTCACCATGGGTACTGCAACCATGAGTGCTGTCACCATGAGCACTGTCACCATTGCAAGTATCACCATGTGCACTGTCACCATGGGCACTATCACAATGAGAACTGTCAGCATGGGCACTGTCACTCTTGGCAATGTCACCATGGGCACTATCACTTTGAGCACTGTCAACATGAGCACGTCACCATGGGCACTGTCAACATGGGTACTATCTCGAAGGTCAATGTCACCATGAGCATTGTCAGGATGGGCAACTTCACCGTGAGCACTGTCACCAATGGCACTATCACCATGAGCAATGTCACTGTGGGCCGTGTCACCAGGGGCACTATCACCATGTTTAATGTTATCATTGGCAATTTCCCCGTGAGCACTGTCACCCTGGGCACTGTCATCATGGGCACGGTCACCGTGAGCACTATCTCCATGAGCACAGCCACTGTGAACACCATCACCATAATCACTGGCCTCATCGGTACTGTCACCATGAGCACTGCCACAATGAGCACTGTCAGCATGGGCACATCCCCCATGAGCACTGTCACTATGAGAACTGCTACCATGGGTATTTTCACCATGTGTACTGTCACCCTGTGTATTGTCACCATTTGCACTGTCACCATGAGGACTATTACCGTGAGCGCTATCACCGTGAGATCTCTCACCATGGTCACTGTCACCATGGCACCTTGCACAATGTGTGCTGTCAACATGAGTGCTGGCACCATTGGCACTATCACTGTGAGCATTCTCACTGTGGTCAGTGTCACCATGGGCACTCTCACCATGAGCACTGTCACCATAGGCAATGTCACCATGGTCAGTGTCACCATGAGCACTGTCAACATGGGCACTCATACAGTGGGCACTGTCACTGTGAGCACTGTCACCTTGGGTATTGCCACCATGAGCGCTGTCACCATGAGCACTGTCACCATTGTGAGTATCACAATGTGCACTGTCACCATGGGCACTGGCACAATGTCGTGTGTCACCTTGAGCAATGTCACCATGGGAAATGTCACCGTGAGATGTGTCACCATAGGCAATGTCACCATGGGCAATGTCACCATGGGAAATGCCATTTTGCACACTGTCACCATGGGTACTGCAACCATGAGTACTGTCACCATTGGCAGTATGACCATGTGCACTGTCACCATGGGCACTATCACCATGACAACTCTCAGCGTGAGCACTGTCACTGTGGGAACTGGCATTGTGTGCAATTCCACCATGGGCAATGTCACCATGGGCACTATCACTGTGAGCACTGTCAATATGAGCACGTCAACATGAGCCCTGTCACCATTGGCAATGTCACCGTGAGAAGTGTCACTATAGGCAAAGTCACCATGGGCACTGTCCCCATGGTCACTGCCACCACTGTCACTGTCATTTTGAGCAGTCACCATGGGTACTAAAACCATGAGCGCTGTCACCATGAGCACTGTCACCATTGCAAGTATCACCATGTGCACTGTCACCATGGGAACTATCACAATGAGAACTGTCAGCATGGGCACTGTCACTCTTGGCAATGTCACCATGGGCACTATCACTTTGAGCACTGTCAACATGAGCACATCACCATGGGCACTGTCAACATGGGTACTATCTCGAAGGTCAATGTCACCATGAGCATTGTCAGGATGGGCAACTTCACCGTGAGCACTGTCACCAATGGCACTATCACCATGAGTAATGTCACTGTGGGCCGTGTCACCAGGGGCACTATCACCATGGTTAATGTTATCATTGGCACATTCCCCGTGAGCACTGTCACCCTGGGCACTGTCATCATGGACACGGTCACCGTGAGCACTATCTCCATGAGCACAGCCACTGTGAACACCATCACCATAATCACTGGCCTCATCGGTACTGTCACCATGAGCACTGCCACAATGAGCACTGTCAGCATGGGTACTTCCCCCATGAGCACTGTCACTATGAGAACTGCTAGCATGGGTATTTTCACCATGAGTACTGTCACCCTCTGTATTGTCACCATTTGCACTGTCACCATCAGGACTATTACCGTGAGTGCTATCACCGTGAGATCTCTCACCATGGTCACTGTCACCATGGCACCTTGCACAATGCGTGCTGTCAACATGAGTGCTGTCACCATTGGCACTCTCACCGTGAGCATTCTCACTGTGGTCAGAGTCAACATGGGCTCTGTCACCATGAGCACTGTCACCATAGGCAATGTCACCGTGGTCAGTGTCACCATGAGCAATGTCTCCATGGGCACTCCTACAGTGGGCACTGTCACTGTGCGAACTGTCACCATGGTTACTGCCACTATGAGCAGTGTCTCTGTGAGTACTGTCAGCATGGGTTTTTACCATGAGCACTGTCACCATGAGCCCTGTCACCATTTTCCAGTGCCACCATGTGCACTACCACCATGTGCACTCTCACCATGGGCACTATCACCGATAACACTGTCACCATAAGTACTGTCTGCATGGGCACTGTCACCAAGGGCACGGCCAACATGTGACCTGTAACCATTGTCAGTGTCACTGTGAGAAGTGTCACCATGGGAATTAACAACATAGGCACTCTCATCATGAGCACTGTCACCATGAGCACTGACACCACGAGCACTGTCAGCCAGGGCAGTGCCACCATGAGCACTGTCACCATAACTGTTGCTATGAGAATTGTAACCATGGGCAATTTCTCAATGAGTAATGTCACCATGTGTATTTTCACCTTGGGCACTCTCAAAGTAAACAGTATTACCATGAGCACTTTCACTGTGAACACTGTCACCATGGGCACTGGCACAATGTGGTGTGTCACCATGAGCCATGTCACCATGGGCAATGTCACCGTGAGAAGTGTCACCATAGGCAATGTCACCATGGGCAATGTCACCATGGGAACTGCCATTTTGAGCACTGTCACCATGGGTACTGCAACCATGAGTACTGTCAGCATGAGTAATTTAACCATTGGCAGTATGACCATGTGCACTGTCACCATGGGCACTATCACCATGACAACTCTCAGCGTGAGCACTGTCACTGTTGGAAATGGCATTGTGTGCAATTCCACCATGGGCAATGTCACCATGGACATTATCGCTGTGAGCACTGTCAATATGAGCACGTCAACATGAGCCCTGTCACCATGGGCAATGTCACTGTGAGAAGTGTCACTATAGGCAAAGTCACCGTGGGCACTGTCACCATGGTCACTGCCACCACTGTCACTGTCATTTTGAGCACTGTCACCATGGGTACTGCAACCATGAGCGCTGTCACCATGAGCACTGTCACCATTGCAAGTATCACCATGTGCACTGTCACCATGGGCACTATCACAATGAGAACTGTCAGCATGGGCACTGTCACTCTTGGCAATGTCACCATGGGCACTATCACTTTGAGCACTGTCAACATGAGCACGTCACCATGGGCACTGTCAACATGGGTACTATCTCGAAGGTCAATGTCACCATGAGCATTGTCAGGATGGGCAACTTCACCGTGAGCACTGTCACCAATGGCACTATCACCATGAGTAATGTCACTGTGGGCCGTGTCACCAGGGGCACTATCACCATGGTTAATGTTATCATTGGCAATTTCCCCGTGAGCACTGTCACCCTGGGCACTGTCATCATGGGCACGGTCACCGTGAGCACTATCTCCATGAGCACAGCCACTGGGAACACCATCACCATAATCACTGGCCTCATCGGTACTGTCACCATGAGCACTGCCACAATGAGCACTGTCAGCATGGGCACATCCCCCATGAGCACTGTCACTATGAGAACTGCTACCATGGGTATTTTCACCATGTGTACTGTCACCCTGTGTATTGTCACCATTTGCACTGTCACCATGAGGACTATTACCGTGAGCGCTATCACCGTGAGATCTCTCACCATGGTCACTGTCACCATGGCACCTTGCACAATGGGGGCTGTCAACATGAGTGCTGGCACCATTGGCACTATCACTGTGAGCATTCTCACTGTGGTCAGTGTCACCATGGGCACTGTCACCATGAGCACTGTCACCATAGGCAATGTCACCATGGTCAGTGTCACCATGAGCACTGTCAACATGGGCACTCATACAGTGGGCACTGTCACTGTGAGCACTGTCACCTTGGGTACTGCCACCATGAGCGCTGTCACCATGAGCACTGTCAACATTATGAGTATCACAATGTGCACTGTCACCATGGGCACTGGCACAATGTCGTGTGTCACCTTGAGCAATGTCACCATGGGAAATGTCACCGTGAGATGTGTCACCATAGGCAATGTCACCATGGGCAATGTCACCATGGGAAATGCCATTTTGCACACTGTCACCATGGGTACTGCAACCATGAGTACTGTCACCATTGGCAGTATGACCATGTGCACTGTCACCATGGGCACTATCACCATGACAACCCTCAGCGTGAGCACTGTCACTGTGGGAACTGGCATTGTGTGCAATTCCACCATGGGCAATGTCACCATGGGCACTATCACTGTGAGCACTGTCAATATAAGCACGTCAACATGAGCCCTGTCACCATGGGCAATGTCACCGTGAGAAGTGTCACTATAGGTGATGTCACCGTGGGCAGTGTCACCATGGTCACTGCCACCACTGTCACTGTCATTTTGAGCACTGTCACCATGGGTATTGCAGCCATGAGCACTGTCACCATGAGCACTGTCACCATTGCGATTATCACCATGTGTACTGTCACCATGGGCACTATCACAATGAGAACTGTCAGCGTGGGCACTGTCACTGTTGGCAAGGGCACCGTGGGCACTTCCACCATGGGCAATGTCACCATGGGCACTATCACTTTGAGCACTGTCAACATGAGCACGTCACCATGGGCACTGTCAACATGGGTACTATCTCGAAGGTCAATGTCACCATGAGCAATGTCAGGATGGGCAACTTCACCGTGAGCACTGTCACCAATGGCACTATCACCATGAGTAATGTCACTGTGGGCCGTGTCACCAGGGGCACTATCACCATGGTTAATGTTATCATTGGCACATTCCCCGTGAGCACTGTCACCCTGGGCACTGTCATCATGGACACGGTCACCGTGAGCACTATCTCCATGAGCACAGCCACTGTGAACACCATCACCATAATCACTGGCCTCATCGGTACTGTCACCATGAGCACTGCCACAATGAGCACTGTCAGCATGGGTACTTCCCCCATGAGCACTGTCACTATGAGAACTGCTAGCATGGGTATTTTCACCATGAGTACTGTCACCCTCTGTATTGTCACCATTTGCACTGTCACCATCAGGACTATTACCGTGAGTGCTATCACCGTGAGATCTCTCACCATGGTCACTGTCACCATGGCACCTTGCACAATGCGTGCTGTCAACATGAGTGCTGTCACCATTGGCACTATCACCGTGAGCATTCTCACTGTGGTCAGAGTCAACATGGGCTCTGTCACCATGAGCACTGTCACCATAGGCAATGTCACCGTGGTCAGTGTCACCATGAGCAATGTCTCCATGGGCACTCCTACAGTGGGCACTGTCACTGTGCGAACTGTCACCATGGTTACTGCCACTATGAGCAGTGTCTCTGTGAGTACTGTCAGCATGGGTTTTTACCATGAGCACTGTCACCATGAGCCCTGTCACCATTTTCCAGTGCCACCATGTGCACTACCACCATGTGCACTCTCACCATGGGCACTATCACCGATAACACTGTCACCATAAGTACTGTCTGCATGGGCACTGTCACCAAGGGCACGGCCAACATGTGACCTGTAACCATTGTCAGTGTCACTGTGAGAAGTGTCACCATGGGAATTAACAACATAGGCACTCTCATCATGAGCACTGTCACCATGAGCACTGACACCACGAGCACTGTCACCCAGGGCAGTGCCACCATGAGCACTGTCACCATAACTGTTGCTATGAGAATTGTAACCATGGGCAATTTCTCAATGAGTAATGTCACCATGTGTATTTTCACCTTGGGCACTCTCAAAGTAAACAGTATTACCATGAGCACTTTCACTGTGAACACTGTCACCATGGGCACTGGCACAATGTGGTGTGTCACCATGAGCCATGTCACCATGGGCAATGTCACCGTGAGAAGTGTCACCATAGGCAATGTCACCATGGGCAATGTCACCATGGGAACTGCCATTTTGAGCACTGTCACCATGGGTACTGCAACCATGAGTACTGTCAGCATGAGTAATTTAACCATTGGCAGTATGACCATGTGCACTGTCACCATGGGCACTATCACCATGACAACTCTCAGCGTGAGCACTGTCACTGTTGGAAATGGCATTGTGTGCAATTCCACCATGGGCAATGTCACCATGGACATTATCGCTGTGAGCACTGTCAATATGAGCACGTCAACATGAGCCCTGTCACCATGGGCAATGTCACTGTGAGAAGTGTCACTATAGGCAAAGTCACCGTGGGCACTGTCACCATGGTCACTGCCACCACTGTCACTGTCATTTTGAGCACTGTCACCATGGGTACTGCAACCATGAGCGCTGTCACCATGAGCACTGTCACCATTGCAAGTATCACCATGTGCACTGTCACCATGGGCACTATCACAATGAGAACTGTCAGCATGGGCACTGTCACTCTTGGCAATGTCACCATGGGCACTATCACTTTGAGCACTGTCAACATGAGCACGTCACCATGGGCACTGTCAACATGGGTACTATCTCGAAGGTCATGTCACCATGAGCATTGTCAGGATGGGCAACTTCACCGTGAGCACTGTCACCAATGGCACTATCACCATGAGCAATGTCACTGTGGGCCGTGTCACCAGGGGCACTATTACCATGGTTAATGTTATCATTGGCACTTTCCCCGTGAGCACTGTCAACCTGGGCACAGTCATCATGGGCACGGTCACCGTGAGCACTCTCTCCATGAGCACAGCCACTGTGAACACCATCACCATAATCACTGGCCTCATCGATACTGTCACCATGAGCACTGCCACAATGAGCACTGTCAGCATGGGCACATCCCCCATGAGCACTGTCACTATGAGAACTGCTAGCATGGGTATTTTCACCATGAGTACTGTCACCCTCTGTATTGTCACCATTTGCACTGTCACCATGAGGACTATTACCGTGTTTGCTATCACCGTGAGATCTCTCACCATGGTCACTGTCACCATGGCACCTTGCACAATGCGTGCTGTCAACATGAGTGCTGTCACCATTGGCACTATCACCGTGAGCATTCTCACTGTGGTCAGAGTCAACATGGGCTCTGTCACCATGAGCACTGTCACCATAGGCAATGTCACCGTGGTCAGTGTCACCATGAGCAATGTCTCCATGTGTACTCCTACAGTGGGCACTGTCACTGTGCGAACTGTCACCATTGTTACTGCCACTATGAGCAGTGTCTCTGTGCGTACTGTCAGCATGGGTTTATACCGTGAGCACTGTCACCATGAGCTCTGTCACCATTTTTCAGTGCCACCATGTGCACTACCACCATGTGCACTCTCACCATGGGCACTATCACCGATAACACTGTCACCATAAGTACTGTCTGCATGGGCACTGTCACCAGGGGCACGGCCAACATGTGACCTGTAACCATTGTCAGTGTCACTGTGAGAAGTGTCACCATGGGAATTAACAACATAGGCACTCTCATCATGAGCACTGTCACCATGAGCACTGACACCACGAGCACTGTCACCCAGGGCAGTGCCACCATGAGCACTGTCACCACAACTGTTGCTATGAGAATTGTAACCATGGGCAATTTCTCAATGAGTAATGTCACCATGTGTATTTTCACCTTGGGCACTCTCAAAGTAAACAGTATTACCATGAGCACTTTCACTGTGAACACTGTCACCATGGGCACTGGCACAATGTGGTGTGTCACCATGAGCCATGTCACCATGGGCAATGTCACCGTGAGAAGTGTCACCATAGGCAATGTCACCATGGGCAATGTCACCATGGGAACTGCCATTTTGAGCACTGTCACCATGGGTACTGCAACCATGAGTACTGTCACCATTGGAAGTATGACCATGTGCACTGTCACCATGGGCACTATCACCATGACAACTCTCAGCGTGAGCACTGTCACTGTGGGAACTGGCATTGTGTGCAATTCCACCATGGGCCATGTCACCATGGGCACTATCACTGTGAGCACTGTCAATATAAGCACGTCAACATGAGCCCTGTCACCATTGGCAATGTCACCGTGAGAAGTGTCACTATAGGCGATGTCACCGTGGGCACTGTCACCATGGTCACTGCCACCACTGTCACTGTCATTTTGAGCACTGTCACCATGGGTATTGCAACCATGAGCACTGTCACCATGAGCACTGTCACCATTGCGATTATCACCATGTGTACTGTCACCATGGGCACTATCACAATGAGAACTGTCAGCGTGGGCACTGTCACTGTTGGCAAGGGCACCGTGGGCACTTCCACCATGGGCAATGTCACCATGGGCACTATCACTTTGAGCACTGTCAACATGAGCACGTCACCATGGGCACTGTCAACATGGGTACTATCTCGAAGGGCAATGTCACCATGAGCATTGTCAGGATGGGCAACTTCACCGTGAGCACTGTCACCAATGGCACTATCACCATGAGCAATGTCACTGTGGGCCGTGTCACCAGGGGCACTATTACCATGGTTAATGTTATCATTGCACTTTCCCCGTGAGCACTGTCACCCTGGGCACTGTCATCATGGGCACGGTCACCGTGAGCACTGTCTCCATGAGCACAGCCACTGTGAACACCATCACCATAATCACTTGCCTCATCGGTACTGTCACCATGAGCACTGCCACAATGAGCACTGTCAGCATGGGTACTTCCCCCATGAGCACTGTCACTATGAGAACTGCTAGCATGGGTATTTTCACCATGAGTACTGTCACCCTCTGTATTGTCACCATTTGCACTGTCACCATCAGGACTATTACCGTGAGTGCTATCACCGTGAGATCTCTCACCATGGTCACTGTCACCATGGCACCTTGCACAATGCGTGCTGTCAACATGAGTGCTGTCACCATTGGCACTATCACCGTGAGAATTCTCACTGTGGTCAGAGTCAACATGGGCTCTGTCACCATGAGCACTGTCACCATAGGCAATGTCACCGTGGTCAGTGTCACCATGAGCAATGTCTCCATGGGCACTCCTACAGTGGGCACTGTCACTGTGCGAACTGTCACCATGGTTACTGCCACTATGAGCAGTGTCTCTGTGAGTACTGTCAGCATGGGTTTTTACCGTGAGCACTGTCACCATGAGCCCTGTCACCATTTTTCAGTGCCACCATGTGCACTACCACCATGTGCACTCTCACCATGGGCACTATCACCGATAACACTGTCACCATAAGTACTGTCTGCATGGGCACTTTCACCAAGGGCACGGCCAACATGTGACCTGTAACCATTGTCAGTGTCACTGTGAGAAGTGTCACCATGGGAATTAACAACATAGGCACTCTCATCTTGAGCACTGTCACCATGAGCACTGACACCACGAGCACTGTCACCCAGGGCAGTGCCACCATGAGCACTGTCACCATAACTGTTGCTATGAGAATTGTAACCATGGGCAATTTCTCAATGAGTAATGTCACCATGTGTATTTTCACCTTGGGCACTCTCAAAGTAAACAGTATTACCATGAGCACTTTCACTGTGAACACTGTCACCATGGGCACTGGCACAATGTGGTGTGTCACCATGAGCCATGTCACCATGGGAAATGTCACCGTGAGAAGTGTCACCATAGGCAATGTCACCATGGGCAATGTCACCATGGGAACTGCCATTTTGAGCACTGTCACCATGGGTACTGCAACCATGAGTACTGTCACCATGAGTAATTTAACCATTGGCAGTATGACCATGTGCACTGTCACCATGGGCACTATCACCATGACAACTCTCAGCGTGAGCACTGTCACTGTTGGAAATGGCATTGTGTGCAATTCCACCATGGGCAATGTCACCATGGACATTATCGCTGTGAGCACTGTCAATATGAGCACGTCAGCATGAGCCCTGTCACCATGGGCAATGTCACTGTGAGAAGTGTCACTATAGGCAATGTCACCGTTGGCACTGTCACCATGGTCACTGCCACCACTGTCACTGTCATTTTGAGCACTGTCACCATGGGTACTGCAACCATGAGTGCTGTCACCATGAGCACTGTCACCATTGCAAGTATCACCATGTGCACTGTCACCATGGGCACTATCACAATGAGAACTGTCAGCATGGGCACTGTCACTCTTGGCAATGTCACCATGGGCACTATCACTTTGAGCACTGTCAACATGAGCACGTCACCATGGGCACTGTCAACATGGGTACTATCTCGAAGGTCAATGTCACCATGAGCATTGTCAGGATGGGCAACTTCACCGTGAGCACTGTCACCAATGGCACTATCACCATGAGCAATGTCACTGTGGGCCGTGTCACCAGGGGCACTATCACCATGGTTAATGTTATCATTGGCAATTTCCCCGTGAGCACTGTCACCCTGGGCACTGTCATCATGGGCACGGTCACCGTGAGCACTATCTCCATGAGCACAGCCACTGTGAACACCATCACCATAATCACTGGCCTCATCGGTACTGTCACCATGAGCACTGCCACAATGAGCACTGTCAGCATGGGCACATCCCCCATGAGCACTGTCACTATGAGAACTGCTACCATGGGTATTTTCACCATGTGTACTGTCACCCTGTGTATTGTCACCATTTGCACTGTCACCATGAGGACTATTACCGTGAGCGCTATCACCGTGAGATCTCTCACCATGGTCACTGTCACCATGGCACCTTGCACAATGGGGGCTGTCAACATGAGTGCTGGCACCATTGGCACTATCACTGTGAGCATTCTCACTGTGGTCAGTGTCACCATGGGCACTGTCACCATGAGCACTGTCACCGTAGGCAATGTCACCATGGTCAGTGTCACCATGAGCACTGTCAACATGGGCACTCATACAGTGGGCACTGTCACTGTGAGCACTGTCACCTTGGGTACTGCCACCATGAGCGCTGTCACCATGAGCACTGTCACCATTATGAGTATCACAATGTGCACTGTCACCATGGGCACTGGCAAAATGTCGTGTGTCACCTTGAGCAATGTCACCATGGGAAATGTCACCGTGAGATGTGTCACCATAGGCAATGTCACCATGGGCAATGTCACCATGGGAAATGCCATTTTGCACACTGTCACCATGGGTACTGCAACCATGAGTACTGTCACCATTGGCAGTATGACCATGTGCACTGTCACCATGGGCACTATCACCATGACAACCCTCAGCGTGAGCACTGTCACTGTGGGAACTGGCATTGTGTGCAATTCCACCATGGGCAATGTCACCATGGGCACTATCACTGTGAGCACTGTCAATATAAGCACGTCAACATGAGCCCTGTCACCATGGGCAATGTCACCGTGAGAAGTGTCACTATAGGTGATGTCACCGTGGGCACTGTCACCATGGTCACTGCCACCACTGTCACTGTCATTTTGAGCACTGTCACCATGGGTATTGCAACCATGAGCACTGTCACCATGAGCACTGTCACCATTGCGATTATCACCATGTGTACTGTCACCATGGGCACTATCACAATGAGAACTGTCAGCGTGGGCACTGTCACTGTTGGCAAGGGCACCGTGGGCACTTCCACCATGGGCAATGTCACCATGGGCACTATCACTTTGAGCACTGTCAACATGAGCACGTCACCATGGGCACTGTCAACATGGGTACTATCTCGAAGGTCAATGTCACCATGAGCAATGTCAGGATGGGCAACTTCACCGTGAGCACTGTCACCAATGGCACTATCACCATGAGTAATGTCACTGTGGGCCGTGTCACCAGGGGCACTATCACCATGGTTAATGTTATCATTGGCACTTTCCCCGTGAGCACTGTCACCCTGGGCACTGTCATCATGGGCACGGTCACCGTGAGCACTATCTCCATGAGCACAGCCACTGTGAACACCATCACCATAATCACTGGCCTCATCGGTACTGTCACCATGAGCACTGCCACAATGAGCACTGTCAGCATGGGCACTTCCCCAATGAGCACTGTCACTATGAGAACTGCTAGCATGGGTATTTTCACCATGAGTACTGTCACCCTCTGTATTGTCACCATTTGCACTGTCACCATCAGGACTATTACCGTGAGTGCTATCACCGTGAGATCTCTCACCATGGTCACTGTCACCATGGCACCTTGCACAATGCGTGCTGTCAACATGAGTGCTGTCACCATTGGCACTATCACCGTGAGCATTCTCACTGTGGTCAGAGTCAACATGGGCTCTGTCACCATGAGCACTGTCACCATAGGCAATGTCACCGTGGTCAGTGTCACCATGAGCAATGTCTCCATGGGTACTCCTACAGTGGGCACTGTCACTGTGCGAACTGTCACCATGGTTACTGCCACTATGAGCAGTGTCTCTGGGAGTACTGTCAGCATGGGTTTTTACCGTGAGCACTGTCACCATGAGCCCTGTCACCATTTTTCAGTGCCACCATGTGCACTACCACCATGTGCACTCTCACCATGGGCACTATCACCGATAACACTGTCACCATAAGTACTGTCTGCATGGGCACTGTCACCAAGGGCACGGCCAACATGTGACCTGTAACCATTGTCAGTGTCACTGTGAGAAGTGTCACCATGGGAATTAACAACATAGGCACTCTCATCATGAGCACTGTCACCATGAGCACTGACACCACGAGCACTGTCACCCAGGGCAGTGCCACCATGAGCACTGTCATCATAACTGTTGCTATGAGAATTGTAACCATGGGCAATTTCTCAATGAGTAATGTCACCATGTGTATTTTCACCTTGGGCACTCTCAAAGTAAACATTATTACCATGAGCAGTTTCACTGTGAACACTGTCACCATGGGCACTGGCACAATGTGGTGTGTCACCATGAGCCATGTCACCATGGGAAATGTCACCGTGAGAAGTGTCACCATAGGCAATGTCACCATGGGCAATGTCACCATGGGAATTACCATTTTGAGCACTGTCACCATGGGTACTACAACCATGAGTACTGTCACCATGAGTAATTTAACCATTGGCAGTATGACCATGTGCACTGTCACCATGGGCACTATCACCATGACAACTCTCAGCGTGAGCACTGTCACTGTTGGAAATGGCATTGTGTGCAATTCCACCATGGGCAATGTCACCATGGACATTATCGCTGTGAGCACTGTCAATATGAGCACGTCAACATGAGCCCTGTCACCATGGGCAATGTCACTGTGAGAAGTGTCACTATAGGCAATGTCACCGTGGGCACTGTCACCATGGTCACTGCCACCACTGTCACTGTCATTTTGAGCACTGTCACCATGGGTACTGCAACCATGAGTGCTGTCACCATGAGCACTGTCACCATTGCAAGTATCACCATGTGCACTGTCACCATGGGCACTATCACAATGAGAACTGTCAGCATGGGCACTGTCACTCTTGGCAATGTCACCATGGGCACTATCACTTTGAGCACTGTCAACATGAGCACGTCACCATGGGCACTGTCAACATGGGTACTATCTCGAAGGTCAATGTCACCATGAGCATTGTCAGGATGGGCAACTTCACCGTGAGCACTGTCACCAATGGCACTATCACCATGAGCAATGTCACTGTGGGCCGTGTCACCAGGGGCACTATCACCATGTTTAATGTTATCATTGGCAATTTCCCCGTGAGCACTGTCACCCTGGGCACTGTCATCATGGGCACGGTCACCGTGAGCACTATCTCCATGAGCACAGCCACTGTGAACACCATCACCATAATCACTGGCCTCATCGGTACTGTCACCATGAGCACTGCCACAATGAGCACTGTCAGCATGGGCACATCCCCCATGAGCACTGTCACTATGAGAACTGCTACCATGGGTATTTTCACCATGTGTACTGTCACCCTGTGTATTGTCACCATTTGCACTGTCACCATGAGGACTATTACCGTGAGCGCTATCACCGTGAGATCTCTCACCATGGTCACTGTCACCATGGCACCTTGCACAATGTGTGCTGTCAACATGAGTGCTGGCACCATTGGCACTATCACTGTGAGCATTCTCACTGTGGTCAGTGTCACCATGGGCACTCTCACCATGAGCACTGTCACCATAGGCAATGTCACCATGGTCAGTGTCACCATGAGCACTGTCAACATGGGCACTCATACAGTGGGCACTGTCACTGTGAGCACTGTCACCTTGGGTATTGCCACCATGAGCGCTGTCACCATGAGCACTGTCACCATTGTGAGTATCACAATGTGCACTGTCACCATGGGCACTGGCACAATGTCGTGTGTCACCTTGAGCAATGTCACCATGGGAAATGTCACCGTGAGATGTGTCACCATAGGCAATGTCACCATGGGCAATGTCACCATGGGAAATGCCATTTTGCACACTGTCACCATGGGTACTGCAACCATGAGTACTGTCACCATTGGCAGTATGACCATGTGCACTGTCACCATGGGCACTATCACCATGACAACTCTCAGCGTGAGCACTGTCACTGTGGGAACTGGCATTGTGTGCAATTCCACCATGGGCAATGTCACCATGGGCACTATCACTGTGAGCACTGTCAATATGAGCACGTCAACATGAGCCCTGTCACCATTGGCAATGTCACCGTGAGAAGTGTCACTATAGGCAAAGTCACCATGGGCACTGTCCCCATGGTCACTGCCACCACTGTCACTGTCATTTTGAGCAGTCACCATGGGTACTAAAACCATGAGCGCTGTCACCATGAGCACTGTCACCATTGCAAGTATCACCATGTGCACTGTCACCATGGGAACTATCACAATGAGAACTGTCAGCATGGGCACTGTCACTCTTGGCAATGTCACCATGGGCACTATCACTTTGAGCACTGTCAACATGAGCACATCACCATGGGCACTGTCAACATGGGTACTATCTCGAAGGTCAATGTCACCATGAGCATTGTCAGGATGGGCAACTTCACCGTGAGCACTGTCACCAATGGCACTATCACCATGAGTAATGTCACTGTGGGCCGTGTCACCAGGGGCACTATCACCATGGTTAATGTTATCATTGGCACATTCCCCGTGAGCACTGTCACCCTGGGCACTGTCATCATGGACACGGTCACCGTGAGCACTATCTCCATGAGCACAGCCACTGTGAACACCATCACCATAATCACTGGCCTCATCGGTACTGTCACCATGAGCACTGCCACAATGAGCACTGTCAGCATGGGTACTTCCCCCATGAGCACTGTCACTATGAGAACTGCTAGCATGGGTATTTTCACCATGAGTACTGTCACCCTCTGTATTGTCACCATTTGCACTGTCACCATCAGGACTATTACCGTGAGTGCTATCACCGTGAGATCTCTCACCATGGTCACTGTCACCATGGCACCTTGCACAATGCGTGCTGTCAACATGAGTGCTGTCACCATTGGCACTCTCACCGTGAGCATTCTCACTGTGGTCAGAGTCAACATGGGCTCTGTCACCATGAGCACTGTCACCATAGGCAATGTCACCGTGGTCAGTGTCACCATGAGCAATGTCTCCATGGGCACTCCTACAGTGGGCACTGTCACTGTGCGAACTGTCACCATGGTTACTGCCACTATGAGCAGTGTCTCTGTGAGTACTGTCAGCATGGGTTTTTACCATGAGCACTGTCACCATGAGCCCTGTCACCATTTTCCAGTGCCACCATGTGCACTACCACCATGTGCACTCTCACCATGGGCACTATCACCGATAACACTGTCACCATAAGTACTGTCTGCATGGGCACTGTCACCAAGGGCACGGCCAACATGTGACCTGTAACCATTGTCAGTGTCACTGTGAGAAGTGTCACCATGGGAATTAACAACATAGGCACTCTCATCATGAGCACTGTCACCATGAGCACTGACACCACGAGCACTGTCAGCCAGGGCAGTGCCACCATGAGCACTGTCACCATAACTGTTGCTATGAGAATTGTAACCATGGGCAATTTCTCAATGAGTAATGTCACCATGTGTATTTTCACCTTGGGCACTCTCAAAGTAAACAGTATTACCATGAGCACTTTCACTGTGAACACTGTCACCATGGGCACTGGCACAATGTGGTGTGTCACCATGAGCCATGTCACCATGGGCAATGTCACCGTGAGAAGTGTCACCATAGGCAATGTCACCATGGGCAATGTCACCATGGGAACTGCCATTTTGAGCACTGTCACCATGGGTACTGCAACCATGAGTACTGTCAGCATGAGTAATTTAACCATTGGCAGTATGACCATGTGCACTGTCACCATGGGCACTATCACCATGACAACTCTCAGCGTGAGCACTGTCACTGTTGGAAATGGCATTGTGTGCAATTCCACCATGGGCAATGTCACCATGGACATTATCGCTGTGAGCACTGTCAATATGAGCACGTCAACATGAGCCCTGTCACCATGGGCAATGTCACTGTGAGAAGTGTCACTATAGGCAAAGTCACCGTGGGCACTGTCACCATGGTCACTGCCACCACTGTCACTGTCATTTTGAGCACTGTCACCATGGGTACTGCAACCATGAGCGCTGTCACCATGAGCACTGTCACCATTGCAAGTATCACCATGTGCACTGTCACCATGGGCACTCTCACAATGAGAACTGTCAGCATGGGCACTGTCACTCTTGCCAATGTCACCATGGGCACTATCATTTTGAGCACTGTCAACATGAGCACGTCACCATGGGCACTGTCAACATGGGTACTATCTCGAAGGTCAATGTCACCATGAGCATTGTCAGGATGGGCAACTTCACCGTGAGCACTGTCACCAATGGCACTATCACCATGAGCAATGTCACTGTGGGCCGTGTCACCAGGGGCACTATTACCATGGTTAATGTTATCATTGGCACTTTCCCCGTGAGCACTGTCAACCTGGGCACTGTCATCATGGGCACGGTCACCGTGAGCACTCTCTCCATGAGCAGAGCCACTGTGAACACCATCACCATAATCACTGGCCTCATCGGTACTGTCACCATGAGCACTGCCACAATGAGCACTGTCAGCATGGGCACATCCCCCATGAGCACTGTCACTATGAGAACTGCTAGCATGGGTATTTTCACCATGAGTACTGTCACCCTCTGTATTGTCACCATTTGCACTGTCACCATGAGGACTATTACCGTGTTTGCTATCACCGTGAGATCTCTCACCATGGTCACTGTCACCATGGCACCTTGCACAATGCGTGCTGTCAACATGAGTGCTGTCACCATTGGCACTATCACCGTGAGCATTCTCACTGTGGTCAGAGTCAACATGGGCTCTGTCACCATGAGCACTGTCACCATAGGCAATGTCACCGTGGTCAGTTTCACCATGAGCAATGTCTCCATGGGCACTCCTACAGTGGGCACTGTCACTGTGCGAACTGTCACCATTGTTACTGCCACTATGAGCAGTGTCTCTGTGCATACTGTCAGCATGGGTTTATACCGTGAGCACTGTCACCATGAGCTCTGTCACCATTTTTCAGTGCCACCATGTGCACTACCACCATGTGCACTCTCACCATGGGCACTATCACCGATAACACTGTCACCATAAGTACTGTCTGCATGGGCACTGTCACCAGGGGCACGGCCAACATGTGACCTGTAACCATTGTCAGTGTCACTGTGAGAAGTGTCACCATGGGAATTAACAACATAGGCACTCTCATCATGAGCACTGTCACCATGAGCACTGACACCACGAGCACTGTCACCCAGGGCAGTGCCACCATGAGCACTGTCACCACAACTGTTGCTATGAGAATTGTAACCATGGGCAATTTCTCAATGAGTAATGTCACCATGTGTATTTTCACCTTGGGCACTCTCAAAGTAAACAGTATTACCATGAGCACTTTCACTGTGAACACTGTCACCATGGGCACTGGCACAATGTGGTGTGTCACCATGAGCCATGTCACCATGGGCAATGTCACCGTGAGAAGTGTCACCATAGGCAATGTCACCATGGGCAATGTCACCATGGGAACTGCCATTTTGAGCACTGTCACCATGGGTACTGCAACCATGAGTACTGTCACCATTGGCAGTATGACCATGTGCACTGTCACCATGGGCACTATCACCATGACAACTCTCAGCGTGAGCACTGTCACTGTAGGAACTGGCATTGTGTGCAATTCCACCATGGGCCATGTCACCATGGGCACTATCACTGTGAGCACTGTCAATATAAGCACGTCAACATGAGCCCTGTCACCATTGGCAATGTCACCGTGAGAAGTGTCACTATAGGCGATGTCACCGTGGGCACTGTCACCATGGTCACTGCCACCACTGTCACTGTCATTTTGAGCACTGTCACCATGGGTATTGCAACCATGAGCACTGTCACCATGAGCACTGTCACCATTGCGATTATCACCATGTGTACTGTCACCATGGGCACTATCACAATGAGAACTGTCAGCGTGGGCACTGTCACTGTTGGCAAGGGCACCGTGGGCACTTCCACCATGGGCAATGTCACCATGGGCACTATCACTGTGAGCACTGTCAACATGAGCACGTCACCATGGGCACTGTCAACATGGGTACTATCTCGAAGGGCAATGTCACCATGAGCATTGTCAGGAAGGGCAATTTCACCATGAGCACTGTCACCAAAGGCACTATCACCATGAGCAATGTCACTGTGGGCCGTGTCACCAGGGGCACTATCACCATGGTTAATGTTATCATTGGCACTTTCCCCGTGAGCACTGTCACCCTGGGCACTGTCATCATGGGCACGGTCACCGTGAGCACTATCTCCATGAGCACAGCCACTGTGAACACCATCACCATAATCACTGGCCTCATCGGTACTGTCACCATGAGCACTGCCACAATGAGCACTGTCAGCATGGGCACTTCCCCCATGAGCACTGTCACTATGAGAACTGCTAGCATGGGTATTTTCACCATGAGTACTGTCACCCTCTGTATTGTCACCATTTGCACTGTCACCATCAGGACTATTACCGTGAGTGCTATCACCGTGAGATCTCTCACCATGGTCACTGTCACCATGGCACCTTGCACAATGCGTGCTGTCAACATGAGTGCTGTCACCATTGGCACTATCACCGTGAGCATTCTCACTGTGGTCAGAGTCAACATGGGCTCTGTCACCATGAGCACTGTCACCATAGGCAATGTCACCGTGGTCAGTGTCACCATGAGCAATGTCTCCATGGGCACTCCTACAGTGGGCACTGTCACTGTGCGAACTGTCACCATGGTTACTGCCACTATGAGCAGTGTCTCTGTGAGTACTGTCAGCATGGGTTTTTACCGTGAGCACTGTCACCATGAGCCCTGTCACCATTTTCCAGTGCCACCATGTGCACTACCACCATGTGCACTCTCACCATGGGCACTATCACCGATAACACTGTCACCATAAGTACTGTCTGCATGGGCACTGTCACCAGGGGCACGGCCAACATGTGACCTGTAACCATTGTCAGTGTCACTGTGAGAAGTGTCACCATGGGAATTAACAACATAGGCACTCTCATCATGAGCACTGTCACCATGAGCACTGACACCACGAGCACTGTCACCCAGGGCAGTGCCACCATGAGCACTGTCACCACAACTGTTGCTATGAGAATTGTAACCATGGGCAATTTCTCAATGAGTAATGTCACCATGTGTATTTTCACCTTGGGCACTCTCAAAGTAAACAGTATTACCATGAGCACTTTCACTGTGAACACTGTCACCATGGGCACTGGCACAATGTGGTGAGTCACCATGAGCCATGTCACCATGGGAAATGTCACCGTGAGAAGTGTCACCATAGGCAATGTCACCATGGGCAATGTCACCATGGGAACTACCATTTTGAGCACTGTCACCATGGGTACTACAACCATGAGTACTGTCACCATGAGTAATTTAACCATTGGCAGTATGACCATGTGCACTGTCACCATGGGCACTATCACCATGACAACTCTCAGCGTGAGCACTGTCACTGTTGGAAATGGCATTGTGTGCAATTCCACCATGGGCAATGTCACCATGGACATTATCGCTGTGAGCACTGTCAATATGAGCACGTCAACATGAGCCCTGTCACCATGGGCAATGTCACTGTGAGAAGTGTCACTATAGGCAATGTCACCGTGGGCACTGTCACCATGGTCACTGCCACCACTGTCACTGTCATTTTGAGCACTGTCACCATGGGTACTGCAACCATGAGTGCTGTCACCATGAGCACTGTCACCATTGCAAGTATCACCATGTGCACTGTCACCATGGGCACTATCACAATGAGAACTGTCAGCATGGGCACTGTCACTCTTGGCAATGTCACCATGGGCACTATCACTTTGAGCACTGTCAACATGAGCACGTCACCATGGGCACTGTCAACATGGGTACTATCTCGAAGGTCAATGTCACCATGAGCATTGTCAGGATGGGCAACTTCACCGTGAGCACTGTCACCAATGGCACTATCACCATGAGCAATGTCACTGTGGGCCGTGTCACCAGGGGCACTATCACCATGGTTAATGTTATCATTGGCAATTTCCCCGTGAGCACTGTCACCCTGGGCACTGTCATCATGGGCACGGTCACCGTGAGCACTATCTCCATGAGCACAGCCACTGTGAACACCATCACCATAATCACTGGCCTCATCGGTACTGTCACCATGAGCACTGCCACAATGAGCACTGTCAGCATGGGCACATCCCCCATGAGCACTGTCACTATGAGAACTGCTACCATGGGTATTTTCACCATGTGTACTGTCACCCTGTGTATTGTCACCATTTGCACTGTCACCATGAGGACTATTACCGTGAGCGCTATCACCGTGAGATCTCTCACCATGGTCACTGTCACCATGGCACCTTGCACAATGGGGGCTGTCAACATGAGTGCTGGCACCATTGGCACTATCACTGTGAGCATTCTCACTGTGGTCAGTGTCACCATGGGCACTGTCACCATGAGCACTGTCACCGTAGGCAATGTCACCATGGTCAGTGTCACCATGAGCACTGTCAACATGGGCACTCATACAGTGGGCACTGTCACTGTGAGCACTGTCACCTTGGGTACTGCCACCATGAGCGCTGTCACCATGAGCACTGTCACCATTATGAGTATCACAATGTGCACTGTCACCATGGGCACTGGCACAATGTCGTGTGTCACCTTGAGCAATGTCACCATGGGAAATGTCACCGTGAGATGTGTCACCATAGGCAATGTCACCATGGGCAATGTCACCATGGGAAATGCCATTTTGCACACTGTCACCATGGGTACTGCAACCATGAGTACTGTCACCATTGGCAGTATGACCATGTGCACTGTCACCATGGGCACTATCACCATGACAACCCTCAGCGTGAGCACTGTCACTGTGGGAACTGGCATTGTGTGCAATTCCACCATGGGCAATGTCACCATGGGCACTATCACTGTGAGCACTGTCAATATAAGCACGTCAACATGAGCCCTGTCACCATGGGCAATGTCACCGTGAGAAGTGTCACTATAGGTGATGTCACCGTGGGCACTGTCACCATGGTCACTGCCACCACTGTCACTGTCATTTTGAGCACTGCCACCATGGGTATTGCAACCATGAGCACTGTCACCATGAGCACTGTCACCATTGCGATTATCACCATGTGTACTGTCACCATGGGCACTATCACAATGAGAACTGTCAGCGTGGGCACTGTCACTGTTGGCAAGGGCACCGTGGGCACTTCCACCATGGGCAATGTCACCATGGGCACTATCACTTTGAGCACTGTCAACATGAGCACGTCACCATGGGCACTGTCAACATGGGTACTATCTCGAAGGTCAATGTCACCATGAGCAATGTCAGGATGGGCAACTTCACCGTGAGCACTGTCACCAATGGCACTATCACCATGAGTAATGTCACTGTGGGCCGTGTCACCAGGGGCACTATCACCATGGTTAATGTTATCATTGGCACTTTCCCCGTGAGCACTGTCACCCTGGGCACTGTCATCATGGGCACGGTCACCGTGAGCACTATCTCCATGAGCACAGCCACTGTGAACACCATCACCATAATCACTGGCCTCATCGGTACTGTCACCATGAGCACTGCCACAATGAGCACTGTCAGCATGGGCACTTCCCCAATGAGCACTGTCACTATGAGAACTGCTAGCATGGGTATTTTCACCATGAGTACTGTCACCCTCTGTATTGTCACCATTTGCACTGTCACCATCAGGACTATTACCGTGAGTGCTATCACCGTGAGATCTCTCACCATGGTCACTGTCACCATGGCACCTTGCACAATGCGTGCTGTCAACATGAGTGCTGTCACCATTGGCACTATCACCGTGAGCATTCTCACTGTGGTCAGAGTCAACATGGGCTCTGTCACCATGAGCACTGTCACCATAGGCAATGTCACCGTGGTCAGTGTCACCATGAGCAATGTCTCCATGGGTACTCCTACAGTGGGCACTGTCACTGTGCGAACTGTCACCATGGTTACTGCCACTATGAGCAGTGTCTCTGGGAGTACTGTCAGCATGGGTTTTTACCGTGAGCACTGTCACCATGAGCCCTGTCACCATTTTTCAGTGCCACCATGTGCACTACCACCATGTGCACTCTCACCATGGGCACTATCACCGATAACACTGTCACCATAAGTACTGTCTGCATGGGCACTGTCACCAAGGGCACGGCCAACATGTGACCTGTAACCATTGTCAGTGTCACTGTGAGAAGTGTCACCATGGGAATTAACAACATAGGCACTCTCATCATGAGCACTGTCACCATGAGCACTGACACCACGAGCACTGTCACCCAGGGCAGTGCCACCATGAGCACTGTCATCATAACTGTTGCTATGAGAATTGTAACCATGGGCAATTTCTCAATGAGTAATGTCACCATGTGTATTTTCACCTTGGGCACTCTCAAAGTAAACATTATTACCATGAGCAGTTTCACTGTGAACACTGTCACCATGGGCACTGGCACAATGTGGTGTGTCACCATGAGCCATGTCACCATGGGAAATGTCACCGTGAGAAGTGTCACCATAGGCAATGTCACCATGGGCAATGTCACCATGGGAATTACCATTTTGAGCACTGTCACCATGGGTACTACAACCATGAGTACTGTCACCATGAGTAATTTAACCATTGGCAGTATGACCATGTGCACTGTCACCATGGGCACTATCACCATGACAACTCTCAGCGTGAGCACTGTCACTGTTGGAAATGGCATTGTGTGCAATTCCACCATGGGCAATGTCACCATGGACATTATCGCTGTGAGCACTGTCAATATGAGCACGTCAACATGAGCCCTGTCACCATGGGCAATGTCACTGTGAGAAGTGTCACTATAGGCAATGTCACCGTGGGCACTGTCACCATGGTCACTGCCACCACTGTCACTGTCATTTTGAGCACTGTCACCATGGGTACTGCAACCATGAGTGCTGTCACCATGAGCACTGTCACCATTGCAAGTATCACCATGTGCACTGTCACCATGGGCACTATCACAATGAGAACTGTCAGCATGGGCACTGTCACTCTTGGCAATGTCACCATGGGCACTATCACTTTGAGCACTGTCAACATGAGCACGTCACCATGGGCACTGTCAACATGGGTACTATCTCGAAGGTCAATGTCACCATGAGCATTGTCAGGATGGGCAACTTCACCGTGAGCACTGTCACCAATGGCACTATCACCATGAGCAATGTCACTGTGGGCCGTGTCACCAGGGGCACTATCACCATGTTTAATGTTATCATTGGCAATTTCCCCGTGAGCACTGTCACCCTGGGCACTGTCATCATGGGCACGGTCACCGTGAGCACTATCTCCATGAGCACAGCCACTGTGAACACCATCACCATAATCACTGGCCTCATCGGTACTGTCACCATGAGCACTGCCACAATGAGCACTGTCAGCATGGGCACATCCCCCATGAGCACTGTCACTATGAGAACTGCTACCATGGGTATTTTCACCATGTGTACTGTCACCCTGTGTATTGTCACCATTTGCACTGTCACCATGAGGACTATTACCGTGAGCGCTATCACCGTGAGATCTCTCACCATGGTCACTGTCACCATGGCACCTTGCACAATGTGTGCTGTCAACATGAGTGCTGGCACCATTGGCACTATCACTGTGAGCATTCTCACTGTGGTCAGTGTCACCATGGGCACTCTCACCATGAGCACTGTCACCATAGGCAATGTCACCATGGTCAGTGTCACCATGAGCACTGTCAACATGGGCACTCATACAGTGGGCACTGTCACTGTGAGCACTGTCACCTTGGGTATTGCCACCATGAGCGCTGTCACCATGAGCACTGTCACCATTGTGAGTATCACAATGTGCACTGTCACCATGGGCACTGGCACAATGTCGTGTGTCACCTTGAGCAATGTCACCATGGGAAATGTCACCGTGAGATGTGTCACCATAGGCAATGTCACCATGGGCAATGTCACCATGGGAAATGCCATTTTGCACACTGTCACCATGGGTACTGCAACCATGAGTACTGTCACCATTGGCAGTATGACCATGTGCACTGTCACCATGGGCACTATCACCATGACAACTCTCAGCGTGAGCACTGTCACTGTGGGAACTGGCATTGTGTGCAATTCCACCATGGGCAATGTCACCATGGGCACTATCACTGTGAGCACTGTCAATATGAGCACGTCAACATGAGCCCTGTCACCATTGGCAATGTCACCGTGAGAAGTGTCACTATAGGCAAAGTCACCATGGGCACTGTCCCCATGGTCACTGCCACCACTGTCACTGTCATTTTGAGCAGTCACCATGGGTACTAAAACCATGAGCGCTGTCACCATGAGCACTGTCACCATTGCAAGTATCACCATGTGCACTGTCACCATGGGAACTATCACAATGAGAACTGTCAGCATGGGCACTGTCACTCTTGGCAATGTCACCATGGGCACTATCACTTTGAGCACTGTCAACATGAGCACATCACCATGGGCACTGTCAACATGGGTACTATCTCGAAGGTCAATGTCACCATGAGCATTGTCAGGATGGGCAACTTCACCGTGAGCACTGTCACCAATGGCACTATCACCATGAGTAATGTCACTGTGGGCCGTGTCACCAGGGGCACTATCACCATGGTTAATGTTATCATTGGCACATTCCCCGTGAGCACTGTCACCCTGGGCACTGTCATCATGGACACGGTCACCGTGAGCACTATCTCCATGAGCACAGCCACTGTGAACACCATCACCATAATCACTGGCCTCATCGGTACTGTCACCATGAGCACTGCCACAATGAGCACTGTCAGCATGGGTACTTCCCCCATGAGCACTGTCACTATGAGAACTGCTAGCATGGGTATTTTCACCATGAGTACTGTCACCCTCTGTATTGTCACCATTTGCACTGTCACCATCAGGACTATTACCGTGAGTGCTATCACCGTGAGATCTCTCACCATGGTCACTGTCACCATGGCACCTTGCACAATGCGTGCTGTCAACATGAGTGCTGTCACCATTGGCACTCTCACCGTGAGCATTCTCACTGTGGTCAGAGTCAACATGGGCTCTGTCACCATGAGCACTGTCACCATAGGCAATGTCACCGTGGTCAGTGTCACCATGAGCAATGTCTCCATGGGCACTCCTACAGTGGGCACTGTCACTGTGCGAACTGTCACCATGGTTACTGCCACTATGAGCAGTGTCTCTGTGAGTACTGTCAGCATGGGTTTTTACCATGAGCACTGTCACCATGAGCCCTGTCACCATTTTCCAGTGCCACCATGTGCACTACCACCATGTGCACTCTCACCATGGGCACTATCACCGATAACACTGTCACCATAAGTACTGTCTGCATGGGCACTGTCACCAAGGGCACGGCCAACATGTGACCTGTAACCATTGTCAGTGTCACTGTGAGAAGTGTCACCATGGGAATTAACAACATAGGCACTCTCATCATGAGCACTGTCACCATGAGCACTGACACCACGAGCACTGTCAGCCAGGGCAGTGCCACCATGAGCACTGTCACCATAACTGTTGCTATGAGAATTGTAACCATGGGCAATTTCTCAATGAGTAATGTCACCATGTGTATTTTCACCTTGGGCACTCTCAAAGTAAACAGTATTACCATGAGCACTTTCACTGTGAACACTGTCACCATGGGCACTGGCACAATGTGGTGTGTCACCATGAGCCATGTCACCATGGGCAATGTCACCGTGAGAAGTGTCACCATAGGCAATGTCACCATGGGCAATGTCACCATGGGAACTGCCATTTTGAGCACTGTCACCATGGGTACTGCAACCATGAGTACTGTCAGCATGAGTAATTTAACCATTGGCAGTATGACCATGTGCACTGTCACCATGGGCACTATCACCATGACAACTCTCAGCGTGAGCACTGTCACTGTTGGAAATGGCATTGTGTGCAATTCCACCATGGGCAATGTCACCATGGACATTATCGCTGTGAGCACTGTCAATATGAGCACGTCAACATGAGCCCTGTCACCATGGGCAATGTCACTGTGAGAAGTGTCACTATAGGCAAAGTCACCGTGGGCACTGTCACCATGGTCACTGCCACAACTGTCACTGTCATTTTGAGCACTGTCACCATGGGTACTGCAACCATGAGCGCTGTCACCATGAGCACTGTCACCATTGCAAGTATCACCATGTGCACTGTCACCATGGGCACTATCACAATGAGAACTGTCAGCATGGGCACTGTCACTCTTGGCAATGTCACCATGGGCACTATCACTTTGAGCACTGTCAACATGAGCACGTCACCATGGGCACTGTCAACATGGGTACTATCTCGAAGGTCAATGTCACCATGAGCATTGTCAGGATGGGCAACTTCACCGTGAGCACTGTCACCAATGGCACTATCACCATGAGTAATGTCACTGTGGGCCGTGTCACCAGGGGCACTATCACCATGGTTAATGTTATCATTGGCAATTTCCCCGTGAGCACTGTCACCCTGGGCACTGTCATCATGGGCACGGTCACCGTGAGCACTATCTCCATGAGCACAGCCACTGGGAACACCATCACCATAATCACTGGCCTCATCGGTACTGTCACCATGAGCACTGCCACAATGAGCACTGTCAGCATGGGCACATCCCCCATGAGCACTGTCACTATGAGAACTGCTACCATGGGTATTTTCACCATGTGTACTGTCACCCTGTGTATTGTCACCATTTGCACTGTCACCATGAGGACTATTACCGTGAGCGCTATCACCGTGAGATCTCTCACCATGGTCACTGTCACCATGGCACCTTGCACAATGGGGGCTGTCAACATGAGTGCTGGCACCATTGGCACTATCACTGTGAGCATTCTCACTGTGGTCAGTGTCACCATGGGCACTGTCACCATGAGCACTGTCACCATAGGCAATGTCACCATGGTCAGTGTCACCATGAGCACTGTCAACATGGGCACTCATACAGTGGGCACTGTCACTGTGAGCACTGTCACCTTGGGTACTGCCACCATGAGCGCTGTCACCATGAGCACTGTCAACATTATGAGTATCACAATGTGCACTGTCACCATGGGCACTGGCACAATGTCGTGTGTCACCTTGAGCAATGTCACCATGGGAAATGTCACCGTGAGATTTGTCACCATAGGCAATGTCACCATGGGCAATGTCACCATGGGAAATGCCATTTTGCACACTGTCACCATGGGTACTGCAACCATGAGTACTGTCACCATTGGCAGTATGACCATGTGCACTGTCACCATGGGCACTATCACCATGACAACCCTCAGCGTGAGCACTGTCACTGTGGGAACTGGCATTGTGTGCAATTCCACCATGGGCAATGTCACCATGGGCACTATCACTGTGAGCACTGTCAATATAAGCACGTCAACATGAGCCCTGTCACCATGGGCAATGTCACCGTGAGAAGTGTCACTATAGGTGATGTCACCGTGGGCAGTGTCACCATGGTCACTGCCACCACTGTCACTGTCATTTTGAGCACTGTCACCATGGGTATTGCAGCCATGAGCACTGTCACCATGAGCACTGTCACCATTGCGATTATCACCATGTGTACTGTCACCATGGGCACTATCACAATGAGAACTGTCAGCGTGGGCACTGTCACTGTTGGCAAGGGCACCGTGGGCACTTCCACCATGGGCAATGTCACCATGGGCACTATCACTTTGAGCACTGTCAACATGAGCACGTCACCATGGGCACTGTCAACATGGGTACTATCTCGAAGGTCAATGTCACCATGAGCAATGTCAGGATGGGCAACTTCACCGTGAGCACTGTCACCAATGGCACTATCACCATGAGTAATGTCACTGTGGGCCGTGTCACCAGGGGCACTATCACCATGGTTAATGTTATCATTGGCACTTTCCCCGTGAGCACTGTCACCCTGGGCACTGTCATCATGGGCACGGTCACCGTGAGCACTATCTCCATGAGCACAGCCACTGTGAACACCATCACCATAATCACTGGCCTCATCGGTACTGTCACCATGAGCACTGCCACAATGAGCACTGTCAGCATGGGCACTTCCCCCATGAGCACTGTCACTATGAGAACTGCTAGCATGGGTATTTTCACCATGAGTACTGTCACCCTCTGTATTGTCACCATTTGCACTGTCACCATCAGGACTATTACCGTGAGTGCTATCACCGTGAGATCTCTCACCATGGTCACTGTCACCATGGCACCTTGCACAATGCGTGCTGTCAACATGAGTGCTGTCACCATTGGCACTATCACCGTGAGCATTCTCACTGTGGTCAGAGTCAACATGGGCTCTGTCACCATGAGCACTGTCACCATAGGCAATGTCACCGTGGTCAGTGTCACCATGAGCAATGTCTCCATGGGTACTCCTACAGTGGGCACTGTCACTGTGCGAACTGTCACCATGGTTACTGCCACTATGAGCAGTGTCTCTGTGAGTACTGTCAGCATGGGTTTTTACCGTGAGCACTGTCACCATGAGCCCTGTCACCATTTTTCAGTACCACCATGTGCACTACCACCATGTGCACTCTCACCATGGGCACTATCACCGATAACACTGTCACCATAAGTACTGTCTGCATGGGCACTGTCACCAAGGGCACGGCCAACATGTGACCTGTAACCATTGTCAGTGTCACTGTGAGAAGTGTCACCATGGGAATTAACAACATAGGCACTCTCATCATGAGCACTGTCACCATGAGCACTGACACCACGAGCACTGTCACCCAGGGCAGTGCCACCATGAGCACTGTCACCACAACTGTTGCTATGAGAATTGTAACCATGGGCAATTTCTCAATGAGTAATGTCACCATGTGTATTTTCACCTTGGGCACTCTCAAAGTAAACAGTATTACCATGAGCACTTTCACTGTGAACACTGTCACCATGGGCACTGGCACAATGTGGTGTGTCACCATGAGCCATGTCACCATGGGAAATGTCACCGTGAGAAGTGTCACCATAGGCAATGTCACCATGGGCAATGTCACCATGGGAACTACCATTTTGAGCACTGTCACCATGGGTACTACAACCATGAGTACTGTCACCATGAGTAATTTATCCATTGGCAGTATGACCATGTGCACTATCACCATGGGCACTATCACCATGACAACTCTCAGCGTGAGCACTGTCACTGTTGGAAATGGCATTGTGTGCAATTCCACCATGGGCAATGTCACCATGGACATTATCGCTGTGAGCACTGTCAATATGAGCACGTCAACATGAGCCCTGTCACCATGGGCAATGTCACTGTGAGAAGTGTCACTATAGGCAATGTCACCGTGGGCACTGTCACCATGGTCACTGCCACCACTGTCACTGTCATTTTGAGCACTGTCACCATGGGTACTGCAACCATGAGTGCTGTCACCATGAGCACTGTCACCATTGCAAGTATCACCATGTGCACTGTCACCATGGGCACTATCACAATGAGAACTGTCAGCATGGGCACTGTCACTCTTGGCAATGTCACCATGGGCACTATCACTTTGAGCACTGTCAACATGAGCACGTCACCATGGGCACTGTCAACATGGGTACTATCTCGAAGGTCAATGTCACCATGAGCATTGTCAGGATGGGCAACTTCACCGTGAGCACTGTCACCAATGGCACTATCACCATGAGCAATGTCACTGTGGGCCGTGTCACCAGGGGCACTATCACCATGGTTAATGTTATCATTGGCAATTTCCCCGTGAGCACTGTCACCCTGGGCACTGTCATCATGGGCACGGTCACCGTGAGCACTATCTCCATGAGCACAGCCACTGTGAACACCATCACCATAATCACTGGCCTCATCGGTACTGTCACCATGAGCACTGCCACAATGAGCACTGTCAGCATGGGCACATCCCCCATGAGCACTGTCACTATGAGAACTGCTACCATGGGTATTTTCACCATGTGTACTGTCACCCTGTGTATTGTCACCATTTGCACTGTCACCATGAGGACTATTACCGTGAGCACTATCACCGTGAGATCTCTCACCATGGTCACTGTCACCATGGCACCTTGCACAATGTGTGCTGTCAACATGAGTGCTGGCACCATTGGCACTATCACTGTGAGCATTCTCACTGTGGTCAGTGTCACCATGGGCACTCTCACCATGAGCACTGTCACCATAGGCAATGTCACCATGGTCAGTGTCACCATGAGCACTGTCAACATGGGCACTCATACAGTGGGCACTGTCACTGTGAGCACTGTCACGTTGGGTACTGCCACCATGAGCGCTGTCACCATGAGCACTGTCACCATTGTGAGTATCACAATGTGCACTGTCACCATGGGCACTGGCACAATGTCGTGTGTCACCTTGAGCAAAGTCACCATGGGAAATGTCACCGTGAGATGTGTCACCATAGGCAATGTCACCATGGGCAATGTCACCATGGGAAATGCCATTTTGCACACTGTCACCATGGGTACAGCAACCATGAGTACTGTCACCATTGGCAGTATGACCATGTGCACTGTCACCATGGGCACTATCACCATGACAACTCTGAGCGTGAGCACTGTCACTGTGGGAACTGGCATTGTGTGCAATTCCACCATGGGCAATGTCACCATGGGCACTATCACTGTGAGCACTGTCAATATGAGCACGTCAACATGAGCCCTGTCACCATTGGCAATGTCACCGTGAGAAGTGTCACTATAGGCAATGTCACCATGGGCACTGTCCCCATGGTCACTGCCACCACTGTCACTGTCATTTTGAGCAGTCACCATGGGTACTAAAACCATGAGCGCTGTCACCATGAGCACTGTCACCATTGCAAGTATCACCATGTGCACTGTCACCATGGGAACTATCACAATGAGAACTGTCAGCATGGGCACTGTCACTCTTGGCAATGTCACCATGGGCACTATCACTTTGAGCACTGTCAACATGAGCACGTCACCATGGGCACTGTCAACATGGGTACTATCTCGAAGGTCAATGTCACCATGAGCATTGTCAGGATGGGCAACTTCACCGTGAGCACTGTCACCAATGGCACTATCACCATGAGTAATGTCACTGTGGGCCGTGTCACCAGGGGCACTATCACCATGGTTAATGTATCATTGGCACATTCCCCGTGAGCACTGTCACCCTGGGCACTGTCATCATGGACACGGTCACCGTGAGCACTATCTCCATGAGCACAGCCACTGTGAACACCATCACCATAATCACTGGCCTCATCGGTACTGTCACCATGAGCACTGCCACAATGAGCACTGTCAGCATGGGTACTTCCCCCATGAGCACTGTCACTATGAGAAATGCTAGCATGGGTATTTTCACCATGAGTACTGTCACCCTCTGTATTGTCACCATTTGCACTGTCACCATCAGGACTATTACCGTGAGTGCTATCACCGTGAGATCTCTCACCATGGTCACTGTCACCATGGCACCTTGCACAATGCGTGCTGTCAACATGAGTGCTGTCACCATTGGCACTATCACCGTGAGCATTCTCACTGTGGTCAGAGTCAACATGGGCTCTGTCACCATGAGCACTGTCACCATAGGCAATGTCACCGTGGTCAGTGTCACCATGAGCAATGTCTCCATGGGTACTCCTACAGTGGGCACTGTCACTGTGCGAACTGTCACCATGGTTACTGCCACTATGAGCAGTGTCTCTGTGAGTACTGTCAGCATGGGTTTTTACCGTGAGCACTGTCACCATGAGCCCTGTCACCATTTTCCAGTGCCACCATGTGCACTACCACCATGTGCACTCTCACCATGGGCACTATCACCGATAACACTGTCACCATAAGTACTGTCTGCATGGGCACTGTCACCAGGGGCACGGCCAACATGTGACCTGTAACCATTGTCAGTGTCACTGTGAGAAGTGTCACCATGGGAATTAACAACATAGGCACTCTCATCATGAGCACTGTCACCATGAGCACTGACACCACGAGCACTGTCACCCAGGGCAGTGCCACCATGAGCACTGTCACCACAACTGTTGCTATGAGAATTGTAACCATGGGCAATTTCTCAATGAGTAATGTCACCATGTGTATTTTCACCTTGGGCACTCTCAAAGTAAACAGTATTACCATGAGCACTTTCACTGTGAACACTGTCACCATGGGCACTGGCACAATGTGGTGTGTCACCATGAGCCATGTCACCATGGGAAATGTCACCGTGAGAAGTGTCACCATAGGCAATGTCACCATGGGCAATGTCACCATGGGAACTACCATTTTGAGCACTGTCACCATGGGTACTACAACCATGAGTACTGTCACCATGAGTAATTTAACCATTGGCAGTATGACCATGTGCACTGTCACCATGGGCACTATCACCATGACAACTCTCAGCGTGAGCACTGTCACTGTTGGAAATGGCATTGTGTGCAATTCCACCATGGGCAATGTCACCATGGACATTATCGCTGTGAGCACTGTCAATATGAGCACGTCAACATGAGCCCTGTCACCATGGGCAATGTCACTGTGAGAAGTGTCACTATAGGCAATGTCACCGTGGGCACTGTCACCATGGTCACTGCCACCACTCTCACTGTCATTTTGAGCACTGTCACCATGGGTACTGCAACCATGAGTGCTGTCACCATGAGCACTGTCACCATTGCAAGTATCACCATGTGCACTGTCACCATGGGCACTATCACAATGAGAACTGTCAGCATGGGCACTGTCACTCTTGGCAATGTCACCATGGGCACTATCACTTTGAGCACTGTCAACATGAGCACGTCACCATGGGCACTGTCAACATGGGTACTATCTCGAAGGTCAATGTCACCATGAGCATTGTCAGGATGGGCAACTTCACCGTGAGCACTGTCACCAATGGCACTATCACCATGAGCAATGTCACTGTGGGCCGTGTCACCAGGGGCACTATCACCATGGTTAATGTTATCATTGGCAATTTCCCCGTGAACACTGTCACCTTGGGCACTGTCATCATGGGCACGGTCACCGTGAGCACTATCTCCATGAGCACAGCCACTGTGAACACCATCACCATAATCACTGGCCTCATCGGTACTGTCACCATGAGCACTGCCACAATGAGCACTGTCAGCATGGGCACATCCCCCATGAGCACTGTCACTATGAGAACTGCTACCATGGGTATTTTCACCATGTGTACTGTCACCCTGTGTATTGTCACCATTTGCACTGTCACCATGAGGACTATTACCGTGAGCGCTATCACCGTGAGATCTCTCACCATGGTCACTGTCACCATGGCACCTTGCACAATGGGGGCTGTCAACATGAGTGCTGGCACCATTGGCACTATCACTGTGAGCATTCTCACTGTGGTCAGTGTCACCATGGGCACTGTCACCATGAGCACTGTCACCATAGGCAATGTCACCATGGTCAGTGTCACCATGAGCACTGTCAACATGGGCACTCATACAGTGGGCACTGTCACTGTGAGCACTGTCACCTTGGGTACTGCCACCATGAGCGCTGTCACCATGAGCACTGTCACCATTATGAGTATCACAATGTGCACTGTCACCATGGGCACTGGCACAATGTCGTGTGTCACCTTGAGCAATGTCACCATGGGAAATGTCACCGTGAGATGTGTCACCATAGGCAATGTCACCATGGGCAATGTCACCATGGGAAATGCCATTTTGCACACTGTCACCATGGGTACTGCAACCATGAGTACTGTCACCATTGGCAGTATGACCATGTGCACTGTCACCATGGGCACTATCACCATGACAACCCTCAGCGTGAGCACTGTCACTGTGGGAACTGGCATTGTGTGCAATTCCACCATGGGCAATGTCACCATGGGCACTATCACTGTGAGCACTGTCAATATAAGCACGTCAACATGAGCCCTGTCACCATGGGCAATGTCACCGTGAGAAGTGTCACTATAGGTGATGTCACCGTGGGCACTGTCACCATGGTCACTGCCACCACTGTCACTGTCATTTTGAGCACTGTCACCATGGGTATTGCAACCATGAGCACTGTCACCATGAGCACTGTCACCATTGCGATTATCACCATGTGTACTGTCACCATGGGCACTATCACAATGAGAACTGTCAGCGTGGGCACTGTCACTGTTGGCAAGGGCACCGTGGGCACTTCCACCATGGGCAATGTCACCATGGGCACTATCACTTTGAGCACTGTCAACATGAGCACGTCACCATGGGCACTGTCAACATGGGTACTATCTCGAAGGTCAATGTCACCATGAGCAATGTCAGGATGGGCAACTTCACCGTGAGCACTGTCACCAATGGCACTATCACCATGAGTAATGTCACTGTGGGCCGTGTCACCAGGGGCACTATCACCATGGTTAATGTTATCATTGGCACTTTCCCCGTGAGCACTGTCACCCTGGGCACTGTCATCATGGGCACGGTCACCGTGAGCACTATCTCCATGAGCACAGCCACTGTGAACACCATCACCATATTCACTGGCCTCATCGGTACTGTCACCATGAGCACTGCCACAATGAGCACTGTCAGCATGGGCACTTCCCCCATGAGCACTGTCACTATGAGAACTGCTAGCATGGGTATTTTCACCATGAGTACTGTCACCCTCTGTATTGTCACCATTTGCACTGTCACCATCAGGACTATTACCGTGAGTGCTATCACCGTGAGATCTCTCACCATGGTCACTGTCACCATGGCACCTTGCACAATGCGTGCTGTCAACATGAGTGCTGTCACCATTGGCACTATCACCGTGAGCATTCTCACTGTGGTCAGAGTCAACATGGGCTCTGTCACCATGAGCACTGTCACCATAGGCAATGTCACCGTGGTCAGTGTCACCATGAGCAATGTCTCCATGGGTACTCCTACAGTGGGCACTGTCACTGTGCGAACTGTCACCATGGTTACTGCCACTATGAGCAGTGTCTCTGTGAGTACTGTCAGCATGGGTTTTTACCGTGAGCACTGTCACCATGAGCCCTGTCTCCATTTTTCAGTGCCACCATGTGCACTACCACCATGTGCACTCTCACCATGGGCACTATCACCGATAACACTGTCACCATAAGTACTGTCTGCATGGGCACTGTCACCAAGGGCACGGCCAACATGTGACCTGTAACCATTGTCAGTGTCACTGTGAGAAGTGTCACCATGGGAATTAACAACATAGGCACTCTCATCATGAGCACTGTCACCATGAGCACTGACACCACGAGCACTGTCACCCAGGGCAGTGCCACCATGAGCACTGTCACCACAACTGTTGCTATGAGAATTGTAACCATGGGCAATTTCTCAATGAGTAATGTCACCATGTGTATTTTCACCTTGGGCACTCTCAAAGTAAACAGTATTACCATGAGCACTTTCACTATGAACACTGTCACCATGGGCACTGGCACAATGTGGTGTGTCACCATGAGCCATGTCACCATGGGAAATGTCACCGTGAGAAGTGTCACCATAGGCAATGTCACCATGGGCAATGTCACCATGGGAACTACCATTTTGAGCACTGTCACCATGGGTACTACAACCATGAGTACTGTCACCATGAGTAATTTAACCATTGGCAGTATGACCATGTGCACTGTCACCATGGGCACTATCACCATGACAACTCTCAGCGTGAGCACTGTCACTGTTGGAAATGGCATTGTGTGCAATTCCACCATGGGCAATGTCACCATGGACATTATCGCTGTGAGCACTGTCAATATGAGCACGTCAACATGAGCCCTGTCACCATGGGCAATGTCACTGTGAGAAGTGTCACTATAGGCAATGTCACCGTGGGCACTGTCACCATGGTCACTGCCACCACTGTCACTGTCATTTTGAGCACTGTCACCATGGGTACTGCAACCATGAGTGCTGTCACCATGAGCACTGTCACCATTGCAATTATCACCATGTGCACTGTCACCATGGGCACTATCACAATGAGAACTGTCAGCATGGGCACTGTCACTCTTGGCAATGTCACCATGGGCACTATCACTTTGAGCACTGTCAACATGAGCACGTCACCATGGGCACTGTCAACATGGGTACTATCTCGAAGGTCAATGTCACCATGAGCATTGTCAGGATGGGCAACTTCACCGTGAGCACTGTCACCAATGGCACTATCACCATGAGCAATGTCACTGTGGGCCGTGTCACCAGGGGCACTATCACCATGTTTAATGTTATCATTGGCAATTTCCCCGTGAGCACTGTCACCCTGGGCACTGTCATCATGGGCACGGACACCGTGAGCACTATCTCCATGAGCACAGCCACTGTGAACACCATCACCATAATCACTGGCCTCATCGGTACTGTCACCATGAGCACTGCCACAATGAGCACTGTCAGCATGGGCACATCCCCCATGAGCACTGTCACTATGAGAACTGCTACCATGGGTATTTTCACCATGTGTACTGTCACCCTGTGTATTGTCACCATTTGCACTGTCACCATGAGGACTATTACCGTGAGCGCTATCACCGTGAGATCTCTCACCATGGTCACTGTCACCATGGCACCTTGCACAATGTGTGCTGTCAACATGAGTGCTGGCACCATTGGCACTATCACTGTGAGCATTCTCACTGTGGTCAGTGTCACCATGGGCACTCTCACCATGAGCACTGTCACCATAGGCAATGTCACCATGGTCAGTGTCACCATGAGCACTGTCAACATGGGCACTCATACAGTGGGCACTGTCACTGTGAGCACTGTCACGTTGGGTACTGCCACCATGAGCGTTGTCACCATGAGCACTGTCACCATTGTGAGTATCACAATGTGCACTGTCACCATGGGCACTGGCACAATGTCGTGTGTCACCTTGAGCAATGTCACCATGGGAAATGTCACCGTGAGATGTGTCACCATAGGCAATGTCACCATGGGCAATGTCACCATGGGAAATGCCATTTTGCACACTGTCACCATGGGTACTGCAACCATGAGTACTGTCACCATTGGCAGTATGACCATGTGCACTGTCACCATGGGCACTATCACCATGACAACTCTCAGCGTGAGCACTGTCACTGTGGGAACTGGCATTGTGTGCAATTCCACCATGGGCAATGTCACCATGGGCACTATCACTGTGAGCACTGTCAATATGAGCACGTCAACATGAGCCCTGTCACCATGGGCAATGTCACCGTGAGAAGTGTCACTATAGGCAAAGTCACCATGGGCACTGTCCCCATGGTCACTGCCACCACTGTCACTGTCATTTTGAGCAGTCACCATGGGTACTAAAACCATGAGCGCTGTCACCATGAGCACTGTCACCATTGCAAGTATCACCATGTGCACTGTCACCATGGGAACTATCACAATGAGAACTGTCAGCATGGGCACTGTCACTCTTGGCAATGTCACCATGGGCACTATCACTTTGAGCACTGTCAACATGAGCACATCACCATGGGCACTGTCAACATGGGTACTATCTTGAAGGTCAATGTCACCATGAGCATTGTCAGGATGGGCAACTTCACCGTGAGCACTGTCACCAATGGCACTATCACCATGAGTAATGTCACTGTGGGCCGTGTCACCAGGGGCACTATCACCATGGTTAATGTTATCATTGGCACATTCCCCGTGAGCACTGTCAACCTGGGCACTGTCATCATGGACACGGTCACCGTGAGCACTATCTCCATGAGCACAGCCACTGTGAACACCATCACCATAATCACTGGCCTCATCGGTACTGTCACCATGAGCACTGCCACAATGAGCACTGTCAGCATGGGTACTTCCCCCATGAGCACTGTCACTATGAGAACTGCTAGCATGGGTATTTTCACCATGAGTACTGTCACCCTCTGTATTGTCACCATTTGCACTGTCACCATCAGGACTATTACCGTGAGTGCTGTCACCGTGAGATCTCTCACCATGGTCACTGTCACCATGGCACCTTGCACAATGCGTGCTGTCAACATGAGTGCTGTCACCATTGGCACTCTCACCGTGAGCATTCTCACTGTGGTCAGAGTCAACATGGGCTCTGTCACCATGAGCACTGTCACCATAGGCAATGTCACCGTGGTCAGTGTCACCATGAGCAATGTCTCCATGGGCACTCCTACAGTGGGCACTGTCACTGTGCGAACTGTCACCATGGTTACTGCCACTATGAGCAGTGTCTCTGTGAGTACTGTCAGCATGGGTTTTTACCATGAGCACTGTCACCATGAGCCCTGTCACCATTTTCCAGTGCCACCATGTGCACTACCACCATGTGCACTCTCACCATGGGCACTATCACCGATAACACTGTCACCATAAGTACTGTCTGCATGGGCACTGTCACCAAGGGCACGGCCAACATGTGACCTGTAACCATTGTCAGTGTCACTGTGAGAAGTGTCACCATGGGAATTAACAACATAGGCACTCTCATCATGAGCACTGTCACCATGAGCACTGACACCACGAGCACTGTCAGCCAGGGCAGTGCCACCATGAGCACTGTCACCATAACTGTTGCTATGAGAATTGTAACCATGGGCAATTTCTCAATGAGTAATGTCACCATGTGTATTTTCACCTTGGGCACTCTCAAAGTAAACAGTATTACCATGAGCACTTTCACTGTGAACACTGTCACCATGGGCACTGGCACAATGTGGTGTGTCACCATGAGCCATGTCACCATGGGCAATGTCACCGTGAGAAGTGTCACCATAGGCAATGTCACCATGGGCAATGTCACCATGGGAACTGCCATTTTGAGCACTGTCACCATGGGTACTGCAACCATGAGTACTGTCAGCATGAGTAATTTAACCATTGGCAGTATGACCATGTGCACTGTCACCATGGGCACTATCACCATGACAACTCTCAGCGTGAGCACTGTCACTGTTGGAAATGGCATTGTGTGCAATTCCACCATGGGCAATGTCACCATGGACATTATCGCTGTGAGCACTGTCAATATGAGCACGTCAACATGAGCCCTGTCACCATGGGCAATGTCACTGTGAGAAGTGTCACTATAGGCAAAGTCACCGTGGGCACTGTCACCATGGTCACTGCCACCACTGTCACTGTCATTTTGAGCACTGGCACCATGGGTACTGCAACCATGAGCGCTGTCACCATGAGCACTGTCACCATTGCAAGTATCACCATGTGCACTGTCACCATGGGCACTATCACAATGAGAACTGTCAGCATGGGCACTGTCACTCTTGGCAATGTCACCATGGGCACTATCACTTTGAGCACTGTCAACATGAGCACGTCACCATGGGCACTGTCAACATGGGTACTATCTCGAAGGTCAATGTCACCATGAGCATTGTCAGGATGGGCAACTTCACCGTGAGCACTGTCACCAATGGCACTATCACCATGAGCAATGTCACTGTGGGCCGTGTCACCAGGGGCACTATTACCATGGTTAATGTTATCATTGGCACTTTCCCCGTGAGCACTGTCAACCTGGGCACTGTCATCATGGGCACGGTCACCGTGAGCACTCTCTCCATGAGCACAGCCACTGTGAACACCATCACCATAATCACTGGCCTCATCGGTACTGTCACCATGAGCACTGCCACAATGAGCACTGTCAGCATGGGCACATCCCCCATGAGCACTGTCACTATGAGAACTGCTACCATGGGTATTTTCACCATGTGTACTGTCACCCTGTGTATTGTCACCATTTGCACTGTCACCATGAGGACTATTACCGTGAGCGCTATCACCGTGAGATCTCTCACCATGGTCACTGTCACCATGGCACCTTGCACAATGGGGGCTGTCAACATGAGTGCTGGCACCATTGGCACTATCACTGTGAGCATTCTCACTGTGGTCAGTGTCACCATGGGCACTGTCACCATGAGCACTGTCACCATAGGCAATGTCACCATGGTCAGTGTCACCATGAGCACTGTCAACATGGGCACTCATACAGTGGGCACTGTCACTGTGAGCACTGTCACCTTGGGTACTGCCACCATGAGCGCTGTCACCATGAGCACTGTCACCATTATGAGTATCACAATGTGCACTGTCACCATGGGCACTGGCACAATGTCGTGTGTCACCTTGAGCAATGTCACCATGGGAAATGTCACCGTGAGATGTGTCACCATAGGCAATGTCACCATGGGCAATGTCACCATGGGAAATGCCATTTTGCACACTGTCACCATGGGTACTGCAACCATGAGTACTGTCACCATTGGCAGTATGACCATGTGCACTGTCACCATGGGCACTATCACCATGACAACCCTCAGCGTGAGCACTGTCACTGTGGGAACTGGCATTGTGTGCAATTCCACCATGGGCAATGTCACCATGGGCACTATCACTGTGAGCACTGTCAATATAAGCACGTCAACATGAGCCCTGTCACCATGGGCAATGTCACCGTGAGAAGTGTCACTATAGGTGATGTCACCGTGGGCACTGTCACCATGGTCACTGCCACCACTGTCACTGTCATTTTGAGCACTGTCACCATGGGTATTGCAACCATGAGCACTGTCACCATGAGCACTGTCACCATTGCGATTATCACCATGTGTACTGTCACCATGGGCACTATCACAATGAGAACTGTCAGCGTGGGCACTGTCACTGTTGGCAAGGGCACCGTGGGCACTTCCACCATGGGCAATGTCACCATGGGCACTATCACTTTGAGCACTGTCAACATGAGCACGTCACCATGGGCACTGTCAACATGGGTACTATCTCGAAGGTCAATGTCACCATGAGCAATGTCAGGATGGGCAACTTCACCGTGAGCACTGTCACCAATGGCACTATCACCATGAGTAATGTCACTGTGGGCCGTGTCACCAGGGGCACTATCACCATGGTTAATGTTATCATTGGCACTTTCCCCGTGAGCACTGTCACCCTGGGCACTGTCATCATGGGCACGGTCACCGTGAGCACTATCTCCATGAGCACAGCCACTGTGAACACCATCACCATAATCACTGGCCTCATCGGTACTGTCACCATGAGCACTGCCACAATGAGCACTGTCAGCATGGGCACTTCCCCAATGAGCACTGTCACTATGAGAACTGCTAGCATGGGTATTTTCACCATGAGTACTGTCACCCTCTGTATTGTCACCATTTGCACTGTCACCATCAGGACTATTACCGTGAGTGCTATCACCGTGAGATCTCTCACCATGGTCACTGTCACCATGGCACCTTGCACAATGCGTGCTGTCAACATGAGTGCTGTCACCATTGGCACTATCACCGTGAGCATTCTCACTGTGGTCAGAGTCAACATGGGCTCTGTCACCATGAGCACTGTCACCATAGGCAATGTCACCGTGGTCAGTGTCACCATGAGCAATGTCTCCATGGGTACTCCTACAGTGGGCACTGTCACTGTGCGAACTGTCACCATGGTTACTGCCACTATGAGCAGTGTCTCTGTGAGTACTGTCAGCATGGGTTTTTACCGTGAGCACTGTCACCATGAGCCCTGTCTCCATTTTTCAGTGCCACCATGTGCACTACCACCATGTGCACTCTCACCATGGGCACTATCACCGATAACACTGTCACCATAAGTACTGTCTGCATGGGCACTGTCACCAAGGGCACGGCCAACATGTGACCTGTAACCATTGTCAGTGTCACTGTGAGAAGTGTCACCATGGGAATTAACAACATAGGCACTCTCATCATGAGCACTGTCACCATGAGCACTGACACCACGAGCACTGTCACCCAGGGCAGTGCCACCATGAGCACTGTCACCACAACTGTTGCTATGAGAATTGTAACCATGGGCAATTTCTCAATGAGTAATGTCACCATGTGTATTTTCACCTTGGGCACTCTCAAAGTAAACAGTATTACCATGAGCACTTTCACTGTGAACACTGTCACCATGGGCACTGGCACAATGTGGTGTGTCACCATGAGCCATGTCACCATGGGAAATGTCACCGTGAGAAGTGTCACCATAGGCAATGTCACCATGGGCAATGTCACCATGGGAACTACCATTTTGAGCACTGTCACCATGGGTACTACAACCATGAGTACTGTCAGCATGAGTAATTTAACCATTGGCAGTATGACCATGTGCACTGTCACCATGGGCACTATCACCATGACAACTCTCAGCGTGAGCACTGTCACTGTTGGAAATGGCATTGTGTGCAATTCCACCATGGGCAATGTCACCATGGACATTATCGCTGTGAGCACTGTCAATATGAGCACGTCAACATGAGCCCTGTCACCATGGGCAATGTCACTGTGAGAAGTGTCACTATAGGCAATGTCACCGTGGGCACTGTCACCATGGTCACTGCCACCACTGTCACTGTCATTTTGAGCACTGTCACCATGGGTACTGCAACCATGAGCGCTGTCACCATGAGCACTGTCACCATTGCAAGTATCACCATGTGCACTGTCACCATAGGCACTCTCACAATGAGAACTGTCAGCATGGGCACTGTCACTCTTGCCAATGTCACCATGGGCACTATCACTTTGAGCACTGTCAACATGAGCACGTCACCATGGGCACTGTCAACATGGGTACTATCTCGAAGGTCAATGTCACCATGAGCATTGTCAGGATGGGCAACTTCACCGTGAGCACTGTCACCAATGGCACTATCACCATGAGCAATGTCACTGTGGGCCGTGTCACCAGGGGCACTATCACCATGGTTAATGTTATCATTGGCACTTTCCCCGTGAGCACTGTCACCCTGGGCACTGTCATCATGGGCACGGTCACCGTGAGCACTATCTCCATGAGCACAGCCACTGTGAACACCATCACCATAATCACTGGCCTCATCGGTACTGTCACCATGAGCACTGCCACAATGAGCACTGTCAGCATGGGTACTTCCCCCATGAGCACTGTCACTATGAGAACTGCTAGCATGGGTATTTTCACCATGAGTACTGTCACCCTCTGTATTGTCACCATTTGCACTGTCACCATCAGGACTATTACCGTGAGTGCTATCACCGTGAGATCTCTCACCATGGTCACTGTCACCATGGCACCTTGCACAATGCGTGCTGTCAACATGAGTGCTGTCACCATTGGCACTATCACCGTGAGCATTCTCACTGTGGTCAGAGTCAACATGGGCTCTGTCACCATGAGCACTGTCACCATAGGCAATGTCACCGTGGTCAGTTTCACCATGAGCAATGTCTCCATGGGCACTCCTACAGTGGGCACTGTCACTGTGCGAACTGTCACCATGGTTACTGCCACTATGAGCAGTGTCTCTGTGAGTACTGTCAGCATGGGTTTTTACCGTGAGCACTGTCACCATGAGCCCTGTCACCATTTTTCAGTGCCACCATGTGCACTACCACCATGTGCACTCTCACCATGGGCACTATCACCGATAACACTGTCACCATAAGTACTGTCTGCATGGGCACTGTCACCAAGGGCACGGCCAACATGTGACCTGTAACCATTGTCAGTGTCACTGTGAGAAGTGTCACCATGGGAATTAACAACATAGGCACTCTCATCATGAGCACTGTCACCATGAGCACTGACACCACGAGCACTGTCACCCAGGGCAGTGCCACCATGAGCACTGTCACCACAACTGTTGCTATGAGAATTGTAACCATGGGCAATTTCTCAATGAGTAATGTCACCATGTGTATTTTCACCTTGGGCACTCTCAAAGTAAACAGTATTACCATGAGCACTTTCACTGTGAACACTGTCACCATGGGCACTGGCACAATGTGGTGTGTCACCATGAGCCATGTCACCATGGGCAATGTCACCGTGAGAAGTGTCACCATAGGCAATGTCACCATGGGCAATGTCACCATGGGAACTGCCATTTTGAGCACTGTCACCATGGGTACTGCAACCATGAGTACTGTCAGCATGAGTAATTTAACCATTGGCAGTATGACCATGTGCACTGTCACCATGGGCACTATCACCATGACAACTCTCAGCGTGAGCACTGTCACTGTTGGAAATGGCATTGTGTGCAATTCCACCATGGGCAATGTCACCATGGACATTATCGCTGTGAGCACTGTCAATATGAGCACGTCAACATGAGCCCTGTCACCATGGGCAATGTCACTGTGAGAAGTGTCACTATAGGCAAAGTCACCGTGGGCCCTGTCACCATGGTCACTGCCACCACTGTCACTGTCATTTTGAGCACTGTCACCATGGGTACTGCAACCATGAGCGCTGTCACCATGAGCACTGTCACCATTGCAAGTATCACCATGTGCACTGTCACCATGGGCACTATCACAATGAGAACTGTCAGCATGGGCACTGTCACTCTTGGCAATGTCACCATGGGCACTATCACTTTGAGCACTGTCAACATGAGCACGTCACCATGGGCACTGTCAACATGGGTACTATCTCGAAGGTCAATGTCACCATGAGCATTGTCAGGATGGGCAACTTCACCGTGAGCACTGTCACCAATGGCACTATCACCATGAGCAATGTCACTGTGGGCCGTGTCACCAGGGGCACTATTACCATGGTTAATGTTATCATTGGCACTTTCCCCGTGAGCACTGTCAACCTGGGCACTGTCATCATGGGCACGGTCACCGTGAGCACTCTCTCCTTGAGCACAGCCACTGTGAACACCATCACCATAATCACTGGCCTCATCGATACTGTCACCATGAGCACTGCCACAATGAGCACTGTCAGCATGGGCACATCCCCCATGAGCACTGTCACTATGAGAACTGCTAGCATGGGTATTTTCACCATGAGTACTGTCACCCTCTGTATTGTCACCATTTGCACTGTCACCATGAGGACTATTACCGTGTTTGCTATCACCGTGAGATCTCTCACCATGGTCACTGTCACCATGGCACCTTGCACAATGCGTGCTGTCAACATGAGTGCTGTCACCATTGGCACTATCACCGTGAGCATTCTCACTGTGGTCAGAGTCAACATGGGCTCTGTCACCATGAGCACTGTCACCATAGGCAATGTCACCGTGGTCAGTGTCACCATGAGCAATGTCTCCATGGGTACTCCTACAGTGGGCACTGTCACTGTGCGAACTGTCACCATTGTTACTGCCACTATGAGCAGTGTCTCTGTGCGTACTGTCAGCATGGGTTTATACCGTGAGCACTGTCACCATGAGCTCTGTCAACATTTTTCAGTGCCACCATGTGCACTACCACCATGTGCACTCTCACCATGGGAACTATCACCGATAACACTGTCACCATAAGTACTGTCTGCATGGGCACTGTCACCAGGGGCACGGCCAACATGTGACCTGTAACCATTGTCAGTGTCACTGTGAGAAGTGTCACCATGGGAATTAACAACATAGGCACTCTCATCATGAGCACTGTCACCATGAGCACTGACACCACGAGCACTGTCACCCAGGGCAGTGCCACCATGAGCACTGTCACCACAACTGTTGCTATGAGAATTGTAACCATGGGCAATTTCTCAATGAGTAATGTCACCATGTGTATTTTCACCTTGGGCACTCTCAAAGTAAACAGTATTACCATGAGCACTTTCACTGTGAACACTGTCACCATGGGCACTGGCACAATGTGGTGTGTCACCATGAGCCATGTCACCATGGGCAATGTCACCGTGAGAAGTGTCACCATAGGCAATGTCACCATGGGCAATGTCACCATGGGAACTGCCATTTTGAGCACTGTCACCATGGGTACTGCAACCATGAGTACTGTCACCATTGGAAGTATGACCATGGGCACTGTCACCATGGGCACTATCACCATGACAACTCTCAGCGTGAGCACTGTCACTGTGGGAACTGGCATTGTGTGCAATTCCACCATGGGCCATGTCACCATGGGCACTATCACTGTGAGCACTGTCAATATGAGCACGTCAACATGAGCCCTGTCACCATTGGCAATGTCACCGTGAGAAGTGTCACTATAGGCGATGTCACCGTGGGCACTGTCACCATGGTCACTGCCACCACTGTCACTGTCATTTTGAGCACTGTCACCATGGGTATTGCAACCATGAGCACTGTCACCATGAGCACTGTCACCATTGCGATTATCACCATGTGTACTGTCACCATGGGCACTATCACAATGAGAACTGTCAGCGTGGGCACTGTCACTGTTGGCAAGGGCACCGTGGGCACTTCCACCATGGGCAATGTCACCATGGGCACTATCACTGTGAGCACTGTCAACATGAGCACGTCACCATGGGCACTGTCAACATGGGTACTATCTCGAAGGGCAATGTCACCATGAGCATTGTCAGGATGGGCAACTTCACCGTGAGCACTGTCACCAATGGCACTATCACCATGAGCAATGTCACTGTGGGCCGTGTCACCAGGGGCACTATTACCATGGTTAATGTTATCATTGCACTTTCCCCGTGAGCACTGTCACCCTGGGCACTGTCATCATGGGCACGGTCACCGTGAGCACTGTCTCCATGAGCACAGCCACTGTGAACACCATCACCATAATCACTGGCCTCATCGGTACTGTCACCATGAGCACTGCCACAATGAGCACTGTCAGCATGGGTACTTCCCCCATGAGCACTGTCACTATGAGAACTGCTAGCATGGGTATTTTCACCATGAGTACTGTCACCCTCTGTATTGTCACCATTTGCACTGTCACCATCAGGACTATTACCGTGAGTGCTATCACCGTGAGATCTCTCACCATGGTCACTGTCACCATGGCACCTTGCACAATGCGTGCTGTCAACATGAGTGCTGTCACCATTGGCACTATCACCGTGAGCATTCTCACTGTGGTCAGAGTCAACATGGGCTCTGTCACCATGAGCACTGTCACCATAGGCAATGTCACCGTGGTCAGTGTCACCATGAGCAATGTCTCCATGGGCACTCCTACAGTGGGCACTGTCACTGTGCGAACTGTCACCATGGTTACTGCCACTATGTGCAGTGTCTCTGTGAGTACTGTCAGCATGGGTTTTTACCGTGAGCACTGTCACCATGAGCCCTGTCACCATTTTTCAGTGCCACCATGTGCACTACCACCATGTGCACTCTCACCATGGGCACTATCACCGATAACACTGTCACCATAAGTACTGTCTGCATGGGCACTGTCACCAAGGGCACGGCCAACATGTGACCTGTAACCATTGTCAGTGTCACTGTGAGAAGTGTCACCATGGGAATTAACAACATAGGCACTCTCATCTTGAGCACTGTCACCATGAGCACTGACACCACGAGCACTGTCACCCAGGGCAGTGCCACCATGAGCACTGTCACCATAACTGTTGCTATGAGAATTGTAACCATGGGCAATTTCTCAATGAGTAATGTCACCATGTGTATTTTCACCTTGGGCACTCTCAAAGTAAACAGTATTACCATGAGCACTTTCACTGTGAACACTGTCACCATGGGCACTGGCACAATGTGGTGTGTCACCATGAGCCATGTCACCATGGGAAATGTCACCGTGAGAAGTGTCACCATAGGCAATGTCACCATGGGCAATGTCACCATGGGAACTGCCATTTTGAGCACTGTCACCATGGGTACTGCAACCATGAGTACTGTCACCATGAGTAATTTAACCATTGGCAGTATGACCATGTGCACTGTCACCATGGGCACTATCACCATGACAACTCTCAGCGTGAGCACTGTCACTGTTGGAAATGGCATTGTGTGCAATTCCACCATGGGCAATGTCACCATGGACATTATCGCTGTGAGCACTGTCAATATGAGCACGTCAGCATGAGCCCTGTCACCATGGGCAATGTCACTGTGAGAAGTGTCACTATAGGCAATGTCACCGTGGGCACTGTCACCATGGTCACTGCCACCACTGTCACTGTCATTTTGAGCACTGTCACCATGGGTACTGCAACCATGAGTGCTGTCACCATGAGCACTGTCACCATTGCAAGTATCACCATGTGCACTGTCACCATGGGCACTATCACAATGAGAACTGTCAGCATGGGCACTGTCACTCTTGGCAATGTCACCATGGGCACTATCACTTTGAGCACTGTCAACATGAGCACGTCACCATGGGCACTGTCAACATGGGTACTATCTCGAAGGTCAATGTCACCATGAGCATTGTCAGGATGGGCAACTTCACCGTGAGCACTGTCACCAATGGCACTATCACCATGAGTAATGTCACTGTGGGCCGTGTCACCAGGGGCACTATCACCATGTTTAATGTTATCATTGGCAATTTCCCCGTGAGCACTGTCACCCTGGGCACTGTCATCATGGGCACGGTCACCGTGAGCACTATCTCCATGAGCACAGCCACTGTGAACACCATCACCATAATCACTGGCCTCATCGGTACTGTCACCATGAGCACTGCCACAATGAGCACTGTCAGCATGGGCACATCCCCCATGAGCACTGTCACTATGAGAACTGCTACCATGGGTATTTTCACCATGTGTACTGTCACCCTGTGTATTGTCACCATTTGCACTGTCACCATGAGGACTATTACCGTGAGCGCTATCACCGTGAGATCTCTCACCATGGTCACTGTCACCATGGCACCTTGCACAATGGGGGCTGTCAACATGAGTGCTGGCACCATTGGCACTATCACTGTGAGCATTCTCACTGTGGTCAGTGTCACCATGGGCACTGTCACCATGAGCACTGTCACCATAGACAATGTCACCATGGTCAGTGTCACCATGAGCACTGTCAACATGGGCACTCATACAGTGGGCACTGTCACTGTGAGCACTGTCACCTTGGGTACTGCCACCATGAGCGCTGTCACCATGAGCACTGTCACCATTATGAGTATCACAATGTGCACTGTCACCATGGGCACTGGCACAATGTCGTGTGTCACCTTGAGCAATGTCACCATGGGAAATGTCACCGTGAGATGTGTCACCATAGGCAATGTCACCATGGGCAATGTCACCATGGGAAATGCCATTTTGCACACTGTCACCATGGGTACTGCAACCATGAGTACTGTCACCATTGGCAGTATGACCATGTGCACTGTCACCATGGGCACTATCACCATGACAACCCTCAGCGTGAGCACTGTCACTGTGGGAACTGGCATTGTGTGCAATTCCACCATGGGCAATGTCACCATGGGCACTATCACTGTGAGCACTGTCAATATAAGCACGTCAACATGAGCCCTGTCACCATGGGCAATATCACCGTGAGAAGTGTCACTATAGGTGATGTCACCGTGGGCACTGTCACCATGGTCACTGCCACCACTGTCACTGTCATTTTGAGCACTGTCACCATGGGTATTGCAACCATGAGCACTGTCACCATGAGCACTGTCACCATTGCGATTATCACCATGTGTACTGTCACCATGGGCACTATCACAATGAGAACTGTCAGCGTGGGCACTGTCACTGTTGGCAAGGGCACCGTGGGCACTTCCACCATGGGCAATGTCACCATGGGCACTATCACTTTGAGCACTGTCAACATGAGCACGTCACCATGGGCACTGTCAACATGGGTACTATCTCGAAGGTCAATGTCACCATGAGCAATGTCAGGATGGGCAACTTCACCGTGAGCACTGTCACCAATGGCACTATCACCATGAGTAATGTCACTGTGGGCCGTGTCACCAGGGGCACTATCACCATGGTTAATGTTATCATTGGCACTTTCCCCGTGAGCACTGTCACCCTGGGCACTGTCATCATGGGCACGGTCACCGTGAGCACTATCTCCATGAGCACAGCCACTGTGAACACCATCACCATAATCACTGGCCTCATCGGTACTGTCACCATGAGCACTGCCACAATGAGCACTGTCAGCATGGGCACTTCCCCAATGAGCACTGTCACTATGAGAACTGCTAGCATGGGTATTTTCACCATGAGTACTGTCACCCTCTGTATTGTCACCATTTGCACTGTCACCATCAGGACTATTACCGTGAGTGCTATCACCGTGAGATCTCTCACCATGGTCACTGTCACCATGGCACCTTGCACAATGCGTGCTGTCAACATGAGTGCTGTCACCATTGGCACTATCACCGTGAGCATTCTCACTGTGGTCAGAGTCAACATGGGCTCTGTCACCATGAGCACTGTCACCATAGGCAATGTCACCGTGGTCAGTGTCACCATGAGCAATGTCTCCATGGGTACTCCTACAGTGGGCACTGTCACTGTGCGAACTGTCACCATGGTTACTGCCACTATGAGCAGTGTCTCTGTGAGTACTGTCAGCATGGGTTTTTACCGTGAGCACTGTCACCATGAGCCCTGTCACCATTTTTCAGTGCCACCATGTGCACTACCACCATGTGCACTCTCACCATGGGCACTATCACCGATAACACTGTCACCATAAGTACTGTCTGCATGGGCACTGTCACCAAGGGCACGGCCAACATGTGACCTGTAACCATTGTCAGTGTCACTGTGAGAAGTGTCACCATGGGAATTAACAACATAGGCACTCTCATCATGAGCACTGTCACCATGAGCACTGACACCACGAGCACTGTCACCCAGGGCAGTGCCACCATGAGCACTGTCATCATAACTGTTGCTATGAGAATTGTAACCATGGGCAATTTCTCAATGAGTAATGTCACCATGTGTATTTTCACCTTGGGCACTCTCAAAGTAAACAGTATTACCATGAGCACTTTCACTGTGAACACTGTCACCATGGGCACTGGCACAATGTGGTGTGTCACCATGAGCCATGTCACCATGGGAAATGTCACCGTGAGAAGTGTCACCATAGGCAATGTCACCATGGGCAATGTCACCATGGGAACTACCATTTTGAGCACTGTCACCATGGGTACTACAACCATGAGTACTGTCACCATGAGTAATTTAACCATTGGCAGTATGACCATGTGCACTGTCACCATGGGCACTATCACCATGACAACTCTCAGCGTGAGCACTGTCACTGTTGGAAATGGCATTGTGTGCAATTCCACCATGGGCAATGTCACCATGGACATTATCGCTGTGAGCACTGTCAATATGAGCACGTCAACATGAGCCCTGTCACCATGGGCAATGTCACTGTGAGAAGTGTCACTATAGGCAATGTCACCGTGGGCACTGTCACCATGGTCACTGCCACCACTGTCACTGTCATTTTGAGCACTGTCACCATGGGTACTGCAACCATGAGTGCTGTCACCATGAGCACTGTCACCATTGCAAGTATCACCATGTGCACTGTCACCATGGGCACTATCACAATGAGAACTGTCAGCATGGGCACTGTCACTCTTGGCAATGTCACCATGGGCACTATCACTTTGAGCACTGTCAACATGAGCACGTCACCATGGGCACTGTCAACATGGGTACTATCTCGAAGGTCAATGTCACCATGAGCATTGTCAGGATGGGCAAATTCACCGTGAGCACTGTCACCAATGGCACTATCACCATGAGCAATGTCACTGTGGGCCGTGTCACCAGGGGCACTATCACCATGTTTAATGTTATCATTGGCAATTTCCCCGTGAGCACTGTCACCCTGGGCACTGTCATCATGGGCACGGTCACCGTGAGCACTATCTCCATGAGCACAGCCACTGTGAACACCATCACCATAATCACTGGCCTCATCGGTACTGTCACCATGAGCACTGCCACAATGAGCACTGTCAGCATGGGCACATCCCCCATGAGCACTGTCACTATGAGAACTGCTACCATGGGTATTTTCACCATGTGTACTGTCACCCTGTGTATTGTCACCATTTGCACTGTCACCATGAGGACTATTACCGTGAGCGCTATCACCGTGAGATCTCTCACCATGGTCACTGTCACCATGGCACCTTGCACAATGGGGGCTGTCAACATGAGTGCTGGCACCATTGGCACTATCACTGTGAGCATTCTCACTGTGGTCAGTGTCACCATGGGCACTCTCACCATGAGCACTGTCACCATAGGCAATGTCACCATGGTCAGTGTCACCATGAGCACTGTCAACATGGGCACTCATACAGTGGGCACTGTCACTGTGAGCACTGTCACCTTGGGTATTGCCACCATGAGCGCTGTCACCATGAGCACTGTCACCATTGTGAGTATCACAATGTGCACTGTCACCATGGGCACTGGCACAATGTCGTGTGTCACCTTGAGCAATGTCACCATGGGAAATGCCACCGTGAGATGTGTCACCATAGGCAATGTCACCATGGGCAATGTCACCATGGGAAATGCCATTTTGCACACTGTCACCATGGGTACTGCAACCATGAGTACTGTCACCATTGGCAGTATGACCATGTGCACTGTCACCATGGGCACTATCACCATGACAACTCTCAGCGTGAGCACTGTCACTGTGGGAACTGGCATTGTGTGCAATTCCACCATGGGCAATGTCACCATGGGCACTATCACTGTGAGCACTGTCAATATGAGCACGTCAACATGAGCCCTGTCACCATTGGCAATGTCACCGTGAGAAGTGTCACTATAGGCAAAGTCACCATGGGCACTGTCCCCATGGTCACTGCCACCACTGTCACTGTCATTTTGAGCAGTCACCATGGGTACTAAAACCATGAGCGCTGTCACCATGAGCACTGTCACCATTGCAAGTATCACCATGTGCACTGTCACCATGGGAACTATCACAATGAGAACTGTCAGCATGGGCACTGTCACTCTTGGCAATGTCACCATGGGCACTATCACTTTGAGCACTGTCAACATGAGCACATCACCATGGGCACTGTCAACATGGGTACTATCTCGAAGGTCAATGTCACCATGAGCATTGTCAGGATGGGCAACTTCTCCGTGAGCACTGTCACCAATGGCACTATCACCATAAGTAATGTCACTGTGGGCCGTGTCACCAGGGGCACTATCACCATGGTTAATGTTATCATTGGCACATTCCCCGTGAGCACTGTCACCCTGGGCACTGTCATCATGGACACGGTCACCGTGAGCACTATCTCCATGAGCACAGCCACTGTGAACACCATCACCATAATCACTGGCCTCATCGGTACTGTCACCATGAGCACTGCCACAATGAGCACTGTCAGCATGGGTACTTCCCCCATGAGCACTGTCACTATGAGAACTGCTAGCATGGGTATTTTCACCATGAGTACTGTCACCCTCTGTATTGTCACCATTTGCACTGTCACCATCAGGACTATTACCGTGAGTGCTATCACCGTGAGATCTCTCACCATGGTCACTGTCACCATGGCACCTTGCACAATGCGTGCTGTCAACATGAGTGCTGTCACCATTGGCACTCTCACCGTGAGCATTCTCACTGTGGTCAGAGTCAACATGGGCTCTGTCACCATGAGCACTGTCACCATAGGCAATGTCACCGTGGTCAGTGTCACCATGAGCAATGTCTCCATGGGCACTCCTACAGTGGGCACTGTCACTGTGCGAACTGTCACCATGGTTACTGCCACTATGAGCAGTGTCTCTGTGAGTACTGTCAGCATGGGTTTTTACCATGAGCACTGTCACCATGAGCCCTGTCACCATTTTCCAGTGCCACCATGTGCACTACCACCATGTGCACTCTCACCATGGGCACTATCACCGATAACACTGTCACCATAAGTACTGTCTGCATGGGCACTGTCACCAAGGGCACGGCCAACATGTGACCTCTAACCATTGTCAGTGTCACTGTGAGAAGTGTCACCATGGGAATTAACAACATAGGCACTCTCATCATGAGCACTGTCACCATGAGCACTGACACCACGAGCACTGTCAGCCAGGGCAGTGCCACCATGAGCACTGTCACCATAACTGTTGCTATGAGAATTGTAACCATGGGCAATTTCTCAATGAGTAATGTCACCATGTGTATTTTCACCTTGGGCACTCTCAAAGTAAACAGTATTACCATGAGCACTTTCACTGTGAACACTGTCACCATGGGCACTGGCACAATGTGGTGTGTCACCATGAGCCATGTCACCATGGGCAATGTCACCGTGAGAAGTGTCACCATAGGCAATGTCACCATGGGCAATGTCACCATGGGAACTGCCATTTTGAGCACTGTCACCATGGGTACTGCAACCATGAGTACTGTCAGCATGAGTAATTTAGCCATTGGCAGTATGACCATGTGCACTGTCACCATGGGCACTATCACCATGACAACTCTCAGCGTGAGCACTGTCACTGTTGGAAATGGCATTGTGTGCAATTCCACCATGGGCAATGTCACCATGGACATTATCGCTGTGAGCACTGTCAATATGAGCACGTCAACATGAGCCCTGTCACCATGGGCAATGTCACTGTGAGAAGTGTCACTATAGGCAAAGTCACCGTTGGCACTGTCACCATGGTCACTGCCACCACTGTCACTGTCATTTTGAGCACTGTCACCATGGGTACTGCAACCATGAGCGCTGTCACCATGAGCACTTTCACCATTGCAAGTATCACCATGTGCACTGTCACCATAGGCACTCTCACAATGAGAACTGTCAGCATGGGCACTGTCACTCTTGCCAATGTCACCATGGGCACTATCACTTTGAGCACTGTCAACATGAGCACGTCACCATGGGCACTGTCAACATGGGTACTATCTCGAAGGTCAATGTCACCATGAGCATTGTCAGGATGGGCAACTTCACCGTGAGCACTGTCACCAATGGCACTATCACCATGAGCAATGTCACTGTGGGCCGTGTCACCAGGGGCACTATTACCATGGTTAATGTTATCATTGGCACTTTCCCCGTGAGCACTGTCAACCTGGGCACTGTCATCATGGGCACGGTCACCGTGAGCACTCTCTCCATGAGCAGAGCCACTGTCAACACCATCACCATAATCACTGGCCTCATCGGTACTGTCACCATGAGCACTGCCACAATGAGCACTGTCAGCATGGGCACATCCCCCATGAGCACTGTCACTATGAGAACTGCTAGCATGGGTATTTTCACCATGAGTACTGTCACCCTCTGTATTGTCACCATTTGCACTGTCACCATGAGGACTATTACCGTGTTTGCTATCACCGTGAGATCTCTCACCATGGTCACTGTCACCATGGCACCTTGCACAATGCGTGCTGTCAACATGAGTGCTGTCACCATTGGCACTATCACCGTGAGCATTCTCACTGTGGTCAGAGTCAACATGGGCTCTGTCACCATGAGCACTGTCACCATAGGCAATGTCACCGTGGTCAGTTTCACCATGAGCAATGTCTCCATGGGCACTCCTACAGTGGGCACTGTCACTGTGCGAACTGTCACCATTGTTACTGCCACTATGAGCAGTGTCTCTGTGCATACTGTCAGCATGGGTTTATACCGTGAGCACTGTCACCATGAGCTCTGTCACCATTTTTCAGTGCCACCATGTGCACTACCACCATGTGCACTCTCACCATGGGCACTATCACCGATAACACTGTCACCATAAGTACTGTCTGCATGGGCACTGTCACCAGGGGCACGGCCAACATGTGACCTGTAACCATTGTCAGTGTCACTGTGAGAAGTGTCACCATGGGAATTAACAACATAGGCACTCTCATCATGAGCACTGTCACCATGAGCACTGACACCACGAGCACTGTCACCCAGGGCAGTGCCACCATGAGCACTGTCACCACAACTGTTGCTATGAGAATTGTAACCATGGGCAATTTCTCAATGAGTAATGTCACCATGTGTATTTTCACCTTGGGCACTCTCAAAGTAAACAGTATTACCATGAGCACTTTCACTGTGAACACTGTCACCATGGGCACTGGCACAATGTGGTGTGTCACCATGAGCCATGTAACCATGGGCAATGTCACCGTGAGAAGTGTCACCATAGGCAATGTCACCATGGGCAATGTCACCATGGGAACTGCCATTTTGAGCACTGTCACCATGGGTACTGCAACCATGAGTACTGTCACCATTGGAAGTATGACCATGTGCACTGTCACCATGGGCACTATCACCATGACAACTCTCAGCGTGAGCACTGTCACTGTGGGAACTGGCATTGTGTGCAATTCCACCATGGGCCATGTCACCATGGGCACTATCACTGTGAGCACTGTCAATATAAGCACGTCAACATGAGCCCTGTCACCATTGGCAATGTCACCGTGAGAAGTGTCACTATAGGCGATGTCACCGTGGGCACTGTCACCATGGTCACTGCCAGCACTGTCACTGTCATTTTGAGCACTGTCACCATGGGTATTGCAACCATGAGCACTGTCACCATGAGCACTGTCACCATTGCGATTATCACCATGTGTACTGTCACCATGGGCACTATCACAATGAGAACTGTCAGCGTGGGCACTGTCACTGTTGGCAAGGGCACCGTGGGCACTTCCACCATGGGCAATGTCACCATGGGCACTATCACTGTGAGCACTGTCAACATGAGCACGTCACCATGGGCACTGTCAACATGGGTACTATCTCGAAGGGCAATGTCACCATGAGCATTGTCAGGAAGGGCAATTTCACCATGAGCACTGTCACCAAAGGCACTATCACCATGAGCAATGTCACTGTGGGCCGTGTCACCAGGGGCACTATCACCATGGTTAATGTTATCATTGGCACTTTCCCCATGAGCACTGTCACCCTGGGCACTGTCATCATGGGCACGGTCACCGTGAGCACTATCTCCATGAGCACAGCCACTGTGAACACCATCACCATAATCACTGGCCTCATCGGTACTGTCACCATGAGCACTGCCACAATGAGCACTGTCAGCATGGGCACTTCCCCCATGAGCACTGTCACTATGAGAACTGCTAGCATGGGTATTTTCACCATGAGTACTGTCACCCTCTGTATTGTCACCATTTGCACTGTCACCATCAGGACTATTACCGTGAGTGCTATCACCGTGAGATCTCTCACCATGGTCACTGTCACCATGGCACCTTGCACAATGCGTGCTGTCAACATGAGTGCTGTCACCATTGGCACTATCACCGTGAGCATTCTCACTGTGGTCAGAGTCAACATGGGCTCTGTCACCATGAGCACTGTCACCATAGGCAATGTCACCGTGGTCAGTGTCACCATGAGCAATGTCTCCATGGGCACTCCTACAGTGGGCACTGTCACTGTGCGAACTGTCACCATGGTTACTGCCACTATGAGCAGTGTCTCTGTGAGTACTGTCAGCATGGGTTTTTACCGTGAGCACTGTCACCATGAGCCCTGTCACCATTTTTCAGTGCCACCATGTGCACTACCACCATGTGCACTCTCACCATGGGCACTATCACCGATAACACTGTCACCATAAGTACTGTCTGCATGGGCACTGTCACCAAGGGCACGGCCAACATGTGACCTGTAACCATTGTCAGTGTCACTGTGAGAAGTGTCACCATGGGAATTAACAACATAGGCACTCTCATCATGAGCACTGTCACCATGAGCACTGACACCACGAGCACTGTCACCCAGGGCAGTGCCACCATGAGCACTGTCACCACAACTGTTGCTATGAGAATTGTAACCATGGGCAATTTCTCAATGAGTAATGTCACCATGTGTATTTTCACCTTGGGCACTCTCAAAGTAAACAGTATTACCATGAGCACTTTCACTGTGAACACTGTCACCATGGGCACTGGCACAATGTGGTGTGTCACCATGAGCCATGTCACCATGGGAAATGTCACCGTGAGAAGTGTCACCATAGGCAATGTCACCATGGGCAATGTCACCATGGGAACTGCCATTTTGAGCACTGTCACCATGGGTACTGCAACCATGAGTACTGTCAGCATGAGTAATTTAACCATTGGCAGTATGACCATGTGCACTGTCACCATGGGCACTATCACCATGACAACTCTCAGCGTGAGCACTGTCACTGTTGGAAATGGCATTGTGTGCAATTCCACCATGGGCAATGTCACCATGGACATTATCGCTGTGAGCACTGTCAATATGAGCACGTCAACATGAGCCCTGTCACCATGGGCAATGTCACTGTGAGAAGTGTCACTATAGGCAAAGTCACCGTGGGCACTGTCACCATGGTCACTGCCACCACTGTCACTGTCATTTTGAGCACTGTCACCATGGGTACTGCAACCATGAGCGCTGTCACCATGAGCACTGTCACCATTGCAAGTATCACCATGTGCACTGTCACCATAGGCACTCTCACAATGAGAACTGTCAGCATGGGCACTGTCACTCTTGCCAATGTCACCATGGGCACTATCACTTTGAGCACTGTCAACATGAGCACGTCACCATGGGCACTGTCAACATGGGTACTATCTCGAAGGTCAATGTCACCATGAGCATTGTCAGGATGGGCAACTTCACCGTGAGCACTGTCACCAATGGCACTATCACCATGAGCAATGTCACTGTGGGCCGTGTCACCAGGGGCACTATTACCATGGTTAATGTTATCATTGGCACTTTCCCCGTGAGCACTGTCAACCTGGGCACTGTCATCATGGGCACGGTCACCGTGAGCACTCTCTCCATGAGCAGAGCCACTGTCAACACCATCACCATAATCACTGGCCTCATCGGTACTGTCACCATGAGCACTGCCACAATGAGCACTGTCAGCATGGGCACATCCCCCATGAGCACTGTCACTATGAGAACTGCTAGCATGGGTATTTTCACCATGAGTACTGTCACCCTCTGTATTGTCACCATTTGCACTGTCACCATGAGGACTATTACCGTGTTTGCTATCACCGTGAGATCTCTCACCATGGTCACTGTCACCATGGCACCTTGCACAATGCGTGCTGTCAACATGAGTGCTGTCACCATTGGCACTATCACCGTGAGCATTCTCACTGTGGTCAGAGTCAACATGGGCTCTGTCACCATGAGCACTGTCACCATAGGCAATGTCACCGTGGTCAGTTTCACCATGAGCAATGTCTCCATGGGCACTCCTACAGTGGGCACTGTCACTGTGCGAACTGTCACCATTGTTACTGCCACTATGAGCAGTGTCTCTGTGCATACTGTCAGCATGGGTTTATACCGTGAGCACTGTCACCATGAGCTCTGTCACCATTTTTCAGTGCCACCATGTGCACTACCACCATGTGCACTCTCACCATGGGCACTATCACCGATAACACTGTCACCATAAGTACTGTCTGCATGGGCACTGTCACCAGGGGCACGGCCAACATGTGACCTGTAACCATTGTCAGTGTCACTGTGAGAAGTGTCACCATGGGAATTAACAACATAGGCACTCTCATCATGAGCACTGTCACCATGAGCACTGACACCACGAGCACTGTCACCCAGGGCAGTGCCACCATGAGCACTGTCACCACAACTGTTGCTATGAGAATTGTAACCATGGGCAATTTCTCAATGAGTAATGTCACCATGTGTATTTTCACCTTGGGCACTCTCAAAGTAAACAGTATTACCATGAGCACTTTCACTGTGAACACTGTCACCATGGGCACTGGCACAATGTGGTGTGTCACCATGAGCCATGTCACCATGGGCAATGTCACCGTGAGAAGTGTCACCATAGGCAATGTCACCATGGGCAATGTCACCATGGGAACTGCCATTTTGAGCACTGTCACCATGGGTACTGCAACCATGAGTACTGTCACCATTGGAAGTATGACCATGTGCACTGTCACCATGGGCACTATCACCATGACAACTCTCAGCGTGAGCACTGTCACTGTGGGAACTGGCATTGTGTGCAATTCCACCATGGGCCATGACACCATGGGCACTATCACTGTGAGCACTGTCAATATAAGCACGTCAACATGAGCCCTGTCACCATTGGCAATGTCACCGTGAGAAGTGTCACTATAGGCGATGTCACCGTGGGCACTGTCACCATGGTCACTGCCAGCACTGTCACTGTCATTTTGAGCACTGTCACCATGGGTATTGCAACCATGAGCACTGTCACCATGAGCACTGTCACCATTGCGATTATCACCATGTGTACTGTCACCATGGGCACTATCACAATGAGAACTGTCAGCGTGGGCACTGTCACTGTTGGCAAGGGCACCGTGGGCACTTCCACCATGGGCAATGTCACCATGGGCACTATCACTGTGAGCACTGTCAACATGAGCACGTCACCATGGGCACTGTCAACATGGGTACTATCTCGAAGGGCAATGTCACCATGAGCATTGTCAGGAAGGGCAATTTCACCATGAGCACTGTCACCAAAGGCACTATCACCATGAGCAATGTCACTGTGGGCCGTGTCACCAGGGGCACTATCACCATGGTTAATGTTATCATTGGCACTTTCCCCATGAGCACTGTCACCCTGGGCACTGTCATCATGGGCACGGTCACCGTGAGCACTATCTCCATGAGCACAGCCACTGTGAACACCATCACCATAATCACTGGCCTCATCGGTACTGTCACCATGAGCACTGCCACAATGAGCACTGTCAGCATGGGCACTTCCCCCATGAGCACTGTCACTATGAGAACTGCTAGCATGGGTATTTTCACCATGAGTACTGTCACCCTCTGTATTGTCACCATTTGCACTGTCACCATCAGGACTATTACCGTGAGTGCTATCACCGTGAGATCTCTCACCATGGTCACTGTCACCATGGCACCTTGCACAATGCGTGCTGTCAACATGAGTGCTGTCACCATTGGCACTATCACCGTGAGCATTCTCACTGTGGTCAGAGTCAACATGGGCTCTGTCACCATGAGCACTGTCACCATAGGCAATGTCACCGTGGTCAGTGTCACCATGAGCAATGTCTCCATGGGCACTCCTACAGTGGGCACTGTCACTGTGCGAACTGTCACCATGGTTACTGCCACTATGAGCAGTGTCTCTGTGAGTACTGTCAGCATGGGTTTTTACCGTGAGCACTGTCACCATGAGCCCTGTCACCATTTTTCAGTGCCACCATGTGCACTACCACCATGTGCACTCTCACCATGGGCACTATCACCGATAACACTGTCACCATAAGTACTGTCTGCATGGGCACTGTCACCAAGGGCACGGCCAACATGTGACCTGTAACCATTGTCAGTGTCACTGTGAGAAGTGTCACCATGGGAATTAACAACATAGGCACTCTCATCATGAGCACTGTCACCATGAGCACTGACACCACGAGCACTGTCACCCAGGGCAGTGCCACCATGAGCACTGTCACCATAACTCTTGCTATGAGAATTGTAACCATGGGCAATTTCTCAATGAGTAATGTCACCATGTGTATTTTCACCTTGGGCACTCTCAAAGTAAACAGTATTACCATGAGCACTTTCACTGTGAACACTGTCACCATGGGCACTGGCACAATGTGGTGTGTCACCATAAGCCATATCACCATGGGAAATGTCACCGTGAGAAGTGTCACCATAGGCAATGTCACCATGGGCAATGTCACCATGGGAACTGCCATTTTGAGCACTGTCACCATGGGTACTGCAACCATGAGTACTGTCACCATGAGTAATTTAACCATTGGCAGTATGACCATGTGCACTGTCACCATGGGCACTATCACCATGACAACTCTCAGCGTGAGCACTGTCACTGTTGGAAATGGCATTGTGTGCAATTCCACCATGGGCAATGTCACCATGGACATTATCGCTGTGAGCACTGTCAATATGAGCACGTCAACATGAGCCCTGTCACCATGGGCAATGTCACTGTGAGAAGTGTCACTATAGGCAATGTCACCGTGGGCACTGTCACCATGGTCACTGCCACCACTGTCACTGTCATTTTGAGCACTGTCACCATGGGTACTGCAACCATGAGCGCTGTCACCATGAGCACTGTCACCATTGCAAGTATCACCATGTGCACTGTCACCATGGGCACTATCACAATGAGAACTGTCAGCATGGGCACTGTCACTCTTGGCAATGTCACCATGGGCACTATCACTTTGAGCACTGTCAACATGAGCACGTCACCATGGGCACTGTCAACATGGGTACTATCTCGAAGGTCAATGTCACCATGAGCATTGTCAGGATGGGCAACTTCACCGTGAGCACTGTCACCAATGGCACTATCACCATGAGCAATGTCACTGTGGGCCGTGTCACCAGGGGCACTATCACCATGGTTAATGTTATCATTGGCACTTTCCCCGTGAGCACTGTCACCCTGGGCACTGCCATCATGGGCACGGTCACCGTGAGCACTATCTCCATGAGCACAGCCACTGTGAACACCATCACCATAATCACTGGCCTCATCGGTACTGTCACCATGAGCACTGCCACAATGAGCACTGTCAGCATGGGCACATCCCCCATGAGCACTGTCACTATGAGAACTGCTACCATGGGTATTTTCACCATGTGTACTGTCACCCTGTGTATTGTCACCATTTGCACTGTCACCATGAGGACTATTACCGTGAGCGCTATCACCGTGAGATCTCTCACCATGGTCACTGTCACCATGGCACCTTGCACAATGGGGGCTGTCAACATGAGTTCTGGCACCATTGGCACTATCACTGTGAGCATTCTCACTGTGGTCAGTGTCACCATGGGCACTGTCACCATGAGCACTGTCACCATAGGCAATGTCACCATGGTCAGTGTCACCATGAGCACTGTCAACATGGGCACTCATACAGTGGGCACTGTCACTGTGAGCACTGTCACCTTGGGTACTGCCACCATGAGCGCTGTCACCATGAGCACTGTCACCATTGTGAGTATCACAATGTGCACTGTCACCATGGGCACTGGCACAATGTCGTGTGTCACCTTGAGCAATGTCACCATGGGAAATTTCACCGTGAGATGTGTCACCACAGGCAATGTCACCATGGGCAATGTCACCATGGGAAATGCCATTTTGCACACGGTCACCATGGGTACTGCAACCATGAGTACTGTCACCATTGGCAGTATGACCATGTGCACTGTCACCATGGGCACAATCACCATGACAACACTCAGCGTGAGCACTGTCACTGTGGGAACAGGCATTGTGTGCAATTCCACCATGGGCAATGTCACCATGGGCACTATCACTGTGAGCACTGTCAATATAAGCACGTCAGCATGAGCCCTGTCACCATTGGCAATGTCACCATGAGAAGTGTCACTATAGGCGATGTCACCGTGGGCACTGTCACCATGGTCACTGCCACCACTGTCACTGTCATTTTGAGCACTGTCACCATGGGTATTGCAACCATGAGCACTGTCACCATGAGCACTGTCACCATTGCGATTATCACCATGTGTACTGTCACCATGGGCACTATCACAATGAGAACTGTCAGCGTGGGCACTGTCACTGTTGGCAAGGGCACCGTGGGCACTTCCACCATGGGCAATGTCACCATGGGCACTATCACTGTGAGCACTGTCAACATGAGCACGTCACCATGGGCACTGTCAACATGGGTACTATCTCGAAGGGCAATGTCACCATGAGCATTGTCAGGAAGGGCAATTTCACCATGAGCACTGTCACCAAAGGCACTATCACCATGAGCAATGTCACTGTGGGCCGTGTCACCAGGGGCACTATCACCATGGTTAATGTTATCATTGGCACTTTCCCCGTGAGCACTGTCACCCTGGGCACTGTCATCATGGGCACGGTCACCGTGAGCACTATCTCCATGAGCACAGCCACTGTGAACACCATCACCATAATCACTGGCCTCATCGGTACTGTCACCATGAGCACTGCCACAATGAGCACTGTCAGCATGGGCACTTCCCCCATGAGCACTGTCACTATGAGAACTGCTAGCATGGGTATTTTCACCATGAGTACTCTCACCCTCTGTATTGTCACCATTTGCACTGTCACCATCAGGACTATTACCGTGAGTGCTATCACCGTGAGATCTCTCACCATGGTCACTGTCACCATGGCACCTTGCACAATGCGTGCTGTCAACATGAGTGCTGTCACCATTGGCACTATCACCGTGAGCATTCTCACTGTGGTCAGAGTCAACATGGGCTCTGTCACCATGAGCACTGTCACCATAGGCAATGTCACCGTGGTCAGTGTCACCATGAGCAATGTCTCCATGGGCACTCCTACAGTGGGCACTGTCACTGTGCGAACTGTCACCATGGTTACTGCCACTATGAGCAGTGTCTCTGTGAGTACTGTCAGCATGGGTTTTTACCGTGAGCACTGTCACCATGAGCCCTGTCACCATTTTTCAGTGCCACCATGTGCACTACCACCATGTGCACTCTCACCATGGGCACTATCACCGATAACACTGTCACCATAAGTACTGTCTGCATGGGCACTGTCACCAAGGGCACGGCCAACATGTGACCTGTAACCATTGTCAGTGTCACTGTGAGAAGTGTCACCATGGGAATTAACAACATAGGCACTCTCATCATGAGCACTGTCACCATGAGCACTGACACCACGAGCACTGTCACCCAGGGCAGTGCCACCATGAGCACTGTCACCACAACTGTTGCTATGAGAATTGTAACCATGGGCAATTTCTCAATGAGTAATGTCACCATGTGTATTTTCACCTTGGGCACTCTCAAAGTAAACAGTATTACCATGAGCACTTTCACTGTGAACACTGTCACCATGGGCACTGGCACAATGTGGTGTGTCACCATGAGCCATGTCACCATGGGAAATGTCACCGTGAGAAGTGTCACCATAGGCAATGTCACCATGGGCAATGTCACCATGGGAACTGCCATTTTGAGCACTGTCACCATGGGTACTGCAACCATGAGTACTGTCAGCATGAGTAATTTAACCATTGGCAGTATGACCATGTGCACTGTCACCATGGGCACTATCACCATGACAACTCTCAGCGTGAGCACTGTCACTGTTGGAAATGGCATTGTGTGCAATTCCACCATGGGCAATGTCACCATGGACATTATCGCTGTGAGCACTGTCAATATGAGCACGTCAACATGAGCCCTGTCACCATGGGCAATGTCACCGTGAGAAGTGTCACTATAGGTGATGTCACCGTGGGCACTGTCACCATGGTCACTGCCACCACTGTCACTGTCATTTTGAGCACTGTCACCATGGGTATTGCAACCATGAGCACTGTCACCATGAGCACTGTCACCATTGCGATTATCACCATGTGTACTGTCACCATGGGCACTATCACAATGAGAACTGTCAGCGTGGGCACTGTCACTGTTGGCAAGGGCACCGTGGTCACTGCCACCATGGGCAATGTCACCATGGGCACTATCACTTTGAGCACTGTCAACATGAGCACGTCACCATGGGCACTGTCAACATGGGTACTATCTCGAAGGTCAATGTCACCATGAGCCTTGTCAGGATGGGCAACTTCACCGTGAGCACTGTCACCAATGGCACTATCACCATGAGTAATGTCACTGTGGGCCGTGTCACCAGGGGCACTATCACCATGGTTAATGTTATCATTGGCACTTTCCCCGTGAGCACTGTCAACCTGGGCACTGTCATCATGGGCACGGTCACCGTGAGCACTATCTCCATGAGCACAGCCACTGTGAACACCATCACCATAATCACTGGCCTCATCGGTACTGTCACCATGAGCACTGCCACAATGAGCACTGTCAGCATGGGCACTTCCCCCATGAGCACTGTCACTATGAGAACTGCTAGCATGGGTATTTTCACCATGAGTACTGTCACCCTCTGTATTGTCACCATTTGCACTGTCACCATCAGGACTATTACCGTGAGTGCTATCACCGTGAGATCTCTCACCATGGTCACTGTCACCATGGCACCTTGCACAATGCGTGCTGTCAACATGAGTGCTGTCACCATTGGCACTATCACCGTGAGCATTCTCACTGTGGTCATAGTCAACATGGGCTCTGTCACCATGAGCACTGTCACCATAGGCAATGTCACCGTGGTCAGTGTCACCATGAGCAATGTCTCCATGGGCACTCCTACAGTGGGCACTGTCACTGTGCGAACTGTCACCATGGTTACTGCCACTATGAGCAGTGTCTCTGTGAGTACTGTCAGCATGGGTTTTTACCGTGAGCACTGTCACCATGAGCCCTGTCACCATTTTCCAGTGACACCATGTGCACTACCACCATGTGCACTCTCACCATGGGCACTATCACCGATAACACTGTCACCATAAGTACTGTCTGCATGGGCACTGTCACCAAGGGCACGGCCAACATGTGACCTGTAACCATTGTCAGTGTCACTGTGAGAAGTGTCACCATGGGAATTAACAACATAGGCACTCTCATCTTGAGCACTGTCACCATGAGCACTGACACCACGAGCACTGTCACCCAGGGCAGTGCCACCATGAGCACTGTCACCATAACTGTTGCTATGAGAATTGTAACCATGGGCAATTTCTCAATGAGTAATGTCACCATGTGTATTTTCACCTTGGGCACTCTCAAAGTAAACAGTATTACCATGAGCACTTTCACTGTGAACACTGTCACCATGGGCACTGGCACAATGTGGTGTGTCACCATGAGCCATATCACCATGGGAAATGTCACCGTGAGAAGTGTCACCATAGGCAATGTCACCATGGGCAATGTCACCATGGGAAATGCCATTTTGCACACTGTCACCATGTGTACTGCAACCATGAGTACTGTCACCATGAGTAATTTAACCATTGGCAGTATGACCATGTGCACTGTCACCATGGGCACTATCACCATGACGACTCTCAGCGTGAGCACTGTCACTGTTGGAAATGGCATTGTGTGCAATTCCACCATGGGCAATGTCACCATGGACATTATCGCTGTGAGCACTGTCAATAGGAGCACGTCAACATGAGCCCTGTCACCATGGGCAATGTCACTGTGAGAAGTGTCACTATAGGCAATGTCACCGTGGGCACTGTCACCATGGTCACTGCCACCACTGTCACTGTCATTTTGAGCACTGTCACCATGGGTACTGCAACCATGAGCGCTGTCACCATGAGCACTGTCACCATTGCAAGTATCACCATGTGCACTGTCACCATGGGCACTATCACAATGAGAACTGTCAGCATGGGCACTGTCACTCTTGGCAATGTCACCATGGGCACTATCACTTTGAGCACTGTCAACATGAGCACGTCACCATGGGCACTGTCAACATGGGTACTATCTCGAAGGTCAATGTCACCATGAGCATTGTCAGGATGGGCAACTTCACCGTGAGCACTGTCACCAATGGCACTATCACCATGAGCAATGTCACTGTGGGCCGTGTCACCAGGGGCACTATCACCATGGTTAATGTTATCATTGGCACTTTCCCCGTGAGCACTGTCACCCTGGGCACTGTCATCATGGGCACGGTCACCGTGAGCACTATCTCCATGAGCACAGCCACTGTGAACACCATCACCATAATCACTGGCCTCATCGGTACTGTAACCATGAGCACTGCCACAATGAGCACTGTCAGCATGGGTACTTCCCCCATGAGCACTGTCACTATGAGAACTGCTAGCATGGGTATTTTCACCATGAGTACTCTCAACCTCTGTATTGTCACCATTTGCACTGTCACCATCAGGACTATTACCGTGAGTGCTATCACCGTGAGATCTCTCACCATGGTCACTGTCACCATGGCACCTTGCACAATGCGTGCTGTCAACATGAGTGCTGTCACCATTGGCACTATGACCATGAGCATTCTCACTGTGGTCAGAGTCAACATGGGCTCTGTCACCATGAGCACTGTCACCATAGGCAATGTCACCATGGACAGTGTCACGATGAGCAATGTCTCCATGGGCACTCCTACAGTGGGCACTGTCACTGTGCGAACTGTCACCATGGTTACTGCCACTATGAGCAGTGTCTCTGTGAGTACTGTCAGCATGGGTTTTTACCGTGAGCACTGTCACCATGAGCCCTGTCACCATTTTTCAGTGCCACCGTGTGCACTACCACCATGTGCACTCTCACCATGGGCACTATCACCGATAACACTGTCACCATAAGTACTGTCTGCATGGGCACTGTCACCAAGGGCACGGCCAACATGTGACCTGTAACCATTGTCAGTGTCACTGTGAGAAGTGTCACCATGGGAATTAACAACATAGGCACTCTCATCTTGAGCACTGTCACCATGAGCACTGACACCACGAGCACTGTCACCCAGGGCAGTGCCACCATGAGCACTGTCACCATAACTCTTGCTATGAGAATTGTAACCATGGGCAATTTCTCAATGAGTAATGTCACCATGTGTATTTTCACCTTGGGCACTCTCAAAGTAAACAGTATTACCATGAGCACTTTCACTGTGAACACTGTCACCATGGGCACTGGCACAATGTGGTGTGTCACCATGAGCCATGTCACCATGGGAAATGTCACCGTGAGAAGTGTCACCATAGGCAATGTCACCATGGGCAATGTCACCATGGGAACTGCCATTTTGAGCACTGTCACCATGGGTACTGCAACCATGAGTACTGTCACCATGAGTAATTTAACCATTGGCATTATGACCATGTGCACTGTCACCATGGGCACTATCACCATGACAACTCTCAGCGTGAGCACTGTCACTGTTGGAAATGGCATTGTGTGCAATTCCACCATGGGCAATGTCACCATGGACATTATCGCTGTGAGCACTGTCAATATGAGCACGTCAACATGAGCCCTGTCACCATGGGCAATGTCACTGTGAGAAGTGTCACTATAGGCAATGTCACCGTGGGCACTGTCACCATGGTCACTGCCACCACTGTCACTGTCATTTTGAGCACTGTCACCATGGGTACTGCAACCATGAGCGCTGTCACCATGAGCACTGTCACCATTGCAAGTATCACCATGTGCACTGTCACCATGGGCACTATCACAATGAGAACTGTCAGCATGGGCACTGTCACTCTTGGCAATGTCACCATGGGCACTATCACTTTGAGCACTGTCAACATGAGCACGTCACCATGGGCACTGTCAACATGGGTACTATCTCGAAGGTCAATGTCACCATGAGCATTGTCAGGATGGGCAACTTCACCGTGAGCACTGTCACCAATGGCACTATCACCATGAGCAATGTCACTGTGGGCCGTGTCACCAGGGGCACTATCACCATGGTTAATGTTATCATTGGCAATTTCCCCGTGAGCACTGTCACCCTGGGCACTGTCATCATGGGCACGGTCACCGTGAGCACTATCTCCATGAGCACAGCCACTGTGAACACCATCACCATAATCACTGGCCTCATCGGTACTGTCACCATGAGCACTGCCACAATGAGCACTGTCAGCATGGGCACATCCCCCATGAGCACTGTCACTATGAGAACTGCTACCATGGGTATTTTCACCATGTGTACTGTCACCCTGTGTATTGTCACCATTTGCACTGTCACCATGAGGACTATTACCGTGAGCGCTATTACCGTGAGATCTCTCACCATGGTCACTGTCACCATGGCACCTTGCACAATGGGGGCTGTCAACATGAGTTCTGGCACCATTGGCACTATCACTGTGAGCATTCTCACTGTGGTCAGTGTCACCATGGGCACTGTCACCATGAGCACTGTCACCATAGGCAATGTCACCATGGTCAGTGTCACCATGAGCACTGTCAACATGGGCACTCATACAGTGGGCACTGTCACGGTGAGCACTGTCACCTTGGGTACTGCCACCATGAGCGCTGTCACGATGAGCACTGTCACCATTGCGAGTATCTCAATGTGCACTGTCACCATGGGCACTGGCACAATGTCGTGTGTCACCTTGAGCAATGCCACCATGGGAAATGTCACCGTGAGATGTGTCACCATAGGCAATGTCACCATGGGCAATGTCACCATGGGAAATGCCATTTTGCACACTGTCACCATGGGTACTGCAACCATGAGTACTGTCACCATTGGCAGTATGACCATATGCACTGTCACCATGGGCACTATCACCATGACAACTCTCAGCGTGAACACTGTCACTGTGGGAACTGGCATTGTGTGCAATTCCACCATGGGCAATGTCACCATGGGCACTATCACTGTGAGCACTGTCAATATAAGCACGTCAAAATGAGCCCTGTCACCATGGGCAATGTCACCGTGAGAAGTGTCACTATAGGTGATGTCACCGTGGGCACTGTCACCATGGTCACTGCCACCACTGTCACTGTCATTTTGAGCACTGTCACCATGGGTATTGCAACCATGAGCACTGTCACCATGAGCACTGTCACCATTGCGATTATCACCATGTGTACTGTCACCATGGGCACTATCACAATGAGAACTGTCAGTGTGGGCACTGTCACTCTTGGCAAGGGCACCGTGGGCACTTCCACCATGTGCAATGTCACCATGGGAACTATCACTGTGAGCACTGTCAACATGAGCACGTCACCATGGGCACTGTCAACATGGGAACTATCTCGAAGGGCAATGTCACCATGAGCATTGTCAGGAAGGGCAATTTCACCATGAGCACTGTCACCAAAGGCACTATCACCATGAGCAATGTCACTGTGGGCCGTGTCACCAGGGGCACTATCACCATGGTTAATGTTATCATTGGCACTTTCCCCGTGAGCACTGTCACCCTGGGCACTGTCATCATGGGCACGGTCACCGTGAGCACTATCTCCATGAGCACAGCCACTGTGAACACCATCACCATAATCACTGGCCTCATCGGTACTGTCACCATGAGCACTGCCACAATGAGCACTGTCAGCATGGGCACATCCCCCATGAGCACTGTCACTATGAGAACTGCTAGCATGGGTATTTTCACCATGAGTACTGTCACCCTCTGTATTGTCACCATTTGCACTGTCACCATCAGGACTATTACCGTGAGTGCTATCACCGTGAGATCTCTCACCATGGTCACTGTCACCATGGCACCTTGCACAATGCGTGCTGTCAACATGAGTGCTGTCACCATTGGCACTCTCACCGTGAGCATTCTCACTGTGGTCAGAGTCAACATGGGCTCTGTCACCATGAGCACTGTCAACATAGGCAATGTCACCGTGGTCAGTGTCACCATGAGCAATGTCTCCATGGGCACTCCAACAGTGGGCACTGTCACTGTGCGAACTGTCACCATGGTTACTGCCACTATGAGCAGTGTCTCTGTGAGTACTGTCAGCATGGGTTTTTACCGTGAGCACTGTCACCATGAGCCCTGTCACCATTTTTCAGTGCCACCATGTGCACTACCACCATGTGCACTCTCACCATGGGCACTATCACCGATAACACTGTCACCATAAGTACTGTCTGCATGGGCACTGTCACCAAGGGCACGGCCAACATGTGACCTGTAACCATTGTCAGTGTCACTGTGAGAAGTGTCACCATGGGAATTAACAACATAGGCACTCTCATCATGAGCACTGTCACCATGAGCACTGACACCACGAGCACTGTCACCCAGGGCAGTGCCACCATGAGCACTGTCACCACAACTGTTGCTATGAGAATTGTAACCATGGGCAATTTCTCAATGAGTAATGTCACCATGTGTATTTTAACCTTGGGCACTCTCAAAGTAAACAGTATTACCATGAGCACTTTCACTGTGAACACTGTCACCATGGGCACTGGCACAATGTGGTGTGTCACCATGAGCCATGTTACCATGGGCAATGTCACCGTGAGAAGTGTCACCATAGGCAATGTCACCATGTGCAATGTCACCATGGGAACTGCCATTTTGAGCACTGTCACCATGGGTACTGCAACCATGAGTACTGTCACCATCAGTAATTTAACCATTGGCAGTATGACCATGTGCACTGTCACCATGGGCACTATCACCATGACAACTCTCAGCGTGAGCACTGTCACTGTTGGAAATGGCATTGTGTGCAATTCCACCATGGGCAATGTCACCATGGACATTATCGCTGTGAGCACTGTCAATATGAGCACGTCAACATGAGCCCTGTCACCATGGGCAATGTCACTGTGAGAAGTGTCACTATAGGCAATGTCACCGTGGGCACTGTCACCATGGTCACTGCCACCACTGTCACTGTCATTTTGAGCACTGTCACCATGGGTACTGCAACCATGAGCGCTGTCACCATGAGCACTGTCACCATTGCAAGTATCACCATGTGCACTGTCACCATGGGCACTATCACAATGAGAACTGTCAGCATGGGCACTGTCACTCTTGGCAATGTCACCATGGGCACTATCACTTTGAGCACTGTCAACATGAGCACGTCACCATGGGCACTGTCAACATGGGTACTATCTCGAAGGTCAATGTCACCATGAGCATTGTCAGGATGGGCAACTTCACCGTGAGCACTGTCACCAATGGCACTATCACCATGAGCAATGTCACTGTGGGCCGTGTCACCAGGGGCACTATCACCATGGTTAATGTTATCATTGGCACTTTCCCCGTGAGCACTGTCACCCTGGGCACTGCCATCATGGGCACGGTCACCGTGAGCACTATCTCCATGAGCACAGCCACTGTGAACACCATCACCATAATCACTGGCCTCATCGGTACTGTCACCATGAGCACTGCCACAATGAGCGCTGTCAGCATGGGCACATCCCCCATGAGCACTGTCACTATGAGAACTGCTACCATGGGTATTTTCACCATGTGTACTGTCACCCTGTGTATTCTCAACATTTGCACTGTCACCATGAGGACTATTACCGTGAGCGCTATCACCATGAGATCTCTCACCATGGTCACTGTCACCATGGCACCTTGCACAATGCGTGCTGTCAACATGAGTGCTGGCACCATTGGCACTATCACCGTGAGCATTCTCACTGTGGTCAGTGTCACCATGGGCACTCTCACCATGAGCACTGTCACCATAGGCAATGTCACCATGGTCAGTGTCACCATGAGCACTGTCAACATGGGCACTCATACAGTGGGCACTGTCACTGTGAGCACTGTCACCTTGGGTACTGCCACCATGAGCGCTGTCACCATGAGCACTGTCACCATTGTGAGTATCACAATGTGCACTGTCACCATGGGCACTGGCACAATGTCGTGTGTCACCTTGAGCAATGTCACCATGGGAAATGTCACCGTGAGATGTGTCACCATAGGCAATGTCACCATGGGCAATGTCACCATGGGAAATGCCATTTTGCACACTGTCACCATGGGTACTGCAACCATGAGTACTGTCACCATTGGCAGTATGACCATGTGCACTGTCACCATGGGCACTATCACCATGACAACCCTCAGCGTGAGCACTGTCACTGTGGGAACTGGCATTGTGTGCAATTCCACCATGGGCAATGTCACCATGGGCACTATCACTGTGAGCACTGTCAATATAAGCACGTCAAAATGAGCCCTGTCACCATGGGCAATGTCACCGTGAGAAGTGTCACTATAGGTGATGTCACCGTGGGCACTGTCACCATGGTCACTGCCACCACTGTCACTGTCATTTTGAGCACTGTCACCATGGGTATTGCAACCATGAGCACTGTCACCATGAGCACTGTCACCATTGCGATTATCACCATGTGTACTGTCACCATGGGCACTATCACAATGAGAACTGTCAGTGTGGGCACTGTCACTCTTGGCAAGGGCACCGTGGGCACTTCCACCATGTGCAATGTCACCATGGGAACTATCACTGTGAGCACTGTCAACATGAGCACGTCACCATGGGCACTGTCAACATGGGAACTATCTCGAAGGGCAATGTCACCATGAGCATTGTCAGGAAGGGCAATTTCACCATGAGCACTGTCACCAAAGGCACTATCACCATGAGCAATGTCACTGTGGGCCGTGTCACCAGGGGCACTATCACCATGGTTAATGTTATCATTGGCACTTTCCCCGTGAGCACTGTCACCCTGGGCACTGTCATCATGGGCACGGTCACCGTGAGCACTATCTCCATGAGCACAGCCACTGTGAACACCATCACCATAATCACTGGCCTCATCGGTACTGTCACCATGAGCACTGCCACAATGAGCACTGTCAGCATGGGCACATCCCCCATGAGCACTGTCACTATGAGAACTGCTAGCATGGGTATTTTCACCATGAGTACTGTCACCCTCTGTATTGTCACCATTTGCACTGTCACCATCAGGACTATTACCGTGAGTGCTATCACCGTGAGATCTCTCACCATGGTCACTGTCACCATGGCACCTTGCACAATGCGTGCTGTCAACATGAGTGCTGTCACCATTGGCACTCTCACCGTGAGCATTCTCACTGTGGTCAGAGTCAACATGGGCTCTGTCACCATGAGCACTGTCAACATAGGCAATGTCACCGTGGTCAGTGTCACCATGAGCAATGTCTCCATGGGCACTCCAACAGTGGGCACTGTCACTGTGCGAACTGTCACCATGGTTACTGCCACTATGAGCAGTGTCTCTGTGAGTACTGTCAGCATGGGTTTTTACCGTGAGCACTGTCACCATGAGCCCTGTCACCATTTTTCAGTGCCACCATGTGCACTACCACCATGTGCACTCTCACCATGGGCACTATCACCGATAACACTGTCACCATAAGTACTGTCTGCATGGGCACTGTCACCAAGGGCACGGCCAACATGTGACCTGTAACCATTGTCAGTGTCACTGTGAGAAGTGTCACCATGGGAATTAACAACATAGGCACTCTCATCATGAGCACTGTCACCATGAGCACTGACACCACGAGCACTGTCACCCAGGGCAGTGCCACCATGAGCACTGTCACCACAACTGTTGCTATGAGAATTGTAACCATGGGCAATTTCTCAATGAGTAATGTCACCATGTGTATTTTAACCTTGGGCACTCTCAAAGTAAACAGTATTACCATGAGCACTTTCACTGTGAACACTGTCACCATGGGCACTGGCACAATGTGGTGTGTCACCATGAGCCATGTCACCATGGGAAATGTCACCGTGAGAAGTGTCACCATAGGCAATGTCACCATGGGCAATGTCACCATGGGAACTGCCATTTTGAGCACTGTCACCATGGGTACTGCAACCATGAGTACTGTCACCATCAGTAATTTAACCATTGGCAGTATGACCATGTGCACTGTCACCATGGGCACTATCACCATGACAACTCTCAGCGTGAGCACTGTCACTGTTGGAAATGGCATTGTGTGCAATTCCACCATGGGCAATGTCACCATGGACATTATCGCTGTGAGCACTGTCAATATGAGCACGTCAACATGAGCCCTGTCACCATGGGCAATGTCACTGTGAGAAGTGTCACTATAGGCAATGTCACCGTGGGCACTGTCACCATGGTCACTGCCACCACTGTCACTGTCATTTTGAGCACTGTCACCATGGGTACTGCAACCATGAGCGCTGTCACCATGAGCACTGTCACCATTGCAAGTATCACCATGTGCACTGTCACCATGGGCACTATCACAATGAGAACTGTCAGCATGGGCACTGTCACTCTTGGCAATGTCACCATGGGCACTATCACTTTGAGCACTGTCAACATGAGCACGTCACCATGGGCACTGTCAACATGGGTACTATCTCGAAGGTCAATGTCACCATGAGCATTGTCAGGATGGGCAACTTCACCGTGAGCACTGTCACCAATGGCACTATCACCATGAGCAATGTCACTGTGGGCCGTGTCACCAGGGGCACTATCACCATGGTTAATGTTATCATTGGCACTTTCCCCGTGAGCACTGTCACCCTGGGCACTGTCATCATGGGCACGGTCACCGTGAGCACTATCTCCATGAGCACAGCCACTGTGAACACCATCACCATAATCACTGGCCTCATCGGTACTGTCACCATGAGCACTGCCACAATGAGCACTGTCAGCATGGGCACATCCCCCATGAGCACTGTCACTATGAGAACTGCTACCATGGGTATTTTCACCATGTGTACTGTCACCCTGTGTATTCTCAACATTTGCACTGTCACCATGAGGACTATTACCGTGAGCGCTATCACCGTGAGATCTCTCACCATGGTCACTGTCACCATGGCACCTTGCACAATGCGTGCTGTCAACATGAGTGCTGGCACCATTGGCACTATCACCGTGAGCATTCTCACTGTGGTCAGTGTCACCATGGGCACTCTCACCATGAGCACTGTCACCATAGGCAATGTCACCATGGTCAGTGTCACCATGAGCACTGTCAACATGGGCACTCATACAGTGGGCACTGTCACTGTGAGCACTGTCACCTTGGGTACTGCCACCATGAGCGCTGTCACCATGAGCACTGTCACCATTGTGAGTATCACAATGTGCACTGTCACCATGGGCACTGGCACAATGTCGTGTGTCACCTTGAGCAATGTCACCATGGGAAATGTCACCGTGAGATGTGTCACCATAGGCAATGTCACCATGGGCAATGTCACCATGGGAAATGCCATTTTGCACACTGTCACCATGGGTACTGCAACCATGAGTACTGTCACCATTGGCAGTATGACCATGTGCACTGTCACCATGGGCACTATCACCATGACAACCCTCAGCGTGAGCACTGTCACTGTGGGAACTGGCATTGTGTGCAATTCCACCATGGGCAATGTCACCATGGGCACTATCACTGTGAGCACTGTCAATATAAGCACGTCAACATGAGCCCTGTCACCATGGGCAATGTCACCGTGAGAAGTGTCACTATAGGTGATGTCACCGTGGGCACTGTCACCATGGTCACTGCCACCACTGTCACTGTCATTTTGAGCACTGTCACCATGGGTATTGCAACCATGAGCACTGTCACCATGAGCACTGTCACCATTGCGATTATCACCATGTGTACTGTCACCATGGGCACTATCACAATGAGAACTGTCAGTGTGGGCACTGTCACTCTTGGCAAGGGCACCGTGGGCACTTCCACCATGTGCAATGTCACCATGGGAACTATCACTGTGAGCACTGTCAACATGAGCACGTCACCATGGGCACTGTCAACATGGGAACTATCTCGAAGGGCAATGTCACCATGAGCATTGTCAGGAAGGGCAATTTCACCATGAGCACTGTCACCAAAGGCACTATCACCATGAGCAATGTCACTGTGGGCCGTGTCACCAGGGGCACTATCACCATGGTTAATGTTATCATTGGCACTTTCCCCGTGAGCACTGTCACCCTGGGCACTGTCATCATGGGCACGGTCACCGTGAGCACTATCTCCATGAGCACAGCCACTGTGAACACCATCACCATAATCACTGGCCTCATCGGTACTGTCACCATGAGCACTGCCACAATGAGCACTGTCAGCATGGGCACATCCCCCATGAGCACTGTCACTATGAGAACTGCTAGCATGTGTATTTTCACCATGAGTACTGTCACCCTCTGTATTGTCACCATTTGCACTGTCACCATCAGGACTATTACCGTGAGTGCTATCACCGTGAGATCTCTCACCATGGTCACTGTCACCATGGCACCTTGCACAATGCGTGCTGTCAACATGAGTGCTGTCACCATTGGCACTCTCACCGTGAGCATTCTCACTGTGGTCAGAGTCAACATGGGCTCTGTCACCATGAGCACTGTCAACATAGGCAATGTCACCGTGGTCAGTGTCACCATGAGCAATGTCTCCATGGGCACTCCAACAGTGGGCACTGTCACTGTGCGAACTGTCACCATGGTTACTGCCACTATGAGCAGTGTCTCTGTGAGTACTGTCAGCATGGGTTTTTACCGTGAGCACTGTCACCATGAGCCCTGTCACCATTTTTCAGTGCCACCATGTGCACTACCACCATGTGCACTCTCACCATGGGCACTATCACCGATAACACTGTCACCATAAGTACTGTCTGCATGGGCACTGTCACCAAGGGCACGGCCAACATGTGACCTGTAACCATTGTCAGTGTCACTGTGAGAAGTGTCACCATGGGAATTAACAACATAGGCACTCTCATCATGAGCACTGTCACCATGAGCACTGACACCACGAGCACTGTCACCCAGGGCAGTGCCACCATGAGCACTGTCACCACAACTGTTGCTATGAGAATTGTAACCATGGGCAATTTCTCAATGAGTAATGTCACCATGTGTATTTTCACCTTGGGCACTCTCAAAGTAAACAGTATTACCATGAGCACTTTCACTGTGAACACTGTCACCATGGGCACTGGCACAATGTGGTGTGTCACCATGAGCCATGTCACCATGGGAAATGTCACCGTGAGAAGTGTCACCATAGGCAATGTCACCATGGGCAATGTCACCATGGGAACTGCCATTTTGAGCACTGTCACCATGGGTACTGCAACCATGAGTACTGTCACCATGAGTAATTTAACCATTGGCAGTATGACCATGTGCACTGTCACCATGGGCACTATCACCATGACAACTCTCAGCGTGAGCACTGTCACTGTTGGAAATGGCATTGTGTGCAATTCCACCATGGGCAATGTCACCATGGACATTATCGCTGTGAGCACTGTCAATATGAGCACGTCAACATGAGCCCTGTCACCATGGGCAATGTCACTGTGAGAAGTGTCACTATAGGCAATGTCACCGTGGGCACTGTCACCATGGTCACTGCCACCACTGTCACTGTCATTTTGAGCACTGTCACCATGGGTACTGCAACCATGAGCGCTGTCACCATGAGCACTGTCACCATTGCAAGTATCACCATGTGCACTGTCACCATGGGCACTATCACAATGAGAACTGTCAGCATGGGCACTGTCACTCTTGGCAATGTCACCATGGGCACTATCACTTTGAGCACTGTCAACATGAGCACGTCACCATGGGCACTGTCAACATGGGTACTATCTCGAAGGTCAATGTCACCATGAGCATTGTCAGGATGGGCAACTTCACCGTGAGCACTGTCACCAATGGCACTATCACCATGAGCAATGTCACTGTGGGCCGTGTCACCAGGGGCACTATCACCATGGTTAATGTTATCATTGGCACTTTCCCCGTGAGCACTGTCACCCTGGGCACTGTCATCATGGGCACGGTCACCGTGAGCACTATCTCCATGAGCACAGCCACTGTGAACACCATCACCATAATCACTGGCCTCATCGGTACTGTCACCATGAGCACTGCCACAATGAGCACTGTCAGCATGGGCACATCCCCCATGAGCACTGTCACTATGAGAACTGCTACCATGGGTATTTTCACCATGTGTACTGTCACCCTGTGTATTCTCAACATTTGCACTGTCACCATGAGGACTATTACCGTGAGCGCTATCACCATGAGATCTCTCACCATGGTCACTGTCACCATGGCACCTTGCACAATGCGTGCTGTCAACATGAGTGCTGGCACCATTGGCACTATCACCGTGAGCATTCTCACTGTGGTCAGTGTCACCATGGGCACTCTCACCATGAGCACTGTCACCATAGGCAATGTCACCATGGTCAGTGTCACCATGAGCACTGTCAACATGGGCACTCATACAGTGGGCACTGTCACTGTGAGCACTGTCACCTTGGGTACTGCCACCATGAGCGCTGTCACCATGAGCACTGTCACCATTGTGAGTATCACAATGTGCACTGTCACCATGGGCACTGGCACAATGTCGTGTGTCACCTTGAGCAATGTCACCATGGGAAATGTCACCGTGAGATGTGTCACCATAGGCAATGTCACCATGGGCAATGTCACCATGGGAAATGCCATTTTGCACACTGTCACCATGGGTACTGCAACCATGAGTACTGTCACCATTGGCAGTATGACCATGTGCACTGTCACCATGGGCACTATCACCATGACAACCCTCAGCGTGAGCACTGTCACTGTGGGAACTGGCATTGTGTGCAATTCCACCATGGGCAATGTCACCATGGGCACTATCACTGTGAGCACTGTCAATATAAGCACGTCAACATGAGCCCTGTCACCATGGGCAATGTCACCGTGAGAAGTGTCACTATAGGCGATGTCACCGTGGGCACTGTCACCATGGTCACTGCCACCACTGTCACTGTCATTTTGAGCACTGTCACCATGGGTATTGCAACCATGAGCACTGTCACCATGAGCACTGTCACCATTGCGATTATCACCATGTGTACTGTCACCATGGGCACTATCACAATGAGAACTGTCAGCGTGGGCACTGTCACTGTTGGCAAGGGCACCGTGGGCACTTCCACCATGGGCAATGTCACCATGGGCACTATCACTTTGAGCACTGTCAACATGAGCACGTCACCATGGGCACTGTCAACATGGGTACTATCTCGAAGGTCAATGTCACCATGAGCATTGTCAGGATGGGCAACTTCACCGTGAGCACTGTCACCAATGGCACTATCACCATGAGTAATGTCACTGTGGGCCGTGTCACCAGGGGCACTATCACCATGGTTAATGTTATCATTGGCACTTTCCCCGTGAGCACTGTCACCCTGGGCACTGTCATCATGGGCACGGTCACCGTGAGCACTATCTCCATGAGCACAGCCACTGTGAACACCATCACCATAATCACGGGCCTCATCGGTACTGTCACCATGAGCACTGCCACAATGAGCACTGTCAGCATGGGCACTTCCCCAGTGAGCACTGTCACTATGAGAACTGCTAGCATGGGTATTTTCACCATGAGTACTGTCACCCTCTGTATTGTCACCATTTGCACTGTCACCATCAGGACTATTACCGTGAGTGCTATCACCGTGAGATCTCTCACCATGGTCACTGTCACCATGGCACCTTGCACAATGCGTGCTGTCAACATGAGTGCTGTCACCATTGGCACTATCACCGTGAGCATTCTCACTGTGGTCAGAGTCAACATGGGCTCTGTCACCATGAGCACTGTCACCATAGGCAATGTCACCGTGGTCAGTGTCACCATGAGCAATGCCTCCATGGGCACTCCTACTGTGGGCACTGTCACTGTGCGAACTGTCACCATGGTTACTGCCACTATGAGCAGTGTCTCTGTGAGTACTGTCAGCATGGGTTTTTACCGTGAGCACTGTCACCATGAGCACTGTCACCATTTTTCAGTGCCACCGTGTGCACTACCACCATGTGCACTCTCACCATGGGCACTATCACCGATAACACTGTCACCATAAGTACTGTCTGCATGGGCACTGTCACCAAGGGCACGGCCAACATGTGACCTGTAACCATTGTCAGTGTCACTGTGAGAAGTGTCACCATGGGAATTAACAACATAGGCACTCTCATCATGAGCACTGTCACCATGAGCACTGACACCACGAGCACTGTCACCCAGGGCTGTGCCACCATGAGCACTGTCACCACAACTGTTGCTATGAGAATTGTAACCATGGGCAATTTCTCAATGAGTAATGTCACCATGTGTATTTTCACCTTGGGCACTCTCAAAGTAAACAGTATTACCATGAGCACTTTCACTGTGAACACTGTCACCATGGGCACTGGCACAATGTGGTGTGTCACCATGAGCCATGTCACCATGGGAAATGTCACCGTGAGAAGTGTCACCATAGGCAATGTCACCATGGGCAATGTCACCATGGGAACTGCCATTTTGAGCACTGTCACCATGGGTACTGCAACCATGAGTACTGTCACCATGAGTAATTTAACCATTGGCAGTATGACCATGTGCACTGTCACCATGGGCACTATCACCATGACAACTCTCAGCATGAGCACTGTCACTGTTGGAAATGGCATTGTGTGCAATTCCACCATGGGCAATGTCACCATGGTCATTATCGCTGTGAGCACTGTCAATATGAGCACGTCAACATGAGCCCTGTCACCATGGGCAATGTCACTGTGAGAAGTGTCACTATAGGCAATGTCACCGTGGGCACTGTCACCATGGTCACTGCCACCACTGTCACTGTCATTTTGAGCACTGTCACCATGGGTACTGCAACCATGAGCGCTGTCACCATGAGCACTGTCACCATTGCAAGTATCACCATGTGCACTGTCACCATGGGCACTATCACAATGAGAACTGTCAGCATGGGCACTGTCACTCTTGGCAATGTCACCATGGGCACTATCACTTTGAGCACTGTCAACATGAGCACGTCACCATGGGCACTGTCAACATGGGTACTATCTCGAAGGTCAGTGTCACCATGAGCATTGTCAGGATGGGCAACTTCACCGTGAGCACTGTCACCAATGGCACTATCACCATGAGCAATGTCACTGTGGGCCGTGTCACCAGGGGCACTATCACCATGGTTAATGTTATCATTGGCAATTTCCCCGTGAGTACTGTCTCCCTGGGCACTGTCATCATGGGCACGGTCACCGTGAGCACTATCTCCATGAGCACAGCCACTGTGAACACCATCACCATAATCACTGGCCTCATCGGTACTGTCACCATGAGCACTGCCACAATGAGCACTGTCAGCATGGGCACATCCCCCATGAGCACTGTCACTATGAGAACTGCTACCATGGGTATTTTCACCATGTGTACTGTCACCCTGTGTATTGTCACCATTTGCACTGTCACCATGAGGACTATTACCGTGAGCGCTATCACCGTGAGATCTCTCACCATGGTCACTGTCACCATGGCACCTTGCACAATGGGGGCTGTCAACATGAGTGCTGGCACCATTGGCACTATCACTGTGAGCATTCTCACTGTGGTCAGTGTCACCATGGGCACTGTCACCATGAGCACTGTCACCATAGGCAATGTCACCATGGTCAGTGTCACCATGAGCACTGTCAACATGGGCACTCATACAGTGGGCACTGTCACTGTGAGCACTGTCACGTTGGGTACTGCCACCATGAGCGCTGTCACCATGAGCACTGTCACCATTGTGAGTATCACAATGTGCACTGTCACCATGGGCACTGGCACAATGTCGTGTGTCACCTTGAGCAATGTCACCATGGGAAATGTCACCGTGAGATGTGTCACCATAGGCAATGTCACCATGGGCAATGTCACCATGGGAAATGCCATTTTGCACACTGTCACCATGGGTACTGCAACCATGAGTACTGTCACCATTGGCAGTATGACCATGTGCACTGTCACCATGGGCACTATCACCATGACAACCCTCAGCGTGAGCACTGTCACTGTGGGAACTGGCATTGTGTGCAATTCCACCATGGGCAATGTCACCATGGGCACTATCACTGTGAGCACTGTCAATATAAGCACGTCAACATGAGCCCTGTCACCATGGGCAATGTCACCGTGAGAAGTGTCACTATAGGTGATGTCACCGTGGGCACTGTCACCATGGTCACTGCCACCACTGTCACTGTCATTTTGAGCACTGTCACCATGGGTATTGCAACCATGAGCACTGTCACCATGAGCACTGTCACCATTGCGATTATCACCATGTGTACTGTCACCATGGGCACTATCACAATGAGAACTGTCAGCGTGGGCACTGTCACTGTTGGCAAGGGCACCGTGGGCACTTCCACCATGGGCAATGTCACCATGGGCACTATCACTTTGAGCACTGTCAACATGAGCACGTCACCATGGGCACTGTCAACATGGGTACTATCTCGAAGGTCAATGTCACCATGAGCAATGTCAGGATGGGCAACTTCACTGTGAGCACTGTCACCAATGGCACTATCACCATGAGTAATGTCACTGTGGGCCGTGTCACCAGGGGCACTATCACCATGGTTAATGTTATCATTGGCACTTTCCCCGTGAGCACTGTCACCCTGGGCACTGTCATCATGGGCACGGTCACCGTGAGCACTATTTCCATGAGCACAGCCACTGTGAACACTATCACCATAATCACTGGCCTCATCGGTACTGTCACCATGAGCACTGCCACAATGAGCACTGTCAGCATGGGCACTTCCCCCATGAGCACTGTCACTATGAGAACTGCTAGCATGGGTATTTTCACCATGAGTACTGTCACCCTCTGTATTGTCACCATTTGCACTGTCACCATCAGGACTATTACCGTGAGTGCTATCACCGTGAGATCTCTCACCATGGTCACTGTCACCATGGCACCTTGCACAATGCGTGCTGTCAACATGAGTGCTGTCACCATTGGCACTATCACGGTGAGCATTCTCACTGTGGTCAGAGTCAACATGGGCTCTGTCACCATGAGCACTGTCACCATAGGCAATGTCACCGTGGTCAGTGTCACCATGAGCAATGTCTCCATGGGCACTCCTACAGTGGGCACTGTCACTGTGCGAACTGTCACCATGGTTACTGCCACTATGAGCAGTGTCTCTGTGAGTACTGTCAGCATGGGTTTTTACCGTGAGCACTGTCACCATGAGCCCTGTCACCATTTTTCAGTGTCACCATGTGCACTACCACCATGGGCACTATCACCGATAACACTGTCACCATAAGTACTGTCTGCATGGGCACTGTCACCAAGGGCACGGCCAACATGTGACCTGTAACCATTGTCAGTGTCACTGTGAGAAGTGTCACCATGGGAATTAACAACATAGGCACTCTCATCTTGAGCACTGTCACCATGAGCACTGACACCACGAGCACTGTCACCCAGGGCAGTGCCACCATGAGCACTGTCACCATAACTGTTGCTATGAGAATTGTAACCATGGGCAATTTCTCAATGAGTAATGTCACCATGTGTATTTTCACCTTGGGCACTCTCAAAGTAAACAGTATTACCATGAGCACTTTCACTGTGAACACTGTCACCATGGGCACTGGCACAATGTGGTGTGTCACCATGAGCCATGTCACCATGGGAAATGTCACCGTGAGAAGTGTCACCATAGGCAATGTCACCATGGGCAATGTCACCATGGGAACTGCCATTTTGAGCACTGTCACCATGGGTACTGCAACCATGAGTACTGTCACCATGAGTAATTTAACCATTGGCAGTATGACCATGTGCACTGTCACCATGGGCACTATCACCATGACAACTCTCAGCGTGAGCACTGTCACTGTTGGAAATGGCATTGTGTGCAATTCCACCATGGGCAATGTCACCATGGACATTATCGCTGTGAGCACTGTCAATATGAGCACGTCAGCATGAGCCCTGTCACCATGGGCAATGTCACTGTGAGAAGTGTCACTATAGGCAATGTCACCGTGGGCACTGTCACCATGGTCACTGCCACCACTGTCACTGTCATTTTGAGCACTGTCACCATGGGTACTGCAACCATGAGCGCTGTCACCATGAGCACTGTCACCATTGCAAGTATCACCATGTGCACTGTCACCATGGGCACTATCACAATGAGAACTGTCAGCATGGGCACTGTCACTCTTGGCAATGTCACCATGGGCACTATCACTTTGAGCACTGTCAACATGAGCACGTCACCATGGGCACTGTCAACATGGGTACTATCTCGAAGGTCAATGTCACCATGAGCATTGTCAGGATGGGCAACTTCACCGTGAGCACTGTCACCAATGGCACTATCACCATGAGCAATGTCACTGTGGGCCGTGTCACCAGGGGCACTATCACCATGGTTAATGTTATCATTGGCACTTTCCCCGTGAGCACTGTCACCCTGGGCACTGTCATCATGGGCACGGTCACCGTGAGCACTATCTCCATGAGCACAGCCACTGTGAACACCATCACCATAATCACTGGCCTCATCGGTACTGTCACCATGAGCACTGCCACAATGAGCACTGTCAGCATGGGTACTTCCCCCATGAGCACTGTCACTATGAGAACTGCTACCATGGGTATTTTCACCATGTGTACTGTCACCCTGTGTATTGTCACCATTTGCACTGTCACCATGAGGACTATTACCATGAGCGCTATCACCGTGAGATCTCTCACCATGGTCACTGTCACCATGGCACCTTGCACAATGGGGGCTGTCAACATGAGTGCTGGCACCATTGGCACTATCACCGTGAGCATTCTCACTGTGGTCAGTGTCACCATGGGCACTGTCACCATGAGCACTGTCACCATAGGCAATGTCACCATGGTCAGTGTCACCATGAGCACTGTCAACATGGGCACTCATACAGTGGGCACTGTCACTGTGAGCACTGTCACCTTGGTTACTGCCACCATGAGCGCTGTCACGATGAGCACTGTCACCATTGCGAGTATCACAATGTGCACTGTCACCATGGGCACTGGCACAATGTCGTGTGTCACCTTGAGCAATGTCCCCATGGGAAATGTCACCGTGAGATGTGTCACCATACGCAATGTCACCATGGGAAATGCCAATTTGTGCACTGTCACCATGGGTACTGCAACCATGAGTACTGTCACCATTGGCAGTATGACCATGTGCACTGTCACCATGGGCACTATCACCATGACAACTCTCAGCGTGAGCACTGTCACTGTGGGAACTGGCATTGTGTGCAATTCCACCATGGGCCATGTCACCATGGGCACTATCACTGTGAGCACTGTCAATATAAGCACGTCAACATGAGCCCTGTCACCATTGGCAATGTCACCGTGAGAAGTGTCACTATAGGCGATGTCACCGTGGGCACTGTCACCATGGTCACTGCCACCACTGTCACTGTCATTTTGAGCACTGTCACCTTGGGTATTGCAACCATGAGCACTGTCACCATGAGCACTGTCACCATTGCGATTATCACCATGTGTACTGTCACCATGGGCACTATCACAATGAGAACTGTCAGCGTGGGCACTGTCACTGTTGGCAAGGGCACCGTGGGCACTTCCACCATGGGCAATGTCACCATGGGCACTATCACTGTGAGCACTGTCAACATGAGCACGTCACCATGGGCACTGTCAACATGGGTACTATCTCGAAGGGCAATGTCACCATGAGCATTGTCAGGAAGGGCAATTTCACCATGAGCACTGTCACCAAAGGCACTATCACCATGAGCAATGTCACTGTGGGCCGTGTCACCAGGGGCACTATCACCATGGTTAATGTTATCATTGGCACTTTCCCCGTGAGCACTGTCACCCTGGGCACTGTCATCATGGGCACGGTCACCGTGAGCACTATCTCCATGAGCACAGCCACTGTGAACACCATCACCATAATCACTGGCCTCATCGGTACTGTCACCATGAGCACTGCCACAATGAGCACTGTCAGCATGGGCACTTCCCCCATGAGCACTGTCACTATGAGAACTGCTAGCATGGGTATTTTCACCATGAGTACTCTCACCCTCTGTATTGTCACCATTTGCACTGTCACCATCAGGACTATTACCGTGAGTGCTATCACCGTGAGATCTCTCACCATGGTCACTGTCACCATGGCACCTTGCACAATGCGTGCTGTCAACATGAGTGCTGTCACCATTGGCACTATCACCGTGAGCATTCTCACTGTGGTCAGAGTCAACATGGGCTCTGTCACCATGAGCACTGTCACCATAGGCAATGTCACCGTGGTCAGTGTCACCATGAGCAATGTCTCCATGGGCACTCCTACAGTGGGCACTGTCACTGTGCGAACTGTCACCATGGTTACTGCCACTATGAGCAGTGTCTCTGTGAGTACTGTCAGCATGGGTTTTTACCGTGAGCACTGTCACCATGAGCCCTGTCACCATTTTTCAGTGCCACCATGTGCACTACCACCATGGGCACTATCACCGATAACACTGTCACCATAAGTACTGTCTGCATGGGCACTGTCACCAAGGGCACGGCCAACATGTGACCTGTAACCATTGTCAGTGTCACTGTGAGAAGTGTCACCATGGGAATTAACAACATAGGCACTCTCATCTTGAGCACTGTCACCATGAGCACTGACACCACGAGCACTGTCACCCAGGGCAGTGCCACCATGAGCACTGTCACCATAACTGTTGCTATGAGAATTGTAACCATGGGCAATTTCTCAATGAGTAATGTCACCATGTGTATTTTCACCTTGGGCACTCTCAAAGTAAACAGTATTACCATGAGCACTTTCACTGTGAACACTGTCACCATGGGCACTGGCACAATGTGGTGTGTCACCATGAGCCATGTCACCATGGGAAATGTCACCGTGAGAAGTGTCACCATAGGCAATGTCACCATGGGCAATGTCACCATGGGAACTGCCATTTTGAGCACTGTCACCATGGGTACTGCAACCATGAGTACTGTCACCATGAGTAATTTAACCATTGGCAGTATGACCATGTGCACTGTCACCATGGGCACTATCACCATGACAACTCTCAGCGTGAGCACTGTCACTGTTGGAAATGGCATTGTGTGCAATTCCACCATGGGCAATGTCACCATGGACATTATCGCTGTGAGCACTGTCAATATGAGCACGTCAGCATGAGCCCTGTCACCATGGGCAATGTCACTGTGAGAAGTGTCACTATAGGCAATGTCACCGTGGGCACTGTCACCATGGTCACTGCCACCACTGTCACTGTCATTTTGAGCACTGTCACCATGGGTACTGCAACCATGAGCGCTGTCACCATGAGCACTGTCACCATTGCAAGTATCACCATGTGCACTGTCACCATGGGCACTATCACAATGAGAACTGTCAGCATGGGCACTGTCACTCTTGGCAATGTCACCATGGGCACTATCACTTTGAGCACTGTCAACATGAGCACGTCACCATGGGCACTGTCAACATGGGTACTATCTCGAAGGTCAATGTCACCATGAGCATTGTCAGGATGGGCAACTTCACCGTGAGCACTGTCACCAATGGCACTATCACCATGAGCAATGTCACTGTGGGCCGTGTCACCAGGGGCACTATCACCATGGTTAATGTTATCATTGGCACTTTCCCCGTGAGCACTGTCACCCTGGGCACTGTCATCATGGGCACGGTCACCGTGAGCACTATCTCCATGAGCACAGCCACTGTGAACACCATCACCATAATCACTGGCCTCATCGGTACTGTCACCATGAGCACTGCCACAATGAGCACTGTCAGCATGGGTACTTCCCCCATGAGCACTGTCACTATGAGAACTGCTACCATGGGTATTTTCACCATGTGTACTGTCACCCTGTGTATTGTCACCATTTGCACTGTCACCATGAGGACTATTACCATGAGCGCTATCACCGTGAGATCTCTCACCATGGTCACTGTCACCATGGCACCTTGCACAATGCGTGCTGTCAACATGAGTGCTGGCACCATTGGCACTATCACCGTGAGCATTCTCACTGTGGTCAGTGTCACCATGGGCACTGTCACCATGAGCACTGTCACCATAGGCAATGTCACCATGGTCAGTGTCACCATGAGCACTGTCAACATGGGCACTCATGCAGTGGGCACTGTCACTGTGAGCACTGTCACCTTGGGTACTGCCACCATGAGCGCTGTCACGATGAGCACTGTCACCATTGCGAGTATCACAATGTGCACTGTCACCATGGGCTCTGGCACAATGTCGTGTGTCACCTTGAGCAATGTCACCATGGGAAATGTCACCGTGAGATGTGTCACCATACGCAATGTCACCATGGGAAATGCCATTTTGTGCACTGTCACCATGGGTACTGCAACCATGAGTACTGTCACCATTGGCAGTATGACCATGTGCACTGTCACCATGGGCACTATCACCATGACAACTCTCAGCGTGAGCACTGTCACTGTGGGAACTGGCATTGTGTGCAATTCCACCATGGGCCATGTCACCATGGGCACTATCACTGTGAGCACTGTCAATATAACCACGTCAACATGAGCCCTGTCACCATTGGCAATGTCACCGTGAGAAGTGTCACTATAGGCGATGTCACCGTGGGCACTGTCACCATGGTCACTGCCACCACTGTCACTGTCATTTTGAGCACTGTCACCATGGGTATTGCAACCATGAGCACTGTCACCATGAGCACTGTCACCATTGCGATTATCACCATGTGTACTGTCACCATGGGCACTATCACAATGAGAACTGTCAGCGTGGGCACTGTCACTGTTGGCAAGGGCACCGTGGGCACTTCCACCATGGGCAATGTCACCATGGGCACTATCACTGTGAGCACTGTCAACATGAGCACGTCACCATGGGCACTGTCAACATGGGTACTATCTCGAAGGGCAATGTCACCATGAGCATTGTCAGGAAGGGCAATTTCACCATGAGCACTGTCACCAAAGGCACTATCACCATGAGCAATGTCACTGTGGGCCGTGTCACCAGGGGCACTATCACCATGGTTAATGTTATCATTGGCACTTTCCCCGTGAGCACTGTCACCCTGGGCACTGTCATCATGGGCACGGTCACCGTGAGCACTATCTCCATGAGCACAGCCACTGTGAACACCATCACCATAATCACTGGCCTCATCGGTACTGTCACCATGAGCACTGCCACAATGAGCACTGTCAGCATGGGCACTTCCCCCATGAGCACTGTCACTATGAGAACTGCTAGCATGGGTATTTTCACCATGAGTACTGTCACCCTCTGTATTGTCACCATTTGCACTGTCACCATCAGGACTATTACCGTGAGTGCTATCACCGTGAGATCTCTCACCATGGTCACTGTCACCATGGCACCTTGCACAATGCGTGCTGTCAACATGAGTGCTGTCACCATTGGCACTATCACCGTAAGCATTCTCACTGTGGTCAGAGTCAACATGGGCTCTGTCACCATGAGCACTGTCACCATAGGCAATGTCACCGTGGTCAGTGTCACCATGAGCAATGTCTCCATGGGCACTCCTACAGTGGGCACTGTCACTGTGCGAACTGTCACCATGGTTACTGCCACTATGAGCAGTGTCTCTGTGAGTACTGTCAGCATGGGTTTTTACCGTGAGCACTGTCACCATGAGCCCTGTCACCATTTTTCAGTGCCACCATGTGCACTACCACCATGGGCACTCTCACCATGGGCACTATCACCGATAACACTGTCACCATAAGTACTGTCTGCATGGGCACTGTCACCAAGGGCACGGCCAACATGTGACCTGTAACCATTGTCAGTGTCACTGTGAGAAGTGTCACCATGGGAATTAACAACATAGGCACTCTCATCATGAGCACTGTCACCATGAGCACTGACACCACGAGCACTGTCACCCAGGGCAGTGCCACCATGAGCACTGTCACCACAACTGTTGCTATGAGAATTGTAACCATGGGCAATTTCTCAATGAGTAATGTCACCATGTGTATTTTCACCTTGGGCACTCTCAAAGTAAACAGTATTACCATGAGCACTTTCACTGTGAACACTGTCACCATGGGCACTGGCACAATGTGGTGTGTCACCATGAGCCATGTCACCTTGGGAAATGTCACCGTGAGAAGTGTCACCATAGGCAATGTCACCATGGGCAATGTCACCATGGGAACAACCATTTTGAGCACTGTCACCATGGGTACTACAACCATGAGTACTGTCACCATGAGTAATTTAACCATTGGCAGTATGACCATGTGCACTGTCACCATGGGCACTATCACCATGACAACTCTCAGCGTGAGCACTGTCACTGTTGGAAATGGCATTGTGTGCAATTCCACCATGGGCAATGTCACCATGGACATTATCGCTGTGAGCACTGTCAATATGAGCACATCAACATGAGCCCTGTCACCATGGGCAATGTCACTGTGAGAAGTGTCACTATAGGCAATGTCACCGTGGGCACTGTCACCATGGTCACTGCCACCACTGTCACTGTCATTTTGAGCACTGTCACCATGGGTACTGCAACCATGAGTGCTGTCACCATGAGCACTGTCACCATTGCAAGTATCACCATGTGCACTGTCACCATGGGCACTATCACAATGAGAACTGTCAGCATGGGCACTGTCACTCTTGGCAATGTCACCATGGGCACTATCACTTTGAGCACTGTCAACATGAGCACGTCACCATGGGCACTATCAACATGGGTACTATCTCGAAGGTCAATGTCACCATGAGCATTGTCAGGATGGGCAACTTCACCGTGAGCACTGTCACCAATGGCACTATCACCATGAGCAATGTCACTGTGGGCCGTGTCACCAGGGGCACTATCACCATGGTTAATGTTATCATTGGCAATTTCCCCGTGAGCACTGTCACCCTGGGCACTGTCATCATGGGCACGGTCACCGTGAGCACTATCTCCATGAGCACAGCCACTGTGAACACCATCACCATAATCACTGGCCTCATCGGTACTGTCACCATGAGCACTGCCACAATGAGCACTGTCAGCATGGGCACATCCCCCATGAGCACTGTCACTATGAGAACTGCTACCATGGGTATTTTCACCATGTGTACTGTCACCCTGTGTATTGTCACCATTTGCACTGTCACCATGAGGACTATTACCGTGAGCGCTATCACCGTGAGATCTCTCACCATGGTCACTGTCACCATGGCACCTTGCACAATGGGGGCTGTCAACATGAGTGCTGGCACCATTGGCACTATCACTGTGAGCATTCTCACTGTGGTCAGTGTCACCATGGGCACTGTCACCATGAGCACTGTCACCATAGGCAATGTCACCATGGTCAGTGTCACCATGAGCACTGTCAACATGGGCACTCATACAGTGGGCACTGTCACTGTGAGCACTGTCACCTTGGGTACTGCCACCATGAGCGCTGTCACCATGAGCACTGTCACCATTGTGAGTATCACAATGTGCACTGTCACCATGGGCACTGGCACAATGTCGTGTGTCACCTTGAGCAATGTCACCATGGGAAATGTCACCATGAGATGTGTCACCATAGGCAATGTCACCATGGGCAATGTCACCATGGGAACTGCCATTTTGAGCACTGTCACCATGGGTACTGCAACCATGAGTACTGTCACCATGAGTAATTTAACCATTGGCAGTATGACCATGTGCACTGTCACCATGGGCACTATCACCATGACAACTCTCAGCGTGAGCACTGTCACTGTTGGAAATGGCATTGTGTGCAATTCCACCATGGGCAATGTCACCATGGACATTATCGCTGTGAGCACTGTCAATATGAGCACGTCAGCATGAGCCCTGTCACCATGGGCAATGTCACTGTGAGAAGTGTCACTATAGGCAATGTCACCGTGGGCACTGTCACCATGGTCACTGCCACCACTGTCACTGTCATTTTGAGCACTGTCACCATGGGTACTGCAACCATGAGCGCTGTCACCATGAGCACTGTCACCATTGCAAGTATCACCATGTGCACTGTCACCATGGGCACTATCACAATGAGAACTGTCAGCATGGGCACTGTCACTCTTGGCAATGTCACCATGGGCACTATCACTTTGAGCACTGTCAACATGAGCACGTCACCATGGGCACTGTCAACATGGGTACTATCTCGAAGGTCAATGTCACCATGAGCATTGTCAGGATGGGCAACTTCACCGTGAGCACTGTCACCAATGGCACTATCACCATGAGCAATGTCACTGTGGGCCGTGTCACCAGGGGCACTATCACCATGGTTAATGTTATCATTGGCACTTTCCCCGTGAGCACTGTCACCCTGGGCACTGTCATCATGGGCACGGTCACCGTGAGCACTATCTCCATGAGCACAGCCACTGTGAACACCATCACCATAATCACTGGCCTCATCGGTACTGTCACCATGAGCACTGCCACAATGAGCACTGTCAGCATGGGTACTTCCCCCATGAGCACTGTCACTATGAGAACTGCTACCATGGGTATTTTCACCATGTGTACTGTCACCCTGTGTATTGTCACCATTTGCACTGTCACCATGAGGACTATTACCATGAGCGCTATCACCGTGAGATCTCTCACCATGGTCACTGTCACCATGGCACCTTGCACAATGCGTGCTGTCAACATGAGTGCTGGCACCATTGGCACTATCACCGTGAGCATTCTCACTGTGGTCAGTGTCACCATGGGCACTGTCACCATGAGCACTGTCACCATAGGCAATGTCACCATGGTCAGTGTCACCATGAGCACTGTCAACATGGGCACTCATGCAGTGGGCACTGTCACTGTGAGCACTGTCACCTTGGGTACTGCCACCATGAGCGCTGTCACGATGAGCACTGTCACCATTGCGAGTATCACAATGTGCACTGTCACCATGGGCTCTGGCACAATGTCGTGTGTCACCTTGAGCAATGTCACCATGGGAAATGTCACCGTGAGATGTGTCACCATACGCAATGTCACCATGGGAAATGCCATTTTGTGCACTGTCACCATGGGTACTGCAACCATGAGTACTGTCACCATTGGCAGTATGACCATGTGCACTGTCACCATGGGCACTATCACCATGACAACTCTCAGCGTGAGCACTGTCACTGTGGGAACTGGCATTGTGTGCAATTCCACCATGGGCCATGTCACCATGGGCACTATCACTGTGAGCACTGTCAATATAAGCACGTCAACATGAGCCCTGTCACCATTGGCAATGTCACCGTGAGAAGTGTCACTATAGGCGATGTCACCGTGGGCACTGTCACCATGGTCACTGCCACCACTGTCACTGTCATTTTGAGCACTGTCACCATGGGTATTGCAACCATGAGCACTGTCACCATGAGCACTGTCACCATTGCGATTATCACCATGTGTACTGTCACCATGGGCACTATCACAATGAGAACTGTCAGCGTGGGCACTGTCACTGTTGGCAAGGGCACCGTGGGCACTTCCACCATGGGCAATGTCACCATGGGCACTATCACTGTGAGCACTGTCAACATGAGCACGTCACCATGGGCACTGTCAACATGGGTACTATCTCGAAGGGCAATGTCACCATGAGCATTGTCAGGAAGGGCAATTTCACAATGAGCACTGTCACCAAAGGCACTATCACCATGAGCAATGTCACTGTGGGCCGTGTCACCAGGGGCACTATCACCATGGTTAATGTTATCATTGGCACTTTCCCCGTGAGCACTGTCACCCTGGGCACTGTCATCATGGGCACGGTCACCGTGAGCACTATCTCCATGAGCACAGCCACTGTGAACACCATCACCATAATCACTGGCCTCATCGGTACTGTCACCATGAGCACTGCCACAATGAGCACTGTCAGCATGGGCACTTCCCCCATGAGCACTGTCACTATGAGAACTGCTAGCATGGGTATTTTCACCATGAGTACTGTCACCCTCTGTATTGTCACCATTTGCACTGTCACCATCAGGACTATTACCGTGAGTGCTATCACCGTGAGATCTCTCACCATGGTCACTGTCACCATGGCACCTTGCACAATGCGTGCTGTCAACATGAGTGCTGTCACCATTGGCACTATCACCGTAAGCATTCTCACTGTGGTCAGAGTCAACATGGGCTCTGTCACCATGAGCACTGTCACCATAGGCAATGTCACCGTGGTCAGTGTCACCATGAGCAATGTCTCCATGGGCACTCCTACAGTGGGCACTGTCACTGTGCGAACTGTCACCATGGTTACTGCCACTATGAGCAGTGTCTCTGTGAGTACTGTCAGCATGGGTTTTTACCGTGAGCACTGTCACCATGAGCCCTGTCACCATTTTTCAGTGCCACCATGTGCACTACCACCATGGGCACTCTCACCATGGGCACTATCACCGATAACACTGTCACCATAAGTACTGTCTGCATGGGCACTGTCACCAAGGGCACGGCCAACATGTGACCTGTAACCATTGTCAGTGTCACTGTGAGAAGTGTCACCATGGGAATTAACAACATAGGCACTCTCATCATGAGCACTGTCACCATGAGCACTGACACCACGAGCACTGTCACCCAGGGCAGTGCCACCATGAGCACTGTCACCACAACTGTTGCTATGAGAATTGTAACCATGGGCAATTTCTCAATGAGTAATGTCACCATGTGTATTTTCACCTTGGGCACTCTCAAAGTAAACAGTATTACCATGAGCACTTTCACTGTGAACACTGTCACCATGGGCACTGGCACAATGTGGTGTGTCACCATGAGCCATGTCACCTTGGGAAATGTCACCGTGAGAAGTGTCACCATAGGCAATGTCACCATGGGCAATGTCACCATGGGAACAACCATTTTGAGCACTGTCACCATGGGTACTACAACCATGAGTACTGTCACCATGAGTAATTTAACCATTGGCAGTATGACCATGTGCACTGTCACCATGGGCACTATCACCATGACAACTCTCAGCGTGAGCACTGTCACTGTTGGAAATGGCATTGTGTGCAATTCCACCATGGGCAATGTCACCATGGACATTATCGCTGTGAGCACTGTCAATATGAGCACATCAACATGAGCCCTGTCACCATGGGCAATGTCACTGTGAGAAGTGTCACTATAGGCAATGTCACCGTGGGCACTGTCACCATGGTCACTGCCACCACTGTCACTGTCATTTTGAGCACTGTCACCATGGGTACTGCAACCATGAGTGCTGTCACCATGAGCACTGTCACCATTGCAAGTATCACCATGTGCACTGTCACCATGGGCACTATCACAATGAGAACTGTCAGCATGGGCACTGTCACTCTTGGCAATGTCACCATGGGCACTATCACTTTGAGCACTGTCAACATGAGCACGTCACCATGGGCACTATCAACATGGGTACTATCTCGAAGGTCAATGTCACCATGAGCATTGTCAGGATGGGCAACTTCACCGTGAGCACTGTCACCAATGGCACTATCACCATGAGCAATGTCACTGTGGGCCGTGTCACCAGGGGCACTATCACCATGGTTAATGTTATCATTGGCAATTTCCCCGTGAGCACTGTCACCCTGGGCACTGTCATCATGGGCACGGTCACCGTGAGCACTATCTCCATGAGCACAGCCACTGTGAACACCATCACCATAATCACTGGCCTCATCGGTACTGTCACCATGAGCACTGCCACAATGAGCACTGTCAGCATGGGCACATCCCCCATGAGCACTGTCACTATGAGAACTGCTACCATGGGTATTTTCACCATGTGTACTGTCACCCTGTGTATTGTCACCATTTGCACTGTCACCATGAGGACTATTACCGTGAGCGCTATCACCGTGAGATCTCTCACCATGGTCACTGTCACCATGGCACCTTGCACAATGGGGGCTGTCAACATGAGTGCTGGCACCATTGGCACTATCACTGTGAGCATTCTCACTGTGGTCAGTGTCACCATGGGCACTGTCACCATGAGCACTGTCACCATAGGCAATGTCACCATGGTCAGTGTCACCATGAGCACTGTCAACATGGGCACTCATACAGTGGGCACTGTCACTGTGAGCACTGTCACCTTGGGTACTGCCACCATGAGCGCTGTCACCATGAGCACTGTCACCATTGTGAGTATCACAATGTGCACTGTCACCATGGGCACTGGCACAATGTCGTGTGTCACCTTGAGCAATGTCACCATGGGAAATGTCACCATGAGATGTGTCACCATAGGCAATGTCACCATGGGCAATGTCACCATGGGAAATGCCATTTTGCACACTGTCACCATGGGTACTGCAACCATGAGTACTGTCACCATTGGCAGTATGACCATGTGCACTGTCACCATGGGCACTATCACCATGACAACTCTCAGCGTGAGCACTGTCACTGTGGGAACTGGCATTGTGTGCAATTCCACCATGGGCAATGTCACCATGGGCACTATCACTGTGAGCAATGTCAATATGAGCACGTCAACATGAGCCCTGTCACCATTGGCAATGTCACCGTGAGAAGTGTCACTATAGGCAATGTCACCATGGGCACTGTCCCCATGGTCACTGCCACCACAGTCACTGTCATTTTGAGCAGTCACCATGGGTACTAAAACCATGAGCGCTGTCACCATGAGCACTGTCACCATTGCAAGTATCACCATGTGCACTGTCACCATGGGAACTATCACAATGAGAACTGTCAGCATGGGCACTGTCACTCTTGGCAATGTCACCATGGGCACTATCACTTTGAGCACTGTCAACATGAGCACATCACCATGGGCACTGTCAACAATGGTACTATCTCGAAGGTCAATGTCACCATGAGCATTGTCAGGATGGGCAAATTCACCGTGAGCACTGTCACCAATGGCACTATCACCATGAGTAATGTCACTGTGGGCCGTGTCACCAGGGGCACTATCACCATGGTTAATGTTATCATTGGCACATTCCCCGTGAGCACTGTCACCCTGGGCACTGTCATCATGGACACGGTCACCGTGAGCACTATCTCCATGAGCACAGCCACTGTGAACACCATCACCATAATCACTGGCCTCATCGGTACTGTCACCATGAGCACTGCCACAATGAGCACTGTCAGCATGGGTACTTCCCCCATGAGCACTGTCACTATGAGAACTGCTAGCATGGGTAATTTCACCATGAGTACTGTCACCCTCTGTATTGTCACCATTTGCACTGTCACCATCAGGACTATTACCGTGAGTGCTATCACCGTGAGATCTCTCACCATGGTCACTGTCACCATGGCACCTTGCACAATGCGTGCTGTCACCATTGGCACTCTCACCGTGAGCATTCTCACTGTGGTCAGAGTCAACATGGGCTCTGTCACCATGAGCACTGTCACCATAGGCAATGTCACCGTGGTCAGTGTCACCATGAGCAATGTCTCCATGGGTACTCCTACAGTGGGCACTGTCACTGTGCGAACTGTCACCATGGTTACTGCCACTATGAGCAGTGTCTCTGTGAGTACTGTCAGCATGGGTTTTTACCATGAGCACTGTCACCATGAGCACTGTGACAATTTTCCAGTGCCACCATGTGCACTACCACCATGTGCACTCTCACCATGGGCACTATCACCGATAACACTGTCACCATAAGTACTGTCTGCATGGGCACTGTCACCAAGGGCACGGCCAACATGTGACCTGTAACCATTGTCAGTGTCACTGTGAGAAGTGTCACCATGGGAATTAACAACATAGGCACTCTCATCATGAGCACTGTCACCATGAGCACTGACACCACGAGCACTGTCAGCCAGGGCAGTGCCACCATGAGCACTGTCACCATAACTGTTGCTATGAGAATTGTAACCATGGGCAATTTCTCAATGAGTAATGTCACCATGTGTATTTTCACCTTGGGCACTCTCAAAGTAAACAGTATTACCATGAGCACTTTCACTGTGAACACTGTCACCATGGGCACTGGCACAATGTGGTGTGTCACCATGAGCCATGTCACCATGGGAAATGTCACCGTGAGAAGTGTCACCATAGGCAATGTCACCATGGGCAATGTCACCATGGGAACTGCCATTTTGAGCACTGTCACCATGGGTACTGCAACCATGAGTACTGTCAGCATGAGTAATTTAACCATTGGCAGTATGACCATGTGCACTGTCACCATGGGCACTATCACCATGACAACTCTCAGCGTGAGCACTGTCACTGTTGGAAATGGCATTGTGTGCAATTCCACCATGGGCAATGTCACCATGGACATTATCGCTGTGAGCACTGTCAATATGAGCACGTCAACATGAGCCCTGTCACCATGGGCAATGTCACTGTGAGAAGTGTCACTATAGGCAAAGTCACCGTGGGCACTGTCACCATGGTCACTGCCACCACTGTCACTGTCATTTTGAGCACTGTCACCATGGGTACTGCAACCATGAGCGCTGTCACCATGAGCACTGTCACCATTGCAATTATCACCATGTGCACTGTCACCATGGGCACTATCACAATGAGAACTGTCAGCATGGGCACTGTCACTGTTGGCAATGTCACCATGGGCACTATCACTTTGAGCACTGTCAACATGAGCACGTCACCATGGGCACTGTCAACATGGGTACTATCTCGAAGGTCAATGTCACCATGAGCATTGTCAGGATGGGCAACTTCACCGTGAGCACTGTCACCAATGGCACTATCACCATGAGCAATGTCACTGTGGGCCGTGTCACCAGGGGCACTATTACCATGGTTAATGTTATCATTGGCACTTTCCCCGTGAGCACTGTCACCCTGGGCACTGTCATCATGGGCACGGTCACCGTGAGCACTCTCTCCATGAGCACAGCCACTGTGAACACCATCACCATAATCACTGGCCTCATCGGTACTGTCACCATGAGCACTGCCACAATGAGCACTGTCAGCATGGGCACATCCCCCATGAGCACTGTCACTATGAGAACTGCTAGCATGGGTATTTTCACCATGAGTACTGTCACCCTCTGTATTGTCACCATTTGCACTGTCACCATCAGGACTATTACCGTGTTTGCTATCACCGTGAGATCTCTCACCATGGTCACTGTCACCATGGCACCTTGCACAATGCGTGCTGTCAACATGAGTGCTGTCACCATTGGCACTATCACCGTGAGCATTCTCACTGTGGTCAGAGTCAACATGGGCTCTGTCACCATGAGCACTGTCACCATAGGCAATGTCACCGTGGTCAGTTTCACCATGAGCAATGTCTCCATGGGCACTCCTACAGTGGGCACTGTCACTGTGCGAACTGTCACCATGGTTACTGCCACTATGAGCAGTGTCTCTGTGCGTACTGTCAGCATGGGTTTATACCGTGAGCACTGTCACCATGAGCCCTGTCACCATTTTTCAGTGCCACCATGTGCACTACCACCATGTGCACTCTCACCATGGGCACTATCACCGATAACACTGTCACCATAAGTACTGTCTGCATGGGCACTGTCACCAGGGGCACGGCCAACATGTGACCTGTAACCATTGTCAGTGTCACTGTGAGAAGTGTCACCATGGGAATTAACAACATAGGCACTCTCATCATGAGCACTGTCACCATGAGCACTGACACCACAAGCACTGTCACCCAGGGCAGTGCCACCATGAGCACTGTCACCACAACTGTTGCTATGAGAATTGTATCTATGGGCAATTTCTCAATGAGTAATGTCACCATGTGTATTTTCACCTTGGGCACTCTCAAAGTAAACATTATTACCATGAGCACTTTCACTGTGAACACTGTCACCATGGGCACTGGCACAATGTGGTGTGTCACCATGAGCCATGTCACCATGGGCAATGTCACCGTGAGAAGTGTCACCATAGGCAATGTCACCATGGGCAATGTCACCATGGGAACTGCCATTTTGAGCACTGTCACCATGGGTACTGCAACCATGAGTACTGTCACCATGAGTAATTTAACCATTGGCATTATGACCATGTGCACTGTCACCATGGGCACTATCACCATGACAACTCTCAGCGTGAGCACTGTCACTGTGGGAACAGGCATTGTGTGCAATTCCACCATGGGCCATGTCACCATGGGCACTATCACTGTGAGCACTGTCAATATAAGCACGTCAACATGAGCCCTGTCACCATTGGCAATGTCACCGTGAGAAGTGTCACTATAGGCGATGTCACCGTTGGCACTGTCACCATGGTCACTGCCACCACTGTCACTGTCATTTTGAGCACTGTCACCATGGGTATTGCAACCATGAGCACTGTCACCATGAGCACTGTCACCATTGCGATTATCACCATGTGTACTGTCACCATGGGCACTATCACAATGAGAACTGTCAGCGTGGGCACTGTCACTGTTGGCAAGGGCACCGTGGGCACTTCCACCATGGGCAATGTCACCATGGGCACTATCACTGTGAGCACTGTCAACATGAGCACGTCACCATGGGCACTGTCAACATGGGTACTATCTCGAAGGGCAATGTCACCATGAGCATTGTCAGGAAGGGCAATTTCACCATGAGCACTGTCACCAAAGGCACTATCACCATGAGCAATGTCACTGTGGGCCGTGTCACCAGGGGCACTATCACCATGGTTAATGTTATCATTGGCACTTTCCCCGTGAGCACTGTCACCCTGGGCACTGTCATCATGGGCACGGTCACCGTGAGCACTATCTCCATGAGCACAGCCACTGTGAACACCATCACCATAATCACTGGCCTCATCGGTACTGTCACCATGAGCACTGCCACAATGAGCACTGTCATCATGGGCACTTCCCCCATGAGCACTGTCACTATGAGAACTGCTAGCATGGGTATTTTCACCATGAGTACTCTCACCCTCTGTATTGTCACCATTTGCACTGTCACCATCAGGACTATTACCGTGAGTGCTATCACCGTGAGATCTCTCACCATGGTCACTGTCACCATGGCACCTTGCACAATGCGTGCTGTCAACATGAGTGCTGTCACCATTGGCACTATCACCGTGAGCATTCTCACTGTGGTCAGAGTCAACATGGGCTCTGTCACCATGAGCACTGTCACCATAGGCAATGTCACCGTGGTCAGTGTCACCATGAGCAATGTCTCCATGGGCACTCCTACAGTGGGCACTGTCACTGTGCGAACTGTCACCATGGTTACTGCCACTATGAGCAGTGTCTCTGTGAGTACTGTCAGCATGGGTTTTTACCGTGAGCACTGTCACCATGAGCCCTGTCACCATTTTTCAGTGCCACCATGTGCACTACCACCATGTGCACTCTCACCATGGGCACTATCACCGATAACACTGTCACCATAAGTACTGTCTGCATGGGCACTGTCACCAAGGGCACGGCCAACATGTGACCTGTAACCATTGTCAGTGTCACTGTGAGAAGTGTCACCATGGGAATTAACAACATAGGCACTCTCATCATGAGCACTGTCACCATGAGCACTGACACCACGAGCACTGTCACCCAGGGCAGTGCCACCATGAGCACTGTCACCACAACTGTTGCTATGAGAATTGTAACCATGGGCAATTTCTCAATGAGTAATGTCACCATGTGTATTTTCACCTTGGGCACTCTCAAAGTAAACAGTATTACCATGAGCACTTTCACTGTGAACACTGTCACCATGGGCACTGGCACAATGTGGTGTGTCACCATGAGCCATGTCACCATGGGAAATGTCACCGTGAGAAGTGTCACCATAGGCAATGTCACCATGGGCAATGTCACCATGGGAACTGCCATTTTGAGCACTGTCACCATGGGTACTGCAACCATGAGTACTGTCAGCATGAGTAATTTAACCATTGGCAGTATGACCATGTGCACTGTCACCATGGGCACTATCACCATGACAACTCTCAGCGTGAGCACTGTCACTGTTGGAAATGGCATTGTGTGCAATTCCACCATGGGCAATGTCACCATGGACATTATCGCTGTGAGCACTGTCAATATGAGCACGTCAACATGAGCCCTGTCACCATGGGCAATGTCACTGTGAGAAGTGTCACTATAGGCAATGTCACCGTGGGCACTGTCACCATGGTCACTGCCACCACTGTCACTGTCATTTTGAGCACTGTCACCATGGGTACTGCAACCATGAGCGCTGTCACCATGAGCACTGTCACCATTGCAAGTATCACCATGTGCACTGTCACCATGGGCACTATCACAATGAGAACTGTCAGCATGGGCACTGTCACTCTTGGCAATGTCACCATGGGCACTATCACTTTGAGCACTGTCAACATGAGCACGTCACCATGGGCACTGTCAACATGGGTACTATCTCGAAGGTCAATGTCACCATGAGCATTGTCAGGATGGGCAACTTCACCGTGAGCACTGTCACCAATGGCACTATCACCATGAGCAATGTCACTGTGGGCCGTGTCACCAGGGGCACTATCACCATGGTTAATGTTATCATTGGCAATTTCCCCATGAGCACTGTCACCCTGGGCACTGTCATCATGGGCACGGTCACCGTGAGCACTATCTCCATGAGCACAGCCACTGTGAACACCATCACCATAATCACTGGCCTCATCGGTACTGTCACCATGAGCACTGCCACAATGAGCACTGTCAGCATGGGCACATCCCCCATGAGCACTGTCACTATGAGAACTGCTACCATGGGTATTTTCACCATGTGTACTGTCACCCTGTGTATTCTCACCATTTGCACTGTCACCATGAGGACTATTACCGTGAGCGCTATCACCATGAGATCTCTCACCATGGTCACTGTCACCATGGCACCTTGCACAATGCGTGCTGTCAACATGAGTGCTGGCACCATTGGCACTATCACTGTGAGCATTCTCACTGTGGTCAGTGTCACCATGGGCACTCTCACCATGAGCACTGTCACCTTAGGCAATGTCACCATGGTCAGTGTCACCATGAGCACTGTCAACATGGGCACTCATACAGTGGGCACTGTCACTGTGAGCACTGTCACCTTGGGTACTGCCACCATGAGCGCTGTCACCATGAGCACTGTCACCATTGTGAGTATCACAATGTGCACTGTCACCATGGGCACTGGCACAATGTCGTGTGTCACCTTGAGCAATGTCACCATGGGAAATGTCACCGTGAGATGTGTCACCATAGGCAATGTCACCATGGGCAATGTCACCATGGGAAATGCCATTTTGCACACTGTCACCATGGGTACTGCAACCATGAGTACTGTCACCATTGGCAGTATGACCATGTGCACTGTCACCATGGGCACTATCACCATGACAACCCTCAGCATGAGCACTGTCACTGTGGGAACTGGCATTGTGTGCAATTCCACCATGGGCAATGTCACCATGGGCACTATCACTGTGAGCACTGTCAATATAAGCACGTCAACATGAGCCCTGTCACCATGGGCAATGTCACCGTGAGAAGTGTCACTATAGGCGATGTCACCGTGGGCACTGTCACCATGGTCACTGCCACCACTGTCACTGTCATTTTGAGCACTGTCACCATGGGTATTGCAACCATGAGCACTGTCACCATGAGCACTGTCACCATTGCGATTATCACCATGTGTACTGTCACCATGGGCACTATCACAATGAGAACTGTCAGCGTGGGCACTGTCACTGTTGGCAAGGGCACCGTGGGCACTTCCACCATGGGCAATGTCACCATGGGCACTATCACTTTGAGCACTGTCAACATGAGCACGTCACCATGGGCACTGTCAACATGGGTACTATCTCGAAGGTCAATGTCACCATGAGCATTGTCAGGATGGGCAACTTCACCGTGAGCACTGTCACCAATGGCACTATCACCATGAGTAATGTCACTGTGGGCCGTGTCACCAGTGGCACTATCACCATGGTTAATGTTATCATTGGCACTTTCCCCGTGAGCACTGTCACCCTGGGCACTGTCATCATGGGCACGGTCACCGTGAGCACTATCTCCATGAGCACAGCCACTGTGAACACCATCACCATAATCACTGGCCTCATCGGTACTGTCACCATGAGCACTGCCACAATGAGCACTGTCAGCATGGGCACTTCCCCAGTGAGCACTGTCACTATGAGAACTGCTAGCATGGGTATTTTCACCATGAGTACTGTCACCCTCTGTATTGTCACCATTTGCACTGTCACCATCAGGACTATTACCGTGAGTGCTATCACCGTGAGATCTCTCACCATGGTCACTGTCACCATGGCACCTTGCACAATGCGTGCTGTCAACATGAGTGCTGTCACCATTGGCACTATCACCGTGAGCATTCTCACTGTGGTCAGAGTCAACATGGGCTCTGTCACCATGAGCACTGTCACCATAGGCAATGTCACCGTGGTCAGTGTCACCATGAGCAATGTCTCCATGGGCACTCCTACAGTGGGCACTGTCACTGTGCGAACTGTCACCATGGTTACTGCCACTATGAGCAGTGTCTCTGTGAGTACTGTCAGCATGGGTTTTTACCGTGAGCCCTGTCACCATGAGCCCTGTCACCATTTTTCAGTGCCACCGTGTGCACTACCACCATGTGCACTCTCACCATGGGCACTATCACCGATAACACTGTCACCATAAGTACTGTCTGCATGGGCACTGTCACCAAGGGCACGGCCAACATGTGACCTGTAACCATTGTCAGTGTCACTGTGAGAAGTGTCACCATGGGAATTAACAACATAGGCACTCTCATCATGAGCACTGTCACCATGAGCACTGACACCACGAGCACTGTCACCCAGGGCAGTGCCACCATGAGCACTGTCACCACAACTGTTGCTATGAGAATTGTAACCATGGGCAATTTCTCAATGAGTAATGTCACCATGTGTATTTTCACCTTGGGCACTCTCAAAGTAAACAGTATTACCATGAGCACTTTCACTGTGAACACTGTCACCATGGGCACTGGCACAATGTGGTGTGTCACCATGAGCCATGTCACCATGGGAAATGTCACCGTGAGAAGTGTCACCATAGGCAATGTCACCATGGGCAATGTCACCATGGGAACTGCCATTTTGAGCACTGTCACCATGGGTACTGCAACCATGAGTACTGTCACCATGAGTAATTTAACCATTGGCAGTATGACCATGTGCACTGTCACCATGGGCACTATCACCATGACAACTCTCAGCGTGAGCACTGTCACTGTTGGAAATGGCATTGTGTGCAATTCCACCATGGGCAATGTCACCATGGACATTATCGCTGTGAGCACTGTCAATATGAGCACGTCAACATGAGCCCTGTCACCATGGGCAATGTCACTGTGAGAAGTGTCACTATAGGCAATGTCACCGTGGGCACTGTCACCATGGTCACTGCCACCACTGTCACTGTCATTTTGAGCACTGTCACCATGGGTACTGCAACCATGAGCGCTGTCACCATGAGCACTGTCACCATTGCAAGTATCACCATGTGCACTGTCACCATGGGCACTATCACAATGAGAACTGTCAGCATGGGCACTGTCACTCTTGGCAATGTCACCATGGGCACTATCACTTTGAGCACTGTCAACATGAGCACGTCACCATGGGCACTGTCAACATGGGTACTATCTCGAAGGTCAATGTCACCATGAGCATTGTCAGGATGGGCAACTTCACCGTGAGCACTGTCACCAATGGCACTATCACCATGAGCAATGTCACTGTGGGCCGTGTCACCAGGGGCACTATCACCATGGTTAATGTTATCATTGGCACTTTCCCCGTGAGCACTGTCACCCTGGGCACTGTCATCATGGGCACGGTCACCGTGAGCACTATCTCCATGAGCACAGCCACTGTGAACACCATCACCATAATCACTGGCCTCATCGGTACTGTCACCATGAGCACTGCCACAATGAGCACTGTCAGCATGGGCACATCCCCCATGAGCACTGTCACTATGAGAACTGCTAGCATGGGTATTTTCACCATGAGTACTGTCACCCTCTGTATTGTCACCATTTGCACTGTCACCATCAGGACTATTACCGTGTTTGCTATCACCGTGAGATCTCTCACCATGGTCACTGTCACCATGGCACCTTGCACAATGCGTGCTGTCAACATGAGTGCTGTCACCATTGGCACTATCACCGTGAGCATTCTCACTGTGGTCAGAGTCAACATGGGCTCTGTCACCATGAGCACTGTCACCATAGGCAATGTCACCGTGGTCAGTTTCACCATGAGCAATGTCTCCATGGGCACTCCTACAGTGGGCACTGTCACTGTGCGAACTGTCACCATGGTTACTGCCACTATGAGCAGTGTCTCTGTGCATACTGTCAGCATGGGTTTATACCGTGAGCACTGTCACCATGAGCCCTGTCACCATTTTTCAGTGCCACCATGTGCACTACCACCATGTGCACTCTCACCATGGGCACTATCACCGATAACACTGTCACCATAAGTACTGTCTGCATGGGCACTGTCACCAGGGGCACGGCCAACATGTGACCTGTAACCATTGTCAGTGTCACTGTGAGAAGTGTCACCATGGGAATTAACAACATAGGCACTCTCATCATGAGCACTGTCACCATGAGCACTGACACCACAAGCACTGTCACCCAGGGCAGTGCCACCATGAGCACTGTCACCACAACTGTTGCTATGAGAATTGTATCTATGGGCAATTTCTCAATGAGTAATGTCACCATGTGTATTTTCACCTTGGGCACTCTCAAAGTAAACATTATTACCATGAGCACTTTCACTGTGAACACTGTCACCATGGGCACTGGCACAATGTGGTGTGTCACCATGAGCCATGTCACCATGGGCAATGTCACCGTGAGAAGTGTCACCATAGGCAATGTCACCATGGGCAATGTCACCATGGGAACTGCCATTTTGAGCACTGTCACCATGGGTACTGCAACCATGAGTACTGTCACCATTGGCAGTATGACCATGTGCACTGTCACCATGGGCACTATCACCATGACAACTCTCAGCGTGAGCACTGTCACTGTGGGAACTGGCATTGTGTGCAATTCCACCATGGGCCATGTCACCATGGGCACTATCACTGTGAGCACTGTCAATATAAGCACGTCAACATGAGCCCTGTCACCATTGGCAATGTCACCGTGAGAAGTGTCACTATAGGCGATGTCACCGTGGGCACTGTCACCATGGTCACTGCCACCACTGTCACTGTCATTTTGAGCACTGTCACCATGGGTATTGCAACCATGAGCACTGTCACCATGAGCACTGTCACCATTGCGATTATCACCATGTGTACTGTCACCATGGGCACTATCACAATGAGAACTGTCAGCGTGGGCACTGTCACTGTTGGCAAGGGCACCGTGGGCACTTCCACCATGGGCAATGTCACCATGGGCACTATCACTGTGAGCACTGTCAACATGAGCACGTCACCATGGGCACTGTCAACATGGGTACTATCTCGAAGGGCAATGTCACCATGAGCATTGTCAGGAAGGGCAATTTCACCATGAGCACTGTCACCAAAGGCACTATCACCATGAGCAATGTCACTGTGGGCCGTGTCACCAGGGGCACTATCACCATGGTTAATGTTATCATTGGCACTTTCCCCGTGAGCACTGTCACCCTGGGCACTGTCATCATGGGCACGGTCACCGTGAGCACTATCTCCATGAGCACAGCCACTGTGAACACCATCACCATAATCACTGGCCTCATCGGTACTGTCACCATGAGCACTGCCACAATGAGCACTGTCATCATGGGCACTTCCCCCATGAGCACTGTCACTATGAGAACTGCTAGCATGGGTATTTTCACCATGAGTACTCTCACCCTCTGTATTGTCACCATTTGCACTGTCACCATCAGGACTATTACCGTGAGTGCTATCACCGTGAGATCTCTCACCATGGTCACTGTCACCATGGCACCTTGCACAATGCGTGCTGTCAACATGAGTGCTGTCACCATTGGCACTATCACCGTGAGCATTCTCACTGTGGTCAGAGTCAACATGGGCTCTGTCACCATGAGCACTGTCACCATAGGCAATGTCACCGTGGTCAGTGTCACCATGAGCAATGTCTCCATGGGCACTCCTACAGTGGGCACTGTCACTGTGCGAACTGTCACCATGGTAACTGCCACTATGAGCAGTGTCTCTGTGAGTACTGTCAGCATGGGTTTTTACCGTGAGCACTGTCACCATGAGCCCTGTCACCATTTTTCAGTGCCACCATGTGCACTACCACCATGTGCACTCTCACCATGGGCACTATCACCGATAACACTGTCACCATAAGTACTGTCTGCATGGGCACTGTCACCAAGGGCACGGCCAACATGTGACCTGTAACCATTGTCAGTGTCACTGTGAGAAGTGTCACCATGGGAATTAACAACATAGGCACTCTCATCATGAGCACTGTCACCATGAGCACTGACACCACGAGCACTCTCACCCAGGGCAGTGCCACCATGAGCACTGTCACCACAACTGTTGCTATGAGAATTGTAACCATGGGCAATTTCTCAATGAGTAATGTCACCATGTGTATTTTCACCTTGGGCACTCTCAAAGTAAACAGTATTACCATGAGCACTTTCACTGTGAACACTGTCACCATGGGCACTGGCACAATGTGGTGTGTCACCATGAGCCATGTCACCATGGGAAATGTCACCGTGAGAAGTGTCACCATAGGCAATGTCACCATGGGCAATGTCACCATGGGAACTGCCATTTTGAGCACTGTCACCATGGGTACTGCAACCATGAGTACTGTCAGCATGAGTAATTTAACCATTGGCAGTATGACCATGTGCACTGTCACCATGGGCACTATCACCATGACAACTCTCAGCGTGAGCACTGTCACTGTTGGAAATGGCATTGTGTGCAATTCCACCATGGGCAATGTCACCATGGACATTATCGCTGTGAGCACTGTCAATATGAGCACGTCAACATGAGCCCTGTCACCATGGGCAATGTCACTGTGAGAAGTGTCACTATAGGCAATGTCACCGTGGGCACTGTCACCATGGTCACTGCCACCACTGTCACTGTCATTTTGAGCACTGTCACCATGGGTACTGCAACCATGAGCGCTGTCACCATGAGCACTGTCACCATTGCAAGTATCACCATGTGCACTGTCACCATGGGCACTATCACAATGAGAACTGTCAGCATGGGCACTGTCACTCTTGGCAATGTCACCATGGGCACTATCACTTTGAGCACTGTCAACATGAGCACGTCACCATGGGCACTGTCAACATGGGTACTATCTCGAAGGTCAATGTCACCATGAGCATTGTCAGGATGGGCAACTTCACCGTGAGCACTGTCACCAATGGCACTATCACCATGAGCAATGTCACTGTGGGCCGTGTCACCAGGGGCACTATCACCATGGTTAATGTTATCATTGGCAATTTCCCCATGAGCACTGTCACCCTGGGCACTGTCATCATGGGCACGGTCACCGTGAGCACTATCTCCATGAGCACAGCCACTGTGAACACCATCACCATAATCACTGGCCTCATCGGTACTGTCACCATGAGCACTGCCACAATGAGCACTGTCAGCATGGGCACATCCCCCATGAGCACTGTCACTATGAGAACTGCTACCATGGGTATTTTCACCATGTGTACTGTCACCCTGTGTATTCTCACCATTTGCACTGTCACCATGAGGACTATTACCGTGAGCGCTATCACCATGAGATCTCTCACCATGGTCACTGTCACCATGGCACCTTGCACAATGCGTGCTGTCAACATGAGTGCTGGCACCATTGGCACTATCACTGTGAGCATTCTCACTGTGGTCAGTGTCACCATGGGCACTCTCACCATGAGCACTGTCACCTTAGGCAATGTCACCATGGTCAGTGTCACCATGAGCACTGTCAACATGGGCACTCATACAGTGGGCACTGTCACTGTGAGCACTGTCACCTTGGGTACTGCCACCATGAGCGCTGTCACCATGAGCACTGTCACCATTGTGAGTATCACAATGTGCACTGTCACCATGGGCACTGGCACAATGTCGTGTGTCACCTTGAGCAATGTCACCATGGGAAATGTCACCGTGAGATGTGTCACCATAGGCAATGTCACCATGGGCAATGTCACCATGGGAAATGCCATTTTGCACACTGTCACCATGGGTACTGCAACCATGAGTACTGTCACCATTGGCAGTATGACCATGTGCACTGTCACCATGGGCACTATCACCATGACAACCCTCAGCATGAGCACTGTCACTGTGGGAACTGGCATTGTGTGCAATTCCACCATGGGCAATGTCACCATGGGCACTATCACTGTGAGCACTGTCAATATAAGCACGTCAACATGAGCCCTGTCACCATGGGCAATGTCACCGTGAGAAGTGTCACTATAGGCGATGTCACCGTGGGCACTGTCACCATGGTCACTGCCACCACTGTCACTGTCATTTTGAGCACTGTCACCATGGGTATTGCAACCATGAGCACTGTCACCATGAGCACTGTCACCATTGCGATTATCACCATGTGTACTGTCACCATGGGCACTATCACAATGAGAACTGTCAGCGTGGGCACTGTCACTGTTGGCAAGGGCACCGTGGGCACTTCCACCATGGGCAATGTCACCATGGGCACTATCACTTTGAGCACTGTCAACATGAGCACGTCACCATGGGCACTGTCAACATGGGTACTATCTCGAAGGTCAATGTCACCATGAGCATTGTCAGGATGGGCAACTTCACCGTGAGCACTGTCACCAATGGCACTATCACCATGAGTAATGTCACTGTGGGCCGTGTCACCAGTGGCACTATCACCATGGTTAATGTTATCATTGGCACTTTCCCCGTGAGCACTGTCACCCTGGGCACTGTCATCATGGGCACGGTTACCGTGAGCACTATCTCCATGAGCACAGCCACTGTGAACACCATCACCATAATCACTGGCCTCATCGGTACTGTCACCATGAGCACTGCCACAATGAGCACTGTCAGCATGGGCACTTCCCCAGTGAGCACTGTCACTATGAGAACTGCTAGCATGGGTATTTTCACCATGAGTACTGTCACCCTCTGTATTGTCACCATTTGCACTGTCACCATCAGGACTATTACCGTGAGTGCTATCACCGTGAGATCTCTCACCATGGTCACTGTCACCATGGCACCTTGCACAATGCGTGCTGTCAACATGAGTGCTGTCACCATTGGCACTATCACCGTGAGCATTCTCACTGTGGTCAGAGTCAACATGGGCTCTGTCACCATGAGCACTGTCACCATAGGCAATGTCACCGTGGTCAGTGTCACCATGAGCAATGTCTCCATGGGCACTCCTACAGTGGGCACTGTCACTGTGCGAACTGTCACCATGGTTACTGCCACTATGAGCAGTGTCTCTGTGAGTACTGTCAGCATGGGTTTTTACCGTGAGCACTGTCACCATGAGCCCTGTCACCATTTTTCAGTGCCACCGTGTGCACTACCACCATGTGCACTCTCACCATGGGCACTATCACCGATAACACTGTCACCATAAGTACTGTCTGCATGGGCACTGTCACCAAGGGCACGGCCAACATGTGACCTGTAACCATTGTCAGTGTCACTGTGAGAAGTGTCACCATGGGAATTAACAACATAGGCACTCTCATCATGAGCACTGTCACCATGAGCACTGACACCACGAGCACTGTCACCCAGGGCAGTGCCACCATGAGCACTGTCACCACAACTGTTGCTATGAGAATTGTAACCATGGGCAATTTCTCAATGAGTAATGTCACCATGTGTATTTTCACCTTGGGCACTCTCAAAGTAAACAGTATTACCATGAGCACTTTCACTGTGAACACTGTCACCATGGGCACTGGCACAATGTGGTGTGTCACCATGAGCCATGTCACCATGGGAAATGTCACCGTGAGAAGTGTCACCATAGGCAATGTCACCATGGGCAATGTCACCATGGGAACTGCCATTTTGAGCACTGTCACCATGGGTACTGCAACCATGAGTACTGTCAGCATGAGTAATTTAACCATTGGCAGTATGACCATGTGCACTGTCACCATGGGCACTATCACCATGACAACTCTCAGCGTGAGCACTGTCACTGTTGGAAATGGCATTGTGTGCAATTCCACCATGGGCAATGTCACCATGGACATTATCGCTGTGAGCACTGTCAATATGAGCACGTCAACATGAGCCCTGTCACCATGGGCAATGTCACTGTGAGAAGTGTCACTATAGGCAATGTCACCGTGGGCACTGTCACCATGGTCACTGCCACCACTGTCACTGTCATTTTGAGCACTGTCACCATGGGTACTGCAACCATGAGCGCTGTCACCATGAGCACTGTCACCATTGCAAGTATCACCATGTGCACTGTCACCATGGGCACTATCACAATGAGAACTGTCAGCATGGGCACTGTCACTCTTGGCAATGTCACCATGGGCACTATCACTTTGAGCACTGTCAACATGAGCACGTCACCATGGGCACTGTCAACATGGGTACTATCTCGAAGGTCAATGTCACCATGAGCATTGTCAGGATGGGCAACTTCACCGTGAGCACTGTCACCAATGGCACTATCACCATGAGCAATGTCACTGTGGGCCGTGTCACCAGGGGCACTATCACCATGGTTAATGTTATCATTGGCAATTTCCCCGTGAGCACTGTCACCCTGGGCACTGTCATCATGGGCACGGTCACCGTGAGCACTATCTCCATGAGCACAGCCACTGTGAACACCATCACCATAATCACTGGCCTCATCGGTACTGTCACCATGAGCACTGCCACAATGAGCACTGTCAGCATGGGCACATCCCCCATGAGCACTGTCACTATGAGAACTGCTACCATGGGTATTTTCACCATGTGTACTGTCACCCTGTGTATTCTCACCATTTGCACTGTCACCATGAGGACTATTACCGTGAGCGCTATCACCGTGAGATCTCTCACCATGGTCACTGTCACCATGGCACCTTGCACAATGCCTGCTGTCAACATGAGTGCTGGCACCATTGGCACTATCACCGTGAGCATTCTCACTGTGGTCAGAGTCAACATGGGCTCTGTCACCATGAGCACTGTCACCATAGGCAATGTCACCGTGGTCAGTGTCACCATGAGCAATGTCTCCATGGGCACTCCTACAGTGGGCACTGTCACTGTGCGAACTGTCACCATGGTTACTGCCACTATGAGCAGTGTCTCTGTGAGTACTGTCAGCATGGGTTTTTACCGTGAGCACTGTCACCATGAGCCCTGTCACCATTTTTCAGTGCCACCGTGTGCACTACCACCATGTGCACTCTCACCATGGGCACTATCACCGATAACACTGTCAACATAAGTACTGTCTGCATGGGCACTGTCACCAAGGGCACGGCCAACATGTGACCTGTAACCATTGTCAGTGTCACTGTGAGAAGTGTCACCATGGGAATTAACAACATAGGCACTCTCATCATGAGCACTGTCACCATGAGCACTGACACCACGAGCACTGTCACCCAGGGCAGTGCCACCATGAGCACTGTCACCACAACTGTTGCTATGAGAATTGTAACCATGGGCAATTTCTCAATGAGTAATGTCACCATGTGTATTTTCACCTTGGGCACTCTCAAAGTAAACAGTATTACCATGAGCACTTTCACTGTGAACACTGTCACCATGGGCACTGGCACAATGTGGTGTGTCACCATGAGCCATGTCACCATGGGAAATGTCACCGTGAGAAGTGTCACCATAGGCAATGTCACCATGGGCAATGTCACCATGGGAACTGCCATTTTGAGCACTGTCACCATGGGTACTGCAACCATGAGTACTGTCACCATGAGTAATTTAACCATTGTCAGTATGACCATGTGCACTGTCACCATGGGCACTATCACCATGACAACTCTCAGCGTGAGCACTGTCACTGTTGGAAATGGCATTGTGTGCAATTCCACCATGGGCAATGTCACCATGGACATTATCGCTGTGAGCACTGTCAATATGAGCACGTCAACATGAGCCCTGTCACCATGGGCAATGTCACTGTGAGAAGTGTCACTATAGGCAATGTCACCGTGGGCACTGTCACCATGGTCACTGCCACCACTGTCACTGTCATTTTGAGCACTGTCACCATGGGTACTGCAACCATGAGCGCTGTCACCATGAGCACTGTCACCATTGCAAGTATCACCATGTGCACTGTCACCATGGGCACTATCACAATGAGAACTGTCAGCATGGGCACTGTCACTCTTGGCAATGTCACCATGGGCACTATCACTTTGAGCACTGTCAACATGAGCACGTCACCATGGGCACTGTCAACATGGGTACTATCTCGAAGGTCAATGTCACCATGAGCATTGTCAGGATGGGCAACTTCACCGTGAGCACTGTCACCAATGGCACTATCACCATGAGCAATGTCACTGTGGGCCGTGTCACCAGGGGAACTATCACCATGGTTAATGTTATCATTGGCAATTTCCCCGTGAGCACTGTCACCCTGGGCACTGTCATCATGGGCACGGTCACCGTGAGCACTATCTCCATGAGCACAGCCACTGTGAACACCATCACCATAATCACTGGCCTCATCGGTACTGTCACCATGAGCACTGCCACAATGAGCACTGTCAGCATGGGCACATCCCCCATGAGCACTGTCACTATGAGAACTGCTACCATGGGTATTTTCACCATGTGTACTGTCACCCTGTGTATTCTCACCATTTGCACTGTCACCATGAGGACTATTACCGTGAGCGCTATCACCGTGAGATCTCTCACCATGGTCACTGTCACCATGGCACCTTGCACAATGCGTGCTGTCAACATGAGTGCTGGCACCATTGGCACTATCACTGTGAGCATTCTCACTGTGGTCAGTGTCACCATGGGCACTCTCACCATGAGCACTGTCACCATAGGCAATGTCACCATGGTCAGTGTCACCATGAACACTGTCAACATGGGCAGTCATACAGTGGGCACTGTCAATGTGAGCACTGTCACCTTGGGTACTGCCACCATGAGCGCTGTCACCATGAGCACTGTCACCATTGTGAGTATCACAATGTGCACTGTCACCATGGGCACTGGCACAATGTCGTGTGTCACCTTGAGCAATGTCACCATGGGAAATGTCACCGTGAGATGTGTCACCATAGGCAATGTCACCATGGGCAATGTCACCATGGGAAATGCCATTTTGCACACTGTCACCATGGGTACTGCAACCATGAGTACTGTCACCATTGGCAGTATGACCATGTGCACTGTCACCATGGGCACTATCACCATGACAACCCTCAGCGTGAGCACTGTCACTGTGGGAACTGGCATTGTGTGCAATTCCACCATGGGCAATGTCACCATGGGCACTATCACTGTGAGCACTGTCAATATAAGCACGTCAACATGAGCCCTGTCACCATGGGCAATGTCACCGTGAGAAGTGTCACTATAGGCGATGTCACCGTGGGCACTGTCACCATGGTCACTGCCACCACTGTCACTGTCATTTTGAGCACTGTCACCATGGGTATTGCAACCATGAGCACTGTCACCATGAGCACTGTCACCATTGCGATTATCACCATGTGTACTGTCACCATGGGCACTATCACAATGAGAACTGTCAGCGTGGGCACTGTCACTGTTGGCAAGGGCACCGTGGGCACTTCCACCATGGGCAATGTCACCATGGGCACTATCACTTTGAGCACTGTCAACATGAGCACGTCACCATGGGCACTGTCAACATGGGTACTATCTCGAAGGTCAATGTCACCATGAGCATTGTCAGGATGGGCAACTTCACCATGAGCACTGTCACCAATGGCACTATCACCATGAGTAATGTCACTGTGGGCCGTGTCACCAGGGGCACTATCACCATGGTTAATGTTATCATTGGCAATTTCCCCGTGAGCACTGTCACCCTGGACACTGTCATCATGGGCACGGTCACCGTGAGCACTATCTCCATGAGCACAGCCACTGTGAACACCATCACCATAATCACTGGCCTCATCGGTACTGTCACCATGAGCACTGCCACAATGAGCACTGTCAGCATGGGCACTTCCCCAGTGAGCACTGTCACTATGAGAACTGCTAGCATGGGTATTTTCACCATGAGTACTGTCACCCTCTATATTGTCACCATTTGCACTGTCACCATCAGGACTATTACCGTGAGTGCTATCACCGTGAGATCTCTCACCATGGTCACTGTCACCATGGCACCTTGCACAATGCGTGCTGTCAACATGAGTGCTGTCACCATTGGCACTATCACCGTGAGCATTCTCACTGTGGTCAGAGTCAACATGGGCTCTGTCACCATGAGCACTGTCACCATAGGCAATGTCACCGTGGTCAGTGTCACCATGAGCAATGTCTCCATGGGCACTCCTACAGTGGGCACTGTCACTGTGCGAACTGTCACCATGGTTACTGCCACTATGAGCAGTGTCTCTGTGAGTACTGTCAGCATGGGTTTTTACCGTGAGCACTGTCACCATGAGCCCTGTCACCATTTTTCAGTGCCACCGTGTGCACTACCACCATGTGCACTCTCACCATGGGCACTATCACCGATAACACTGTCACCATAAGTACTGTCTGCATGGGCACTGTCACCAAGGGCACGGCCAACATGTGACCTGTAACCATTGTCAGTGTCACTGTGAGAAGTGTCACCATGGGAATTAACAACATAGGCACTCTCATCATGAGCACTGTCACCATGAGCACTGACACCACGAGCACTGTCACCCAGGGCAGTGCCACCATGAGCACTGTCACCACAACTGTTGCTATGAGAATTGTAACCATGGGCAATTTCTCAATGAGTAATGTCACCATGTGTATTTTCACCTTGGGCACTCTCAAAGTAAACAGTATTACCATGAGCACTTTCACTGTGAACACTGTCACCATGGGCACTGGCACAATGTGGTGTGTCACCATGAGCCATGTCACCATGGGCAATGTCACCGTGAGAAGTATCACCATAGGCAATGTCACCATGGGCAATGTCACCATGGGAACTGCCATTTTGAGCACTGTCACCATGGGTACTGCAACCATGAGTACTGTCACCATGAGTAATTTAACCATTGGCAGTATGACCATGTGCACTGTCACCATGGGCACTATCACCATGACAACTCTCAGCGTGAGCACTGTCACTGTTGGAAATGGCATTGTGTGCAATTCCACCATGGGCAATGTCACCATGGACATTATCGCTGTGAGCACTGTCAATATGAGCACGTCAACATGAGCCCTGTCACCATGGGCAATGTCACTGTGAGAAGTGTCACTATAGGCAATGTCACCGTGGGCACTGTCACCATGGTCACTGCCACCACTGTCACTGTCATTTTGAGCACTGTCACCATGGGTACTGCAACCATGAGCGCTGTCACCATGAGCACTGTCACCATTGCAAGTATCACCATGTGCACTGTCACCATGGGCACTATCACAATGAGAACTGTCAGCATGGGCACTGTCACTCTTGGCAATGTCACCATGGGCACTATCACTTTGAGCACTGTCAACATGAGCACGTCACCATGGGCACTGTCAACATGGGTACTATCTCGAAGGTCAATGTCACCATGAGCATTGTCAGGATGGGCAACTTCACCGTGAGCACTGTCACCAATGGCACTATCACCATGAGCAATGTCACTGTGGGCCGTGTCACCAGGGGAACTATCACCATGGTTAATGTTATCATTGGCAATTTCCCCGTGAGCACTGTCACCCTGGGCACTGTCATCATGGGCACGGTCACCGTGAGCACTATCTCCATGAGCACAGCCACTGTGAACACCATCACCATAATCACTGGCCTCATCGGTACTGTCACCATGAGCACTGCCACAATGAGCACTGTCAGCATGGGCACATCCCCCATGAGCACTGTCACTATGAGAACTGCTACCATGGGTATTTTCACCATGTGTACTGTCACCCTGTGTATTCTCACCATTTGCACTGTCACCATGAGGACTATTACCGTGAGCGCTATCACCGTGAGATCTCTCACCATGGTCACTGTCACCATGGCACCTTGCACAATGCGTGCTGTCAACATGAGTGCTGGCACCATTGGCACTATCACTGTGAGCATTCTCACTGTGGTCAGTGTCACCATGGGCACTCTCACCATGAGCACTGTCACCATAGGCAATGTCACCATGGTCAGTGTCACCATGAGCACTGTCAACATGGGCACTCATACAGTGGGCACTGTCACTGTGAGCACTGTCACCTTGGGTGCTGCCACCATGAGCGCTGTCACCATGAGCACTGTCACCATTGTGAGTATCACAATGTGCACTGTCACCATGGGCACTGGCACAATGTCGTGTGTCACCTTGAGCAATGTCACAATGGGAAATGTCACCGTGAGATGTGTCACCATAGGCAATGTCACCATGGGCAATGTCACCATGGGAAATGCCATTTTGCACACTGTCACCATGGGTACTGCAACCATGAGTACTGTCACCATTGGCAGTATGACCATGTGCACTGTCACCATGGGCACTATCACCATGACAACCCTCAGCGTGAGCACTGTCACTGTGGGAACTGGCATTGTGTGCAATTCCACCATGGGCAATGTCACCATGGGCACTATCACTGTGAGCACTGTCAATATAAGCACGTCAACATGAGCCCTGTCACCATGGGCAATGTCACCGTGAGAAGTGTCACTATAGGTGATGTCACCGTGGGCACTGTCACCATGGTCACTGCCACCACTGTCACTGTCATTTTGAGCACTGTCACCATGGGTATTGCAACCATGAGCACTGTCACCATGAGCACTGTCACCATTGCGATTATCACCATGTGTACTGTCACCATGGGCACTATCACAATGAGAACTGTCAGCGTGGGCACTGTCACTGTTGGCAAGGGCACCGTGGGCACTTCCACCATGGGCAATGTCACCATGGGCACTATCACTTTGAGCACTGTCAACATGAGCACGTCACCATGGGCACTGTCAACATGGGTACTATCTCGAAGGTCAATGTCACCATGAGCATTGTCAGGATGGGCAACTTCACCGTGAGCACTGTCACCAATGGCACTATCACCATGAGTAATGTCACTGTGGGCCGTGTCACCAGGGGCACTATCACCATGGTTAATGTTATCATTGGCACTTTCCCCGTGAGCACTGTCACCCTGGGCACTGTCATCATGGGCACGGTCACCGTGAGCACTATCTCCATGAGCACAGCCACTGTGAACACCATCACCATAATCACTGGCCTCATCGGTACTGTCACCATGAGCACTGCCACAATGAGCACTGTCAGCATGGGCACTTCCCCAGTGAGCACTGTCACTATGAGAACTGCTAGCATGGGTATTTTCACCATGAGTACTGTCACCCTCTGTATTGTCACCATTTGCACTGTCACCATCAGGACTATTACCGTGAGTGCTATCACCGTGAGATCTCTCACCATGGTCACTGTCACCATGGCACCTTGAACAATGCGTGCTGTCAACATGAGTGCTGTCACCATTGGCACTATCACCGTGAGCATTCTCACTGTGGTCAGAGTCAACATGGGCTCTGTCACCATGAGCACTGTCACCATAGGCAATGTCACCGTGGTCAGTGTCACCATGAGCAATGTCTCCATGGGCACTCCTACAGTGGGCACTGTCACTGTGCGAACTGTCACCATGGTTACTGCCACTATGAGCAGTGTCTCTGTGAGTACTGTCAGCATGGGTTTTTACCGTGAGCACTGTCACCATGAGCCCTGTCACCATTTTTCAGTGCCACCGTGTGCACTACCACCATGTGCACTCTCACCATGGGCACTATCACCGATAACACTGTCACCATAAGTACTGTCTGCATGGGCACTGTCACCAAGGGCACGGCCAACATGTGACCTGTAACCATTGTCAGTGTCACTGTGAGAAGTGTCACCATGGGAATTAACAACATAGGCACTCTCATCATGAGCACTGTCACCATGAGCACTGACACCACGAGCACTGTCACCCAGGGCAGTGCCACCATGAGCACTGTCACCACAACTGTTGCTATGAGAATTGTAACCATGGGCAATTTCTCAATGAGTAATGTCACCATGTGTATTTTCACCTTGGGCACTCTCAAAGTAAACAGTATTACCATGAGCACTTTCACTGTGAACACTGTCACCATGGGCACTGGCACAATGTGGTGTGTCACCATGAGCCATGTCACCATGGGAAATGTCACCGTGAGAAGTGTCACCATAGGCAATGTCACCATGGGCAATGTCACCATGGGAACTGCCATTTTGAGCACTGTCACCATGGGTACTGCAACCATGAGTACTGTCACCATTGGCAGTATGACCATGTGCACTGTCACCATGGGAACTATCACAATGAGAACTGTCAGCATGGGCACTGTCACTCTTGGCAATGTCACCATGGGCACTATCACTTTGAGCACTGTCAACATGAGCACATCACCATGGGCACTGTCAACATGGGTACTATCTCGAAGGTCAATGTCACCATGAGCATAGTCAGGATGGGCAACTTCACCGTGAGCACTGTCACCAATGGCACTATTACCATGAGTAATGTCACTGTGGGCCGTGTCACCAGGGGCACTATCACCATGGTTAATGTTATCATTGGCACATTCCCCGTGAGCACTGTCACCCTGGGCACTGTCATCATGGACACGGTCACCGTGAGCACTATCTCCATGAGCACAGCCACTGTGAACACCATCACCATAATCACTGGCCTCATCGGTACTGTCACCATGAGCACTGCCACAATGAGCACTGTCAGCATGGGTACTTCCCCCATGAGCAATGTCACTATGAGAAATGCTAGCATGGGTATTTTCACCATGAGTACTGTCACCCTCTGTATTGTCACCATTTGCACTGTCACCATCAGGACTATTACCGTGAGTGCTATCACCGTGAGATCTCTCACCATGGTCACTGTCACCATGGCACCTTGCACAATGCGTGCTGTCAACATGAGTGCTGTCACCATTGGCACTATCACCGTGAGCATTCTCACTGTGGTCAGAGTCAACATGGGCTCTGTCACCATGAGCACTGTCACCATAGGCAATGTCACCGTGGTCAGTGTCACCATGAGCAATGTCTCCATGGGTACTCCTACAGTGGGCACTGTCTCTGTGCGAACTGTCACCATGGTTACTGCCACTATGAGCAGTGTCTCTGTGAGTACTGTCAGCATGGGTTTTTACCGTGAGCACTGTCACCATGAGCCCTGTCACCATTTTCCAGTGTCACCATGTGCACTACCACCATGTGCACTCTCACCATGGGCACTATCACCGATAACACTGTCACCATAAGTACTGTCTGCATGGGCACTGTCACCAGGGGCACGGCCAACATTTGACATGTAACCATTGTCAGTGTCACTGTGAGAAGTGTCACCATGGGAATTAACAACATAGGCACTCTCATCATGAGCACTGTCACCATGAGCACTGACACCACGAGCACTGTCACCCAGGGCAGTGCCACCATGAGCACTGTCACCACAACTGTTGCTATGAGAATTGTAACCATGGGCAATTTCTCAATGAGTAATGTCACCATGTGTATTTTCACCTTGGGCACTCTCAAAGTAAACAGTATTACCATGAGCACTTTCACTGTGAACACTGTCACCATGGGCACTGGCACAATGTGGTGTGTCACCATGAGCCATGTCACCATGGGAAATATCACCGTGAGAAGTGTCACCATAGGCAATGTCACCATGGGCAATGTCACCATGGGAACTACCATTTTGAGCACTGTCACCATGGGTACTACAACCATGAGTACTGTCACCATGAGTAATTTAACCATTGGCAGTATGACCATGTGCACTGTCACCATGGGCACTATCACCATGACAACTCTCAGCGTGAGCACTGTCACTGTTGGAAATGGCATTGTGTGCAATTCCACCATGGGCAATGTCACCATGGACATTATCGCTGTGAGCACTGTCAATATGAGCACGTCAACATGAGCCCTGTCACCATGGGCAATGTCACTGTGAGAAGTGTCACTATAGGCAATGTCACCGTGGGCACTGTCACCATGGTCACTGCCACCACTGTCACTGTCATTTTGAGCACTGTCACCATGGGTACTGCAACCATGAGTGCTGTCACCATGAGCACTGTCACCATTGCAAGTATCACCATGTGCACTGTCACCATGGGCACTATCACAATGAGAACTGTCAGCATGGGCACTGTCACTCTTGGCAATGTCACCATGGGCACTATCACTTTGAGCACTGTCAACATGAGCACGTCACCATGGGCACTGTCAACATGGGTACTATCTCGAAGGTCAATGTCACCATGAGCATTGTCAGGATGGGCAATTTCACCGTGAGCACTGTCACCAATGGCACTATCACCATGAGCAATGTCACTGTGGGCCGTGTCACCAGGGGCACTATCACCATGTTTAATGTTATCATTGGCAATTTCCCCGTGAGCACTGTCACCCTGGGCACTGTCATCATGGGCACGGTCACCGTGAGCACTATCTCCATGAGCACAGCCACTGTAAACACCATCACCATAATCACTGTCCTCATCGGTACTGTCACCATGAGCACTGCCACAATGAGCACTGTCAGCATGGGCACATCCCCCATGAGCACTGTCACTATGAGAACTGCTACCATGGGTATTTTCACCATGTGTACTGTAACCCTGTGTATTGTCACCATTTGCACTGTCACCATGAGGACTATTACCGTGAGCGCTATCACCGTGAGATCTCTCACCATGGTCACTGTCACCATGGCACCTTGCACAATGGGGGCTGTCAACATGAGTGCTGGCACCATTGGCACTATCACTGTGAGCATTCTCACTGTGGTCAGTGTCACCATGGGCACTGTCATCATGAGCACTGTCACCATAGGCAATGTCACCATGGTCAGTGTCACCATGAGCACTGTCAACATGGGCACTCATACAGTGGGCACTGTCACTGTGAGCACTGTCACCTTGGGTACTGCCACCATGAGCGCTGTCACCATGAGCACTGTCACCATTATGAGTATCACAATGTGCACTGTCACCATGGGCACTGGCACAATGTCGTGTGTCACCTTGAGCAATGTCACCATGGGAAATGTCACCGTGAGATGTGTCACCATAGGCAATGTCACCATGGGCAATGTCACCATGGGAAATGCCATTTTGCACACTGTCACCATGGGTACTGCAACCATGAGTACTGTCACCATGAGTAATTTAACCATTGGCATTATGACCATGTGCACTGTCACCATGGGCACTATCACCATGACAACCCTCAGCGTGAGCACTGTCACTGTGGGAACTGGCATTGTGTGCAATTCCACCATGGGCAATGTCACCATGGGCACTATCACTGTGAGCACTGTCAATATAAGCACGTCAACATGAGCCCTGTCACCATGGGCAATGTCACCGTGAGAAGTGTCACTATAGGTGATGTCACCGTGGGCACTGTCACCATGGTCACTGCCACCACTGTCACTGTCATTTTGAGCACTGTCACCATGGGTATTGCAACCATGAGCACTGTCACCATGAGCACTGTCACCATTGCGATTATCACCATGTGTACTGTCACCATGGGCACTATCACAATGAGAACTGTCAGCGTGGGCACTGTCACTGTTGGCAAGGGCACCGTGGGCACTTCCACCATGGGCAATGTCACCATGGGCACTATCACTTTGAGCACTGTCAACATGAGCACGTCACCATGGGCACTGTCAACATGGGTACTATCTCGAAGGTCAATGTCACCATGAGCATTGTCAGGATGGGCAACTTCACCATGAGCACTGTCACCAATGGCACTATCACCATGAGTAATGTCACTGTGGGCCGTGTCACCAGGGGCACTATCACCATGGTTAATGTTATCATTGGCAATTTCCCCGTGAGCACTGTCACCCTGGACACTGTCATCATGGGCACGGTCACCGTGAGCACTATCTCCATGAGCACAGCCACTGTGAACACCATCACCATAATCACTGGCCTCATCGGTACTGTCACCATGAGCACTGCCACAATGAGCACTGTCAGCATGGGCACTTCCCCAGTGAGCACTGTCACTATGAGAACTGCTAGCATGGGTATTTTCACCATGAGTACTGTCACCCTCTATATTGTCACCATTTGCACTGTCACCATCAGGACTATTACCGTGAGTGCTATCACCGTGAGATCTCTCACCATGGTCACTGTCACCATGGCACCTTGCACAATGCGTGCTGTCAACATGAGTGCTGTCACCATTGGCACTATCACCGTGAGCATTCTCACTTTGGTCAGAGTCAACATGGGCTCTGTCACCATGAGCACTGTCACCATAGGCAATGTCACCGTGGTCAGTGTCACCATGAGCAATGTCTCCATGGGCACTCCTACAGTGGGCACTGTCACTGTGCGAACTGTCACCATGGTTACTGCCACTATGAGCAGTGTCTCTGTGAGTACTGTCAGCATGGGTTTTTACCGTGAGCACTGTCACCATGAGCCCTGTCACCATTTTTCAGTGCCACCGTGTGCACTACCACCATGTGCACTCTCACCATGGGCACTATCACCGATAACACTGTCACCATAAGTACTGTCTGCATGGGCACTGTCACCAAGGGCACGGCCAACATGTGACCTGTAACCATTGTCAGTGTCACTGTGAGAAGTGTCACCATGGGAATTAACAACATAGGCACTCTCATCATGAGCACTGTCACCATGAGCACTGACACCACGAGCACTGTCACCCAGGGCAGTGCCACCATGAGCACTGTCACCACAACTGTTGCTATGAGAATTGTAACCATGGGCAATTTCTCAATGAGTAATGTCACCATGTGTATTTTCACCTTGGGCACTCTCAAAGTAAACAGTATTACCATGAGCACTTTCACTGTGAACACTGTCACCATGGGCACTGGCACAATGTGGTGTGTCACCATGAGCCATGTCACCATGGGCAATGTCACCGTGAGAAGTATCACCATAGGCAATGTCACCATGGGCAATGTCACCATGGGAACTGCCATTTTGAGCACTGTCACCATGGGTACTGCAACCATGAGTACTGTCACCATGAGTAATTTAACCATTGGCAGTATGACCATGTGCACTGTCACCATGGGCACTATCACCATGACAACTCTCAGCGTGAGCACTGTCACTGTTGGAAATGGCATTGTGTGCAATTCCACCATGGGCAATGTCACCATGGACATTATCGCTGTGAGCACTGTCAATATGAGCACGTCAACATGAGCCCTGTCACCATGGGCAATGTCACTGTGAGAAGTGTCACTATAGGCAATGTCACCGTGGGCACTGTCACCATGGTCACTGCCACCACTGTCACTGTCATTTTGAGCACTGTCACCATGGGTACTGCAACCATGAGCGCTGTCACCATGAGCACTGTCACCATTGCAAGTATCACCATGTGCACTGTCACCATGGGCACTATCACAATGAGAACTGTCAGCATGGGCACTGTCACTCTTGGCAATGTCACCATGGGCACTATCACTTTGAGCACTGTCAACATGAGCACGTCACCATGGGCACTGTCAACATGGGTACTATCTCGAAGGTCAATGTCACCATGAGCATTGTCAGGATGGGCAACTTCACCGTGAGCACTGTCACCAATGGCACTATCACCATGAGCAATGTCACTGTGGGCCGTGTCACCAGGGGAACTATCACCATGGTTAATGTTATCATTGGCAATTTCCCCGTGAGCACTGTCACCCTGGGCACTGTCATCATGGGCACGGTCACCGTGAGCACTATCTCCATGAGCACAGCCACTGTGAACACCATCACCATAATCACTGGCCTCATCGGTACTGTCACCATGAGCACTGCCACAATGAGCACTGTCAGCATGGGCACATCCCCCATGAGCACTGTCACTATGAGAACTGCTACCATGGGTATTTTCACCATGTGTACTGTCACCCTGTGTATTCTCACCATTTGCACTGTCACCATGAGGACTATTACCGTGAGCGCTATCACCGTGAGATCTCTCACCATGGTCACTGTCACCATGGCACCTTGCACAATGCGTGCTGTCAACATGAGTGCTGGCACCATTGGCACTATCACTGTGAGCATTCTCACTGTGGTCAGTGTCACCATGGGCACTCTCACCATGAGCACTGTCACCATAGGCAATGTCACCATGGTCAGTGTCACCATGAGCACTGTCAACATGGGCACTCATACAGTGGGCACTGTCACTGTGAGCACTGTCACCTTGGGTGCTGCCACCATGAGCGCTGTCACCATGAGCACTGTCACCATTGTGAGTATCACAATGTGCACTGTCACCATGGGCACTGGCACAATGTCGTGTGTCACCTTGAGCAATGTCACAATGGGAAATGTCACCGTGAGATGTGTCACCATAGGCAATGTCACCATGGGCAATGTCACCATGGGAAATGCCATTTTGCACACTGTCACCATGGGTACTGCAACCATGAGTACTGTCACCATTGGCAGTATGACCATGTGCACTGTCACCATGGGCACTATCACCATGACAACCCTCAGCGTGAGCACTGTCACTGTGGGAACTGGCATTGTGTGCAATTCCACCATGGGCAATGTCACCATGGGCACTATCACTGTGAGCACTGTCAATATAAGCACGTCAACATGAGCCCTGTCACCATGGGCAATGTCACCGTGAGAAGTGTCACTATAGGTGATGTCACCGTGGGCACTGTCACCATGGTCACTGCCACCACTGTCACTGTCATTTTGAGCACTGTCACCATGGGTATTGCAACCATGAGCACTGTCACCATGAGCACTGTCACCATTGCGATTATCACCATGTGTACTGTCACCATGGGCACTATCACAATGAGAACTGTCAGCGTGGGCACTGTCACTGTTGGCAAGGGCACCGTGGGCACTTCCACCATGGGCAATGTCACCATGGGCACTATCACTTTGAGCACTGTCAACATGAGCACGTCACCATGGGCACTGTCAACATGGGTACTATCTCGAAGGTCAATGTCACCATGAGCATTGTCAGGATGGGCAACTTCACCGTGAGCACTGTCACCAATGGCACTATCACCATGAGTAATGTCACTGTGGGCCGTGTCACCAGGGGCACTATCACCATGGTTAATGTTATCATTGGCACTTTCCCCGTGAGCACTGTCACCCTGGGCACTGTCATCATGGGCACGGTCACCGTGAGCACTATCTCCATGAGCACAGCCACTGTGAACACCATCACCATAATCACTGGCCTCATCGGTACTGTCACCATGAGCACTGCCACAATGAGCACTGTCAGCATGGGCACTTCCCCAGTGAGCACTGTCACTATGAGAACTGCTAGCATGGGTATTTTCACCATGAGTACTGTCACCCTCTGTATTGTCACCATTTGCACTGTCACCATCAGGACTATTACCGTGAGTGCTATCACCGTGAGATCTCTCACCATGGTCACTGTCACCATGGCACCTTGAACAATGCGTGCTGTCAACATGAGTGCTGTCACCATTGGCACTATCACCGTGAGCATTCTCACTGTGGTCAGAGTCAACATGGGCTCTGTCACCATGAGCACTGTCACCATAGGCAATGTCACCGTGGTCAGTGTCACCATGAGCAATGTCTCCATGGGCACTCCTACAGTGGGCACTGTCACTGTGCGAACTGTCACCATGGTTACTGCCACTATGAGCAGTGTCTCTGTGAGTACTGTCAGCATGGGTTTTTACCGTGAGCACTGTCACCATGAGCCCTGTCACCATTTTTCAGTGCCACCGTGTGCACTACCACCATGTGCACTCTCACCATGGGCACTATCACCGATAACACTGTCACCATAAGTACTGTCTGCATGGGCACTGTCACCAAGGGCACGGCCAACATGTGACCTGTAACCATTGTCAGTGTCACTGTGAGAAGTGTCACCATGGGAATTAACAACATAGGCACTCTCATCATGAGCACTGTCACCATGAGCACTGACACCACGAGCACTGTCACCCAGGGCAGTGCCACCATGAGCACTGTCACCACAACTGTTGCTATGAGAATTGTAACCATGGGCAATTTCTCAATGAGTAATGTCACCATGTGTATTTTCACCTTGGGCACTCTCAAAGTAAACAGTATTACCATGAGCACTTTCACTGTGAACACTGTCACCATGGGCACTGGCACAATGTGGTGTGTCACCATGAGCCATGTCACCATGGGAAATGTCACCGTGAGAAGTGTCACCATAGGCAATGTCACCATGGGCAATGTCACCATGGGAACTGCCATTTTGAGCACTGTCACCATGGGTACTGCAACCATGAGTACTGTCACCATTGGCAGTATGACCATGTGCACTGTCACCATGGGAACTATCACAATGAGAACTGTCAGCATGGGCACTGTCACTCTTGGCAATGTCACCATGGGCACTATCACTTTGAGCACTGTCAACATGAGCACATCACCATGGGCACTGTCAACATGGGTACTATCTCGAAGGTCAATGTCACCATGAGCATAGTCAGGATGGGCAACTTCACCGTGAGCACTGTCACCAATGGCACTATTACCATGAGTAATGTCACTGTGGGCCGTGTCACCAGGGGCACTATCACCATGGTTAATGTTATCATTGGCAATTTCCCCGTGAGCACTGTCACCCTGGGCACTGTCATCATGGGCACGGTCACCGTGAGCACTATCTCCATGAGCACAGCCACTGTGAACACCATCACCATAATCACTTGCCTCATCGGTACTGTCACCATGAGCACTGCCACAATGAGCACTGTCAGCATGGGTACTTCCCCCATGAGCACTGTCACTATGAGAACTGCTAGCATGGGTAATTTCACCATGAGTACTGTCACCCTCTGTATTGTCACCATTTGCACTGTCACCATCAGGACTATTACCGTGAGTGCTATCACCGTGAGATCTCTCACCATGGTCACTGTCACCATGGCACCTTGCACAATGCGTGCTGTCAACATGAGTGCTGTCACCATTGGCACTATCACCGTGAGCATTCTCACTGTGGTCAGAGTCAACATGGGCTCTGTCACCATGAGCACTGTCACCATAGGCAATGTCACCGTGGTCAGTGTCACCATGAGCAATGTCTCCATGGGTACTCCTACAGTGGGCACTGTCTCTGTGCGAACTGTCACCATGGTTACTGCCACTATGAGCAGTGTCTCTGTGAGTACTGTCAGCATGGGTTTTTACCGTGAGCACTGTCACCATGAGCCCTGTCACCATTTTCCAGTGTCACCATGTGCACTACCACCATGTGCACTCTCACCATGGGCACTATCACCGATAACACTGTCACCATAAGTACTGTCTGCATGGGCACTGTCACCAGGGGCACGGCCAACATTTGACATGTAACCATTGTCAGTGTCACTGTGAGAAGTGTCACCATGGGAATTAACAACATAGGCACTCTCATCATGAGCACTGTCACCATGAGCACTGACACCACGAGCACTGTCACCCAGGGCAGTGCCACCATGAGCACTGTCACCACAACTGTTGCTATGAGAATTGTAACCATGGGCAATTTCTCAATGAGTAATGTCACCATGTGTATTTTCACCTTGGGCACTCTCAAAGTAAACAGTATTACCATGAGCACTTTCACTGTGAACACTGTCACCATGGGCACTGGCACAATGTGGTGTGTCACCATGAGCCATGTCACCATGGGAAATATCACCGTGAGAAGTGTCACCATAGGCAATGTCACCATGGGCAATGTCACCATGGGAACTACCATTTTGAGCACTGTCACCATGGGTACTACAACCATGAGTACTGTCACCATGAGTAATTTAACCATTGGCAGTATGACCATGTGCACTGTCACCATGGGCACTATCACCATGACAACTCTCAGCGTGAGCACTGTCACTGTTGGAAATGGCATTGTGTGCAATTCCACCATGGGCAATGTCACCATGGACATTATCGCTGTGAGCACTGTCAATATGAGCACGTCAACATGAGCCCTGTCACCATGGGCAATGTCACTGTGAGAAGTGTCACTATAGGCAATGTCACCGTGGGCACTGTCACCATGGTCACTGCCACCACTGTCACTGTCATTTTGAGCACTGTCACCATGGGTACTGCAACCATGAGTGCTGTCACCATGAGCACTGTCACCATTGCAAGTATCACCATGTGCACTGTCACCATGGGCACTATCACAATGAGAACTGTCAGCATGGGCACTGTCACTCTTGGCAATGTCACCATGGGCACTATCACTTTGAGCACTGTCAACATGAGCACGTCACCATGGGCACTGTCAACATGGGTACTATCTCGAAGGTCAATGTCACCATGAGCATTGTCAGGATGGGCAATTTCACCGTGAGCACTGTCACCAATGGCACTATCACCATGAGCAATGTCACTGTGGGCCGTGTCACCAGGGGCACTATCACCATGTTTAATGTTATCATTGGCAATTTCCCCGTGAGCACTGTCACCCTGGGCACTGTCATCATGGGCACGGTCACCGTGAGCACTATCTCCATGAGCACAGCCACTGTAAACACCATCACCATAATCACTGTCCTCATCGGTACTGTCACCATGAGCACTGCCACAATGAGCACTGTCAGCATGGGCACATCCCCCATGAGCACTGTCACTATGAGAACTGCTACCATGGGTATTTTCACCATGTGTACTGTAACCCTGTGTATTGTCACCATTTGCACTGTCACCATGAGGACTATTACCGTGAGCGCTATCACCGTGAGATCTCTCACCATGGTCACTGTCACCATGGCACCTTGCACAATGGGGGCTGTCAACATGAGTGCTGGCACCATTGGCACTATCACTGTGAGCATTCTCACTGTGGTCAGTGTCACCATGGGCACTGTCATCATGAGCACTGTCACCATAGGCAATGTCACCATGGTCAGTGTCACCATGAGCACTGTCAACATGGGCACTCATACAGTGGGCACTGTCACTGTGAGCACTGTCACCTTGGGTACTGCCACCATGAGCGCTGTCACCATGAGCACTGTCACCATTATGAGTATCACAATGTGCACTGTCACCATGGGCACTGGCACAATGTCGTGTGTCACCTTGAGCAATGTCACCATGGGAAATGTCACCGTGAGATGTGTCACCATAGGCAATGTCACCATGGGCAATGTCACCATGGGAAATGCCATTTTGCACACTGTCACCATGGGTACTGCAACCATGAGTACTGTCACCATGAGTAATTTAACCATTGGCATTATGACCATGTGCACTGTCACCATGGGCACTATCACCATGACAACCCTCAGCGTGAGCACTGTCACTGTGGGAACTGGCATTGTGTGCAATTCCACCATGGGCAATGTCACCATGGGCACTATCACTGTGAGCACTGTCAATATAAGCACGTCAACATGAGCCCTGTCACCATGGGCAATGTCACCGTGAGAAGTGTCACTATAGGTGATGTCACCGTGGGCACTGTCACCATGGTCACTGCCACCACTGTCACTGTCATTTTGAGCACTGTCACCATGGGTATTGCAACCATGAGCACTGTCACCATGAGCACTGTCACCATTGCGATTATCACCATGTGTACTGTCACCATGGGCACTATCACAATGAGAACTGTCAGCGTGGGCACTGTCACTGTTGGCAAGGGCACCGTGGGCACTTCCACCATGGGCAATGTCACCATGGGCACTATCACTTTGAGCACTGTCAACATGAGCACGTCACCATGGGCACTGTCAACATGGGTACTATCTCGAAGGTCAATGTCACCATGAGCAATGTCAGGATGGGCAACTTCACCGTGAGCACTGTCACCAATGGCACTATCACCATGAGTAATGTCACTGTGGGCCGTGTCACCAGGGGCACTATCACCATGGTTAATGTTATCATTGGCACTTTCCCCGTGAGCACTGTCACCCTGGGCACTGTCATCATGGGCACGGTCACCGTGAGCACTATCTCCATGAGCACAGCCACTGTGAACACCATCACCATAATCACTGGCCTCATCGGTACTGTCACCATGAGCACTGCCACAATGAGCACTGTCAGCATGGGCACTTCCCCAATGAGCACTGTCACTATGAGAACTGCTAGCATGGGTATTTTCACCATGAGTACTGTCACCCTCTGTATTGTCACCATTTGCACTGTCACCATCAGGACTATTACCGTGAGTGCTATCACCGTGAGATCTCTCACCATGGTCACTGTCACCATGGCACCTTGCACAATGCGTGCTGTCAACATGAGTGCTGTCACCATTGGCACTATCACCGTGAGCATTCTCACTGTGGTCAGAGTCAACATGGGCTCTGTCACCATGAGCACTGTCACCATAGGCAATGTCACCGTGGTCAGTGTCACCATGAGCAATGTCTCCATGGGTACTCCTACAGTGGGCACTGTCACTGTGCGAACTGTCACCATGGTTACTGCCACTATGAGCAGTGTCTCTGTGAGTACTGTCAGCATGGGTTTTTACCGTGAGCACTGTCACCATGAGCCCTGTCACCATTTTTCAGTGCCACCATGTGCACTACCACCATGTGCACTCTCACCATGGGCACTATCACCGATAACACTGTCACCATAAGTACTGTCTGCATGGGCACTGTCACCAAGGGCACGGCCAACATGTGACCTGTAACCATTGTCAGTGTCACTGTGAGAAGTGTCACCATGGGAATTAACAACATAGGCACTCTCATCATGAGCACTGTCACCATGAGCACTGACACCACGAGCACTGTCACCCAGGGCAGTGCCACCATGAGCACTGTCACCACAACTGTTGCTATGAGAATTGTAACCATGGGCAATTTCTCAATGAGTAATGTCACCATGTGTATTTTCACCTTGGGCACTCTCAAAGTAAACAGTATTACCATGAGCACTTTCACTGTGAACACTGTCACCATGGGCACTGGCACAATGTGGTGTGTCACCATGAGCCATGTCACCATGGGAAATGTCACCGTGAGAAGTGTCACCATAGGCAATGTCACCATGGGCAATGTCACCATGGGAACTACCATTTTGAGCACTGTCACCATGGGTACTACAACCATGAGTACTGTCACCATGAGTAATTTAACCATTGGCAGTATGACCATGTGCACTGTCACCATGGGCACTATCACCATGACAACTCTCAGCGTGAGCACTGTCACTGTTGGAAATGGCACTGTGTGCAATTCCACCATGGGCAATGTCACCATGGACATTATCGCTGTGAGCACTGTCAATATGAGCACGTCAACATGAGCCCTGTCACCATGGGCAATGTCACTGTGAGAAGTGTCACTATAGGCAATGTCACCGTGGGCACTGTCACCATGGTCACTGCCACCACTGTCACTGTCATTTTGAGCACTGTCACCATGGGTACTGCAACCATGAGTGCTGTCACCATGAGCACTGTCACCATTGCAAGTATCACCATGTGCACTGTCACCATGGGCACTATCACAATGAGAACTGTCAGCATGGGCACTGTCACTCTTGGCAATGTCACCATGGGCACTATCACTTTGAGCACTGTCAACATGAGCACGTCACCATGGGCACTGTCAACATGGGTACTATCTCGAAGGTCAATGTCACCATGAGCATTGTCAGGATGGGCAACTTCACCGTGAGCACTGTCACCAATGGCACTATCACCATGAGCAATGTCACTGTGGGCCGTGTCACCAGGGGCACTATCACCATGGTTAATGTTATCATTGGCAATTTCCCCGTGAGCACTGTCACCCTGGGCACTGTCATCATGGGCACGGTCACCGTGAGCACTATCTCCATGAGCACAGCCACTGTGAACACCATCACCATAATCACTGGCCTCATCGGTACTGTCACCATGAGCACTGTCACAATGAGCACTGTCAGCATGGGTACTTCCCCCATGAGCACTGTCACTATGAGAACTGCTACCATGGGTATTTTCACCATGTGTACTGTCACCCTGTGTATTGTCACCATTTGCACTGTCACCATGAGGACTATTACCATGAGCGCTATCACCGTGAGATCTCTCACCATGGTCACTGTCACCATGGCACCTTGCACAATGGGGGCTGTCAACATGAGTGCTGGCACCATTGGCACTATCACCGTGAGCATTCTCACTGTGGTCAGTGTCACCATGGGCACTGTCACCATGAGCACTGTCACCATAGGCAATGTCACCATGGTCAGTTTCACCATGAGCAATGTCTCCATGGGCACTCCTACAGTGGGCACTGTCACTGTGCGAACTGTCACCATTGTTACTGCCACTATGAGCAGTGTCTCTGTGCGTACTGTCAGCATGGGTTTATACTGTGAGCACTGTCACCATGAGCTCTGTCACCATTTTTCAGTGCCACCATGTGCACTACCACCATGTGCACTCTCACCATGGGCACTATCACCGATAACACTGTCACCATAAGTACTGTCTGCATGGGCACTGTCACCAAGGGCATGGCCAACATGTGACCTGTAACCATTGTCAGTGTCACTGTGAGAAGTGTCACCATGGGAATTAACAACATAGGCACTCTCATCATGAGCACTGTCACCATGAGCACTGACACCACGAGCACTGTCACCCAGGGCAGTGCCACCATGAGCACTGTCACCACAACTGTTGCTATGAGAATTGTAACCATGGGCAATTTCTCAATGAGTAATGTCACCATGTGTATTTTCACCTTGGGCACTCTCAAAGTAAACAGTATTACCATGAGCACTTTCACTGTGAACACTGTCACCATGGGCACTGGCACAATGTGGTGTGTCACCATGAGCCATGTCACCATGGGCAATGTCACCGTGAGAAGTGTCACCATAGGCAATGTCACCATGGGCAATGTCACCATGGGAACTGCCATTTTGAGCACTGTCACCATGGGTACTGCAACCATGAGTACTGTCACCATTGGCAGTATGACCATGTGCACTGTCACCATGGGCACTATCACCATGACAACTCTCAGCGTGAGCACTGTCACTGTGGGAACTGGCATTGTGTGCAATTCCACCATGGGCCATGTCACCATGGGCACTATCACTGTGAGCACTGTCAATATAAGCACGTCAACATGAGCCCTGTCACCATTGGCAATGTCACCGTGAGAAGTGTCACTATAGGCGATGTCACCGTGGGCACTGTCACCATGGTCACTGCCACCACTGTCACTGTCATTTTGAGCACTGTCACCATGGGTATTGCAACCATGAGCACTGTCACCATGAGCACTGTCACCATTGCGATTATCACCATGTGTACTGTCACCATGGGCACTATCACAATGAGAACTGTCAGCGTGGGCACTGTCACTGTTGGCAAGGGCACCGTGGGCACTTCCACCATGGGCAATGTCACCATGGGCACTATCACTGTGAGCACTGTCAACATGAGCACGTCACCATGGGCACTGTCAACATGGGTACTATCTCGAAGGGCAATGTCACCATGAGCATTGTCAGGAAGGGCAATTTCACCATGAGCACTGTCACCAAAGGCACTATCACCATGAGCAATGTCACTGTGGGCCGTGTCACCAGGGGCACTATCACCATGGTTAATGTTATCATTGGCACTTTCCCCATGAGCACTGTCACCCTGGGCACTGTCATCATGGGCACGGTCACCGTGAGCACTATCTCCATGAGCACAGCCACTGTGAACACCATCACCATAATCACTGGCCTCATCGGTACTGTCACCATGAGCACTGCCACAATGAGCACTGTCAGCATGGGCACTTCCCCCATGAGCACTGTCACTATGAGAACTGCTAGCATGGGTATTTTCACCATGAATACTGTCACCCTCTGTATTGTCACCATTTGCACTGTCACCATCAGGACTATTACCGTGAGTGCTATCACCGTGAGATCTCTCACCATGGTCACTGTCACCATGGCACCTTGCACAATGCGTGCTGTCAACATGAGTGCTGTCACCATTGGCATTATCACCGTGAGCATTCTCACTGTGGTCAGAGTCAACATGGGCTCTGTCACCATGAGCACTGTCACCATAGGCAATGTCACCGTGGTCAGTGTCACCATGAGCAATGTCTCCATGGGCACTCCTACAGTGGGCACTGTCACTGTGCGAACTGTCACCATGGTTACTGCCACTATGAGCAGTGTCTCTGTGAGTACTGTCAGCATGGGTTTTTACCGTGAGCACTGTCACCATGAGCCCTGTCACCATTTTTCAGTGCCACCATGTGCACTACCACCATGTGCACTCTCACCATGGGCACTATCACCGATAACACTGTCACCATAAGTACTGTCTGCATGGGCACTGTCACCAAGGGCATGGCCAACATGTGACCTGTAACCATTGTCAGTGTCACTGTGAGAAGTGTCACCATGGGAATTAACAACATAGGCACTCTCATCATGAGCACTGTCACCATGAGCACTGACACCACGAGCACTGTCACCCAGGGCAGTGCCACCATGAGCACTGTCACCATAACTGTTGCTATGAGAATTGTAACCATGGGCAATTTCTCAATGAGTAATGTCACCATGTGTATTTTCACCTTGGGCACTCTCAATGTAAACAGTATTACCATGAGCACTTTCACTGTGAACACTGTCACCATGGACACTGGCACAATGTGGTGTGTCACCATGAGCCATGTCACCATGGGAAATGTCACCGTGAGAAGTGTCACCATAGGCAATGTCACCATGGGCAATGTCACCATGGGAACTGCCATTTTGAGCACTGTCACCATGGGTACTGCAACCATGAGTACTGTCAGCATGAGTAATTTAACCATTGGCAGTATGACCATGTGCACTGTCACCATGGGCACTATCACCATGACAACTCTCAGCGTGAGCACTGTCACTGTTGGAAATGGCATTGTGTGCAATTCCACCATGGGCAATGTCACCATGGACATTATCGCTGTGAGCACTGTCAATATGAGCACGTCAGCATGAGCCCTGTCACCATGGGCAATGTCACTGTGAGAAGTGTCACTATAGGCAATGTCACCGTGGGCACTGTCACCATGGTCACTGCCACCACTGTCACTGTCATTTTGAGCACTGTCACCATGGGTACTGCAACCATGAGTGCTGTCACCATGAGCACTGTCACCATTGCAAGTATCACCATGTGCACTGTCACCATGGGCACTATCACAATGAGAACTGTCAGCATGGGCACTGTCACTCTTGGCAATGTCACCATGGGCACTATCACTTTGAGCACTGTCAACATGAGCACGTCACCATGGGCACTGTCAACATGGGTACTATCTCGAAGGTCAATGTCACCATGAGCATTGTCAGGATGGGCAACTTCACCGTGAGCACTGTCACCAATGGCACTATCACCATGAGCAATGTCACTGTGGGCCGTGTCACCAGGGGCACTATCACCATGGTTAATGTTATCATTGGCAATTTCCCCGTGAGCACTGTCACCCTGGGCACTGTCATCATGGGCACGGTCACCGTGAGCACTATCTCCATGAGCACAGCCACTGTGAACACCATCACCATAATCACTGGCCTCATCGGTACTGTCACCATGAGCACTGCCACAATGAGCACTGTCAGCATGGGCACATCCCCCATGAGCACTGTCACTATGAGAACTGCTAGCATGGGTATTTTCACCATGTGTACTGTCACCCTGTGTATTGTCACCATTTGCACTGTCACCATGAGGACTATTACCGTGAGCGCTATCACCGTGAGATCTCTCACCATGGTCACTGTCACCATGGCACCTTGCACAATGGGGGCTGTCAACATGAGTGCTGGCACCATTGGCACTATCACTGTGAGCATTCTCACTGTGGTCAGTGTCACCATGGGCACTGTCACCATGAGCACTGTCACCATAGGCAATGTCACCATGGTCAGTGTCACCATGAGCACTGTCAACATGGGCACTCATACAGTGGGCACTGTCACTGTGAGCACTGTCACCTTGGGTACTGCCACCATGAGCGCTGTCACCATGAGCACTGTCACCATTATGAGTATCACAATGTGCACTGTCACCATGGGCACTGGCACAATGTCGTGTGTCACCTTGAGCAATGTCACCATGGGAAATGTCACCGTGAGATGTGTCACCATAGGCAATGTCACCATGGGCAATGTCACCATGGGAAATGCCATTTTGCACACTGTCACCATGGGTACTGCAACCATGAGTACTGTCACCATTGGCAGTATGACCATGTGCACTGTCACCATGGGCACTATCACCATGACAACTCTCAGCGTGAGCACTGTCACTGTGGGAACTGGCATTGTGTGCAATTCCACCATGGGCAATGTCACCATGGGCACTATCACTGTGAGCACTGTCAATATAAGCACGTCAACATGAGCCCTGTCACCATGGGCAATGTCACCGTGAGAAGTGTCACTATAGGTGATGTCACCGTGGGCACTGTCACCATGGTCACTGCCACCACTGTCACTGTCATTTTGAGCACTGTCACCATGGGTATTGCAACCATGAGCACTGTCACCATGAGCACTGTCACCATTGCGATTATCACCATGTGTACTGTCACCATGGGCACTATCACAATGAGAACTGTCAGCGTGGGCACTGTCACTGTTGGCAAGGGCACAGTGGGCACTTCCACCATGGGCAATGTCACCATGGGCACTATCACTTTGAGCACTGTCAACATGAGCACGTCACCATGGGCACTGTCAACATGGGTACTATCTCGAAGGTCAATGTCACCATGAGCAATGTCAGGATGGGCAACTTCACCGTGAGCACTGTCACCAATGGCACTATCACCATGAGTAATGTCACTGTGGGCCGTGTCACCAGGGGCACTATCACCATGGTTAATGTTATCATTGGCACTTTCCCCGTGAGCACTGTCACCCTGGGCACTGTCATCATGGGCACGGTCACCGTGAGCACTATCTCCATGAGCACAGCCACTGTGAACACCATCACCATAATCACTGGCCTCATCGGTACTGTCACCATGAGCACTGCCACAATGAGCACTGTCAGCATGGGCACTTCCCCAATGAGCACTGTCACTATGAGAACTGCTAGCATGGGTATTTTCACCATGAGTACTGTCACCCTCTGTATTGTCACCATTTGCACTGTCACCATCAGGACTATTACCGTGTTTGCTATCACCGTGAGATCTCTCACCATGGTCACTGTCACCATGGCACCTTGCACAATGCGTGCTGTCAACATGAGTGCTGTCACCATTGGCACTATCACCGTGAGCATTCTCACTGTGGTCAGAGTCAACATGGGCTCTGTCACCATGAGCACTGTCACCATAGGCAATGTCACTGTGGTCAGTGTCACCATGAGCAATGTCTCCATGGGTACTCCTACAGTGGGCACTGTCACTGTGCGAACTGTCACCATGGTTACTGCCACTATGAGCAGTGTCTCTGTGAGTACTGTCAGCATGGGTTTTTACCGTGAGCACTGTCACCATGAGCCCTGTCACCATTTTTCAGTGCCACCATGTGCACTACCACCATGTGCACTCTCACCATGGGCACTATCACCGATAACACTGTCACCATAAGTACTGTCTGCATGGGCACTGTCACCAAGGGCACGGCCAACATGTGACCTGTAACCATTGTCAGTGTCACTGTGAGAAGTGTCATCATGGGAATTAACAACATAGGCACTCTCATCATGAGCACTGTCACCATGAGCACTGACACCACGAGCACTGTCACCCAGGGCAGTGCCACCATGAGCACTGTCACCACAACTGTTGCTATGAGAATTGTAACCATGGGCAATTTCTCAATGAGTAATGTCACCATGTGTATTTTCACCTTGGGCACTCTCAAAGTAAACAGTATTACCATGAGCACTTTCACTGTGAACACTGTCACCATGGGCACTGGCACAATGTGGTGTGTCACCATGAGCCATGTCACCATGGGAAATGTCACCGTGAGAAGTGTCACCATAGGCAATGTCACCATGGGCAATGTCACCATGGGAACTACCATTTTGAGCACTGTCACCATGGGTACTACAACCATGAGTACTGTCACCATGAGTAATTTAACCATTGGCAGTATGACCATGTGCACTATCACCATGGGCACTATCACCATGACAACTCTCAGCGTGAGCACTGTCACTGTTGGAAATGGCATTGTGTGCAATTCCACCATGGGCAATGTCACCATGGACATTATCGCTGTGAGCACTGTCAATATGAGCACGTCAACATGAGCCCTGTCACCATTGGCAATGTCACTGTGAGAAGTGTCACTATAGGCAAAGTCACCGTGGGCACTGTCACCATGGTCACTGCCACCACTGTCACTGTCATTTTGAGCACTGTCACCATGGGTACTGCAACCATGAGCGCTGTCACCATGAGCACTGTCACCATTGCAAGTATCACCATGTGCACTGTCACCATGGGCACTCTCACAATGAGAACTGTCAGCATGGGCACTGTCACTCTTGCCAATGTCACCATGGGCACTATCACTTTGAGCACTGTCAACATGAGCACGTCACCATGGGCACTGTCAACATGGGTACTATCTCGAAGGTCAATGTCACCATGAGCATTGTCAGGATGGGCAACTTCACCGTGAGCACTGTCACCAATGGCACTATCACCATGAGCAATGTCACTGTGGGCCGTGTCACCAGGGGCACTATTACCATGGTTAATGTTATCATTGGCACTTTCCCCGTGAGCACTGTCACCCTGGGCACTGTCATCATGGGCACGGTCACCGTGAGCACTCTCTCCATGAGCACAGACACTGTGAACACCATCACCATAATCACTGGCCTCATCGGTACTGTCACCATGAGCACTGCCACAATGAGCACTGTCAGCATGGGCACATCCCCCATGAGCACTGTCACTATGAGAACTGCTAGCATGGGTATTTTCACCATGAGTACTGTCACCCTCTGTATTGTCACCATTTGCACTGTCACCATCAGGACTATTACCGTGTTTGCTATCACCGTGAGATCTCTCACCATGGTCACTGTCACCATGGCACCTTGCACAATGCGTGCTGTCAACATGAGTGCTGTCACCATTGGCACTATCACCGTGAGCATTCTCACTGTGGTCAGAGTCAACATGGGCTCTGTCACCATGAGCACTGTCACCATAGGCAATGTCACCGTGGTCAGTTTCACCATGAGCAATGTCTCCATGGGCACTCCTACAGTGGGCACTGTCACTGTGCGAACTGTCACCATGGTTACTGCCACTATGAGCAGTGTCTCTGTGCGTACTGTCAGCATGGGTTTATACCGTGAGCACTGTCACCATGAGCCCTGTCACCATTTTTCAGTGCCACCATGTGCACTACCACCATGTGCACTCTCACCATGGGCACTATCACCGATAACACTGTCACCATAAGTACTGTCTGCATGGGCACTGTCACCAGGGGCACGGCCAACATGTGACCTGTAACCATTGTCAGTGTCACTGTGAGAAGTGTCACCATGGGAATTAACAACATAGGCACTCTCATCATGAGCACTGTCACCATGAGCACTGACACCACGAGCACTGTCACCCAGGGCTGTGCCACCATGAGCACTGTCACCACAACTGTTGCTATGAGAATTGTAACCATGGGCAATTTCTCAATGAGTAATGTCACCATGTGTATTTTCACCTTGGGCACTCTCAAAGTAAACAGTATTACCATGAGCACTTTCACTGTGAACACTGTCACCATGGGCACTGGCACAATGTGGTGTGTCACCATGAGCCATGTCACCATGGGCAATGTCACCGTGAGAAGTGTCACCATAGCCAATGTCACCATGGGCAATGTCACCATGGGAACTGCCATTTTGAGCACTGTCACCATGGGTACTGCAACCATGAGTACTGTCACCATTGGCAGTATGACCATGTGCACTGTCACCATGGGCACTATCACCATGACAACTCTCAGCGTGAGCACTGTCACTGTAGGAACTGGCATTGTGTGCAATTCCACCATGGGCCATATCACCATGGGCACTATCACTGTGAGCACTGTCAATATAAGCACGTCAACATGAGCCCTGTCACCATTGGCAATGTCACCGTGAGAAGTGTCACTATAGGCGATGTCACCGTGGGCACTGTCACCATGGTCACTGCCACCACTGTCACTGTCATTTTGAGCACTGTCACCATGGGTATTGCAACCATGAGCACTGTCACCATGAGCACTGTCACCATTGCGATTATCACCATGTGTACTGTCACCATGGGCACTATCACAATGAGAACTGTCAGCGTGGGCACTGTCACTGTTGGCAAGGGCACCGTGGGCACTTCCACCATGGCCAATGTCACCATGGGCACTATCACTGTGAGCACTGTCAACATGAGCACGTCACCATGGGCACTGTCAACATGGGTACTATCTCGAAGGGCAATGTCACCATGAGCATTGTCAGGAAGGGCAATTTCACCATGAGCACTGTCACCAAAGGCACTATCACCATGAGCAATGTCACTGTGGGCCGTGTCACCAGGGGCACTATCACCATGGTTAATGTTATCATTGGCACTTTCCCCGTGAGCACTGTCACCCTGGGCACTGTCATCATGGGCACGGTCACCGTGAGCACTATCTCCATGAGCACAGCCACTGTGAACACCATCACCATAATCACTGGCCTCATCGGTACTGTCACCATGAGCACTGCCACAATGAGCACTGTCATCATGGGCACTTCCCCCATGAGCACTGTCACTATGAGAACTGCTAGCATGGGTATTTTCACCATGAGTACTCTCACCCTCTGTATTGTCACCATTTGCACTGTCACCATCAGGACTATTACCGTGAGCGCTATCACCGTGAGATCTCTCACCATGGTCACTGTCACCATGGCACCTTGCACAATGCGTGCTGTCAACATGAGTGCTGTCACCATTGGCACTATCACCGTGAGCATTCTCACTGTGGTCAGAGTCAACATGGGCTCTGTCACCATGAGCACTGTCACCATAGGCAATGTCACCGTGGTCAGTGTCACCATGAGCAATGTCTCCATGGGCACTCCTACAGTGGGCACTGTCACTGTGCGAACTGTCACCATGGTTACTGCCACTATGAGCAGTGTCTCTGTGAGTACTGTCAGCATGGGTTTTTACCGTGAGCACTGTCACCATGAGCCCTGTCACCATTTTTCAGTGCCACCATGTGCACTACCACCATGTGCACTCTCACCATGGGCACTATCACCGATAACAGTGTCACCATAAGTACTGTCTGCATGGGCACTGTCACCAAGGGCACGGCCAACATGTGACCTGTAACCATTGTCAGTGTCACTGTGAGAAGTGTCACCATGGGAATTAACAACATAGGCACTCTCATCATGAGCACTGTCACCATGAGCACTGACACCACGAGCACTGTCACCCAGGGCAGTGCCACCATGAGCACTGTCACCACAACTGTTGCTATGAGAATTGTAACCATGGGCAATTTCTCAATGAGTAATGTCACCATGTGTATTTTCACCTTGGGCACTCTCAAAGTAAACAGTATTACCATGAGCACTTTCACTGTGAACACTGTCACCATGGGCACTGGCACAATGTGGTGTGTCACCATGAGCCATGTCACCATGGGAAATGTCACCGTGAGAAGTGTCACCATAGGCAATGTCACCATGGGCAATGTCACCATGGGAACTGCCATTTTGAGCACTGTCACCATGGGTACTGCAACCATGAGTACTGTCAGCATGAGTAATTTAACCATTGGCAGTATGACCATGTGCACTGTCACCATGGGCACTATCACCATGACAACTCTCAGCGTGAGCACTGTCACTGTTGGAAATGGCATTGTGTGCAATTCCACCATGGGCAATGTCACCATGGACATTATCGCTGTGAGCACTGTCAATATGAGCACGTCAACATGAGCCCTGTCACCATGGGCAATGTCACTGTGAGAAGTGTCACTATAGGCAATGTCACCGTGGGCACTGTCACCATGGTCACTGCCACCACTGTCACTGTCATTTTGAGCACTGTCACCATGGGTACTGCAACCATGAGCGCTGTCACCATGAGCACTGTCACCATTGCAAGTATCACCATGTGCACTGTCACCATGGGCACTATCACAATGAGAACTGTCAGCATGGGCACTGTCACTCTTGGCAATGTCACCATGGGCACTATCACTTTGAGCACTGTCAACATGAGCACGTCACCATGGGCACTGTCAACATGGGTACTATCTCGAAGGTCAATGTCACCATGAGCATTGTCAGGATGGGCAACTTCACCGTGAGCACTGTCACCAATGGCACTATCACCATGAGCAATGTCACTGTGGGCCGTGTCACCAGGGGCACTATCACCATGGTTAATGTTATCATTGGCAATTTCCCCGTGAGCACTGTCACCCTGGGCACTGTCATCATGGGCACGGTCACCGTGAGCACTATCTCCATGAGCACAGCCACTGTGAACACCATCACCATAATCACTGGCCTCATCGGTACTGTCACCATGAGCACTGCCACAATGAGCACTGTCAGCATGGGCACATCCCCCATGAGCACTGTCACTATGAGAACTGCTACCATGGGTATTTTCACCATGTGTACTGTCACCCTGTGTATTCTCACCATTTGCACTGTCACCATGAGGACTATTACCGTGAGCGTAATCACCGTGAGATCTCTCACCATGGTCACTGTCACCATGGCACCTTGCACAATGCGTGCTGTCAACATGAGTGCTGGCACCATTGGCACTATCACTGTGAGCATTCTCACTGTGGTCAGTGTCACCATGGGCACTCTCACCATGAGCACTGTCACCATAGGCAATGTCACCATGGTCAGTGTCACCATGAGCACTGTCAACATGGGCACTCATACAGTGGGCACTGTCACTGTGAGCACTGTCACCTTGGGTACTGCCACCATGAGCGCTGTCACCATGAGCACTGTCACCATTGTGAGTATCACAATGTGCACTGTCACCATGGGCACTGGCACAATGTCGTGTGTCACCTTGAGCAATGTCACCATGGGAAATGTCACCGTGAGATGTGTCACCATAGGCAATGTCACCATGGGCAATGTCACCATGGGAAATGCCATTTTGCACACTGTCACCATGGGTACTGCAACCATGAGTACTGTCACCATTGGCAGTATGACCATGTGCACTGTCACCATGGGCACTATCACCATGACAACCCTCAGCGTGAGCACTGTCACTGTGGGAACTGGCATTGTGTGCAATTCCACCATGGGCAATGTCACCATGGGCACTATCACTGTGAGCACTGTCAATATAAGCACGTCAACATGAGCCCTGTCACCATGGGCAATGTCACCGTGAGAAGTGTCACTATAGGCGATGTCACCGTGGGCACTGTCACCATGGTCACTGCCACCACTGTCACTGTCATTTTGAGCACTGTCACCATGGGTATTGCAACCATGAGCACTGTCACCATGAGCACTGTCACCATTGCGATTATCACCATGTGTACTGTCACCATGGGCACTATCACAATGAGAACTGTCAGCGTGGGCACTGTCACTGTTGGCAAGGGCACCGTGGGCACTTCCACCATGGGCAATGTCACCATGGGCACTATCACTTTGAGCACTGTCAACATGAGCACGTCACCATGGGCACTGTCAACATGGGTACTATCTCGAAGGTCAATGTCACCATGAGCATTGTCAGGATGGGCAACTTCACCGTGAGCACTGTCACCAATGGCACTATCACCATGAGTAATGTCACTGTGGGCCGTGTCACCAGGGGCACTATCACCATGGTTAATGTTATCATTGGCACTTTCCCCGTGAGCACTGTCACCCTGGGCACTGTCATCATGGGCACGGTCTCCGTGAGCACTATCTCCATGAGCACAGCCACTGTGAACACCATCACCATAATCACGGGCCTCATCGGTACTGTCACCATGAGCACTGCCACAATGAGCACTGTCAGCATGGGCACTTCCCCAGTGAGCACTGTCACTATGAGAACTGCTAGCATGGGTATTTTCACCATGAGTACTGTCACCCTCTGTATTGTCACCATTTGCACTGTCACCATCAGGACTATTACCGTGAGTGCTATCACCGTGAGATCTCTCACCATGGTCACTGTCACCATGGCACCTTGCACAATGCGTGCTGTCAACATGAGTGCTGTCACCATTGGCACTATCACCGTGAGCATTCTCACTGTGGTCAGAGTCAACATGGGCTCTGTCACCATGAGCACTGTCACCATAGGCAATGTCACCGTGGTCAGTGTCACCATGAGCAATGCCTCCATGGGCACTCCTACTGTGGGCACTGTCACTGTGCGAACTGTCACCATGGTTACTGCCACTATGAGAAGTGTCTCTGTGAGTACTGTCAGCATGGGTTTTTACCGTGAGCACTGTCACCATGAGCCCTGTCACCATTTTTCAGTGCCACCGTGTGCACTACCACCATGTGCACTCTCACCATGGGCACTATCACCGATAACACTGTCACCATAAGTACTGTCTGCATGGGCACTGTCACCAAGGGCACGGCCAACATGTGACCTGTAACCATTGTCAGTGTCACTGTGAGAAGTGTCACCATGGGAATTAACAACATAGGCACTCTCATCATGAGCACTGTCACCATGAGCACTGACACCACGAGCACTGTCACCCAGGGCTGTGCCACCATGAGCACTGTCACCACAACTGTTGCTATGAGAATTGTAACCATGGGCAATTTCTCAATGAGTAATGTCACCATGTGTATTTTCACCTTGGGCACTCTCAAAGTAAACAGTATTACCATGAGCACTTTCACTGTGAACACTGTCACCATGGGCACTGGCACAATGTGGTGTGTCACCATGAGCCATGTCACCATGGGAAATGTCACCGTGAGAAGTGTCACCATAGGCAATGTCACCATGGGCAATGTCACCATGGGAACTGCCATTTTGAGCACTGTCACCATGGGTACTGCAACCATGAGTACTGTCACCATGAGTAATTTAACCATTGGCAGTATGACCATGTGCACTGTCACCATGGGCACTATCACCATGACAACTCTCAGCATGAGCACTGTCACTGTTGGAAATGGCATTGTGTGCAATTCCACCATGGGCAATGTCACCATGGACATTATCGCTGTGAGCACTGTCAATATGAGCACGTCAACATGAGCCCTGTCACCATGGGCAATGTCACTGTGAGAAGTGTCACTATAGGCAATGTCACCGTGGGCACTGTCACCATGGTCACTGCCACCACTGTCACTGTCATTTTGAGCACTGTCACCATGGGTACTGCAACCATGAGCGCTGTCACCATGAGCACTGTCACCATTGCAAGTATAACCATGTGCACTGTCACCATGGGCACTATCACAATGAGAACTGTCAGCATGGGCACTGTCACTCTTGGCAATGTCACCATGGGCACTATCACTTTGAGCACTGTCAACATGAGCACGTCACCATGGGCACTGTCAACATGGGTACTATCTCGAAGGTCAGTGTCACCATGAGCATTGTCAGGATGGGCAACTTCACCGTGAGCACTGTCACCAATGGCACTATCACCATGAGCAATGTCACTGTGGGCCGTGTCACCAGGGGCACTATCACCATGTTTAATGTTATCATTGGCAATTTCCCCGTGAGTACTGTCTCCCTGGGCACTGTCATCATGGGCACGGTCACCGTGAGCACTATCTCCATGAGCACAGCCACTGTGAACACCATCACCATAATCACTGGCCTCATCGGTACTGTCACCATGAGCACTGCCACAATGAGCACTGTCAGCATGGGCACATCCCCCATGAGCACTGTCACTATGAGAACTGCTACCATGGGTATTTTCACCATGTGTACTGTCACCCTGTGTATTGTCACCATTTGCACTGTCACCATGAGGACTATTACCGTGAGCGCTATCACCGTGAGATCTCTCACCATGGTCACTGTCACCATGGCACCTTGCACAATGGGGGCTGTCAACATGAGTGCTGGCACCATTGGCACTATCACTGTGAGCATTCTCACTGTGGTCAGTGTCACCATGGGCACTGTCACCATGAGCACTGTCACCATAGGCAATGTCACCATGGTCAGTGTCACCATGAGCACTGTCAACATGGGCACTCATACAGTGGGCACTGTCACTGTGAGCACTGTCACCTTGGGTACTGCCACCATGAGCGCTGTCACCATGAGCACTGTCACCATTGTGAGTATCACAATGTGCACTGTCACCATGGGCACTGGCACAATGTCGTGTGTCACCTTGAGCAATGTCACCATGGGAAATGTCACCGTGAGATGTGTCACCATAGGCAATGTCACCATGGGCAATGTCACCATGGGAAATGCCATTTTGCACACTGTCACCATGGGTACTGCAACCATGAGTACTGTCACCATTGGCAGTATGACCATGTGCACTGTCACCATGGGCACTATCACCATGACAACCCTCAGCGTGAGCACTGTCACTGTGGGAACTGGCATTGTGTGCAATTCCACCATGGGCAATGTCACCATGGGCACTATCACTGTGAGCACTGTCAATATAAGCACGTCAACATGAGCCCTGTCACCATGGGCAATGTCACCGTGAGAAGTGTCACTATAGGTGATGTCACCGTGGGCACTGTCACCATGGTCACTGCCACCACTGTCACTGTCATTTTGAGCACTGTCACCATGGGTATTGCAACCATGAGCACTGTCACCATGAGCACTGTCACCATTGCGATTATCACCATGTGTACTGTCACCATGGGCACTATCACAATGAGAACTGTCAGCGTGGGCACTGTCACTGTTGGCAAGGGCACCGTGGGCACTTCCACCATGGGCAATGTCACCATGGGCACTATCACTTTGAGCACTGTCAACATGAGCACGTCACCATGGGCACTGTCAACATGGGTACTATCTCGAAGGTCAATGTCACCATGAGCAATGTCAGGATGGGCAACTTCACTGTGAGCACTGTCACCAATGGCACTATCACCATGAGTAATGTCACTGTGGGCCGTGTCACCAGGGGCACTATCACCATAGTTAATGTTATCATTGGCACTTTCCCCGTGAGCACTGTCACCCTGGGCACTGTCATCATTGGCACGGTCACCGTGAGCACTATCTCCATGAGCACAGCCACTGTGAACACCATCACCATAATCACTGGCCTCATCGGTACTGTCACCATGAGCACTGCCACAATGAGCACTGTCAGCATGGGCACTTCCCCCATGAGCACTGTCACTATGAGAACTGCTAGCATGGGTATTTTCACCATGAGTACTGTCACCCTCTGTATTGTCACCATTTGCACTGTCACCATCAGGACTATTACCGTGAGTGCTATCACCGTGAGATCTCTCACCATGGTCACTGTCACCATGGCACCTTGCACAATGCGTGCTGTCAACATGAGTGCTGTCACCATTGGCACTTTCACCGTGAGCATTCTCACTGTGGTCAGAGTCAACATGGGCTCTGTCACCATGAGCACTGTCACCATAGGCAATGTCACCGTGGTCAGTGTCACCATGAGCAATGTCTCCATGGGCACTCCTACAGTGGGCACTGTCACTGTGCGAACTGTCACCATGGTTACTGCCACTATGAGCAGTGTCTCTGTGAGTACTGTCAGCATGGGTTTTTACCGTGAGCACTGTCACCATAAGCCCTGTCACCATTTTTCAGTGCCACCATGTGCACTCTCACCATGGGCACTATCACCGATAACACTGTCACCATAAGTACTGTCTGCATGGGCACTGTCACCAAGGGCACGGCCAACATGTGACCTGTAACCATTGTCAGTGTCACTGTGAGAAGTGTCACCATGGGAATTAACAACATAGGCACTCTCATCTTGAGCACTGTCACCATGAGCACTGACACCACGAGCACTGTCACCCAGGGCAGTGCCACCATGAGCACTGTCACCATAACTGTTGCTATGAGAATTGTAACCATGGGCAATTTCTCAATGAGTAATGTCACCATGTGTATTTTCACCTTGGGCACTCTCAAAGTAAACAGTATTACCATGAGCACTTTCACTGTGAACACTGTCACCATGGGCACTGGCACAATGTGGTGTGTCACCATGAGCCATGTCACCATGGGAAATGTCACCGTGAGAAGTGTCACCATAGGCAATGTCACCATGGGCAATGTCACCATGGGAACTGCCATTTTGAGCACTGTCACCATGGGTACTGCAACCATGAGTACTGTCACCATGAGTAATTTAACCATTGGCAGTATGACCATGTGCACTGTCACCATGGGCACTATCACCATGACAACTCTCAGCGTGAGCACTGTCACTGTTGGAAATGGCATTGTGTGCAATTCCACCATGGGCAATGTCACCATGGACATTATCGCTGTGAGCACTGTCAATATGAGCACGTCAACATGAGCCCTGTCACCATGGGCAATGTCACTGTGAGAAGTGTCACTATAGGCAATGTCACCGTGGGCACTGTCACCATGGTCACTGCCACCACTGTCACTGTCATTTTGAGCACTGTCACCATGGGTACTGCAACCATGAGCGCTGTCACCATGAGCACTGTCACCATTGCAAGTATCACCATGTGCACTGTCACCATGGGCACTATCACAATGAGAACTGTCAGCATGGGCACTGTCACTCTTGGCAATGTCACCATGGGCACTATCACTTTGAGCACTGTCAACATGAGCACGTCACCATGGGCACTGTCAACATGGGTACTATCTCGAAGGTCAATGTCACCATGAGCATTGTCAGGATGGGCAACTTCACCGTGAGCACTGTCACCAATGGCACTATCACCATGAGCAATGTCACTGTGGGCCGTGTCACCAGGGGCACTATCACCATGGTTAATGTTATCATTGGAACTTTCCCCGTGAGCACTGTCACCCTGGGCACTGTCATCATGGGCACGGTCACCGTGAGCACTATCTCCATGAGCACAGCCACTGTGAACACCATCACCATAATCACTGGCCTCATCGGTACTGTCACCATGAGCACTGCCACAATGAGCACTGTCAGCATGGGTACTTCCCCCATGAGCACTGTCACTATGAGAACTGCTACCATGGGTATTTTCACCATGTGTACTGTCACCCTGTGTATTGTCACCATTTGCACTGTCACCATGAGGACTATTACCATGAGCGCTATCACCGTGAGATCTCTCACCATGGTCACTGTCACCATGGCACCTTGCACAATGGGGGCTGTCAACATGAGTGCTGGCACCATTGGCACTATCACCGTGAGCATTCTCACTGTGGTCAGTGTCACCATGGGCACTGTCACCATGAGCACTGTCACCATAGGCAATGTCACCATGGTCAGTGTCACCATGAGCACTGTCAACATGGGCACTCATACAGTGGGCACTGTCACTGTGAGCACTGTCACCTTGGGTACTGCCACCATGAGCGCTGTCACGATGAGCACTGTCACCATTGCGAGTATCACAATGTGCACTGTCACCATGGGCACAGGCACAATGTCGTGTGTCACCTTGAGCAATGTCACCATGGGAAATGTCACCGTGAGATGTGTCACCATACGCAATGTCACCATGGGAAATGCCAATTTGTGCACTGTCACCATGGGTACTGCAACCATGAGTACTGTCACCATTGGCAGTATGACCATGTGCACTGTCACCATGGGCACTATCACCATGACAACTCTCAGCGTGAGCACTGTCACTGTGGGAACTGGCATTGTGTGCAATTCCACCATGGGCCATGTCACCATGGGCACTATCACTGTGAGCACTGTCAATATAAGCACGTCAACATGAGCCCTGTCACCATTGGCAATGTCACCGTGAGAAGTGTCACTATAGGCGATGTCACCGTGGGCACTGTCACCATGGTCACTGCCACCACTGTCACTGTCATTTTGAGCACTGTCACCTTGGGTATTGCAACCATGAGCACTGTCACCATGAGCACTGTCACCATTGCGATTATCACCATGTGTACTGTCACCATGGGCACTATCACAATGAGAACTGTCAGCGTGGGCACTGTCACTGTTGGCAAGGGCACCGTGGGCACTTCCACCATGGGCAATGTCACCATGGGCACTATCACTGTGAGCACTGTCAACATGAGCACGTCACCATGGGCACTGTCAACATGGGTACTATCTCGAAGGGCAATGTCACCATGAGCATTGTCAGGAAGGGCAATTTCACCATGAGCACTGTCACCAAAGGCACTATCACCATGAGCAATGTCACTGTGGGCCGTGTCACCAGGGGCACTATCACCATGGTTAATGTTATCATTGGCACTTTCCCCGTGAGCACTGTCACCCTGGGCACTGTCATCATGGGCACGGTCACCGTGAGCACTATCTCCATGAGCACAGCCACTGTGAACACCATCACCATAATCACTGGCCTCATCGGTACTGTCACCATGAGCACTGCCACAATGAGCACTGTCAGCATGGGCACTTCCCCCATGAGCACTGTCACTATGAGAACTGCTAGCATGGGTATTTTCACCATGAGTACTCTCACCCTCTGTATTGTCACCATTTGCACTGTCACCATCAGGACTATTACCGTGAGTGCTATCACCGTGAGATCTCTCACCATGGTCACTGTCACCATGGCACCTTGCACAATGCGTGCTGTCAACATGAGTGCTGTCACCATTGGCACTATCACCGTGAGCATTCTCACTGTGGTCAGAGTCAACATGGGCTCTGTCACCATGAGCACTGTCACCATAGGCAATGTCACCGTGGTCAGTGTCACCATGAGCAATGTCTCCATGGGCACTCCTACAGTGGGCACTGTCACTGTGCGAACTGTCACCATGGTTACTGCCACTATGAGCAGTGTCTCTGTGAGTACTGTCAGCATGGGTTTTTACCGTGAGCACTGTCACCATGAGCCCTGTCACCATTTTTCAGTGCCACCATGTGCACTACCACCATGGGCACTATCACCGATAACACTGTCACCATAAGTACTGTCTGCATGGGCACTGTCACCAAGGGCACGGCCAACATGTGACCTGTAACCATTGTCAGTGTCACTGTGAGAAGTGTCACCATGGGAATTAACAACATAGGCACTCTCATCTTGAGCACTGTCACCATGAGCACTGACACCACGAGCACTGTCACCCAGGGCAGTGCCACCATGAGCACTGTCACCATAACTGTTGCTATGAGAATTGTAACCATGGGCAATTTCTCAATGAGTAATGTCACCATGTGTATTTTCACCTTGGGCACTCTCAAAGTAAACAATATTACCATGAGCACTTTCACTGTGAACACTGTCACCATGGGCACTGGCACAATGTGGTGTGTCACCATGAGCCATGTCACCATGGGAAATGTCACCGTGAGAAGTGTCACCATAGGCAATGTCACCATGGGCAATGTCACCATGGGAACTGCCATTTTGAGCACTGTCACCATGGGTACTGCAACCATGAGTACTGTCACCATGAGTAATTTAACCATTGGCAGTATGACCATGTGCACTGTCACCATGGGCACTATCACCATGACAACTCTCAGCGTGAGCACTGTCACTGTTGGAAATGGCATTGTGTGCAATTCCACCATGGGCAATGTCACCATGGACATTATCGCTGTGAGCACTGTCAATATGAGCACGTCAGCATGAGCCCTGTCACCATGGGCAATGTCACTGTGAGAAGTGTCACTATAGGCAATGTCACCGTGGGCACTGTCACCATGGTCACTGCCACCACTGTCACTGTCATTTTGAGCACTGTCACCATGGGTACTGCAACCATGAGCGCTGTCACCATGAGCACTGTCACCATTGCAAGTATCACCATGTGCACTGTCACCATGGGCACTATCACAATGAGAACTGTCAGCATGGGCACTGTCACTCTTGGCAATGTCACCATGGGCACTATCACTTTGAGCACTGTCAACATGAGCACGTCACCATGGGCACTGTCAACATGGGTACTATCTCGAAGGTCAATGTCACCATGAGCATTGTCAGGATGGGCAACTTCACCGTGAGCACTGTCACCAATGGCACTATCACCATGAGCAATGTCACTGTGGGCCGTGTCACCAGGGGCACTATCACCATGGTTAATGTTATCATTGGCACTTTCCCCGTGAGCACTGTCACCCTGGGCACTGTCATCATGGGCACGGTCACCGTGAGCACTATCTCCATGAGCACAGCCACTGTGAACACCATCACCATAATCACTGGCCTCATCGGTACTGTCACCATGAGCACTGCCACAATGAGCACTGTCAGCATGGGTACTTCCCCCATGAGCACTGTCACTATGAGAACTGCTACCGTGGGTATTTTCACCATGTGTACTGTCACCCTGTGTATTGTCACCATTTGCACTGTCACCATGAGGACTATTACCATGAGCGCTATCACCGTGAGATCTCTCACCATGGTCACTGTCACCATGGCACCTTGCACAATGCGTGCTGTCAACATGAGTGCTGGCACCATTGGCACTATCACCGTGAGCATTCTCACTGTGGTCAGTGTCACCATGGGCACTGTCACCATGAGCACTGTCACCATAGGCAATGTCACCATGGTCAGTGTCACCATGAGCACTGTCAACATGGGCACTCATACAGTGGGCACTGTCACTGTGAGCACTGTCACCTTGGGTACTGCCACCATGAGCGCTGTCACGATGAGCACTGTCACCATTGCGAGTATCACAATGTGCACTGTCACCATGGGCACTGGCACAATGTCGTGTGTCACCTTGAGCAATGTCACCATGGGAAATGTCACCGTGAGATGTGTCACCATACGCAATGTCACCATGGGAAATGCCATTTTGTGCACTGTCACCATGGGTACTGCAACCATGAGTACTGTCACCATTGGCAGTATGACCATGTGCACTGTCACCATGGGCACTATCACCATGACAACTCTCAGCGTGAGCACTGTCACTGTGGGAACTGGCATTGTGTGCAATTCCACCATGGGCCATGTCACCATGGGCACTATCACTGTGAGCACTGTCAATATAAGCACGTCAACATGAGCCCTGTCACCATTGGCAATGTCACCGTGAGAAGTGTCACTATAGGCGATGTCACCGTGGGCACTGTCACCATGGTCACTGCCACCACTGTCACTGTCATTTTGAGCACTGTCACCTTGGGTATTGCAACCATGAGCACTGTCACCATGAGCACTGTCACCATTGCGATTATCACCATGTGTACTGTCACCATGGGCACTATCACAATGAGAACTGTCAGCGTGGGCACTGTCACTGTTGGCAAGGGCACCGTGGGCACTTCCACCATGGGCAATGTCACCATGGGCACTATCACTGTGAGCACTGTCAACATGAGCACGTCACCATGGGCACTGTCAACATGGGTACTATCTCGAAGGGCAATGTCACCATGAGCATTGTCAGGAAGGGCAATTTCACCATGAGCACTGTCACCAAAGGCACTATCACCATGAGCAATGTCACTGTGGGCCGTGTCACCAGGGGCACTATCACCATGGTTAATGTTATCATTGGCACTTTCCCCGTGAGCACTGTCACCCTGGGCACTGTCATCATGGGCACGGTCACCGTGAGCACTATCTCCATGAGCACAGCCACAGTGAACACCATCACCATAATCACTGGCCTCATCGGTACTGTCACCATGAGCACTGCCACAATGAGCACTGTCAGCATGGGCACTTCCCCCATGAGCACTGTCACTATGAGAACTGCTAGCATGGGTATTTTCACCATGAGTACTCTCACCCTCTGTATTGTCACCATTTGCACTGTCACCATCAGGACTATTACCGTGAGTGCTATCACCGTGAGATCTCTCACCATGGTCACTGTCACCATGGCACCTTGCACAATGCGTGCTGTCAACATGAGTGCTGTCACCATTGGCACTATCACCGTGAGCATTCTCACTGTGGTCAGAGTCAACATGGGCTCTGTCACCATGAGCACTGTCACCATAGGCAATGTCACCGTGGTCAGTGTCACCATGAGCAATGTCTCCATGGGCACTCCTACAGTGGGCACTGTCACTGTGCGAACTGTCACCATGGTTACTGCCACTATGAGCAGTGTCTCTGTGAGTACTGTCAGCATGGGTTTTTACCGTGAGCACTGTCACCATGAGCCCTGTCACCATTTTTCAGTGCCACCATGTGCACTACCACCATGTGCACTCTCACCATGGGCACTATCACCGATAACACTGTCACCATAAGTACTGTCTGCATGGGCACTGTCACCAAGGCCACGGCCAACATGTGACCTGTAACCATTGTCAGTGTCACTGTGAGAAGTGTCACCATGGGAATTAACAACATAGGCACTCTCATCATGAGCACTGTCACCATGAGCACTGACACCACGAGCACTGTCACCCAGGGCAGTGCCACCATGAGCACTGTCACCACAACTGTTGCTATGAGAATTGTAACCATGGGCAATTTCTCAATGAGTAATGTCACCATGTGTATTTTCACCTTGGGCACTCTCAAAGTAAACAGTATTACCATGAGCACTTTCACTGTGAACACTGTCACCATGGGCACTGGCACAATGTGGTGTGTCACCATGAGCCATGTCACCATGGGAAATGTCACCGTGAGAAGTGTCACCATAGGCAATGTCACCATGGGCAATGTCACCATGGGAACTGCCATTTTGCACACTGTCACCATGGGTACTGCAACCATGAGTACTGTCACCATTGGCAGTATGACCATGTGCACTGTCACCATGGGCACTATCACCATGGCAACCCTCAGCGTGAGCACTGTCACTGTTGGAAATGGCATTGTGTGCAATTCCACCATGGGCAATGTCACCATGGGCACTATCACTGTGAGCACTGTCAATATAAGCACGTCAACATGAGCCCTGTCACCATGGGCAATGTCACCGTGAGAAGTGTCACTATAGGTGATGTCACCGTGGGCACTGTCACCATGGTCACTGCCACCACTGTCACTGTCATTTTGAGCACTGTCACCATGGGTATTGCAACCATGAGCACTGTCACCATGAGCACTGTCACCATTGCGATTATCACCATGTGTACTGTCACCATGGGCACTATCACAATGAGAACTGTCAGCGTGGGCACTGTCACTGTTGGCAAGGGCACCGTGGGCACTTCCACCATGGGCAATGTCACCATGGGCACTATCACTTTGAGCACTGTCAACATGAGCACGTCACCATGGGCACTGTCAACATGGGTACTATCTCGAAGGTCAATGTCACCATGAGCATTGTCAGGATGGGCAACTTCACCGTGAGCACTGTCACCAATGGCACTATCACCATGAGCAATGTCACTGTGGGCCGTGTCACCAGGGGCACTATCACCATGGTTAATGTTATCATTGGCAATTTCCCCGTGAGCACTGTCACCCTGGGCACTGTCATCATGGGCACGGTCACCGTGAGCACTATCTCCATGAGCACAGCCACTGTGAACACCATCACCATAATCACTGGCCTCATCGGTACTGTCACCATGAGCACTGCCACAATGAGCACTGTCAGCATGGGCACATCCCCCATGAGCACTGTCACTATGAGAACTGCTACCATGGGTATTTTCACCATGTGTACTGTCACCCTGTGTATTGTCACCATTTGCACTGTCACCATGAGGACTATTACCGTGAGCGCTATCACCGTGAGATCTCTCACCATGGTCACTGTCACCATGGCACCTTGCACAATGTGTGCTGTCAACATGAGTGCTGGCACCATTGGCACTATCACTGTGAGCATTCTCACTGTGGTCAGTGTCACCATGGGCACTCTCACCATGAGCACTGTCACCATAGGCAATGTCACCATGGTCAGTGTCACCATGAGCACTGTCAACATGGGCACTCATACAGTGGGCACTGTCACTGTGAGCACTGTCACGTTGGGTACTGCCACCATGAGCGCTGTCACCATGAGCACTGTCACCATTGTGAGTATCACAATGTGCACTGTCACCATGGGCACTGGCACAATGTCGTGTGTCACCTTGAGCAATGTCACCATGGGAAATGTCACCATGAGATGTGTCACCATAGGCAATGTCACCATGGGCAATGTCACCATGGGAAATGCCATTTTGCACACTGTCACCATGGGTACTGCAACCATGAGTACTGTCACCATTGGCAGTATGACCATGTGCACTGTCACCATGGGCACTATCACCATGACAACTCTCAGCGTGAGCACTGTCACTGTGGGAACTGGCATTGTGTGCAATTCCACCATGGGCAATGTCACCATGGGCACTATCACTGTGAGCAATGTCAATATGAGCACGTCAACATGAGCCCTGTCACCATTGGCAATGTCACCGTGAGAAGTGTCACTATAGGCAATGTCACCATGGGCACTGTCCCCATGGTCACTGCCACCACTGTCACTGTCATTTTGAGCAGTCACCATGGGTACTAAAACCATGAGCGCTGTCACCATGAGCACTGTCACCATTGCAAGTATCACCATGTGCACTGTCACCATGGGAACTATCACAATGAGAACTGTCAGCATGGGCACTGTCACTCTTGGCAATGTCACCATGGGCACTATCACTTTGAGCACTGTCAACATGAGCACATCACCATGGGCACTGTCAACATGGGTACTATCTCGAAGGTCAATGTCACCATGAGCATTGTCAGGATGGGCAACTTCACCGTGAGCACTGTCACTAATGGCACTATCACCATGAGTAATGTCACTGTGGGCCGTGTCACCAGGGGCACTATCACCATGGTTAATGTTATCATTGGCACATTCCCCGTGAGCACTGTCACCCTGGGCACTGTCATCATGGACACGGTCACCGTGAGCACTATCTCCATGAGCACAGCCACTGTGAACACCATCACCATAATCACTGGCCTCATCGGTACTGTCACCATGAGCACTGCCACAATGAGCACTGTCAGCATGGGTACTTCCCCCATGAGCACTGTCACTATGAGAACTGCTAGCATGGGTAATTTCACCATGAGTACTGTCACCCTCTGTATTGTCACCATTTGCACTGTCACCATCAGGACTATTACCGTGAGTGCTATCACCGTGAGATCTCTCACCATGGTCACTGTCACCATGGCACCTTGCACAATGCGTGCTGTCACCATTGGCACTCTCACCGTGAGCATTCTCACTGTGGTCAGAGTCAACATGGGCTCTGTCACCATGAGCACTGTCACCATAGGCAATGTCACCGTGGTCAGTGTCACCATGAGCAATGTCTCCATGGGCACTCCTACAGTGGGCACTGTCACTGTGCGAACTGTCACCATGGTTACTGCCACTATGAGCAGTGTCTCTGTGAGTACTGTCAGCATGGGTTTTTACCATGAGCACTGTCACCATGAGCACTGTGACCATTTTCCAGTGCCACCATGTGCACTACCACCATGTGCACTCTCACCATGGGCACTATCACCGATAACACTGTCACCATAAGTACTGTCTGCATGGGCACTGTCACCAAGGGCACGGCCAACATGTGACCTGTAACCATTGTCAGTGTCACTGTGAGAAGTGTCACCATGGGAATTAACAACATAGGCACTCTCATCATGAGCACTGTCACCATGAGCACTGACACCACGAGCACTGTCAGCCAGGGCAGTGCCACCATGAGCACTGTCACCATAACTGTTGCTATGAGAATTGTAACCATGGGCAATTTCTCAATGAGTAATGTCACCATGTGTATTTTCACCTTGGGCACTCTCAAAGTAAACAGTATTACCATGAGCACTTTCACTGTGAACACTGTCACCATGGGCACTGGCACAATGTGGTGTGTCACCATGAGCCATGTCACCATGGGCAATGTCACCGTGAGAAGTGTCACCATAGGCAATGTCACCATGGGCAATGTCACCATGGGAACTGCCATTTTGAGCACTGTCACCATGGGTACTGCAACCATGAGTACTGTCAGCATGAGTAATTTAACCATTGGCAGTATGACCATGTGCACTGTCACCATGGGCACTATCACCATGACAACTCTCAGCGTGAGCACTGTCACTGTTGGAAATGGCATTGTGTGCAATTCCACCATGGGCAATGTCACCATGGACATTATCGCTGTGAGCACTGTCAATATGAGCACGTCAACATGAGCCCTGTCACCATGGGCAATGTCACTGTGAGAAGTGTCACTATAGGCAAAGTCACCGTGGGCACTGTCACCATGGTCACTGCCACCACTGTCACTGTCATTTTGAGCACTGTCACCATGGGTACTGCAACCATGAGCGCTGTCACCATGAGCACTGTCACCATTGCAAGTATCACCATGTGCACTGTCACCATGGGCACTATCACAATGAGAACTGTCAGCATGGGCACTGTCACTCTTGGCAATGTCACCATGGGCACTATCACTTTGAGCACTGTCAACATGAGCACGTCACCATGGGCACTGTCAACATGGGTACTATCTCGAAGGTCAATGTCACCATGAGCATTGTCAGGATGGGCAACTTCACCGTGAGCACTGTCACCAATGGCACTATCACCATGAGCAATGTCACTGTGGGCCGTGTCACCAGGGGCACTATTACCATGGTTAATGTTATCATTGGCACTTTCCCCGTGAGCACTGTCACCCTGGGCACTGTCATCATGGGCACGGTCACCGTGAGCACTCTCTCCATGAGCACAGCCACTGTGAACACCATCACCATAATCACTGGCCTCATCGGTACTGTCACCATGAGCACTGCCACAATGAGCACTGTCAGCATGGGCACATCCCCCATGAGCACTGTCACTATGAGAACTGCTAGCATGGGTATTTTCACCATGAGTACTGTCACCCTCTGTATTGTCACCATTTGCACTGTCACCATCAGGACTATTACCGTGTTTGCTATCACCGTGAGACCTCTCACCATGGTCACTGTCACCATGGCACCTTGCACAATGCGTGCTGTCAACATGAGTGCTGTCACCATTGGCACTATCACCGTGAGCATTCTCACTGTGGTCAGAGTCAACATGGGCTCTGTCACCATGAGCACTGTCACCATAGGCAATGTCACCGTGGTCAGTTTCACCATGAGCAATGTCTCCATGGGCACTCCTACAGTGGGCACTGTCACTGTGCGAACTGTCACCATGGTTACTGCCACTATGAGCAGTGTCTCTGTGCGTACTGTCAGCATGGGTTTATACCGTGAGCACTGTCACCATGAGCCCTGTCACCATTTTTCAGTGCCACCATGTGCACTACCACCATGTGCACTCTCACCATGGGCACTATCACCGATAACACTGTCACCATAAGTACTGTCTGCATGGGCACTGTCACCAGGGGCACGGCCAACATGTGACCTGTAACCATTGTCAGTGTCACTGTGAGAAGTGTCACCATGGGAATTAACAACATAGGCACTCTCATCATGAGCACTGTCACCATGAGCACTGACACCACAAGCACTGTCACCAAGGGCAGTGCCACCATGAGCACTGTCACCACAACTGTTGCTATGAGAATTGTATCTATGGGCAATTTCTCAATGAGTAATGTCACCATGTGTATTTTCACCTTGGGCACTCTCAAAGTAAACATTATTACCATGAGCACTTTCACTGTGAACACTGTCACCATGGGCACTGGCACAATGTGGTGTGTCACCATGAGCCATGTCACCATGGGCAATGTCACCGTGAGAAGTGTCACCATAGGCAATGTCACCATGGGCAATGTCACCATGGGAACTGCCATTTTGAGCACTGTCACCATCGGTACTGCAACCATGAGTACTGTCACCATTGGCAGTATGACCATGTGCACTGTCACCATGGGCACTATCACCATGACAACTCTCAGCGTGAGCACTGTCACTGTGGGAACTGGCATTGTGTGCAATTCCACCATGGGCCATGTCACCATGGGCACTATCACTGTGAGCACTGTCAATATAAGCACGTCAACATGAGCCCTGTCACCATTGGCAATGTCACCGTGAGAAGTGTCACTATAGGCGATGTCACCGTGGGCACTGTCACCATGGTCACTGCCACCACTGTCACTGTCATTTTGAGCACTGTCACCATGGGTATTGCAACCATGAGCACTGTCACCATGAGCACTGTCACCATTGCGATTATCACCATGTGTACTGTCACCATGGGCACTATCACAATGAGAACTGTCAGCGTGGGCACTGTCACTGTTGGCAAGGGCACCGTGGGCACTTCCACCATGGGCAATGTCACCATGGGCACTATCACTGTGAGCACTGTCAACATGAGCACGTCACCATGGGCACTGTCAACATGGGTACTATCTCGAAGGGCAATGTCACCATGAGCATTGTCAGGAAGGGCAATTTCACCATGAGCACTGTCACCAAAGGCACTATCACCATGAGCAATGTCACTGTGGGCCGTGTCACCAGGGGCACTATCACCATGGTTAATGTTATCATTGGCACTTTCCCCGTGAGCACTGTCACCCTGGGCACTGTCATCATGGGCACGGTCACCGTGAGCACTATCTCCATGAGCACAGCCACTGTGAACACCATCACCATAATCACTGGCCTCATCGGTACTGTCACCATGAGCACTGCCACAATGAGCACTGTCATCATGGGCACTTCCCCCATGAGCACTGTCACTATGAGAACTGCTAGCATGGGTATTTTCACCATGAGTACTCTCACCCTCTGTATTGTCACCATTTGCACTGTCACCATCAGGACTATTACCGTGAGTGCTATCACCGTGAGATCTCTCACCATGGTCACTGTCACCATGGCACCTTGCACAATGCGTGCTGTCAACATGAGTGCTGTCACCATTGGCACTATCACCGTGAGCATTCTCACTGTGGTCAGAGTCAACATGGGCTCTGTCACCATGAGCACTGTCACCATAGGCAATGTCACCGTGGTCAGTGTCACCATGAGCAATGTCTCCATGGGCACTCCTACAGTGGGCACTGTCACTGTGCGAACTGTCACCATGGTTACTGCCACTATGAGCAGTGTCTCTGTGAGTACTGTCAGCATGGGTTTTTACCGTGAGCACTGTCACCATGAGCCCTGTCACCATTTTTCAGTGCCACCATGTGCACTACCACCATGTGCACTCTCACCATGGGCACTATCACCGATAACACTGTCACCATAAGTACTGTCTGCATGGGCACTGTCACCAAGGGCACGGCCAACATGTGACCTGTAACCATTGTCAGTGTCACTGTGAGAAGTGTCACCATGGGAATTAACAACATAGGCACTCTCATCATGAGCACTGTCACCATGAGCACTGACACCACGAGCACTGTCACCCAGGGCAGTGCCACCATGAGCACTGTCACCACAACTCTTGCTATGAGAATTGTAACCATGGGCAATTTCTCAATGAGTAATGTCACCATGTGTATTTTCACCTTGGGCACTCTCAAAGTAAACAGTATTACCATGAGCACTTTCACTGTGAACACTGTCACCATGGGCACTGGCACAATGTGGTGTGTCACCATGAGCCATGTCACCATGGGAAATGTCACCGTGAGAAGTGTCACCATAGGCAATGTCACCATGGGCAATGTCACCATGGGAACTGCCATTTTGAGCACTGTCACCATGGGTACTGCAACCATGAGTACTGTCAGCATGAGTAATTTAACCATTGGCAGTATGACCATGTGCACTGTCACCATGGGCACTATCACCATGACAACTCTCAGCGTGAGCACTGTCACTGTTGGAAATGGCATTGTGTGCAATTCCACCATGGGCAATGTCACCATGGACATTATCGCTGTGAGCACTGTCAATATGAGCACGTCAACATGAGCCCTGTCACCATGGGCAATGTCACTGTGAGAAGTGTCACTATAGGCAATGTCACCGTGGGCACTGTCACCATGGTCACTGCCACCACTGTCACTGTCATTTTGAGCACTGTCACCATGGGTACTGCAACCATGAGCGCTGTCACCATGAGCACTGTCACCATTGCAAGTATCACCATGTGCACTGTCACCATGGGCACTATCACAATGAGAACTGTCAGCATGGGCACTGTCACTCTTGGCAATGTCACCATGGGCACTATCACTTTGAGCACTGTCAACATGAGCACGTCACCATGGGCACTGTCAACATGGGTACTATCTCGAAGGTCAATGTCACCATGAGCATTGTCAGGATGGGCAACTTCACCGTGAGCACTGTCACCAATGGCACTATCACCATGAGCAATGTCACTGTGGGCCGTGTCACCAGGGGCACTATCACCATGGTTAATGTTATCATTGGCAATTTCCCCATGAGCACTGTCACCCTGGGCACTGTCATCATGGGCACGGTCACCGTGAGCACTATCTCCATGAGCACAGCCACTGTGAACACCATCACCATAATCACTGGCCTCATCGGTACTGTCACCATGAGCACTGCCACAATGAGCACTGTCAGCATGGGCACATCCCCCATGAGCACTGTCACTATGAGAACTGCTACCATGGGTATTTTCACCATGTGTACTGTCACCCTGTGTATTCTCACCATTTGCACTGTCACCATGAGGACTATTACCGTGAGCGCTATCACCATGAGATCTCTCACCATGGTCACTGTCACCATGGCACCTTGCACAATGCGTGCTGTCAACATGAGTGCTGGCACCATTGGCACTATCACTGTGAGCATTCTCACTGTGGTCAGTGTCACCATGGGCACTCTCACCATGAGCACTGTCACCTTAGGCAATGTCACCATGGTCAGTGTCACCATGAGCACTGTCAACATGGGCACTCATACAGTGGGCACTGTCACTGTGAGCACTGTCACCTTGGGTACTGCCACCATGAGCGCTGTCACCATGAGCACTGTCACCATTGCGATTATCACCATGTGTACTGTCACCATGGGCACTATCACAATGAGAACTGTCAGCGTGGGCACTGTCACTGTTGGCAAGGGCACCGTGGGCACTTCCACCATGGGCAATGTCACCATGGGCACTATCACTTTGAGCACTGTCAACATGAGCACGTCACCATGGGCACTGTCAACATGGGTACTATCTCGAAGGTCAATGTCACCATGAGCATTGTCAGGATGGGCAACTTCACCGTGAGCACTGTCACCAATGGCACTATCACCATGAGTAATGTCACTGTGGGCCGTGTCACCAGTGGCACTATCACCATGGTTAATGTTATCATTGGCACTTTCCCCGTGAGCACTGTCACCCTGGGCACTGTCATCATGGGCACGGTCACCGTGAGCACTATCTCCATGAGCACAGCCACTGTGAACACCATCACCATAATCACTGGCCTCATCGGTACTGTCACCATGAGCACTGCCACAATGAGCACTGTCAGCATGGGCACTTCCCCAGTGAGCACTGTCACTATGAGAACTGCTAGCATGGGTATTTTCACCATGAGTACTGTCACCCTCTGTATTGTCACCATTTGCACTGTCACCATCAGGACTATTACCGTGAGTGCTATCACCGTGAGATCTCTCACCATGGTCACTGTCACCATGGCACCTTGCACAATGCGTGCTGTCAACATGAGTGCTGTCACCATTGGCACTATCACCGTGAGCATTCTCACTGTGGTCAGAGTCAACATGGGCTCTGTCACCATGAGCACTGTCACCATAGGCAATGTCACCGTGGTCAGTGTCACCATGAGCAATGTCTCCATGGGCACTCCTACAGTGGGCACTGTCACTGTGCGAACTGTCACCATGGTTACTGCCACTATGAGCAGTGTCTCTGTGAGTACTGTCAGCATGGGTTTTTACCGTGAGCACTGTCACCATGAGCCCTGTCACTATTTTTCAGTGCCACCGTGTGCACTACCACCATGTGCACTCTCACCATGGGCACTATCACCGATAACACTGTCACCATAAGTACTGTCTGCATGGGCACTGTCACCAAGGGCACGGCCAACATGTGACCTGTAACCATTGTCAGTGTCACTGTGAGAAGTGTCACCATGGGAATTAACAACATAGGCACTCTCATCATGAGCACTGTCACCATGAGCACTGACACCACGAGCACTGTCACCCAGGGCAGTGCCACCATGAGCACTGTCACCACAACTGTTGCTATGAGAATTGTAACCATGGGCAATTTCTCAATGAGTAATGTCACCATGTGTATTTTCACCTTGGGCACTCTCAAAGTAAACAGTATTACCATGAGCACTTTCACTGTGAACACTGTCACCATGGGCACTGGCACAATGTGGTGTGTCACCATGAGCCATGTCACCATGGGAAATGTCACCGTGAGAAGTGTCACCATAGGCAATGTCACCATGGGCAATGTCACCATGGGAACTGCCATTTTGAGCACTGTCACCATGGGTACTGCAACCATGAGTACTGTCAGCATGAGTAATTTAACCATTGGCAGTATGACCATGTGCACTGTCACCATGGGCACTATCACCATGACAACTCTCAGCGTGAGCACTGTCACTGTTGGAAATGGCATTGTGTGCAATTCCACCATGGGCAATGTCACCATGGACATTATCGCTGTGAGCACTGTCAATATGAGCACGTCAACATGAGCCCTGTCACCATGGGCAATGTCACTGTGAGAAGTGTCACTATAGGCAATGTCACCGTGGGCACTGTCACCATGGTCACTGCCACCACTGTCACTGTCATTTTGAGCACTGTCACCATGGGTACTGCAACCATGAGCGCTGTCACCATGAGCACTGTCACCATTGCAAGTATCACCATGTGCACTGTCACCATGGGCACTATCACAATGAGAACTGTCAGCATGGGCACTGTCACTCTTGGCAATGTCACCATGGGCACTATCACTTTGAGCACTGTCAACATGAGCACGTCACCATGGGCACTGTCAACATGGGTACTATCTCGAAGGTCAATGTCACCATGAGCATTGTCAGGATGGGCAACTTCACCGTGAGCACTGTCACCAATGGCACTATCACCATGAGCAATGTCACTGTGGGCCGTGTCACCAGGGGAACTATCACCATGGTTAATGTTATCATTGGCAATTTCCCCGTGAGCACTGTCACCCTGGGCACTGTCATCATGGGCACGGTCACCGTGAGCACTCTCTCCATGAGCACAGCCACTGTGAACACCATCACCATAATCACTGGCCTCATCGGTACTGTCACCATGAGCACTGCCACAATGAGCACTGTCAGCATGGGCACATCCCCCATGAGCACTGTCACTATGAGAACTGCTAGCATGGGTATTTTCACCATGAGTACTGTCACCCTCTGTATTGTCACCATTTGCACTGTCACCATCAGGACTATTACCGTGTTTGCTATCACCGTGAGATCTCTCACCATGGTCACTGTCACCATGGCACCTTGCACAATGCGTGCTGTCAACATGAGTGCTGTCACCATTGGCACTATCACCGTGAGCATTCTCACTGTGGTCAGAGTCAACATGGGCTCTGTCACCATGAGCACTGTCACCATAGGCAATGTCACCGTGGTCAGTGTCACCATGAGCAATGTCTCCATGGGCACTCCTACAGTGGGCACTGTCACTGTGCGAACTGTCACCATGGTTACTGCCACTATGAGCAGTGTCTCTGTGCGTACTGTCAGCATGGGTTTTTACCGTGAGCACTGTCACCATGAGCCCTGTCACCATTTTTCAGTGCCACCATGTGCACTACCACCATGTGCACTCTCACCATGGGCACTATCACCGATAACACTGTCACCATAAGTACTGTCTGCATGGGCACTGTCACCAGGGGCACGGCCAACATGTGACCTGTAACCATTGTCAGTGTCACTGTGAGAAGTGTCACCATGGGAATTAACAACATAGGCACTCTCATCATGAGCACTGTCACCATGAGCACTGACACCACAAGCACTGTCACCCAGGGCAGTGCCACCATGAGCACTGTCACCACAACTGTTGCTATGAGAATTGTATCTATGGGCAATTTCTCAATGAGTAATGTCACCATGTGTATTTTCACCTTGGGCACTCTCAAAGTAAACATTATTACCATGAGCACTTTCACTGTGAACACTGTCACCATGGGCACTGGCACAATGTGGTGTGTCACCATGAGCCATGTCACCATGGGCAATGTCACCGTGAGAAGTGTCACCATAGGCAATGTCACCATGGGCAATGTCACCATGGGAACTGCCATTTTGAGCACTGTCACCATGGGTACTGCAACCATGAGTACTGTCACCATTGGCAGTATGACCATGTGCACTGTCACCATGGGCACTATCACCATGACAACTCTCAGCGTGAGCACTGTCACTGTGGGAACTGGCATTGTGTGCAATTCCACCATGGGCCATGTCACCATGGGCACTATCACTGTGAGCACTGTCAATATAAGCACGTCAACATGAGCCCTGTCACCATTGGCAATGTCACCGTGAGAAGTGTCACTATAGGCGATGTCACCGTGGGCACTGTCACCATGGTCACTGCCACCACTGTCACTGTCATTTTGAGCACTGTCACCATGGGTATTGCAACCATGAGCACTGTCACCATGAGCACTGTCACCATTGCGATTATCACCATGTGTACTGTCACCATGGGCACTATCACAATGAGAACTGTCAGCGTGGGCACTGTCACTGTTGGCAAGGGCACCGTGGGCACTTCCACCATGGGCAATGTCACCATGGGCACTATCACTGTGAGCACTGTCAACATGAGCACGTCACCATGGGCACTGTCAACATGGGTACTATCTCGAAGGGCAATGTCACCATGAGCATTGTCAGGAAGGGCAATTTCACCATGAGCACTGTCACCAAAGGCACTATCACCATGAGCAATGTCACTGTGGGCCGTGTCACCAGGGGCACTATCACCATGGTTAATGTTATCATTGGCACTTTCCCCGTGAGCACTGTCACCCTGGGCACTGTCATCATGGGCACGGTCACCGTGAGCACTATCTCCATGAGCACAGCCACTGTGAACACCATCACCATAATCACTGGCCTCATCGGTACTGTCACCATGAGCACTGCCACAATGAGCACTGTCATCATGGGCACTTCCCCCATGAGCACTGTCACTATGAGAACTGCTAGCATGGGTATTTTCACCATGAGTACTCTCACCCTCTGTATTGTCACCATTTGCACTGTCACCATCAGGACTATTACCGTGAGTGCTATCACCGTGAGATCTCTCACCATGGTCACTGTCACCATGGCACCTTGCACAATGCGTGCTGTCAACATGAGTGCTGTCACCATTGGCACTATCACCGTGAGCATTCTCACTGTGGTCAGAGTCAACATGGGCTCTGTCACCATGAGCACTGTCACCATAGGCAATGTCACCGTGGTCAGTGTCACCATGAGCAATGTCTCCATGGGCACTCCTACAGTGGGCACTGTCACTGTGCGAACTGTCACCATGGTTACTGCCACTATGAGCAGTGTCTCTGTGAGTACTGTCAGCATGGGTTTTTACCGTGAGCACTGTCACCATGAGCCCTGTCACCATTTTTCAGTGCCACCATGTGCACTACCACCATGTGCACTCTCACCATGGGCACTATCACCGATAACACTGTCACCATAAGTACTGTCTGCATGGGCACTGTCACCAAGGGCACGGCCAACATGTGACCTGTAACCATTGTCAGTGTCACTGTGAGAAGTGTCACCATGGGAATTAACAACATAGGCACTCTCATCATGAGCACTGTCACCATGAGCACTGACACCACGAGCACTGTCACCCAGGGCAGTGCCACCATGAGCACTGTCACCACAACTGTTGCTATGAGAATTGTAACCATGGGCAATTTCTCAATGAGTAATGTCACCATGTGTATTTTCACCTTGGGCACTCTCAAAGTAAACAGTATTACCATGAGCACTTTCACTGTGAACACTGTCACCATGGGCACTGGCACAATGTGGTGTGTCACCATGAGCCATGTCACCATGGGAAATGTCACCGTGAGAAGTGTCACCATAGGCAATGTCACCATGGGCAATGTCACCATGGGAACTGCCATTTTGAGCACTGTCACCATGGGTACTGCAACCATGAGTACTGTCAGCATGAGTAATTTAACCATTGGCAGTATGACCATGTGCACTGTCACCATGGGCACTATCACCATGACAACTCTCAGCGTGAGCACTGTCACTGTTGGAAATGGCATTGTGTGCAATTCCACCATGGGCAATGTCACCATGGACATTATCGCTGTGAGCACTGTCAATATGAGCACGTCAACATGAGCCCTGTCACCATGGGCAATGTCACTGTGAGAAGTGTCACTATAGGCAATGTCACCGTGGGCACTGTCACCATGGTCACTGCCACCACTGTCACTGTCATTTTGAGCACTGTCACCATGGGTACTGCAACCATGAGCGCTGTCACCATGAGCACTGTCACCATTGCAAGTATCACCATGTGCACTGTCACCATGGGCACTATCACAATGAGAACTGTCAGCATGGGCACTGTCACTCTTGGCAATGTCACCATGGGCACTATCACTTTGAGCACTGTCAACATGAGCACGTCACCATGGGCACTGTCAACATGGGTACTATCTCGAAGGTCAATGTCACCATGAGCATTGTCAGGATGGGCAACTTCACCGTGAGCACTGTCACCAATGGCACTATCACCATGAGCAATGTCACTGTGGGCCGTGTCACCAGGGGCACTATCACCATGGTTAATGTTATCATTGGCAATTTCCCCATGAGCACTGTCACCCTGGGCACTGTCATCATGGGCACGGTCACCGTGAGCACTATCTCCATGAGCACAGCCACTGTGAACACCATCACCATAATCACTGGCCTCATCGGTACTGTCACCATGAGCACTGCCACAATGAGCACTGTCAGCATGGGCACATCCCCCATGAGCACTGTCACTATGAGAACTGCTACCATGGGTATTTTCACCATGTGTACTGTCACCCTGTGTATTCTCACCATTTGCACTGTCACCATGAGGACTATTACCGTGAGCGCTATCACCATGAGATCTCTCACCATGGTCACTGTCACCATGGCACCTTGCACAATGCGTGCTGTCAACATGAGTGCTGGCACCATTGGCACTATCACTGTGAGCATTCTCACTGTGGTCAGTGTCACCATGGGCACTCTCACCATGAGCACTGTCACCTTAGGCAATGTCACCATGGTCAGTGTCACCATGAGCACTGTCAACATGGGCACTCATACAGTGGGCACTGTCACTGTGAGCACTGTCACCTTGGGTACTGCCACCATGAGCGCTGTCACCATGAGCACTGTCACCATTGTGAGTATCACAATGTGCACTGTCACCATGGGCACTGGCACAATGTCGTGTGTCACCTTGAGCAATGTCACCATGGGAAATGTCACCGTGAGATGTGTCACCATAGGCAATGTCACCATGGGCAATGTCACCATGGGAAATGCCATTTTGCACACTGTCACCATGGGTACTGCAACCATGAGTACTGTCACCATTGGCAGTATGACCATGTGCACTGTCACCATGGGCACTATCACCATGACAACCCTCAGCATGAGCACTGTCACTGTGGGAACTGGCATTGTGTGCAATTCCACCATGGGCAATGTCACCATGGGCACTATCACTGTGAGCACTGTCAATATAAGCACGTCAACATGAGCCCTGTCACCATGGGCAATGTCACCGTGAGAAGTGTCACTATAGGCGATGTCACCGTGGGCACTGTCACCATGGTCACTGCCACCACTGTCACTGTCATTTTGAGCACTGTCACCATGGGTATTGCAACCATGAGCACTGTCACCATGAGCACTGTCACCATTGCGATTATCACCATGTGTACTGTCACCATGGGCACTATCACAATGAGAACTGTCAGCGTGGGCACTGTCACTGTTGGCAAGGGCACCGTGGGCACTTCCACCATGGGCAATGTCACCATGGGCACTATCACTTTGAGCACTCTCAACATGAGCACGTCACCATGGGCACTGTCAACATGGGTACTATCTCGAAGGTCAATGTCACCATGAGCATTGTCAGGATGGGCAACTTCACCGTGAGCACTGTCACCAATGGCACTATCACCATGAGCAATGTCACTGTGGGCCGTGTCACCAGGGGAACTATCACCATGGTTAATGTTATCATTGGCAATTTCCCCGTGAGCACTGTCACCCTGGGCACTGTCATCATGGGCACGGTCACCGTGAGCACTCTCTCCATGAGCACAGCCACTGTGAACACCATCACCATAATCACTGGCCTCATCGGTACTGTCACCATGAGCACTGCCACAATGAGCACTGTCAGCATGGGCACATCCCCCATGAGCACTGTCACTATGAGAACTGCTAGCATGGGTATTTTCACCATGAGTACTGTCACCCTCTGTATTGTCACCATTTGCACTGTCACCATCAGGACTATTACCGTGTTTGCTATCACCGTGAGATCTCTCACCATGGTCACTGTCACCACGGCACCTTGCACAATGCGTGCTGTCAACATGAGTGCTGTCACCATTGGCACTATCACCGTGAGCATTCTCACTGTGGTCAGAGTCAACATGGGCTCTGTCACCATGAGCACTGTCACCATAGGCAATGTCACCGTGGTCAGTTTCACCATGAGCAATGTCTCCATGGGCACTCCTACAGTGGGCACTGTCACTGTGCGAACTGTCACCATGGTTACTGCCACTATGAGCAGTGTCTCTGTGCGTACTGTCAGCATGGGTTTATACCGTGAGCACTGTCACCATGAGCCCTGTCACCATTTTTCAGTGCCACCATGTGCACTACCACCATGTGCACTCTCACCATGGGCACTATCACCGATAACACTGTCACCATAAGTACTGTCTGCATGGGCACTGTCACCAGGGGCACGGCCAACATGTGACCTGTAACCATTGTCAGTGTCACTGTGAGAAGTGTCACCATGGGAATTAACAACATAGGCACTCTCATCATGAGCACTGTCACCATGAGCACTGACACCACAAGCACTGTCACCCAGGGCAGTGCCACCATGAGCACTGTCACCACAACTGTTGCTATGAGAATTGTATCTATGGGCAATTTCTCAATGAGTAATGTCACCATGTGTATTTTCACCTTGGGCACTCTCAAAGTAAACATTATTACCATGAGCACTTTCACTGTGAACACTGTCACCATGGGCACTGGCACAATGTGGTGTGTCACCATGAGCCATGTCACCATGGGCAATGTCACCGTGAGAAGTGTCACCATAGGCAATGTCACCATGGGCAATGTCACCATGGGAACTGCCATTTTGAGCACTGTCACCATGGGTACTGCAACCATGAGTACTGTCACCATTGGCAGTATGACCATGTGCACTGTCACCATGGGCACTATCACCATGACAACTCTCAGCGTGAGCACTGTCACTGTGGGAACTGGCATTGTGTGCAATTCCACCATGGGCCATGTCACCATGGGCACTATCACTGTGAGCACTGTCAATATAAGCACGTCAACATGAGCCCTGTCACCATTGGCAATGTCACCGTGAGAAGTGTCACTATAGGCGATGTCACCGTGGGCACTGTCACCATGGTCACTGCCACCACTGTCACTGTCATTTTGAGCACTGTCACCATGGGTATTGCAACCATGAGCACTGTCACCATGAGCACTGTCACCATTGCGATTATCACCATGTGTACTGTCACCATGGGCACTATCACAATGAGAACTGTCAGCGTGGGCACTGTCACTGTTGGCAAGGGCACCGTGGGCACTTCCACCATGGGCAATGTCACCATGGGCACTATCACTGTGAGCACTGTCAACATGAGCACGTCACCATGGGCACTGTCAACATGGGTACTATCTCGAAGGGCAATGTCACCATGAGCATTGTCAGGAAGGGCAATTTCACCATGAGCACTGTCACCAAAGGCACTATCACCATGAGCAATGTCACTGTGGGCCGTGTCACCAGGGGCACTATCACCATGGTTAATGTTATCATTGGCACTTTCCCCGTGAGCACTGTCACCCTGGGCACTGTCATCATGGGCACGGTCACCGTGAGCACTATCTCCATGAGCACAGCCACTGTGAACACCATCACCATAATCACTGGCCTCATCGGTACTGTCACCATGAGCACTGCCACAATGAGCACTGTCATCATGGGCACTTCCCCCATGAGCACTGTCACTATGAGAACTGCTAGCATGGGTATTTTCACCATGAGTACTCTCACCCTCTGTATTGTCACCATTTGCACTGTCACCATCAGGACTATTACCGTGAGTGCTATCACCGTGAGATCTCTCACCATGGTCACTGTCACCATGGCACCTTGCACAATGCGTGCTGTCAACATGAGTGCTGTCACCATTGGCACTATCACCGTGAGCATTCTCACTGTGGTCAGAGTCAACATGGGCTCTGTCACCATGAGCACTGTCACCATAGGCAATGTCACCGTGGTCAGTGTCACCATGAGCAATGTCTCCATGGGCACTCCTACAGTGGGCACTGTCACTGTGCGAACTGTCACCATGGTTACTGCCACTATGAGCAGTGTCTCTGTGAGTACTGTCAGCATGGGTTTTTACCGTGAGCAGTGTCACCATGAGCCCTGTCACCATTTTTCAGTGCCACCATGTGCACTACCACCATGTGCACTCTCACCATGGGCACTATCACCGATAACACTGTCACCATAAGTACTGTCTGCATGGGCACTGTCACCAAGGGCACGGCCAACATGTGACCTGTAACCATTGTCAGTGTCACTGTGAGAAGTGTCACCATGGGAATTAACAACATAGGCACTCTCATCATGAGCACTGTCACCATGAGCACTGACACCACGAGCACTGTCACCCAGGGCAGTGCCACCATGAGCACTGTCACCACAACTGTTGCTATGAGAATTGTAACCATGGGCAATTTCTCAATGAGTAATGTCACCATGTGTATTTTCACCTTGGGCACTCTCAAAGTAAACAGTATTACCATGAGCACTTTCACTGTGAACACTGTCACCATGGGCACTGGCACAATGTGGTGTGTCACCATGAGCCATGTCACCATGGGAAATGTCACCGTGAGAAGTGTCACCATAGGCAATGTCACCATGGGCAATGTCACCATGGGAACTGCCATTTTGAGCACTGTCACCATGGGTACTGCAACCATGAGTACTGTCACCATGAGTAATTTAACCATTGGCAGTATGACCATGTGCACTGTCACCATGGGCACTATCACCATGACAACTCTCAGCGTGAGCACTGTCACTGTTGGAAATGGCATTGTGTGCAATTCCACCATGGGCAATGTCACCATGGACATTATCGCTGTGAGCACTGTCAATATGAGCACGTCAACATGAGCCCTGTCACCATGGGCAATGTCACTGTGAGAAGTGTCACTATAGGCAATGTCACCGTGGGCACTGTCACCATGGTCACTGCCACCACTGTCACTGTCATTTTGAGCACTGTCACCATGGGTACTGCAACCATGAGCGCTGTCACCATGAGCACTGTCACCATTGCAAGTATCACCATGTGCACTGTCACCATGGGCACTATCACAATGAGAACTGTCAGCATTGGCACTGTCACTCTTGGCAATGTCACCATGGGCACTATCACTTTGAGCACTGTCAACATGAGCACGTCACCATGGGCACTGTCAACATGGGTACTATCTCGAAGGTCAATGTCACCATGAGCATTGTCAGGATGGGCAACTTCACCGTGAGCACTGTCACCAATGGCACTATCACCATGAGCAATGTCACTGTGGGCCGTGTCACCAGGGGCACTATCACCATGGTTAATGTTATCATTGGCAATTTCCCCATGAGCACTGTCACCCTGGGCACTGTCATCATGGGCACGGTCACCGTGAGCACTATCTCCATGAGCACAGCCACTGTGAACACCATCACCATAATCACTGGCCTCATCGGTACTGTCACCATGAGCACTGCCACAATGAGCACTGTCAGCATGGGCACATCCCCCATGAGCACTGTCACTATGAGAACTGCTACCATGGGTATTTTCACAATGTGTACTGTCACCCTGTGTATTCTCACCATTTGCACTGTCACCATGAGGACTATTACCGTGAGCGCTATCACCATGAGATCTCTCACCATGGTCACTGTCACCATGGCACCTTGCACAATGCGTGCTGTCAACATGAGTGCTGGCACCATTGGCACTATCACTGTGAGCATTCTCACTGTGGTCAGTGTCACCATGGGCACTCTCACCATGAGCACTGTCACCTTAGGCAATGTCACCATGGTCAGTGTCACCATGAGCACTGTCAACATGGGCACTCATACAGTGGGCACTGTCACTGTGAGCACTGTCACCTTGGGTACTGCCACCATGAGCGCTGTCTACCATGAGCACTGTCACCATTGTGAGTATCACAATGTGCACTGTCACCATGGGCACTGGCACAATGTCGTGTGTCACCTTGAGCAATGTCACCATGGGAAATGTCACCGTGAGATGTGTCACCATAGGCAATGTCACCATGGGCAATGTCACCATGGGAAATGCCATTTTGCACACTGTCACCATGGGTACTGCAACCATGAGTACTGTCACCATTGGCAGTATGACCATGTGCACTGTCACCATGGGCACTATCACCATGACAACCCTCAGCATGAGCACTGTCACTGTGGGAACTGGCATTGTGTGCAATTCCACCATGGGCAATGTCACCATGGGCACTATCACTGTGAGCACTGTCAATATAAGCACGTCAACATGAGCCCTGTCACCATGGGCAATGTCACCGTGAGAAGTGTCACTATAGGCGATGTCACCGTGGGCACTGTCACCATGGTCACTGCCACCACTGTCACTGTCATTTTGAGCACTGTCACCATGGGTATTGCAACCATGAGCACTGTCACCATGAGCACTGTCACCATTGCGATTATCACCATGTGTACTGTCACCATGGGCACTATCACAATGAGAACTGTCAGCGTGGGCACTGTCACTGTTGGCAAGGGCACCGTGGGCACTTCCACCATGGGCAATGTCACCATGGGCACTATCACTTTGAGCACTGTCAACATGAGCACGTCACCATGGGCACTGTCAACATGGGTACTATCTCGAAGGTCAATGTCACCATGAGCATTGTCAGGATGGGCAACTTCACCGTGAGCACTGTCACCAATGGCACTATCACCATGAGTAATGTCACTGTGGGCCGTGTCACCAGTGGCACTATCACCATGGTTAATGTTATCATTGGCACTTTCCCCGTGAGCACTGTCACCCTGGGCACTGTCATCATGGGCACGGTCACCGTGAGCACTATCTCCATGAGCACAGCCACTGTGAACACCATCACCATAATCACTGGCCTCATCGGTACTGTCACCATGAGCACTGCCACAATGAGCACTGTCAGCATGGGCACTTCCCCAGTGAGCACTGTCACTATGAGAACTGCTAGCATGGGTATTTTCACCATGAGTACTGTCACCCTCTGTATTGTCACCATTTGCACTGTCACCATCAGGACTATTACCGTGAGTGCTATCACCGTGAGATCTCTCACCATGGTCACTGTCACCATGGCACCTTGCACAATGCGTGCTGTCAACATGAGTGCTGTCACCATTGGCACTATCACCGTGAGCATTCTCACTGTGGTCAGAGTCAACATGGGCTCTGTCACCATGAGCACTGTCACCATAGGCAATGTCACCGTGGTCAGTGTCACCATGAGCAATGTCTCCATGGGCACTCCTACAGTGGGCACTGTCACTGTGCGAACTGTCACCATGGTTACTGCCACTATGAGCAGTGTCTCTGTGAGTACTGTCAGCATGGGTTTTTACCGTGAGCACTGTCACCATGAGCCCTGTCACCATTTTTCAGTGCCACCGTGTGCACTACCACCATGTGCACTCTCACCATGGGCACTATCACCGATAACACTGTCACCATAAGTACTGTCTGCATGGGCACTGTCACCAAGGGCACGGCCAACATGTGACCTGTAACCATTGTCAGTGTCACTGTGAGAAGTGTCACCATGGGAATTAACAACATAGGCACTCTCATCATGAGCACTGTCACCATGAGCACTGACACCACGAGCACTGTCACCCAGGGCAGTGCCACCATGAGCACTGTCACCACAACTGTTGCTATGAGAATTGTAACCATGGGCAATTTCTCAATGAGTAATGTCACCATGTGTATTTTCACCTTGGGCACTCTCAAAGTAAACAGTATTACCATGAGCACTTTCACTGTGAACACTGTCACCATGGGCACTGGCACAATGTGGTGTGTCACCATGAGCCATGTCACCATGGGAAATGTCACCGTGAGAAGTGTCACCATAGGCAATGTCACCATGGGCAATGTCACCATGGGAACTGCCATTTTGAGCACTGTCACCATGGGTACTGCAACCATGAGTACTGTCACCATGAGTAATTTAACCATTGGCAGTATGACCATGTGCACTGTCACCATGGGCACTATCACCATGACAACTCTCAGCGTGAGCACTGTCACTGTTGGAAATGGCATTGTGTGCAATTCCACCATGGGCAATGTCACCATGGACATTATCGCTGTGAGCACTGTCAATATGAGCACGTCAACATGAGCCCTGTCACCATGGGCAATGTCACTGTGAGAAGTGTCACTATAGGCAATGTCACCGTGGGCACTGTCACTATGGTCACTGCCACCACTGTCACTGTCATTTTGAGCACTGTCACCATGGGTACTGCAACCATGAGCGCTGTCACCATGAGCACTGTCACCATTGCAAGTATCACCATGTGCACTGTCACCATGGGCACTATCACAATGAGAACTGTCAGCATGGGCACTGTCACTCTTGGCAATGTCACCATGGGCACTATCACTTTGAGCACTGTCAACATGAGCACGTCACCATGGGCACTGTCAACATGGGTACTATCTCGAAGGTCAATGTCACCATGAGCATTGTCAGGATGGGCAACTTCACCGTGAGCACTGTCACCAATGGCACTATCACCATGAGCAATGTCACTGTGGGCCGTGTCACCAGGGGAACTATTCACCATGGTTAATGTTATCATTGGCAATTTCCCCGTGAGCACTGTCACCCTGGGCACTGTCATCATGGGCACGGTCACCGTGAGCACTATCTCCATGAGCACAGCCACTGTGAACACCATCACCATAATCACTGGCCTCATCGGTACTGTCACCATGAGCACTGCCACAATGAGCACTGTCATCATGGGCACTTCCCCCATGAGCACTGTCACTATGAGAACTGCTAGCATGGGTATTTTCACCATGAGTACTCTCACCCTCTGTATTGTCACCATTTGCACTGTCACCATCAGGACTATTACCGTGAGTGCTATCACCGTGAGATCTCTCACCATGGTCACTGTCACCATGGCACCTTGCACAATGCGTGCTGTCAACATGAGTGCTGTCACCATTGGCACTATCACCGTGAGCATTCTCACTGTGGTCAGAGTCAACATGGGCTCTGTCACCATGAGCACTGTCACCATAGGCAATGTCACCGTGGTCAGTGTCACCATGAGCAATGTCTCCATGGGCACTCCTACAGTGGGCACTGTCACTGTGCGAACTGTCACCATGGTTACTGCCACTATGAGCAGTGTCTCTGTGAGTACTGTCAGCATGGGTTTTTACCGTGAGCACTGTCACCATGAGCCCTGTCACCATTTTTCAGTGCCACCATGTGCACTACCACCATGTGCACTCTCACCATGGGCACTATCACCGATAACACTGTCACCATAAGTACTGTCTGCATGGGCACTGTCACCAAGGGCACGGCCAACATGTGACCTGTAACCATTGTCAGTGTCACTGTGAGAAGTGTCACCATGGGAATTAACAACATAGGCACTCTCATCATGAGCACTGTCACCATGAGCACTGACACCACGAGCACTGTCACCCAGGGCAGTGCCACCATGAGCACTGTCACCACAACTGTTGCTATGAGAATTGTAACCATGGGCAATTTCTCAATGAGTAATGTCACCATGTGTATTTTCACCTTGGGCACTCTCAAAGTAAACAGTATTACCATGAGCACTTTCACTGTGAACACTGTCACCATGGGCACTGGCACAATGTGGTGTGTCACCATGAGCCATGTCACCATGGGAAATGTCACCGTGAGAAGTGTCACCATAGGCAATGTCACCATGGGCAATGTCACCATGGGAACTGCCATTTTGAGCACTGTCACCATGGGTACTGCAACCATGAGTACTGTCAGCATGAGTAATTTAACCATTGGCAGTATGACCATGTGCACTGTCACCATGGGCACTATCACCATGACAACTCTCAGCGTGAGCACTGTCACTGTTGGAAATGGCATTGTGTGCAATTCCACCATGGGCAATGTCACCATGGACATTATCGCTGTGAGCACTGTCAATATGAGCACGTCAACATGAGCCCTGTCACCATGGGCAATGTCACTGTGAGAAGTGTCACTATAGGCAATGTCACCGTGGGCACTGTCACCATGGTCACTGCCACCACTGTCACTGTCATTTTGAGCACTGTCACCATGGGTACTGCAACCATGAGCGCTGTCACCATGAGCACTGTCACCATTGCAAGTATCACCATGTGCACTGTCACCATGGGCACTATCACAATGAGAACTGTCAGCATGGGCACTGTCACTCTTGGCAATGTCACCATGGGCACTATCACTTTGAGCACTGTCAACATGAGCACGTCACCATGGGCACTGTCAACATGGGTACTATCTCGAAGGTCAATGTCACCATGAGCATTGTCAGGATGGGCAACTTCACCGTGAGCACTGTCACCAATGGCACTATCACCATGAGCAATGTCACTGTGGGCCGTGTCACCAGGGGCACTATCACCATGGTTAATGTTATCATTGGCAATTTCCCCGTGAGCACTGTCACCCTGGGCACTGTCATCATGGGCACGGTCACCGTGAGCACTATCTCCATGAGCACAGCCACTGTGAACACCATCACCATAATCACTGGCCTCATCGGTACTGTCACCATGAGCACTGCCACAATGAGCACTGTCAGCATGGGCACATCCCCCATGAGCACTGTCACTATGAGAACTGCTACCATGGGTATTTTCACCATGTGTACTGTCACCCTGTGTATTCTCACCATTTGCACTGTCACCATGAGGACTATTACCGTGAGCGCTATCAGCATGAGATCTCTCACCATGGTCACTGTCACCATGGCACCTTGCACAATGCGTGCTGTCAACATGAGTGCTGGCACCATTGGCACTATCACTGTGAGCATTCTCACTGTGGTCAGTGTCACCATGGGCACTCTCACCATGAGCACTGTCACCTTAGGCAATGTCACCATGGTCAGTGTCACCATGAGCACTGTCAACATGGGCACTCATACAGTGGGCACTGTCACTGTGAGCACTGTCACCTTGGGTACTGCCACCATGAGCGCTGTCACCATGAGCACTGTCACCATTGCGATTATCACCATGTGTACTGTCACCATGGGCACTATCACAATGAGAACTGTCAGCGTGGGCACTGTCACTGTTGGCAAGGGCACCGTGGGCACTTCCACCATGGGCAATGTCACCATGGGCACTATCACTTTGAGCACTGTCAACATGAGCACGTCACCATGGGCACTGTCAACATGGGTACTATCTCGAAGGTCAATGTCACCATGAGCATTGTCAGGATGGGCAACTTCACCGTGAGCACTGTCACCAATGGCACTATCACCATGAGTAATGTCACTGTGGGCCGTGTCACCAGTGGCACTATCACCATGGTTAATGTTATCATTGGCACTTTCCCCGTGAGCACTGTCACCCTGGGCACTGTCATCATGGGCACGGTCACCGTGAGCACTATCTCCATGAGCACAGCCACTGTGAACACCATCACCATAATCACTGGCCTCATCGGTACTGTCACCATGAGCACTGCCACAATGAGCACTGTCAGCATGGGCACTTCCCCAGTGAGCACTGTCACTATGAGAACTGCTAGCATGGGTATTTTCACCATGAGTACTGTCACCCTCTGTATTGTCACCATTTGCACTGTCACCATCAGGACTATTACCGTGAGTGCTATCACCGTGAGATCTCTCACCATGGTCACTGTCACCATGGCACCTTGCACAATGCGTGCTGTCAACATGAGTGCTGTCACCATTGGCACTATCACCGTGAGCATTCTCACTGTGGTCAGAGTCAACATGGGCTCTGTCACCATGAGCACTGTCACCATAGGCAATGTCACCGTGGTCAGTGTCACCATGAGCAATGTCTCCATGGGCACTCCTACAGTGGGCACTGTCACTGTGCGAACTGTCACCATGGTTACTGCCACTATGAGCAGTGTCTCTGTGCGTACTGTCAGCATGGGTTTATACCGTGAGCACTGTCACCATGAGCCCTGTCACCATTTTTCAGTGCCACCATGTGCACTACCACCATGTGCACTCTCACCATGGGCACTATCACCGATAACACTGTCACCATAAGTACTGTCTGCATGGGCACTGTCACCAGGGGCACGGCCAACATGTGACCTGTAACCATTGTCAGTGTCACTGTGAGAAGTGTCACCATGGGAATTAACAACATAGGCACTCTCATCATGAGCACTGTCACCATGAGCACTGACACCACAAGCACTGTCACCCAGGGCAGTGCCACCATGAGCACTGTCACCACAACTGTTGCTATGAGAATTGTATCTATGGGCAATTTCTAAATGAGTAATGTCACCATGTGTATTTTCACCTTGGGCACTCTCAAAGTAAACATTATTACCATGAGCACTTTCACTGTGAACACTGTCACCATGGGCACTGGCACAATGTGGTGTGTCACCATGAGCCATGTCACCATGGGCAATGTCACCGTGAGAAGTGTCACCATAGGCAATGTCACCATGGGCAATGTCACCATGGGAACTGCCATTTTGAGCACTGTCACCATGGGTACTGCAACCATGAGTACTGTCACCATTGGCAGTATGACCATGTGCACTGTCACCATGGGCACTATCACCATGACAACTCTCAGCGTGAGCACTGTCACTGTGGGAACTGGCATTGTGTGCAATTCCACCATGGGCCATGTCACCATGGGCACTATCACTGTGAGCACTGTCAATATAAGCACGTCAACATGAGCCCTGTCACCATTGGCAATGTCACCGTGAGAAGTGTCACTATAGGCGATGTCACCGTGGGCACTGTCACCATGGTCACTGCCACCACTGTCACTGTCATTTTGAGCACTGTCACCATGGGTATTGCAACCATGAGCACTGTCACCATGAGCACTGTCACCATTGCGATTATCACCATGTGTACTGTCACCATGGGCACTATCACAATGAGAACTGTCAGCGTGGGCACTGTCACTGTTGGCAAGGGCACCGTGGGCACTTCCACCATGGGCAATGTCACCATGGGCACTATCACTGTGAGCACTGTCAACATGAGCACGTCACCATGGGCACTGTCAACATGGGTACTATCTCGAAGGGCAATGTCACAATGAGCATTGTCAGGAAGGGCAATTTCACCATGAGCACTGTCACCAAAGGCACTATCACCATGAGCAATGTCACTGTGGGCCGTGTCACCAGGGGCACTATCACCATGGTTAATGTTATCATTGGCACTTTCCCCGTGAGCACTGTCACCCTGGGCACTGTCATCATGGGCACGGTCACCGTGAGCACTATCTCCATGAGCACAGCCACTGTGAACACCATCACCATAATCACTGGCCTCATCGGTACTGTCACCATGAGCACTGCCACAATGAGCACTGTCATCATGGGCACTTCCCCCATGAGCACTGTCACTATGAGAACTGCTAGCATGGGTATTTTCACCATGAGTACTCTCACCCTCTGTATTGTCACCATTTGCACTGTCACCATCAGGACTATTACCGTGAGTGCTATCACCGTGAGATCTCTCACCATGGTCACTGTCACCATGGCACCTTGCACAATGCGTGCTGTCAACATGAGTGCTGTCACCATTGGCACTATCACCGTGAGCATTCTCACTGTGGTCAGAGTCAACATGGGCTCTGTCACCATGAGCACTGTCACCATAGGCAATGTCACCGTGGTCAGTGTCACCATGAGCAATGTCTCCATGGGCACTCCTACAGTGGGCACTGTCACTGTGCGAACTGTCACCATGGTTACTGCCACTATGAGCAGTGTCTCTGTGAGTACTGTCAGCATGGGTTTTTACCGTGAGCACTGTCACCATGAGCCCTGTCACCATTTTTCAGTGCCACCATGTGCACTACCACCATGTGCACTCTCACCATGGGCACTATCACCGATAACACTGTCACCATAAGTACTGTCTGCATGGGCACTGTCACCAAGGGCACGGCCAACATGTGACCTGTAACCATTGTCAGTGTCACTGTGAGAAGTGTCACCATGGGAATTAACAACATAGGCACTCTCATCATGAGCACTGTCACCATGAGCACTGACACCACGAGCACTGTCACCCAGGGCAGTGCCACCATGAGCACTGTCACCACAACTGTTGCTATGAGAATTGTAACCATGGGCAATTTCTCAATGAGTAATGTCACCATGTGTATTTTCACCTTGGGCACTCTCAAAGTAAACAGTATTACCATGAGCACTTTCACTGTGAACACTGTCACCATGGGCACTGGCACAATGTGGTGTGTCACCATGAGCCATGTCACCATGGGAAATGTCACCGTGAGAAGTGTCACCATAGGCAATGTCACCATGGGCAATGTCACCATGGGAACTGCCATTTTGAGCACTGTCACCATGGGTACTGCAACCATGAGTACTGTCAGCATGAGTAATTTAACCATTGGCAGTATGACCATGTGCACTGTCACCATGGGCACTATCACCATGACAACTCTCAGCGTGAGCACTGTCACTGTTGGAAATGGCATTGTGTGCAATTCCACCATGGGCAATGTCACCATGGACATTATCGCTGTGAGCACTGTCAATATGAGCACGTCAACATGAGCCCTGTCACCATGGGCAATGTCACTGTGAGAAGTGTCACTATAGGCAATGTCACCGTGGGCACTGTCACCATGGTCACTGCCACCACTGTCACTGTCATTTTGAGCACTGTCACCATGGGTACTGCAACCATGAGCGCTGTCACCATGAGCACTGTCACCATTGCAAGTATCACCATGTGCACTGTCACCATGGGCACTATCACAATGAGAACTGTCAGCATGGGCACTGTCACTCTTGGCAATGTCACCATGGGCACTATCACTTTGAGCACTGTCAACATGAGCACGTCACCATGGGCACTGTCAACATGGGTACTATCTCGAAGGTCAATGTCACCATGAGCATTGTCAGGATGGGCAACTTCACCGTGAGCACTGTCACCAATGGCACTATCACCATGAGCAATGTCACTGTGGGCCGTGTCACCAGGGGCACTATCACCATGGTTAATGTTATCATTGGCAATTTCCCCATGAGCACTGTCACCCTGGGCACTGTCATCATGGGCACGGTCACCGTGAGCACTATCTCCATGAGCACAGCCACTGTGAACACCATCACCATAATCACTGGCCTCATCGGTACTGTCACCATGAGCACTGCCACAATGAGCACTGTCAGCATGGGCACATCCCCCATGAGCACTGTCACTATGAGAACTGCTACCATGGGTATTTTCACCATGTGTACTGTCACCCTGTGTATTCTCACCATTTGCACTGTCACCATGAGGACTATTACCGTGAGCGCTATCACCATGAGATCTCTCACCATGGTCACTGTCACCATGGCACCTTGCACAATGCGTGCTGTCAACATGAGTGCTGGCACCATTGGCACTATCACTGTGAGCATTCTCACTGTGGTCAGTGTCACCATGGGCACTCTCACCATGAGCACTGTCACCTTAGGCAATGTCACCATGGTCAGTGTCACCATGAGCACTGTCAACATGGGCACTCATACAGTGGGCACTGTCACTGTGAGCACTGTCACCTTGGGTACTGCCACCATGAGCGCTGTCACCATGAGCACTGTCACCATTGTGAGTATCACAATGTGCACTGTCACCATGGGCACTGGCACAATGTCGTGTGTCACCTTGAGCAATGTCACCATGGGAAATGTCACCGTGAGATGTGTCACCATAGGCAATGTCACCATGGGCAATGTCACCATGGGAAATGCCATTTTGCACACTGTCACCATGGGTACTGCAACCATGAGTACTGTCACCATTGGCAGTATGACCATGTGCACTGTCACCATGGGCACTATCACCATGACAACCCTCAGCATGAGCACTGTCACTGTGGGAACTGGCATTGTGTGCAATTCCACCATGGGCAATGTCACCATGGGCACTATCACTGTGAGCACTGTCAATATAAGCACGTCAACATGAGCCCTGTCACCATGGGCAATGTCACCGTGAGAAGTGTCACTATAGGCGATGTCACCGTGGGCACTGTCACCATGGTCACTGCCACCACTGTCACTGTCATTTTGAGCACTGTCACCATGGGTATTGCAACCATGAGCACTGTCACCATGAGCACTGTCACCATTGCGATTATCACCATGTGTACTGTCACCATGGGCACTATCACAATGAGAACTGTCAGCGTGGGCACTGTCACTGTTGGCAAGGGCACCGTGGGCACTTCCACCATGGGCAATGTCACCATGGGCACTATCACTTTGAGCACTGTCAACATGAGCACGTCACCATGGGCACTGTCAACATGGGTACTATCTCGAAGGTCAATGTCACCATGAGCATTGTCAGGATGGGCAACTTCACCGTGAGCACTGTCACCAATGGCACTATCACCATGAGCAATGTCACTGTGGGCCGTGTCACCAGGGGAACTATCACCATGGTTAATGTTATCATTGGCAATTTCCCCGTGAGCACTGTCACCCTGGGCACTGTCATCATGGGCACGGTCACCGTGAGCACTCTCTCCATGAGCACAGCCACTGTGAACACCATCACCATAATCACTGGCCTCATCGGTACTGTCACCATGAGCACTGCCACAATGAGCACTGTCAGCATGGGCACATCCCCCATGAGCACTGTCACTATGAGAACTGCTAGCATGGGTATTTTCACCATGAGTACTGTCACCCTCTGTATTGTCACCATTTGCACTGTCACCATCAGGACTATTACCGTGTTTGCTATCACCGTGAGATCTCTCACCATGGTCACTGTCACCACGGCACCTTGCACAATGCGTGCTGTCAACATGAGTGCTGTCACCATTGGCACTATCACCGTGAGCATTCTCACTGTGGTCAGAGTCAACATGGGCTCTGTCACCATGAGCACTGTCACCATAGGCAATGTCACCGTGGTCAGTTTCACCATGAGCAATGTCTCCATGGGCACTCCTACAGTGGGCACTGTCACTGTGCGAACTGTCACCATGGTTACTGCCACTATGAGCAGTGTCTCTGTGCGTACTGTCAGCATGGGTTTATACCGTGAGCACTGTCACCATGAGCCCTGTCACCATTTTTCAGTGCCACCATGTGCACTACCACCATGTGCACTCTCACCATGGGCACTATCACCGATAACACTGTCACCATAAGTACTGTCTGCATGGGCACTGTCACCAGGGGCACGGCCAACATGTGACCTGTAACCATTGTCAGTGTCACTGTGAGAAGTGTCACCATGGGAATTAACAACATAGGCACTCTCATCATGAGCACTGTCACCATGAGCACTGACACCACAAGCACTGTCACCCAGGGCAGTGCCACCATGAGCACTGTCACCACAACTGTTGCTATGAGAATTGTATCTATGGGCAATTTCTCAATGAGTAATGTCACCATGTGTATTTTCACCTTGGGCACTCTCAAAGTAAACATTATTACCATGAGCACTTTCACTGTGAACACTGTCACCATGGGCACTGGCACAATGTGGTGTGTCACCATGAGCCATGTCACCATGGGCAATGTCACCGTGAGAAGTGTCACCATAGGCAATGTCACCATGGGCAATGTCACCATGGGAACTGCCATTTTGAGCACTGTCACCATGGGTACTGCAACCATGAGTACTGTCACCATTGGCAGTATGACCATGTGCACTGTCACCATGGGCACTATCACCATGACAACTCTCAGCGTGAGCACTGTCACTGTGGGAACTGGCATTGTGTGCAATTCCACCATGGGCCATGTCAACATGGGCACTATCACTGTGAGCACTGTCAATATAAGCACGTCAACATGAGCCCTGTCACCATTGGCAATGTCACCGTGAGAAGTGTCACTATAGGCGATGTCACCGTGGGCACTGTCACCATGGTCACTGCCACCACTGTCACTGTCATTTTGAGCACTGTCACCATGGGTATTGCAACCATGAGCACTGTCACCATGAGCACTGTCACCATTGCGATTATCACCATGTGTACTGTCACCATGGGCACTATCACAATGAGAACTGTCAGCGTGGGCACTGTCACTGTTGGCAAGGGCACCGTGGGCACTTCCACCATGGGCAATGTCACCATGGGCACTATCACTGTGAGCACTGTCAACATGAGCACGTCACCATGGGCACTGTCAACATGGGTACTATCTCGAAGGGCAATGTCACCATGAGCATTGTCATGAAGGGCAATTTCACCATGAGCACTGTCACCAAAGGCACTATCACCATGAGCAATGTCACTGTGGGCCGTGTCACCAGGGGCACTATCACCATGGTTAATGTTATCATTGGCACTTTCCCCGTGAGCACTGTCACCCTGGGCACTGTCATCATGGGCACGGTCACCGTGAGCACTATCTCCATGAGCACAGCCACTGTGAACACCATCACCATAATCACTGGCCTCATCGGTACTGTCACCATGAGCACTGCCACAATGAGCACTGTCATCATGGGCACTTCCCCCATGAGCACTGTCACTATGAGAACTGCTAGCATGGGTATTTTCACCATGAGTACTCTCACCCTCTGTATTGTCACCATTTGCACTGTCACCATCAGGACTATTACCGTGAGTGCTATCACCGTGAGATCTCTCACCATGGTCACTGTCACCATGGCACCTTGCACAATGCGTGCTGTCAACATGAGTGCTGTCACCATTGGCACTATCACCGTGAGCATTCTCACTGTGGTCAGAGTCAACATGGGCTCTGTCACCATGAGCACTGTCACCATAGGCAATGTCACCGTGGTCAGTGTCACCATGAGCAATGTCTCCATGGGCACTCCTACAGTGGGCACTGTCACTGTGCGAACTGTCACCATGGTTACTGCCACTATGAGCAGTGTCTCTGTGAGTACTGTCAGCATGGGTTTTTACCGTGAGCACTGTCACCATGAGCCCTGTCACCATTTTTCAGTGCCACCATGTGCACTACCACCATGTGCACTCTCACCATGGGCACTATCACCGATAACACTGTCACCATAAGTACTGTCTGCATGGGCACTGTCACCAAGGGCACGGCCAACATGTGACCTGTAACCATTGTCAGTGTCACTGTGAGAAGTGTCACCATGGGAATTAACAACATAGGCACTCTCATCATGAGCACTGTCACCATGAGCACTGACACCACGAGCACTGTCACCCAGGGCAGTGCCACCATGAGCACTGTCACCACAACTGTTGCTATGAGAATTGTAACCATGGGCAATTTCTCAATGAGTAATGTCACCATGTGTATTTTCACCTTGGGCACTCTCAAAGTAAACAGTATTACCATGAGCACTTTCACTGTGAACACTGTCACCATGGGCACTGGCACAATGTGGTGTGTCACCATGAGCCATGTCACCATGGGAAATGTCACCGTGAGAAGTGTCACCATAGGCAATGTCACCATGGGCAATGTCACCATGGGAACTGCCATTTTGAGCACTGTCACCATGGGTACTGCAACCATGAGTACTGTCACCATGAGTAATTTAACCATTGGCAGTATGACCATGTGCACTGTCACCATGGGCACTATCACCATGACAACTCTCAGCGTGAGCACTGTCACTGTTGGAAATGGCATTGTGTGCAATTCCACCATGGGCAATGTCACCATGGACATTATCGCTGTGAGCACTGTCAATATGAGCACGTCAACATGAGCCCTGTCACCATGGGCAATGTCACTGTGAGAAGTGTCACTATAGGCAATGTCACCGTGGGCACTGTCACCATGGTCACTGCCACCACTGTCACTGTCATTTTGAGCACTGTCACCATGGGTACTGCAACCATGAGCGCTGTCACCATGAGCACTGTCACCATTGCAAGTATCACCATGTGCACTGTCACCATGGGCACTCTCACAATGAGAACTGTCAGCATGGGCACTGTCACTCTTGCCAATGTCACCATGGGCACTATCACTTTGAGCACTGTCAACATGAGCACGTCACCATGGGCACTGTCAACATGGGTACTATCTCGAAGGTCAATGTCACCATGAGCATTGTCAGGATGGGCAACTTCACCGTGAGCACTGTCACCAATGGCACTATCACCATGAGCAATGTCACTGTGGGCCGTGTCACCAGGGGCACTATCACCATGGTTAATGTTATCATTGGCAATTTCCCCATGAGCACTGTCACCCTGGGCACTGTCATCATGGGCACGGTCACCGTGAGCACTATCTCCATGAGCACAGCCACTGTGAACACCATCACCATAATCACTGGCCTCATCGGTACTGTCACCATGAGCACTGCCACAATGAGCACTGTCAGCATGGGCACATCCCCCATGAGCACTGTCACTATGAGAACTGCTACCATGGGTATTTTCACAATGTGTACTGTCACCCTGTGTATTCTCACCATTTGCACTGTCACCATGAGGACTATTACCGTGAGCGCTATCACCATGAGATCTCTCACCATGGTCACTGTCACCATGGCAACTTGCACAATGCGTGCTGTCAACATGAGTGCTGGCACCATTGGCACTATCACTGTGAGCATTCTCACTGTGGTCAGTGTCACCATGGGCACTCTCACCATGAGCACTGTCACCTTAGGCAATGTCACCATGGTCAGTGTCACCATGAGCACTGTCAACATGGGCACTCATACAGTGGGCACTGTCACTGTGAGCACTGTCACCTTGGGTACTGCCACCATGAGCGCTGTCACCATGAGCACTGTCACCATTGTGAGTATCACAATGTGCACTGTCACCATGGGCACTGGCACAATGTCGTGTGTCACCTTGAGCAATGTCACCATGGGAAATGTCACCGTGAGATGTGTCACCATAGGCAATGTCACCATGGGCAATGTCACCATGGGAAATGCCATTTTGCACACTGTCACCATGGGTACTGCAACCATGAGTACTGTCACCATTGGCAGTATGACCATGTGCACTGTCACCATGGGCACTATCACCATGACAACCCTCAGCATGAGCACTGTCACTGTGGGAACTGGCATTGTGTGCAATTCCACCATGGGCAATGTCACCATGGGCACTATCACTGTGAGCACTGTCAATATAAGCACGTCAACATGAGCCCTGTCACCATGGGCAATGTCACCATGAGAAGTGTCACTATAGGCGATGTCACCGTGGGCACTGTCACCATGGTCACTGCCACCACTGTCACTGTCATTTTGAGCACTGTCACCATGGGTATTGCAACCATGAGCACTGTCACCATGAGCACTGTCACCATTGCGATTATCACCATGTGTACTGTCACCATGGGCACTATCACAATGAGAACTGTCAGCGTGGGCACTGTCACTGTTGGCAAGGGCACCGTGGGCACTTCCACCATGGGCAATGTCACCATGGGCACTATCACTTTGAGCACTGTCAACATGAGCACGTCACCATGGGCACTGTCAACATGGGTACTATCTCGAAGGTCAATGTCACCATGAGCATTGTCAGGATGGGCAACTTCACCGTGAGCACTGTCACCAATGGCACTATCACCATGAGTAATGTCACTGTGGGCCGTGTCACCAGTGGCACTATCACCATGGTTAATGTTATCATTGGCACTTTCCCCGTGAGCACTGTCACCCTGGGCACTGTCATCATGGGCACGGTCACCGTGAGCACTATCTCCATGAGCACAGCCACTGTGAACACCATCACCATAATCACTGGCCTCATCGGTACTGTCACCATGAGCACTGCCACAATGAGCACTGTCAGCATGGGCACTTCCCCAGTGAGCACTGTCACTATGAGAACTGCTAGCATGGGTATTTTCACCATGAGTACTGTCACCCTCTGTATTGTCACCATTTGCACTGTCACCATCAGGACTATTACCGTGAGTGCTATCACCGTGAGATCTCTCACCATGGTCACTGTCACCATGGCACCTTGCACAATGCGTGCTGTCAACATGAGTGCTGTCACCATTGGCACTATCACCGTGAGCATTCTCACTGTGGTCAGAGTCAACATGGGCTCTGTCACCATGAGCACTGTCACCATAGGCAATGTCACCGTGGTCAGTGTCACCATGAGCAATGTCTCCATGGGCACTCCTACAGTGGGCACTGTCACTGTGCGAACTGTCACCATGGTTACTGCCACTATGAGCAGTGTCTCTGTGAGTACTGTCAGCATGGGTTTTTACCGTGAGCACTGTCACCATGAGCCCTGTCACCATTTTTCAGTGCCACCGTGTGCACTACCACCATGTGCACTCTCACCATGGGCACTATCACCGATAACACTGTCACCATAAGTACTGTCTGCATGGGCACTGTCACCAAGGGCACGGCCAACATGTGACCTGTAACCATTGTCAGTGTCACTGTGAGAAGTGTCACCATGGGAATTAACAACATAGGCACTCTCATCATGAGCACTGTCACCATGAGCACTGACACCACGAGCACTGTCACCCAGGGCAGTGCCACCATGAGCACTGTCACCACAACTGTTGCTATGAGAATTGTAACCATGGGCAATTTCTCAATGAGTAATGTCACCATGTGTATTTTCACCTTGGGCACTCTCAAAGTAAACAGTATTACCATGAGCACTTTCACTGTGAACACTGTCACCATGGGCACTGGCACAATGTGGTGTGTCACCATGAGCCATGTCACCATGGGAAATGTCACCGTGAGAAGTGTCACCATAGGCAATGTCACCATGGGCAATGTCACCATGGGAACTGCCATTTTGAGCACTGTCACCATGGGTACTGCAACCATGAGTACTGTCACCATGAGTAATTTAACCATTGGCAGTATGACCATGTGCACTGTCACCATGGGCACTATCACCATGACAACTCTCAGCGTGAGCACTGTCACTGTTGGAAATGGCATTGTGTGCAATTCCACCATGGGCAATGTCACCATGGACATTATCGCTGTGAGCACTGTCAATATGAGCACGTCAACATGAGCCCTGTCACCATGGGCAATGTCACTGTGAGAAGTGTCACTATAGGCAATGTCACCGTGGGCACTGTCACTATGGTCACTGCCACCACTGTCACTGTCATTTTGAGCACTGTCACCATGGGTACTGCAACCATGAGCGCTGTCACCATGAGCACTGTCACCATTGCAAGTATCACCATGTGCACTGTCACCATGGGCACTATCACAATGAGAACTGTCAGCATGGGCACTGTCACTCTTGGCAATGTCACCATGGGCACTATCACTTTGAGCACTGTCAACATGAGCACGTCACCATGGGCACTGTCAACATGGGTACTATCTCGAAGGTCAATGTCACCATGAGCATTGTCAGGATGGGCAACTTCACCGTGAGCACTGTCACCAATGGCACTATCACCATGAGCAATGTCACTGTGGGCCGTGTCACCAGGGGAACTATTCACCATGGTTAATGTTATCATTGGCAATTTCCCCGTGAGCACTGTCACCCTGGGCACTGTCATCATGGGCACGGTCACCGTGAGCACTATCTCCATGAGCACAGCCACTGTGAACACCATCACCATAATCACTGGCCTCATCGGTACTGTCACCATGAGCACTGCCACAATGAGCACTGTCAGCATGGGCACATCCCCCATGAGCACTGTCACTATGAGAACTGCTACCATGGGTATTTTCACCATGTGTACTGTCACCCTGTGTATTCTCACCATTTGCACTGTCACCATGAGGACTATTACCGTGAGGGCTATCACCGTGAGATCTCTCACCATGGTCACTGTCACCATGGCACCTTGCACAATGCCTGCTGTCAACATGAGTGCTGGCACCATTGGCACTATCACCGTGAGCATTCTCACTGTGGTCAGAGTCAACATGGGCTCTGTCACCATGAGCACTGTCACCATAGGCAATGTCACCGTGGTCAGTGTCACCATGAGCAATGTCTCCATGGGCACTCCTACAGTGGGCACTGTCACTGTGCGAACTGTCACCATGGTTACTGCCACTATGAGCAGTGTCTCTGTGAGTACTGTCAGCATGTGTTTTTACCGTGAGCACTGTCACCATGAGCCCTGTCACCATTTTTCAGTGCCACCGTGTGCACTACCACCATGTGCACTCTCACCATGGGCACTATCACCGATAACACTGTCAACATAAGTACTGTCTGCATGGGCACTGTCACCAAGGGCACGGCCAACATGTGACCTGTAACCATTGTCAGTGTCACTGTGAGAAGTGTCACCATGGGAATTAACAACATAGGCACTCTCATCATGAGCACTGTCACCATGAGCACTGACACCACGAGCACTGTCACCCAGGGCAGTGCCACCATGAGCACTGTCACCACAACTGTTGCTATGAGAATTGAAACCATGGGCAATTTCTCAATGAGTAATGTCACCATGTGTATTTTCACCTTGGGCACTCTCAAAGTAAACAGTATTACCATGAGCACTTTCACTGTGAACACTGTCACCATGGGCACTGGCACAATGTGGTGTGTCACCATGAGCCATGTCACCATGGGAAATGTCACCGTGAGAAGTGTCACCATAGGCAATGTCACCATGGGCAATGTCACCATGGGAACTGCCATTTTGAGCACTGTCACCATGGGTACTGCAACCATGAGTACTGTCACCATGAGTAATTTAACCATTGTCAGTATGACCATGTGCACTGTCACCATGGGCACTATCACCATGACAACTCTCAGCGTGAGCACTGTCACTGTTGGAAATGGCATTGTGTGCAATTCCACCATGGGCAATGTCACCATGGACATTATCGCTGTGAGCACTGTCAATATGAGCACGTCAACATGAGCCCTGTCACCATGGGCAATGTCACTGTGAGAAGTGTCACTATAGGCAATGTCACCGTGGGCACTGTCACCATGGTCACTGCCACCACTGTCACTGTCATTTTGAGCACTGTCACCATGGGTACTGCAACCATGAGCGCTGTCACCATGAGCACTGTCACCATTGCAAGTATCACCATGTGCACTGTCACCATGGGCACTATCACAATGAGAACTGTCAGCATGGGCACTGTCACTCTTGGCAATGTCACCATGGGCACTATCACTTTGAGCACTGTCAACATGAGCACGTCACCATGGGCACTGTCAACATGGGTACTATCTCGAAGGTCAATGTCACCATGAGCATTGTCAGGATGGGCAACTTCACCGTGAGCACTGTCACCAATGGCACTATCACCATGAGCAATGTCACTGTGGGCCGTGTCACCAGGGGAACTATCACCATGGTTAATGTTATCATTGGCAATTTCCCCGTGAGCACTGTCACCCTGGGCACTGTCATCATGGGCACGGTCACCGTGAGCACTATCTCCATGAGCACAGCCACTGTGAACACCATCACCATAATCACTGGCCTCATCGGTACTGTCACCATGAGCACTGCCACAATGAGCACTGTCAGCATGGGCACATCCCCCATGAGCACTGTCACTATGAGAACTGCTACCATGGGTATTTTCACCATGTGTACTGTCACCCTGTGTATTCTCACCATTTGCACTGTCACCATGAGGACTATTACCGTGAGCGCTATCACCGTGAGATCTCTCACCATGGTCACTGTCACCATGGCACCTTGCACAATGCGTGCTGTCAACATGAGTGCTGGCACCATTGGCACTATCACTGTGAGCATTCTCATTGTGGTCAGTGTCACCATGGGCACTCTCACCATGAGCACTGTCACCATAGGCAATGTCACCATGGTCAGTGTCACCATGAACACTGTCAACATGGGCACTCATACAGTGGGCACTGTCACTGTGAGCACTGTCACCTTGGGTACTGCCACCATGAGCGCTGTCACCATGAGCACTGTCACCATTGTGAGTATCACAATGTGCACTGTCACCATGGGCACTGGCACAATGTCGTGTGTCACCTTGAGCAATGTCACCATGGGAAATGTCACCGTGAGATGTGTCACCATAGGCAATGTCACCATGGGCAATGTCACCATGGGAAATGCCATTTTGCACACTGTCACCATGGGTACTGCAACCATGAGTACTGTCACCATTGGCAGTATGACCATGTGCACTGTCACCATGGGCACTATCACCATGACAACCCTCAGCGTGAGCACTGTCACTGTGGGAACTGGCATTGTGTGCAATTCCACCATGGGCAATGTCACCATGGGCACTATCACTGTGAGCACTGTCAATATAAGCATGTCAACATGAGCCCTGTCACCATGGGCAATGTCACCGTGAGAAGTGTCACTATAGGCGATGTCACCGTGGGCACTGTCACCATGGTCACTGCCACCACTGTCACTGTCATTTTGAGCACTGTCACCATGGGTATTGCAACCATGAGCACTGTCACCATGAGCACTGTCACCATTGCGATTATCACCATGTGTACTGTCACCATGGGCACTATCACAATGAGAACTGTCAGCGTGGGCACTGTCACTGTTGGCAAGGGCACCGTGGGCACTTCCACCATGGGCAATGTCACCATGGGCACTATCACTTTGAGCACTGTCAACATGAGCACGTCACCATGGGCACTGTCAACATGGGTACTATCTCGAAGGTCAATGTCACCATGAGCATTGTCAGGATGGGCAACTTCACCGTGAGCACTGTCACCAATGGCACTATCACCATGAGTAATGTCACTGTGGGCCGTGTCACCAGGGGCACTATCACCATGGTTAATGTTATCATTGGCAATTTCCCCGTGAGCACTGTCACCCTGGGCACTGTCATCATGGGCACGGTCACCGTGAGCACTATCTCCATGAGCACAGCCACTGTGAACACCATCACCATAATCACTGGCCTCATCGGTACTGTCACCATGATCACTGCCACAATGAGCACTGTCAGCATGGGCACTTCCCCAGTGAGCACTGTCACTATGAGAACTGCTAGCATGGGTATTTTCACCATGAGTACTGTCACCCTCTATATTGTCACCATTTGCACTGTCACCATCAGGACTATTACCGTGAGTGCTATCACCGTGAGATCTCTCACCATGGTCACTGTCACCATGGCACCTTGCACAATGCGTGCTGTCAACATGAGTGCTGTCACCATTTGCACTATCACCGTGAGCATTCTCACTGTGGTCAGAGTCAACATGGGCTCTGTCACCATGAGCACTGTCACCATAGGCAATGTCACCGTGGTCAGTGTCACCATGAGCAATGTCTCCATGGGCACTCCTACAGTGGGCACTGTCACTGTGCGAACTGTCACCATGGTTACTGCCACTATGAGCAGTGTCTCTGTGAGTACTGTCAGCATGGGTTTTTACCGTGAGCACTGTCACCATGAGCCCTGTCACCATTTTTCAGTGCCACCGTGTGCACTACCACCATGTGCACTCTCACCATGGGCACTATCACCGATAACACTGTCACCATAAGTACTGTCTGCATGGGCACTGTCACCAAGGGCACGGCCAACATGTGACCTGTAACCATTGTCAGTGTCACTGTGAGAAGTGTCACCATGGGAATTAACAACATAGGCACTCTCATCATGAGCACTGTCACCATGAGCACTGACACCACGAGCACTGTCACCCAGGGCAGTGCCACCATGAGCACTGTCACCACAACTGTTGCTATGAGAATTGTAACCATGGGCAATTTCTCAATGAGTAATGTCACCATGTGTATTTTCACCTTGGGCACTCTCAAAGTAAACAGTATTACCATGAGCACTTTCACTGTGAACACTGTCACCATGGGCACTGGCACAATGTGGTGTGTCACCATGAGCCATGTCACCATGGGCAATGTCACCGTGAGAAGTATCACCATAGGCAATGTCACCATGGGCAATGTCACCATGGGAACTGCCATTTTGAGCACTGTCACCATGGGTACTGCAACCATGAGTACTGTCACCATGAGTAATTTAACCATTGGCAGTATGACCATGTGCACTGTCACCATGGGCACTATCACCATGACAACTCTCAGCGTGAGCACTGTCACTGTTGGAAATGGCATTGTGTGCAATTCCACCATGGGCAATGTCACCATGGACATTATCGCTATGAGCACTGTCAATATGAGCACGTCAACATGAGCCCTGTCACCATGGGCAATGTCACTGTGAGAAGTGTCACTATAGGCAATGTCACCGTGGGCACTGTCACCATGGTCACTGCCACCACTGTCACTGTCATTTTGAGCACTGTCACCATGGGTACTGCAACCATGAGCGCTGTCACCATGAGCACTGTCACAATTGCAAGTATCACCATGTGCACTGTCACCATGGGCACTATCACAATGAGAACTGTCAGCATGGGCACTGTCACTCTTGGCAATGTCACCATGGGCACTATCACTTTGAGCACTGTCAACATGAGCACGTCACCATGGGCACTGTCAACATGGGTACTATCTCGAAGGTCAATGTCACCATGAGCATTGTCAGGATGGGCAACTTCACCGTGAGCACTGTCACCAATGGCACTATCACCATGAGCAATGTCACTGTGGGCCGTGTCACCAGGGGAACTATCACCATGGTTAATGTTATCATTGGCAATTTCCCCGTGAGCACTGTCACCCTGGGCACTGTCATCATGGGCACGGTCACCGTGAGCACTATCTCCATGAGCACAGCCACTGTGAACACCATCACCATAATCACTGGCCTCATCGGTACTGTCACCATGAGCACTGCCACAATGAGCACTGTCAGCATGGGCACATCCCCCATGAGCACTGTCACTATGAGAACTGCTACCATGGGTATTTTCACCATGTGTACTGTCACCCTGTGTATTCTCACCATTTGCACTGTCACCATGAGGACTATTACCGTGAGCGCTATCACCGTGAGATCTCTCACCATGGTCACTGTCACCATGGCACCTTGCACAATGCGTGCTGTCAACATGAGTGCTGGCACCATTGGCACTATCACTGTGAGCATTCTCACTGTGGTCAGTGTCACCATGGGCACTCTCACCATGAGCACTGTCACCATAGGCAATGTCACCATGGTCAGTGTCACCATGAGCACTGTCAACATGGGCACTCATACAGTGGGCACTGTCACTGTGAGCACTGTCACCTTGGGTGCTGCCACCATGAGCGCTGTCACCATGAGCACTGTCACCATTGTGAGTATCACAATGTGCACTGTCACCATGGGCACTGGCACAATGTCGTGTGTCACCTTGAGCAATGTCACCATGGGAAATGTCACCGTGAGATGTGTCACCATAGGCAATGTCACCATGGGCAATGTCACCATGGGAAATGCCATTTTGCACACTGTCACCATGGGTACTGCAACCATGAGTACTGTCACCATTGGCAGTATGACCATGTGCACTGTCACCATGGGCACTATCACCATGACAACCCTCAGCGTGAGCACTGTCACTGTGGGAACTGGCATTGTGTGCAATTCCACCATGGGCAATGTCACCATGGGCACTATCACTGTGAGCACTGTCAATATAAGCACGTCAACATGAGCCCTGTCACCATGGGCAATGTCACCGTGAGAAGTGTCTCTATAGGTGATGTCACCGTGGGCACTGTCACCATGGTCACTGCCACCACTGTCACTGTCATTTTGAGCACTGTCACCATGGGTATTGCAACCATGAGCACTGTCACCATGAGCACTGTCACCATTGCGATTATCACCATGTGTACTGTCACCATGGGCACTATCACAATGAGAACTGTCAGCGTGGGCACTGTCACTGTTGGCAAGGGCCCCGTGGGCACTTCCACCATGGGCAATGTCACCATGGGCACTATCACTTTGAGCACTGTCAACATGAGCACGTCACCATGGGCACTGTCAACATGGGTACTATCTCGAAGGTCAATGTCACCATGAGCATTGTCAGGATGGGCAACTTCACCGTGAGCACTGTCACCAATGGCACTATCACCATGAGTAATGTCACTGTAGGCCGTGTCACCAGGGGCACTATCACCATGGTTAATGTTATCATTGGCACTTTCCCCGTGAGCACTGTCACCCTGGGCACTGTCATCATGGGCACGGTCACCGTGAGCACTATCTCCATGAGCACAGCCACTGTGAACACCATCACCATAATCACTGGCCTCATCGGTACTGTCACCATGAGCACTGCCACAATGAGCACTGTCAGCATGGGCACTTCCCCAGTGAGCACTGTCACTATGAGAACTGCTAGCATGGGTATTTTCACCATGAGTACTGTCACCCTCTGTATTGTCACCATTTGCACTGTCACCATCAGGACTATTACCGTGAGTGCTATCACCGTGAGATCTCTCACCATGGTCACTGTCACCATGGCACCTTGAACAATGCATGCTGTCAACATGAGTGCTGTCACCATTGGCACTATCACCGTGAGCATTCTCACTGTGGTCAGAGTCAACATGGGCTCTGTCACCATGAGCACTGTCACCATAGGCAATGTCACCGTGGTCAGTGTCACCATGAGCAATGTCTCCATGGGCACTCCTACAGTGGGCACTGTCACTGTGCGAACTGTCACCATGGTTACTGCCACTATGAGCAGTGTCTCTGTGAGTACTGTCAGCATGGGTTTTTACCGTGAGCACTGTCACCATGAGCCCTGTCACCATTTTTCAGTGCCACCGTGTGCACTACCACCATGTGCACTCTCACCATGGGCACTATCACCGATAACACTGTCACCATAAGTACTGTCTGCATGGGCACTGTCACCAAGGGCACGGCCAACATGTGACCTGTAACCATTGTCAGTGTCACTGTGAGAAGTGTCACCATGGGAATTAACAACATAGGCACTCTCATCATGAGCACTGTCACCATGAGCACTGACACCACGAGCACTGTCACCCAGGGCAGTGCCACCATGAGCACTGTCACCACAACTGTTGCTATGAGAATTGTAACCATGGGCAATTTCTCAATGAGTAATGTCACCATGTGTATTTTCACCTTGGGCACTCTCAAAGTAAACAGTATTACCATGAGCACTTTCACTGTGAACACTGTCACCATGGGCACTGGCACAATGTGGTGTGTCACCATGAGCCATGTCACCATGGGAAATGTCACCGTGAGAAGTGTCACCATAGGCAATGTCACCATGGGCAATGTCACCATGGGAACTACCATTTTGAGCACTGTCACCATGGGTACTACAACCATGAGTACTGTCACCATGAGTAATTTAACCATTGGCAGTATGACCATGTGCACTGTCACCATGGGCACTATCACCATGACAACTCTCAGCGTGAGCACTGTCACTGTTGGAAATGGCATTGTGTGCAATTCCACCATGGGCAATGTCACCATGGACATTATCGCTGTGAGCACTGTCAATATGAGCACGTCAACATGAGCCCTGTCACCATGGGCAATGTCACTGTGAGAAGTGTCACTATAGGCGATGTCACCGTGGGCACTGTCACCATGGTCACTGCCACCACTGTCACTGTCATTTTGAGCACTGTCACCATGGGTACTGCAACCATGAGTGCTGTCACCATGAGCACTGTCACCATTGCAAGTATCACCATGTGCACTGTCACCATGGGCACTATCACAATGAGAACTGTCAGCATGGGCACTGTCACTCTTGGCAATGTCACCATGGGCACTATCACTTTGAGCACTGTCAACATGAGCACGTCACCATGGGCACTGTCAACATGGGTACTATCTCGAAGGTCAATGTCACCATGAGCATTGTCAGGATGGGCAACTTCACCGTGAGCACTGTCACCAATGGCACTATCACCATGAGCAATGTCACTGTGGGCCGTGTCACCAGGGGCACTATCACCATGGTTAATGTTATCATTGGCAATTTCCCCGTGAGCACTGTCACCCTGGGCACTGTCATCATGGGCACGGTCACCGTGAGCACTATCTCCATGAGCACAGCCACTGTGAACACCATCACCATAATCACTGGCCTCATCGGTACTGTCACCATGAGCACTGCCACAATGAGCACTGTCAGCATGGGCACATCCCCCATGAGCACTGTCACTATGAGAACTGCTACCATGGGTATTTTCACCATGTGTACTGTCACCCTGTGTATTGTCACCATTTGCACTGTCACCATGAGGACTATTACCGTGAGCGCTATCACCGTGAGATCTCTCACCATGGTCACTGTCACCATGGCACCTTGCACAATGGGGGCTGTCAACATGAGTGCTGGCACCATTGGCACTATCACTGTGAGCATTCTCACTGTGGTCAGTGTCACCATGGGCACTCTCACCATGAGCACTGTCACCATAGGCAATGTCACCATGGTCAGTGTCACCATGAGCACTGTCAACATGGGCACTCATACAGTGGGCACTGTCACTGTGAGCACTGTCACGTTGGGTACTGCCACCATGAGCGCTGTCACCATGAGCACTGTCACCATTGTGAGTATCACAATGTGCACTGTCACCATGGGCACTGGCACAATGTCGTGTGTCACCTTGAGCAATGTCACCATGGGAAATGTCACCGTGAGATGTGTCACCATAGGCAATGTCACCATGGGCAATGTCACCATGGGAAATGCCATTTTGCACACTGTCACCATGGGTACTGCAACCATGAGTACTGTCACCATTGGCAGTATGACCATGTGCACTGTCACCATGGGCACTATCACCATGACAACTCTCAGCGTGAGCACTGTCACTGTGGGAACTGGCATTGTGTGCAATTCCACCATGGGCAATGTCACCATGGGCACTATCACTGTGAGCACTGTCAATATGAGCACGTCAACATGAGCCCTGTCACCATTGGCAATGTCACCGTGAGAAGTGTCACTATAGGCAAAGTCACCATGGGCACTGTCCCCATGGTCACTGCCACCACTGTCACTGTCATTTTGAGCAGTCACCATGGGTACAAAAACCATGAGCGCTGTCACCATGAGCACTGTCACCATTGCAAGTATCACCATGTGCACTGTCACCATGGGAACTATCACAATGAGAACTGTCAGCATGGGCACTGTCACTCTTGGCAATGTCACCATGGGCACTATCACTTTGAGCACTGTCAACATGAGCACATCACCATGGGCACTGTCAACATGGGTACTATCTCGAAGGTCAATGTCACCATGAGCATTGTCAGGATGGGCAACTTCACCGTGAGCACTGTCACCAATGGCACTATCACCATGAGTAATGTCACTGTGGGCCGTGTCACCAGGGGCACTATCACCATGGTTAATGTTATCATTGGCACATTCCCCGTGAGCACTGTCACCCTGGGCACTGTCATCATGGACACGGTCACCGTGAGCACTATCTCCATGAGCACAGCCACTGTGAACACCATCACCATAATCACTGGCCTCATCGGTACTGTCACCATGAGCACTGCCACAATGAGCACTGTCAGCATGGGCACTTCCCCCATGAGCACTGTCACTATGAGAACTGCTAGCATGGGTATTTTCACCATGAGTACTGTCACCCTCTGTATTGTCACCATTTGCACTGTCACCATCAGGACTATTACCGTGAGTGCTATCACCGTGAGATCTCTCACCATGGTCACTGTCACCATGGCACCTTGCACAATGCATGCTGTCAACATGAGTGCTGTCACCATTGGCACTCTCACCGTGAGCATTCTCACTGTGGTCAGAGTCAACATGGGCTCTGTCACCATGAGCACTGTCACCATAGGCAATGTCACCGTGGTCAGTGTCACCATGAGCAATGTCTCCATGGGCACTCCTACAGTGGGCACTGTCACTGTGCGAACTGTCACCATGGTTACTGCCACTATGAGCAGTGTCTCTGTGAGTAAAGTCAGCATGGGTTTTTACCATGAGCACTGTCACCATGAGCCCTGTCACCATTTTCCAGTGCCACCATGTGCACTACCACCATGTGCACTCTCACCATGGGCACTATCACCGATAACACTGTCACCATAAGTACTGTCTGCATGGGCACTGTCACCAAGGGCACGGCCAACATGTGACCTGTAACCATTGTCAGTGTCACTGTGAGAAGTGTCACCATGGGAATTAACAACATAGGCACTCTCATCATGAGCACTGTCACCATGAGCACTGACACCACGAGCACTGTCAGCCAGGGCAGTGCCACCATGAGCACTGTCACCATAACTGTTGCTATGAGAATTGTAACCATGGGCAATTTCTCAATGAGTAATGTCACCATGTGTATTTTCACCTTGGGCACTCTCAAAGTAAACAGTATTACCATGAGCACTTTCACTGTGAACACTGTCACCATGGGCACTGGCACAATGTGGTGTGTCACCATGAGCCATGTCACCATGGGAAATGTCACCGTGAGAAGTGTCACCATAGGCAATGTCACCATGGGCAATGTCACCATGGGAACTGCCATTTTGAGCACTGTCACCATGGGTACTGCAACCATGAGTACTGTCACCATGAGAAATTTAACCATTGGCAGTATGACCATGTGCACTGTCACCATGGGCACTATCACCATGACAACTCTCAGCGTGAGCACTGTCACTGTTGGAAATGGCATTGTGTGCAATTCCACCATGGGCAATGTCACCATGGACATTATCGCTGTGAGCACTGTCAATATGAGCACGTCAACATGAGCCCTGTCACCATGGGCAATGTCACTGTGAGAAGTGTCACTATAGGCAAAGTCACCGTGGGCACTGTCACCATGGTCACTGCCACCACTGTCACTGTCATTTTGAGCACTGTCACCATGGGTACTGCAACCATGAGCGCTGTCACCATGAGCACTGTCACCATTGCAAGTATCACCATGTGCACTGTCACCATGGGCACTATCACAATGAGAACTGTCAGCATGGGCACTGTCACTCTTGGCAATGTCACCATGGGCACTATCACTTTGAGCACTGTCAACATGAGCACGTCAAAATGGGCACTGTCAACATGGGTACTATCTCGAAGGTCAATGTCACCATGAGCATTGTCAGGATGGGCAACTTCACCGTGAGCACTGTCACCAATGGCACTATCACCATGAGCAATGTCACTGTGGGCCGTGTCACCAGGGGCACTATTACCATGGTTAATGTTATCATTGGCACTTTCCCCGTGAGCACTGTCAACCTGGGCACTGTCATCATGGGCACGGTCACCGTGAGCACTCTCTCCATGAGCACAGCCACTGTGAACACCATCACCATAATCACTGGCCTCATCGGTACTGTCACCATGAGCACTGCCACAATGAGCACTGTCAGCATGGGCACATCCCCCATGAGCACTGTCACTATGAGAACTGCTAGCATGGGTATTTTCACCATGAGTACTGTCACCCTCTGTATTGTCACCATTTGCACTGTCACCATGAGGACTATTACCGTGTTTGCTATCACCGTGAGATCTCTCACCATGGTCACTGTCACCATGGCACCTTGCACAATGCGTGCTGTCAACATGAGTGCTGTCACCATTGGCACTATCACCGTGAGCATTCTCACTGTGGTCAGAGTCAACATGGGCTCTGTCACCATGAGCACTGTCACCATAGGCAATGTCACCGTGGTCAGTTTCACCATGAGCAATGTCTCCATGGGCACTCCTACAGTGGGCACTGTCACTGTGCGAACTGTCACCATTGTTACTGCCACTATGAGCAGTGTCTCTGTGCGTACTGTCAGCATGGGTTTATACCGTGAGCACTGTCACCATGAGCTCTGTCACCATTTTTCAGTGCCACCATGTGCACTACCACCATGTGCACTCTCACCATGGGCACTATCACCGATAACACTGTCACCATAAGTACTGTCTGCATGGGCACTGTCACCAAGGGCACGGCCAACATGTGACCTGTAACCATTGTCAGTGTCACTGTGAGAAGTGTCACCATGGGAATTAACAACATAGGCACTCTCATCATGAGCACTGTCACCATGAGCACTGACACCACGAGCACTGTCACCCAGGGCAGTGCCACCATGAGCACTGTCACCACAACTGTTGCTATGAGAATTGTAACCATGGGCAATTTCTCAATGAGTAATGTCACCATGTGTATTTTCACCTTGGGCACTCTCAAAGTAAACAGTATTACCATGAGCACTTTCACTGTGAACACTGTCACCATGGGCACTGGCACAATGTGGTGTGTCACCATGAGCCATGTCACCATGGGCAATGTCACCGTGAGAAGTGTCACCATAGGCAATGTCACCACGGGCAATGTCACCATGGGAACTGCCATTTTGAGCACTGTCACCATGGGTACTGCAACCATGAGTACTGTCACCATTGGCAGTATGACCATGTGCACTGTCACCATGGGCACTATCACCATGACAACTCTCAGCGTGAGCACTGTCACTGTGGGAACTGGCATTGTGTGCAATTCCACCATGGGCCATGTCACCATGGGCACTATCACTGTGAGCACTGTCAATATAAGCACGTCAACATGAGCCCTGTCACCATTGGCAATGTCACCGTGAGAAGTGTCACTATAGGCGATGTCACCGTGGGCACTGTCACCATGGTCACTGCCACCACTGTCACTGTCATTTTGAGCACTGTCACCATGGGTATTGCAACCATGAGCACTGTCACCATGAGCACTGTCACCATTGCGATTATCACCATGTGTACTGTCACCATGGGCACTATCACAATGAGAACTGTCAGCGTGGGCACTGTCACTCTTGGCAAGGGCACCGTGGGCACTTCCACCATGGGCAATGTCACCATAGGCACTATCACTGTGAGCACTGTCAACATGAGCACGTCACCATGGGCACTGTCAACATGGGTACTATCTCGAAGGGCAATGTCACCATGAGCATTGTCAGGAAGGGCAATTTCACCATGAGCACTGTCACCAAAGGCACTATCACCATGAGCAATGTCACTGTGGGCCGTGTCACCAGGGGCACTATCACCATGGTTAATGTTATCATTGGCACTTTCCCCATGAGCACTGTCACCCTGGGCACTGTCATCATGGGCACGGTCACCGTGAGCACTATCTCCATGAGCACAGCCACTGTGAACACCATCACCATAATCACTGGCCTCATCGGTACTGTCACCATGAGCACTGCCACAATGAGCACTGTCAGCATGGGCACTTCCCCCATGAGCACTGTCACTATGAGAACTGCTAGCATGGGTATTTTCACCATGAGTACTGTCACCCTCTGTATTGTCACCATTTGCACTGTCACCATCAGGACTATTACCGTGAGTGCTATCACCGTGAGATCTCTCACCATGGTCACTGTCACCATGGCACCTTGCACAATGCGTGCTGTCAACATGAGTGCTGTCACCATTGGCACTATCACCGTGAGCATTCTCACTGTGGTCAGAGTCAACATGGGCTCTGTCACCATGAGCACTGTCACCATAGGCAATGTCACCGTGGTCAGTGTCACCATGAGCAATGTCTCCATGGGCACTCCTACAGTGGGCACTGTCACTGTGCGAAATGTCACCATGGTTACTGCCACTATGAGCAGTGTCTCTGTGAGTACTCTCAGCATGGGTTTTTACCGTGAGCACTGTCACCATGAGCCCTGTCACCATTTTTCAGTGCCACCATGTGCACTACCACCATGTGCACTCTCACCATGGGCACTATCACCGATAACACTGTCACCATAAGTACTGTCTGCATGGGCACTGTCACCAAGGGCATGGCCAACATGTGACCTGTAACCATTGTCAGTGTCACTGTGAGAAGTGTCACCATGGGAATTAACAACATAGGCACTCTCATCATGAGCACTGTCACCATGAGCACTGACACCACGAGCACTGTCACCCAGGGCAGTGCCACCATGAGCACTGTCACCATAACTGTTGCTATGAGAATTGTAACCATGGGCAATTTCTCAATGAGTAATGTCACCATGTGTATTTTCACCTTGGGCAGTCTCAATGTAAACAGTATTACCATGAGCACTTTCACTGTGAACACTGTCACCATGGACACTGGCACAATGTGGTGTGTCACCATGAGCCATGTCACCATGGGAAATGTCACCGTGAGAAGTGTCACCATAGGCAATGTCACCATGGGCAATGTCACCATGGGAACTGCCATTTTGAGCACTGTCACCATGGGTACTGCAACCATGAGTACTGTCACCATGAGTAATTTAACCATTGGCAGTATGACCATGTGCACTGTCACCATGGGCACTATCACCATGACAACTCTCAGCGTGAGCACTGTCACTGTTGGAAATGGCATTGTGTGCAATTCCACCATGGGCAATGTCACCATGGACATTATCGCTGTGAGCACTGTCAATATGAGCACGTCAGCATGAGCCCTGTCACCATGGGCAATGTCACTGTGAGAAGTGTCACTATAGGCAATGTCACCGTGGGCACTGTCACCATGGTCACTGCCACCACTGTCACTGTCATTTTGAGCACTGTCACCATGGGTACTGCAACCATGAGTGCTGTCACCATGAGCACTGTCACCATTGCAAGTATCACCATGTGCACTGTCACCATGGGCACTATCACAATGAGAACTGTCAGCATGGGCACTGTCACTCTTGGCAATGTCACCATGGGCACTATCACTTTGAGCACTGTCAACATGAGCACGTCACCATGGGCACTGTCAACATGGGTACTATCTCGAAGGTCAATGTCACCATGAGCATTGTCAGGATGGGCAACTTCACCGTGAGCACTGTCACCAATGGCACTATCAACATGAGCAATGTCACTGTGGGCCGTGTCACCAGGGGCACTATCACCATGGTTAATGTTATCATTGGCAATTTCCCCGTGAGCACTGTCACCCTGGGCACTGTCATCATGGGCACGGTCACCGTGAGCACTATCTCCATGAGCACAGCCACTGTGAACACCATCACCATAATCACTGGCCTCATCGGTACTGTCACCATGAGCACTGCCACAATGAGCACTGTCAGCATGGGCACATCCCCCATGAGCACTGTCACTATGAGAACTGCTACCATGGGTATTTTCACCATGTGTACTGTCACCCTGTGTATTGTCACCATTTGCACTGTCACCATGAGGACTATTACCGTGAGCCCTATCACCGTGAGATCTCTCACCATGGTCACTGTCACCATGGCACCTTGCACAATGGGGGCTGTCAACATGAGTGCTGGCACCATTGGCACTATCACTGTGAGCATTCTCACTGTGGTCAGTGTCACCATGGGCACTGTCACCATGAGCACTGTCACCATAGGCAATGTCACCATGGTCAGTGTCACCATGAGCACTGTCAACATGGGCACTCATACAGTGGGCACTGTCACTGTGAGCACTGTCACCTTGGGTACTGCCACCATGAGCGCTGTCACCATGAGCACTGTCACCATTATGAGTATCACAATGTGCACTGTCACCATGGGCACTGGCACAATGTCGTGTGTCACCTTGAGCAATGTCACCATGGGAAATGTCACCGTGAGATGTGTCACCATAGGCAATGTCACCATGGGCAATGTCACCATGGGAAATGCCATTTTGCACACTGTCACCATGGGTACTGCAACCATGAGTACTGTCACCATTGGCAGTATGACCATGTGCACTGTCACCATGGGCACTATCACCATGACAACCCTCAGCGTGAGCACTGTCACTGTGGGAACTGGCATTGTGTGCAATTCCACCATGGGCAATGTCACCATGGGCACTATCACTGTGAGCACTGTCAATATAAGCACGTCAACATGAGCCCTGTCACCATGGGCAATGTCACCGTGAGAAGTGTCACTATAGGTGATGTCACCGTGGGCACTGTCACCATGGTCACTGCCACCACTGTCACTGTCATTTTGAGCACTGTCACCATGGGTATTGCAACCATGAGCACTGTCACCATGAGCACTGTCACCATTGCGATTATCACCATGTGTACTGTCACCATGGGCACTATCACAATGAGAACTGTCAGCGTGGGCACTGTCACTGTTGGCAAGGGCACAGTGGGCACTTCCACCATGGGCAATGTCACCATGGGCACTATCACTTTGAGCACTGTCAACATGAGCACGTCACCATGGGCACTGTCAACATGGGTACTATCTCGAAGGTCAATGTCACCATGAGCAATGTCAGGATGGGCAACTTCACCGTGAGCACTGTCACCAATGGCACTATCACCATGAGTAATGTCACTGTGGGCCGTGTCACCAGGGGCACTATCACCATGGTTAATGTTATCATTGGCACTTTCCCCGTGAGCACTGTCACCCTGGGCACTGTCATCATGGGCACGGTCACCGTGAGCACTATCTCCATGAGCACAGCCACTGTGAACACCATCACCATAATCACTGGCCTCATCGGTACTGTCACCATGAGCACTGCCACAATGAGCACTGTCAGCATGGGCACTTCCCCAATGAGCACTGTCACTATGAGAACTGCTAGCATGGGTATTTTCACCATGAGTACTGTCACCCTCTGTATTGTCACCATTTGCACTGTCACCATCAGGACTATTACCGTGAGTGCTATCACCGTGAGATCTCTCACCATGGTCACTGTCACCATGGCACCTTGCACAATGCGTGCTGTCAACATGAGTGCTGTCACCATTGGCACTATCACCGTGAGCATTCTCACTGTGGTCAGAGTCAACATGGGCTCTGTCACCATGAGCACTGTCACCATAGGCAATGTCACCGTGGTCAGTGTCACCATGAGCAATGTCTCCATGGGTACTCCTACAGTGGGCACTGTCACTGTGCGAACTGTCACCATGGTTACTGCCACTATGAGCAGTGTCTCTGTGAGTACTGTCAGCATGGGTTTTTACCGTGAGCACTGTCACCATGAGCCCTGTCACCATTTTTCAGTGCCACCATGTGCACTACCACCATGTGCACTCTCACCATGGGCACTATCACCGATAACACTGTCACCATAAGTACTGTCTGCATGGGCACTGTCACCAAGGGCACGGCCAACATGTGACCTGTAACCATTGTCAGTGTCACTGTGAGAAGTGTCACCATGGGAATTAACAACATAGGCACTCTCATCATGAGCACTGTCACCATGAGCACTGACACCACGAGCACTGTCACCCAGGGCAGTGCCACCATGAGCACTGTCACCACAACTGTTGCTATGAGAATTGTAACCATGGGCAATTTCTCAATGAGTAATGTCACCATGTGTATTTTCACCTTGGGCACTCTCAAAGTAAACAGTATTACCATGAGCACTTTCACTGTGAACACTGTCACCATGGGCACTGGCACAATGTGGTGTGTCACCATGAGCCATGTCACCATGGGAAATGTCACCGTGAGAAGTGTCACCATAGGCAATGTCACCATGGGCAATGTCACCATGGGAACTACCATTTTGAGCACTGTCACCATGGGTACTACAACCATGAGTACTGTCACCATGAGTAATTTAACCATTGGCAGTATGACCATGTGCACTGTCACCATGGGCACTATCACCATGACAACTCTCAGCGTGAGCACTGTCACTGTTGGAAATGGCATTGTGTGCAATTCCACCATGGGCAATGTCACCATGGACATTATCGCTGTGAGCACTGTCAATATGAGCACGTCAACATGAGCCCTGTCACCATGGGCAATGTCACTGTGAGAAGTGTCACTATAGGCAATGTCACCGTGGGCACTGTCACCATGGTCACTGCCACCACTGTCACTGTCATTTTGAGCACTGTCACCATGGGTACTGCAACCATGAGTGCTGTCACCATGAGCACTGTCACCATTGCAAGTATCACCATGTGCACTGTCACCATGGGCACTATCACAATGAGAACTGTCAGCATGGGCACTGTCACTCTTGGCAATGTCACCATGGGCACTATCACTTTGAGCACTGTCAACATGAGCACGTCACCATGGGCACTGTCAACATGGGTACTATCTCGAAGGTCAATGTCACCATGAGCATTGTCAGGATGGGCAACTTCACCGTGAGCACTGTCACCAATGGCACTATCACCATGAGCAATGTCACTGTGGGCCGTGTCACCAGGGGCACTATCACCATGTTTAATGTTATCATTGGCAATTTCCCCGTGAGCACTGTCACCCTGGGCACTGTCATCATGGGCACGGTCACCGTGAGCACTATCTCCATGAGCACAGCCACTGTGAACACCATCACCATAATCACTGGCCTCATCGGTACTGTCACCATGAGCACTGCCACAATGAGCACTGTCAGCATGGGCACATCCCCCATGAGCACTGTCACTATGAGAACTGCTACCATGGGTATTTTCACCATGTGTACTGTCACCCTGTGTATTGTCACCATTTGCACTGTCACCATGAGGACTATTACCGTGAGCGCTATCACCGTGAGATCTCTCACCATGGTCACTGTCACCATGGCCCCTTGCACAATGGGGGCTGTCAACATGAGTGCTGGCACCATTGGCACTATCACTGTGAGCATTCTCACTGTGGTCAGTGTCACCATGGGCACTCTCACCATGAGCACTGTCACCATAGGCAATGTCACCATGGTCAGTGTCACCGTGAGCACTGTCAACATGGGCACTCATACAGTGGGCACTGTCACTGTGAGCACTGTCACGTTGGGTACTGCCACCATGAGCGCTGTCACCATGAGCACTGTCACCATTGTGAGTATCACAATGTGCACTGTCACCATGGGCACTGGCACAATGTCGTGTGTCACCTTGAGCAATGTCACCATGGGAAATGTCACCGTGAGATGTGTCACCATAGGCAATGTCACCATGGGCAATGTCACCATGGGAAATGCCATTTTGCACACTGTCACCATGGGTACTGCAACCATGAGTACTGTCACCATTGGCAGTATGACCATGTGCACTGTCACCATGGGCACTATCACCATGACAACTCTCAGCGTGAACACTGTCACTGTGGGAACTGGCATTGTGTGCAATTCCACCATGGGCAATGTCACCATGGGCACTATCACTGTGAGCACTGTCAATATGAGCACGTCAACATGAGCCCTGTCACCATTGGCAATGTCACCGTGAGAAGTGTCACTATAGGCAATGTCACCATGGGCACTGTCCCCATGGTCACTGCCACCACTGTCACTGTCATTTTGAGCAGTCACCATGGGTACTAAAACCATGAGCGCTGTCACCATGAGCACTGTCACCATTGCAAGTATCACCATGTGCACTGTCACCATGGGAACTATCACAATGAGAACTGTCAGCATGGGCACTGTCACTCTTGGCAATGTCACCATGGGCACTATCACTTTGAGCACTGTCAACATGAGCACATCACCATGGGCACTGTCAACATGGGTACTATCTCGAAGGTCAATGTCACCATGAGCATTGTCAGGATGGGCAACTTCACCGTGAGCACTGTCACCAATGGCACTATCACCATGAGTAATGTCACTGTGGGCCGTGTCACCAGGGGCACTATCACCATGGTTAATGTTATCATTGGCACATTCCCCGTGAGCACTGTCACCCTGGGCACTGTCATCATGGACACGGTCACCGTGAGCACTATCTCCATGAGCACAGCCACTGTGAACACCATCACCATAATCACTGGCCTCATCGGTACTGTCACCATGAGCACTGCCACAATGAGCACTGTCAGCATGGGTACTTCCCCCATGAGCACTGTCACTATGAGAACTGCTAGCATGGGTATTTTCACCATGAGTACTGTCACCCTCTGTATTGTCACCATTTGCACTGTCACCATCAGGACTATTACCGTGAGTGCTATCACCGTGAGATCTCTCACCATGGTCACTGTCACCATGGCACCTTGCACAATGCGTGCTGTCAACATGAGTGCTGTCACCATTGGCACTCTCACCGTGAGCATTCTCACTGTGGTCAGAGTCAACATGGGCTCTGTCACCATGAGCACTGTCACCATAGGCAATGTCACCGTGGTCAGTGTCACCATGAGCAATGTCTCCATGGGCACTCCTACAGTGGGCACTGTCACTGTGCGAACTGTCACCATGGTTACTGCCACTATGAGCAGTGTCTCTGTGAGTACTGTCAGCATGGGTTTTTACCATGAGCACTGTCACCATGAGCCCTGTCACCATTTTCCAGTGCCACCATGTGCACTACCACCATGTGCACTCTCACCATGGGCACTATCACCGATAACAATGTCACCATAAGTACTGTCTGCATGGGCACTGTCACCAAGGGCACGGCCAACATGTGACCTGTAACCATTGTCAGTGTCACTGTGAGAAGTGTCACCATGGGAATTAACAACATAGGCACTCTCATCATGAGCACTGTCACCATGAGCACTGACACCACGAGCACTGTCAGCCAGGGCAGTGCCACCATGAGCACTGTCACCATAACTGTTGCTATGAGAATTGTAACCATGGGCAATTTCTCAATGAGTAATGTCACCATGTGTATTTTCACCTTGGGCACTCTCAAAGTAAACAGTATTACCATGAGCACTTTCACTGTGAACACTGTCACCATGGGCACTGGCACAATGTGGTGTGTCACCATGAGCCATGTCACCATGGGCAATGTCACCGTGAGAAGTGTCACCATAGGCAATGTCACCATGGGCAATGTCACCATGGGAACTGCCATTTTGAGCACTGTCACCATGGGTACTGCAACCATGAGTACTGTCAGCATGAGTAATTTAACCATTGGCAGTATGACCATGTGCACTGTCACCATGGGCACTATCACCATGACAACTCTCAGCGTGAGCACTGTCACTGTTGGAAATGGCATTGTGTGCAATTCCACCATGGGCAATGTCACCATGGACATTATCGCTGTGAGCACTGTCAATATGAGCACGTCAACATGAGCCCTGTCACCATGGGCAATGTCACTGTGAGAAGTGTCACTATAGGCAAAGTCACCGTGGGCACTGTCACCATGGTCACTGCCACCACTGTCACTGTCATTTTGAGCACTGTCACCATGGGTACTGCAACCATGAGCGCTGTCACCATGAGCACTGTCACCATTGCAAGTATCACCATGTGCACTGTCACCATGGGCACTATCACAATGAGAACTGTCAGCATGGGCACTGTCACTCTTGGCAATGTCACCATGGGCACTATCACTTTGAGCACTGTCAACATGAGCACGTCACCATGGGCACTGTCAACATGGGTACTATCTCGAAGGTCAATGTCACCATGAGCATTGTCAGGATGGGCAACTTCACCGTGAGCACTGTCACCAATGGCACTATCACCATGAGCAATGTCACTGTGGGCCGTGTCACCAGGGGCACTATTACCATGGTTAATGTTATCATTGGCACTTTCCCCGTGAGCACTGTCAACCTGGGCACTGTCATCATGGGCACGGTCACCGTGAGCACTATCTCCATGAGCACAGCCACTGTGAACACCATCACCATAATCACTGGCCTCATCGGTACTGTCACCATGAGCACTGCCACAATGAGCACTGTCAGCATGGGCACTTCCCCCATGAGCACTGTCACTATGAGAACTGCTAGCATGGGTATTTTCACCATGAGTACTGTCACCCTCTGTATTGTCACCATTTGCACTGTCACCATCAGGACTATTACCGTGAGTGCTATCACCGTGAGATCTCTCACCATGGTCACTGTCACCATGGCACCTTGCACAATGCGTGCTGTCAACATGAGTGCTGTCACCATTGGCACTATCACCGTGAGCATTCTCACTGTGGTCAGAGTCAACATGGGCTCTGTCACCATGAGCACTGTCACCATAGGCAATGTCACCGTGGTCAGTTTCACCATGAGCAATGTCTCCATGGGCACTCCTACAGTGGGCACTGTCACTGTGCGAACTGTCACCATTGTTACTGCCACTATGAGCAGTGTCTCTGTGCGTACTGTCAGCATGGGTTTATACCGTGAGCACTGTCACCATGAGCTCTGTCACCATTTTTCAGTGCCACCATGTGCACTACCACCATGTGCACTCTCACCATGGGCACTATCACCGATAACACTGTCACCATAAGTACTGTCTGCATGGGCACTGTCACCAGGGGCACGGCCAACATGTGACCTGTAACCATTGTCAGTGTCACTGTGAGAAGTGTCACCATGGGAATTAACAACATAGGCACTCTCATCATGAGCACTGTCACCATGAGCACTGACACCACGAGCACTGTCACCCAGGGCAGTGCCACCATGAGCACTGTCACCACAACTGTTGCTATGAGAATTGTAACCATGGGCAATTTCTCAATGAGTAATGTCACCATGTGTATTTTCACCTTGGGCACTCTCAAAGTAAACAGTATTACCATGAGCACTTTCACAGTGAACACTGTCACCATGGGCACTGGCACAATGTGGTGTGTCACCATGAGCCATGTCACCATGGGCAATGTCACCGTGAGAAGTGTCACCATAGGCAATGTCACCATGGGCAATGTCACCATGGGAACTGCCATTTTGAGCACTGTCACCATGGGTACTGCAACCATGAGTACTGTCACCATTGGAAGTATGACCATGTGCACTGTCACCATGGGCACTATCACCATGACAACTCTCAGCGTGAGCACTGTCACTGTGGGAACTGGCATTGTGTGCAATTCCACCATGGGCCATGTCACCATGGGCACTATCACTGTGAGCACTGTCAATATAAGCACGTCAACATGAGCCCTGTCACCATTGGCAATGTCACCGTGAGAAGTGTCACTATAGGCGATGTCACCGTGGGCACTGTCACCATGGTCACTGCCACCACTGTCACTGTCATTTTGAGCACTGTCACCATGGGTATTGCAACCATGAGCACTGTCACCATGAGCACTGTCACCATTGCGATTATCACCATGTGTACTGTCACCATGGGCACTATCACAATGAGAACTGTCAGCGTGGGCACTGTCACTGTTGGCAAGGGCACCGTGGGCACTTCCACCATGGGCAATGTCACCATGGGCACTATCACTGTGAGCACTGTCAACATGAGCACGTCACCATGGGCACTGTCAACATGGGTACTATCTCGAAGGGCAATGTCACCATGAGCATTGTCAGGAAGGGCAATTTCACCATGAGCACTGTCACCAAAGGCACTATCACCATGAGCAATGTCACTGTGGGCCGTGTCACCAGGGGCACTATCACCATGGTTAATGTTATCATTGGCACTTTCCCCGTGAGCACTGTCACCCTGGGCACTGTCATCATGGGCACGGTCACCGTGAGCACTATCTCCATGAGCACAGCCACTGTGAACACCATCACCATAATCACTGGCCTCATCGGTACTGTCACCATGAGCACTGCCACAATGAGCACTGTCAGCATGGGCACTTCCCCCATGAGCACTGTCACTATGAGAACTGCTAGCATGGGTATTTTCACCATGAGTACTCTCACCCTCTGTATTGTCACCATTTGCACTGTCACCATCAGGACTATTACCGTGAGTGCTATCACCGTGAGATCTCTCACCATGGTCACTGTCACCATGGCACCTTGCACAATGCGTGCTGTCAACATGAGTGCTGTCACCATTGGCACTATCACCGTGAGCATTCTCACTGTGGTCAGAGTCAACATGGGCTCTGTCACCATGAGCACTGTCACCATAGGCAATGTCACCGTGGTCAGTGTCACCATGAGCAATGTCTCCATGGGCACTCCTACAGTGGGCACTGTCACTGTGCGAACTGTCACCATGGTTACTGCCACTATGAGCAGTGTCTCTGTGAGTACTGTCAGCATGGGTTTTTACCGTGAGCACTGTCACCATGAGCCCTGTCACCATTTTTCAGTGCCACCATGTGCACTACCACCATGTGCACTCTCACCATGGGCACTATCACCGATAACACTGTCACCATAAGTACTGTCTGCATGGGCACTGTCACCAAGGGCACGGCCAACATGTGACCTGTAACCATTGTCAGTGTCACTGTGAGAAGTGTCACCATGGGAATTAACAACATAGGCACTCTCATCATGAGCACTGTCACCATGAGCACTGACACCACGAGCACTGTCACCCAGGGCAGTGCCACCATGAGCACTGTCACCACAACTGTTGCTATGAGAATTGTAACCATGGGCAATTTCTCAATGAGTAATGTCACCATGTGTATTTTCACCTTGGGCACTCTCAAAGTAAACATTATTACCATGAGCACTTTCACTGTGAACACTGTCACCATGGGCACTGGCACAATGTGGTGTGTCACCATGAGCCATGTCACCATGGGCAATGTCACCGTGAGAAGTGTCACCATAGGCAATGTCACCATGGGCAATGTCACCATGGGAACTGCCATTTTGAGCACTGTCACCATGGGTACTGCAACCATGAGTACTGTCACCATGAGTAATTTAACCATTGGCAGTATGACCATGTGCACTGTCACCATGGGCACTATCACCATGACAACTCTCAGCGTGAGCACTGTCACTGTTGGAAATGGCATTGTGTGCAATTCCACCATGGGCAATGTCACCATGGACATTATCGCTGTGAGCACTGTCAATATGAGCACGTCAACATGAGCCCTGTCACCATGGGCAATGTCACTGTGAGAAGTGTCACTATAGGCAATGTCACCGTGGGCACTGTCACCATGGTCACTGCCACCACTGTCACTGTCATTTTGAGCACTGTCACCATGGGTACTGCAACCATGAGCGCTGTCACCATGAGCACTGTCACCATTGCAAGTATCACCATGTGCACTGTCACCATGGGCACTATCACAATGAGAACTGTCAGCATGGGCACTGTCACTCTTGGCAATGTCACCATGGGCACTATCACTTTGAGCACTGTCAACATGAGCACGTCACCATGGGCACTGTCAACATGGGTACTATCTCGAAGGTCAATGTCACCATGAGCATTGTCAGGATGGGCAACTTCACCGTGAGCACTGTCACCAATGGCACTATCACCATGAGCAATGTCACTGTGGGCCGTGTCACCAGGGGCACTATCACCATGGTTAATGTTATCATTGGCACTTTCCCCGTGAGCACTGTCACCCTGGGCACTGTCATCATGGGCACGGTCACCGTGAGCACTATCTCCATGAGCACAGCCACTGTGAACACCATCACCATAATCACTGGCCTCATCGGTACTGTCACCATGAGCACTGCCACAATGAGCACTGTCAGCATGGGTCCTTCCCCCATGAGCACTGTCAATATGAGAACTGCTAGCATGGGTATTTTCACCATGAGTACTCTCACCCTCTGTATTGTCACCATTTGCACTGTCACCATCAGGACTATTACCGTGAGTGCTATCACCGTGAGTTCTCTCACCATGGTCACTGTCACCATGGCACCTTGCACAATGCGTGCTGTCAACATGAGTGCTGTCACCATTGGCACTATGACCATGAGCATTCTCACTGTGGTCAGAGTCAACATGAGCTCTGTCACCATGAGCACTGTCACCATAGGCAATGTCACCATGGTCAGTGTCACCATGAGCAATGTCTCCATGGGCACTCCTACAGTGGGCACTGTCACTGTGCGAACTGTCACCATGGTTACTGCCACTATGAGCAGTGTCTCTGTGAGTACTGTCAGCATGGGTTTTTACCGTGAGCACTGTCACCATGAGCCCTGTCACCATTTTTCAGTGCCACCGTGTGCACTACCACCATGTGCACTCTCACCATGGGCACTATCACCGATAACACTGTCACCATAAGTACTGTCTGCATGGGCACTGTCACCAAGGGCACGGCCAACATGTGACCTGTAACCATTGTCAGTGTCACTGTGAGAAGTGTCACCATGGGAATTAACAACATAGGCACTCTCATCTTGAGCACTGTCACCATGAGCACTGACACCACGAGCACTGTCACCCAGGGCAGTGCCACCATGAGCACTGTCACCATAACTGTTGCTATGAGAATTGTAACCATGGGCAATTTCTCAATGAGTAATGTCACCATGTGTATTTTCACCTTGGGCACTCTCAAAGTAAACAGTATTACCATGAGCACTTTCACTGTGAACACTGTCACCATGGGCACTGGCACAATGTGGTGTGTCACCATGAGCCATGTCACCATGGGAAATGTCACCGTGAGAAGTGTCCCATAGGCAATGTCACCATGGGCAATGTCACCATGGGAACTGCCATTTTGAGCACTGTCACCATGGGTACTGCAACCATGAGTACTGTCACCATGAGTAATTTAACCATTGGCAGTATGACCATGTGCACTGTCACCATGGGCACTATCACCATGACAACTCTCAGCGTGAGCACTGTCACTGTTGGAAATGGCATTGTGTGCAATTCCACCATGGGCAATGTCACCATGGACATTATCGCTGTGAGCACTGTCAATATGAGCACGTCAACATGAGCCCTGTCACCATGGGCAATGTCACTGTGAGAAGTGTCACTATAGGCAATGTCACCGTGGGCACTGTCACCATGGTCACTGCCACCACTGTCACTGTCATTTTGAGCACTGTCACCATGGGTACTGCAACCATGAGCGCTGTCACCATGAGCACTGTCACCATTGCAAGTATCACCATGTGCACTGTCACCATGGGCACTATCACAATGAGAACTGTCAGCATGGGCACTGTCACTCTTGGCAATGTCACCATGGGCACTATCACTTTGAGCACTGTCAACATGAGCACGTCACCATGGGCACTGTCAACATGGGTACTATCTCGAAGGTCAATGTCACCATGAGCATTGTCAGGATGGGCAACTTCACCGTGAGCACTGTCACCAATGGCACTATCACCATGAGCAATGTCACTGTGGGCCGTGTCACCAGGGGCACTATCACCATGGTTAATGTTATCATTGGCACTTTCCCCGTGAGCACTGTCACCATGGGCACTGTCATCATGGGCACGGTCACCGTGAGCACTATCTCCATGAGCACAGCCACTGTGAACACCATCACCATAATCACTGGCCTCATCGGTACTGTCACCATGAGCACTGCCACAATGAGCACTGTCAGCATGGGCACATCCCCCATGAGCACTGTCACTATGAGAACTGCTACCATGGGTATTTTCACCATGTGTACTGTCACCCTGTGTATTGTCACCATTTGCACTGTCACCATGAGGACTATTACCGTGAGCGCTATCACCATGAGATCTCTCACCATGGTCACTGTCACCATGGCACCTTGCACAATGGGGGCTGTCAACATAAATTCTGGCACCATTGGCACTATCACTGTGAGCATTCTCACTGTGGTCAGTGTCACCATGGGCACTGTCACCATGAGCACTGTCACCATAGGCAATGTCACCATGGTCAGTGTCACCATGAGCACTGTCAACATGGGCACTCATACAGTGGGCACTGTCACTGTGAGTACTGTCACCTTGGGTACTGCCACCATGAGCGCTGTCACGATGAGCACTGTCACCATTGCGAGTATCTCAATGTGCACTGTCACCATGGGCACTGGCACAATGTCGTGTGTCACCTTGAGCAATGTCACCATGGGAAATGTCACCGTGAGATGTGTCACCATAGGCAATGTCACCATGGGCAATGTCACCATGGGAAATGCCATTTTGCACACTGTCACCATGGGTACTGCAACCATGAGTACTGTCACCATTGGCAGTATGACCATGTGCACTGTCACCATGGGCACTATCACCATGACAACTCTCAGCGTGAACACTGTCACTGTGGGAACTGGCATTGTGTGCAATTCCACCATGGGCAATGTCACCATGGGCACTATCACTGTGAACACTGTCAATATAAGCACGTCAACATGAGCCCTGTCACCATTGGCAATGTCACCGTGAGAAGTGTCACTATAGGCGATGTCACCGTGGGCACTGTCACCATGGTCACTGCCACCACTGTCACAGTCATTTTGAGCACTGTCACCATGGGTATTGCAACCATGAGCACTGTCACCATGAGCACTGTCACCATTGCGATTATCACCATGTGTACTGTCACCATGGGCACTATCACAATGAGAACTGTCAGTGTGGGCACTATCACTGTTGGCAAGGGCACCGTGGGCACTTCCACCATGGGCAATGTCACCATGGGCACTATCACTGTGAGCACTGTCAACATGAGTACGTCACCATGGGCACTGTCAACATGGGTACTATCTCGAAGGGCAATGTCACCATGAGCATTGTCAGGAAGGGCAATTTCACCATGAGCACTGTCTCCAAAGGCACTATCACCATGAGCAATGTCACTGTGGGCCGTGTCACCAGGGGCACTATCACCATGGTTAATGTTATCATTGGCACTTTCCCCGTGAGCACTGTCACCCTGGGCACTGTCATCATGGGCACGGTCACCGTGAGCACTATCTCCATGAGCACAGCCACTGTGAACACCATCACCATAATCACTGGCCTCATCGGTACTGTCACCATGAGCACTGCCACAATGAGCACTGTCAACATGGGCACTTCCCCCATGAGCACTGTCACTATGAGAACTGCTAGCATGGGTATTTTCACCATGAGTACTGTCACCCTCTGTATTGTCACCATTTGCACTGTCACCATCAGGACTATTACCGTGAGTGCTATCACTGTGAGATCTCTCACCATGGTCACTGTCACCATGGCACCTTGCATAATGCGTGCTGTCAACATGAGTGCTGTCACCATTGGCACTATCACCGTGAGCATTCTCACTGTGGTCAGAGTCAACATGGGCTCTGTCACCATGAGCACTGTCACCATAGGCAATGTCAACGTGGTCAGTGTCACCATGAGCAATGTCCCCATGGGCACTCCTACAGTGGGCACTGTCACTGTGCGAACTGTCACCATGGTTACTGCCACTATGAGCAGTGTCTCTGTGAGTACTGTCATCATGGGTTTTTACCGTGAGCACTGTCACCATGAGCCCTGTCACCATTTTTCAGTGCCACCATGTGCACTACCACCATGTGCAATCTCACCATGGGTACTATCACCGATAACACTGTCACCATAAGTACTGTCTGCATGGGCACTGTCACCAAGGGCACGGCCAACATGTGACCTGTAACCATTGTCAGTGTCACTGTGAGAAGTGTCACCATGGGAATTAACAACATAGGCACTCTCATCATGAGCACTGTCACCATGAGCACTGACACCACGAGCACTGTCACCCAGGGCAGTGCCACCATGAGCACTGTCACCATAACTGTTGCTATGAGAATTGTAACCATGGGCAATTTCTCAATGAGTAATGTCACCATGTGTATTTTCACTTTGGGCACTCTCAAAGTAAACAGTATTACCATGAGCACTTTCACTGTGAACACTGTCACCATGGGCACTGGCACAATGTGGTGTGTCACCATGAGCCATGTCACCATGGGAAATGTCACCGTGAGAAGTGTCACCATAGGCAATGTCACCATGGGCAATGTCACCATGGGAACTGCCATTTTGAGCACTGTCACCATGGGTACTGCAACCATGAGTACTGTCACCATGAGTAATTTAACCATTGGCAGTATGACCATGTGCACTGTCACCATGGGCACTATCACCATGACAACTCTCAGCGTGAGCACTGTCACTGTTGGAAATGGCATTGTGTGCAATTCCACCATGGGCAATGTCACCATGGACATTATCGCTGTGAGCACTGTCAATATGAGCACGTCAACATGAGCCCTGTCACCATGGGCAATGTCACTGTGAGAAGTGTCACTATAGGCAATGTCACCGTGGGCACTGTCACCATGGTCACTGCCACCACTGTCACTGTCATTTTGAGCACTGTCACCATGGGTACTGCAACCATGAGCGCTGTCACCATGAGCACTGTCACCATTGCAAGTATCACCATGTGCACTGTCACCATGGGCACTATCACAATGAGAACTGTCAGCATGGGCACTGTCACTCTTGGCAATGTCACCATGGGCACTATCACTTTGAGCACTGTCAATATGAGCACGTCACCATGGGCACTGTCAACATGGGTACTATCTCGAAGGTCAATGTCACCATGAGCATTGTCAGGATGGGCAACTTCACCGTGAGCACTGTCACCAATGGCACTATCACCATGAGCAATGTCACTGTGGGCCGTGTCACCAGGGGCACTATCACCATGGTTAATGTTATCATTGGCACTTTCCCCGTGAGCACTGTCACCCTGGGCACTGTCATCATGGGCACGGTCACCGTGAGCACTATCTCCATGAGCACAGCCACTGTGAACACCATCACCATAATCACTTGCCTCATCGGTACTGTCACCATGAGCACTGCCACAATGAGCACTGTCAGCATGGGCACTTCCCCCATGAGCACTGTCACTATGAGAACTGCTAGCATGGGTATTTTCACCATGAGTACTGTCACCCTCTGTATTGTCACCATTTGCACTGTCACCATCAGGACTATTACCGTGAGTGCTATCACCGTGAGATCTCTCACCATGGTCACTGTCACCATGGCACCTTGCACAATGCGTGCTGTCAACATGAGTGCTGTCACCATTGGCACTATCACCGTGAGCATTCTCACTGTGGTCAGAGTCAACATGGGCTCTGTCACCATGAGCACTGTCACCATAGGCAATGTCACCGTGGTCAGTGTCACCATGAGCAATGTCTCCATGGGCACTCCTACAGTGGGCACTGTCACTGTGCGAACTGTCACCATGGTTACTGCCACTATGAGCAGTGTCTCTGTGAGTACTGTCAGCATGGGTTTTTACCGTGAGCACTGTCACCATGAGCCCTGTCACCAATTTTCAGTGCCACCATGTGCACTACCACCATGTGCACTCTCACCATGGGCACTATCACCGATAACACTGTCACCATAAGTACTGTCTGCATGGGCACTGTCACCAAGGGCACGGCCAACATGTGACCTGTAACCATTGTCAGTGTCACTGTGAGAAGTGTCACCATGGGAATTAACAACATAGGCACTCTCATCTTGAGCACTGTCACCATGAGCACTGACACCACGAGCACTGTCACCCAGGGCAGTGCCACCGTGAGCACTGTCACCATAACTGTTGCTATGAGAATTGTAACCATGGGCAATTTCTCAATGAGTAATGTCACCATGTGTATTTTCACCTTGGGCACTCTCATAGTAAACAGTATTACCATGAGCACTTTCACTGTGAACACTGTCACCATGGGCACTGGCACAATGTGGTGTGTCACCATGAGCCATGTCACCATGGGAAATGTCACCGTGAGAAGTGTCACCATAGGCAATGTCACCATGGGCACTGTCACCATGGTCACTGCCACCACTGTCACTGTCATTTTGAGCACTGTCACCATGGGTACTGCAACCATGAGCGCTGTCAACATGAGCACTGTCACCATTGCAATTATCACCATGTGCACTGTCACCATGGGCACTATCACAATGAGAACTGTCAGCATGGGCACTGTCACTCTTGGCAATGTCACCATGGGCACTATCACTTTGAGCACTGTCAACATGAGCACGTCACCATGGGCACTGTCAACATGGGTACTATCTCGAAGGTCAATGTCAACATAAGCATTGTCAGGATGGGCAACTTCACCGTGAGCACTGTCACCAATGGCACTATCACCATGAGCAATGTCACTGTGGGCCGTGTCACCAGGGGCACTATCACCATGGTTAATGTTATCATTGGCACTTTCCCCGTGAGCACTGTCACCCTGGGCACTGTCATCATGGGCACGGTCACCGTGAGCACTATCTCCATGAGCACAGCCACTGTGAACACCATCACCATAATCACTGGCCTCATCGGTACTGTCACCATGAGCACTGCCACAATGAGCACTGTCAGCATTGGTACTTCCCCCATGAGCACTGTCACTATGAGAACTGCTACCATGGGTATTTTCACCATGTGTACTGTCACCCTGTGTATTGTCACCATTTGCACTGTCACCATGAGGACTATTACCGTGAGCGCTATCACCGTGAGATCTCTCACCATGGTCACTGTCACCATGGCACCTTGCACAATGGGGGCTGTCAACATGAGTGCTGGCACCATTGGCACAATCACCGTGAGCATTCTCACTGTGGTCAGTGACACCATGGGCACTGTCACCATGAGTACTGTCACCATAGGCAATGTCACCATGGTCAGTGTCACCATGAGCAATGTCAACATGGGCACTCATACAGTGGGCACTGTCACTGTGAGCACTGTCACCTTGGGTACTGCCACCATGAGCGCTGTCACGATGAGCACTGTCACCATTGCGAGTATCACAATGTGCACTGTGACCATGGGCACTGGCACAATGTCGTGTGTCACCTTGAGCAATGTCACCATGGGAAATGTCACCGTGAGATGTGTCACCATAGGCAATGTCACCATGGGAAATGCCATTTTGCACACTGTCACCATGGGTACTGCAACCATGAGTACTGTCACCATTGGCAGTATGACCATGTGCACTGTCACCATGGGCACTATCACCATGACAACTCTCAGCGTGAGCACTGTCACTGTGGGAACTGGCATTGTGTGCAATTCCACCATGGGCAATGTCACCATGGGCACTATCACTGTGAGCACTGTCAATATAAGCATGTCAACATGAGCCCTGTCACCATTGGCAATGTCACCGTGAGAAGTGTCACTATAGGTGATGTCACCGTGGGCACTGTCACCATGGTCACTGCCACCACTGTCACTGTCATTTTGAGCACTGTCACCATGGGTATTGCAACCATGAGCACTGTCACCATGAGCACTGTCACCATTGCGATTATCACCATGTGTACTGTCACCATGGGCACTATCACAATGAGAACTGTCAGCGTGGGCACTGTCACTGTTGGCAAGGGCACCGTGGGCACTTCCACCATGGGCAATGTCACCATGGGCACTATCACTGTGAGCACTGTCAACATGAGCACGTCACCATGGGCACTGTCAACATGGGTACTATCTCGAAGGGCAATGTCACCATGAGCATTGTCAGGAAGGGCAATTTCACCATGAGCACTGTCACCAAAGGCACTATCACCATGAGCAATGTCACTGTGGGCCGTGTCACCAGGGGCACTATCACCATGGTTAATGTTATCATTGGCACTTTCCCCGTGAGCACTGTCACCCTGGGCACTGTCATCATGGGCACGGTCACCGTGAGCACTATCTCCATGAGCACAGCCACAGTGAACACCATCACCATAATCACTGGCCTCATCGGTACTGTCACCATTAGCACTGCCACAATGAGCACTGTCAGCATGGGCACTTCCCCCATGAGCACTGTCACTATGAGAACTGCTAGCATGGGTATTTTCACCATGAGTACTGTCACCCTCTGTATTGTCACCATTTGCACTGTCACCATCAGGACTATTACCGTGAGTGCTATCACCGTGAGATCTCTCACCATGGTCACTGTCACCATGGCACCTTGCACAATGCGTGCTGTCAACATGAGTGCTGTCACCATTGGCACTATCACCGTGAGCATTCTCACTGTGGTCAGAGTTAACATGGGCTCTGTCACCATGAGCACTGTCACCATAGGCAATGTCACCGTGGTCAGTGTCACCATGAGCAATGTCTCCATGGGCACTCCTACAGTGGGCACTGTCACTGTGCGAACTGTCACCATGGTTACTGCCACTATGAGCAGTGTCTCTGTGAGTACTGTCAGCATGGGTTTTTACCGTGAGCACTGTCACCATGAGCCCTGTCACCATTTTTCAGTGCCACCATGTGCACTACCACCATGTGCACTCTCACCATGGGCACTATCACCGATAACACTGTCACCATAAGTACTGTCTGCATGGGCACTGTCACCAAGGGCACGGCCAACATGTGACCTGTAACCATTGTCAGTGTCACTGTGAGAAGTGTCACCATGGGAATTAACAACATAGGCACTCTCATCATGAGCACTGTCACCATGAGCACTGACACCACGAGCACTGTCACCCAGGGCAGTGCCACCATGAGCACTGTCACCATAACTGTTGCTATGAGAATTGTAACCATGGGCAATTTCTCAATGAGTAATGTCACCATGTGTATTTTCACCTTGGGCACTCTCAAAGTAAACAGTATTACCATGAGCACTTTCACTGTGAACACTGTCACCATGGGCACTGGCACAATGTGGTGTGTCACCATGAGCCATGTCACCATGGGAAATGTCACCGTGAGAAGTGTCACCATAGGCAATGTCACCATGGGCGATGTCACCATGGGAACTGCCATTTTGAGCACTGTCACCATGGGTACTGCAACCATGAGTACTGTCACCATGAGTAATTTAACCATTGGCAGTATGACCATGTGCACTGTCACCATGGGCACTATCACCATGACAACTCTCAGCGTGAGCACTGTCACTGTTGGAAATGGCATTGTGTGCAATTCCACCATGGGCAATGTCACCATGGACATTATCGCTGTGAGCACTGTCAATATGAGCACGTCAACATGAGCCCTGTCACCATGGGCAATGTCACTGTGAGAAGTGTCACTATAGGCAATGTCACCGTGGGCACTGTCACCATGGTCACTGCCACCACTGTCACTGTCATTTTGAGCACTGTCACCATGGGTACTGCAACCATGAGTGCTGTCACCATGAGCACTGTCACCATTGCAAGTATCACCATGTGCACTGTCACTATGGGCACTATCACAATGAGAACTGTCAGCATGGGCACTGTCACTCTTGGCAATGTCACCATGGGCACTATCACTTTGAGCACTGTCAACATGAGCACGTCACCATGGGCACTGACAACATGGGTACTATCTCGAAGGTCAATGTCACCATGAGCATTGTCAGGATGGGCAACTTCACCGTGAGCACTGTCACCAATGGCACTATCACCATGAGCAATGTCACTGTGGGCCGTGTCACCAGGGGCACTATCACCATGGTTAATGTTATCATTGGCACTTTCCCCGTGAGCACTGTCACCCTGGGCACTGTCATCATGGGCACGGTCACCGTGAGCACTATCTCCATGAGCACAGCCACTGTGAACACCATCACCATAATCACTTGCCTCATCGGTACTGTCACCATGAGCACTGCCACAATGAGCACTGTCAGCATGGGCACTTCCCCCATGAGCACTGTCACTATGAGAACTGCTAGCATGGGTATTTTCACCATGAGTACTGTCACCCTCTGTATTGTCACCATTTGCACTGTCACCATCAGGACTATTACCGTGAGTGCTATCACCGTGAGATCTCTCACCATGGTCACTGTCACCATGGCACCTTGCACAATGCGTGCTGTCAACATGAGTGCTGTCACCATTGGCACTATCACCGTGAGCATTCTCACTGTGGTCAGAGTCAACATGGGCTCTGTCACCATGAGCACTGTCACCATAGGCAATGTCACCGTGGTCAGTGTCACCATGAGCAATGTCTCCATGGGCACTCCTACAGTGGGCACTGTCACTGTGCGAACTGTCACCATGGTTACTGCCACTATGAGCAGTGTCTCTGTGAGTACTGTCAGCATGGGTTTTTACCGTGAGCACTGTCACCATGAGCCCTGTCACCATTTTTCAGTGCCACCATGTGCACTACCACCATGTGCACTCTCACCATGGGCACTATCACCGATAACACTGTCACCATAAGTACTGTCTGCATGGGCACTGTCACCAAGGGCACAGCCAACATGTGACCTGTAACCATTGTCAGTGTCACTGTGAGAAGTGTCACCATGGGAATTAACAACATAGGCACTCTCATCTTGAGCACTGTCACCATGAGCACTGACACCACGAGCACTGTCACCCAGGGCAGTGCCACCGTGAGCACTGTCACCATAACTGTTGCTATGAGAATTGTAACCATGGGCAATTTCTCAATGAGTAATGTCACCATGTGTATTTTCACCTTGGGCACTCTCAAAGTAAACAGTATTACCATGAGCACTTTCACTGTGAACACTGTCACCATGGGCACTGGCACAATGTGGTGTGTCACCATGAGCCATGTCACCATGGGAAATGTCACCGTGAGAAGTGTCACCATAGGCAATGTCACCATGGGCACTGTCACCATGGTCACTGCCACCACTGTCACTGTCATTTTGAGCACTGTCACCATGGGTACTGCAACCATGAGCGCTGTCACCATGAGCACTGTCACCATTGCAAGTATCACCATGTGCACTGTCACCATGGGCACTATCACAATGAGAACTGTCAGCATGGGCACTGTCACTCTTGGCAATGTCACCATGGGCACTATCACTTTGAGCACTGTCAACATGAGCACGTCACCATGGGCACTGTCAACATGGGTACTATCTCGAAGGTCAATGTCACCATAAGCATTGTCAGGATGGGCAACTTCACCGTGAGCACTGTCACCAATGGCACTATCACCATGAGCAATGTCACTGTGGGCCGTGTCACCAGGGGCACTATCACCATGGTTAATGTTATCATTGGCACTTTCCCCGTGAGCACTGTCACCCTGGGCACTGTCATCATGGGCACGGTCACCGTTTGCACTATCTCCATGAGCACAGCCACTGTGAACACCATCACCATAATCACTGGCCTCATCGGTACTGTCACCATGAGCACTGCCACAATGAGCACTGTCAGCATGGGTACTTCCCCCATGAGCACTGTCACTATGAGAACTGCTACCATGGGTATTTTCACCATGTGTACTGTCACCCTGTGTATTGTCACCATTTGCACTGTCACCATGAGGACTATTACCGTGAGCGCTATCACCGTGAGATCTCTCACCATGGTCACTGTCACCATGGCACCTTGCACAATGGGGGCTGTCAACATGAGTGCTGGCACCATTGGCACTATCACCGTGAGCATTCTCACTGTGGTCAGTGACACCATGGGCACTCTCACCATGGGCACTATCACCGATAACACTGTCACCATAAGTACTGTCTGCATGGGCACTGTCACCAAGGGCACGGCCAACATGTGACCTGTAACCATTGTCAGTGTCACTGTGAGAAGTGTCACCATGGGAATTAACAACATAGGCACTCTCATCATGAGCACTGTCACCATGAGCACTGACACCACGAGCACTGTCACCCAGGGCAGTGCCACCATGAGCACTGTCACCATAACTGTTGCTATGAGAATTGTAACCATGGGCAATTTCTCAATGAGTAATGTCACCATGTGTATTTTCACCTTGGGCACTCTCAAAGTAAACAGTATTACCATGAGCACTTTCACTGTGAACACTGTCACCATGGGCACTGGCACAATGTGGTGTGTCACCATGAGCCATGTCACCATGGGAAATGTCACCGTGAGAAGTGTCACCATAGGCAATGTCACCATGGGCGATGTCACCATGGGAACTGCCATTTTGAGCACTGTCACCATGGGTACTGCAACCATGAGTACTGTCACCATGAGTAATTTAACCATTGGCAGTATGACCATGTGCACTGTCACCATGGGCACTATCACCATGACAACTCTCAGCGTGAGCACTGTCACTGTTGGAAATGGCATTGTGTGCAATTCCACCATGGGCAATGTCACCATGGACATTATCGCTGTGAGCACTGTCAATATGAGCACGTCAACATGAGCCCTGTCACCATGGGCAATGTCACTGTGAGAAGTGTCACTATAGGCAATGTCACCGTGGGCACTGTCACCATGGTCACTGCCACCACTGTCACTGTCATTTTGAGCACTGTCACCATGGGTACTGCAACCATGAGTGCTGTCACCATGAGCACTGTCACCATTGCAAGTATCACCATGTGCACTGTCACCATGGGCACTATCACAATGAGAACTGTCAGCATGGGCACTGTCACTCTTGGCAATGTCACCATGGGCACTATCACTTTGAGCACTGTCAACATGAGCACGTCACCATGGGCACTGACAACATGGGTACTATCTCGAAGGTCAATGTCACCATGAGCATTGTCAGGATGGGCAACTTCACCGTGAGCACTGTCACCAATGGCACTATCACCATGAGCAATGTCACTGTGGGCCGTGTCACCAGGGGCACTATCACCATGGTTAATGTTATCATTGGCACTTTCCCCGTGAGCACTGTCACCCTGGGCACTGTCATCATGGGCACGGTCACCGTGAGCACTATCTCCATGAGCACAGCCACTGTGAACACCATCACCATAATCACTGGCCTCATCGGTACTGTCACCATGAGCACTGCCACAATGAGCACTGTCAGCATGGGCACTTCCCCCATGAGCACTGTCACTATGAGAACTGCTAGCATGGGTATTTTCACCATGAGTACTGTCACCCTCTGTATTGTCACCATTTGCACTGTCACCATCAGGACTATTACCGTGAGTGCTATCACCGTGAGATCTCTCACCATGGTCACTGTCACCATGGCACCTTGCACAATGCGTGCTGTCAACATGAGTGCTGTCACCATTGGCACTATCACCGTGAGCATTCTCACTGTGGTCAGAGTCAACATGGGCTCTGTCACCATGAGCACTGTCACCATAGGCAATGTCACCGTGGTCAGTGTCACCATGAACAATGTCTCCATGGGCATTCCTACAGTGGGCACTGTCACTGTGCGAACTGTCACCATGGTTACTGCCACTATGAGCAGTGTCTCTGTGAGTACTGTCAGCATGGGTTTTTACCGTGAGCACTGTCACCATGAGCCCTGTCACCATTTTTCAGTGCCACCATGTGCACTACCACCATGTGCACTCTCACCATGGGCACTATCACCGATAACACTGTCACCATAAGTACTGTCTGCATGGGCACTGTCACCAAGGGCACGGCCAACATGTGACCTGTAACCATTGTCAGTGTCACTGTGAGAATTGTCACCATGGGAATTAACAACATAGGCACTCTCATCTTGAGCACTGTCACCATGAGCACTGACACCACGAGCACTGTCACCCAGGGCAGTGCCACCGTGAGCACTGTCACCATAACTGTTGCTATGAGAATTGTAACCATGGGCAATTTTTCAATGAGTAATGTCACCATGTGTATTTTCACCTTGGGCACTCTCAAAGTAAACAGTATTACCATGAGCACTTTCACTGTGAACACTGTCACCATGGGCACTGGCACAATGTGGTGTGTCACCATGAGCCATGTCACCATGGGCAATGTCACCGTGAGAAGTGTCACCATAGGCAATGTCACCATGGGCACTGTCACCATGGTCACTGCCACCACTGTCACTGTCATTTTGAGCACTGTCACCATGGGTACTGCAACCATGAGCGCTGTCACCATGAGCACTGTCACCATTGCAAGTATCACCATGTGCACTGTCACCATGGGCACTATCACAATGAGAACTGTCAGCATGGGCACTGTCACTCTTGGCAATGTCACCATGGGCACTATCACTTTGAGCACTGTCAACATGAGCACGTCACCATGGGCACTGTCAACATGGGTACTATCTCGAAGGTCAATGTCACCATAAGCATTGTCAGGATAGGCAACTTCACCGTGAGCACTGTCACCAATGGCACTATCACCATGAGCAATGTCACTGTGGGCCGTGTCACCAGGGGCACTATCACCATGGTTAATGTTATCATTGGCACTTTCCCCGTGAGCACTGTCACCCTGGGCACTGTCATCATGGGCACAGTCACCGTGAGCACTATCTCCATGAGCACAGCCACTGTGAACACCATCACCATAATCACTGGCCTCATCGGTACTGTCACCATGAGCACTGCCACAATGAGCACTGTCAGCATGGGTACTTCCCCCATGAGTACTGTCACTATGAGAACTGCTACCATGGGTATTTTCACCATGTGTACTGTCACCCTGTGTATTGTCACCATTTGCACTGTCACCATGAGGACTATTACCGTGAGCGCTATCACCGTGAGATCTCTCACCATGGTCACTGTCACCATGGCACCTTGCACAATGGGGGCTGTCAACATGAGTGCTGGCACCATTGGCACTATCACCGTGAGCATTCTCACTGTGGTCAGTGACACCATGGGCACTGTCACCATGAGTACTGTCACCATAGGCAATGTCACCATGGTCAGTGTCACCATGAGCAATGTCAACTAGGGCACTCATACAGTGGGCACTGTCACTGTGAGCACTGTCACCTTGGGTACTGCCACCATGAGTGCTGTCACGATGAGCACTGTCACCATTGCGAGTATCACAATGTGCACTGTCACCATGGGCACTGGCACAATGTCGTGTGTCACCTTGAACAATGTCACCATGGGAAATGTCACCGTGAGATGTGTCACCATAGGCAATGTCACCATGGGAAATGCCATTTTGCACACTGTCACCATGGGTACTGCAACCATGAGTACTGTCACCATTGGCAGTATGACCATGTGCACTGTCACCATGGGCACTATCACCATGACAACTCTCAGCGTGAGCACTGTCACTGTGGGAACTGGCATTGTGTGCAATTCCACCATGGGCAATGTCACCATGGGCACTATCACTGTGAGCACTGTCAATATAAGCATGTCAACATGAGCCCTGTCACCATTGGCAATGTCACCGTGAGAAGTGTCACTATAGGCGATGTCACCGTGGGCACTGTCACCATGGTCACTGCCACCACTGTCACTGTCATTTTGAGCACTGTCACCATGGGTATTGCAACCATGAGCACTGTCACCATGAGCACTGTCACCATTGCGATTATCACCATGTGTACTGTCACCATGGGCACTATCACAATGAGAACTGTCAGCGTGGGCACTGTCACTGTTGGCAAGGGCACCGTGGGCACTTCCACCATGGGCAATGTCACCATGGGCACTATCACTGTGAGCACTGTCAACATGAGCACGTCACCATGGGCACTGTCAACATGGGTACTATCTCGAAGGGCAATGTCACCATGAGCATTGTCAGGAAGGGCAATTTCACCATGAGCACTGTCACCAAAGGCACTATCACCATGAGCAATGTCACTGTGGGCCGTGTCACCAGGGGCACTATCACCATGGTTAATGTTATCATTGGCACTTTCCCCGTGAGCACTGTCACCCTGGGCACTGTCATCATGGGCACGGTCACCGTGAGCACTATCTCCATGAGCACAGCCACAGTGAACACCATCACCATAATCACTGGCCTCATCGGTACTGTCACCATGAGCACTGCCACAATGAGCACTGTCAGCATGGGCACTTCCCCCATGAGCACTGTCACTATGAGAACTGCTAGCATGGGTATTTTCACCATGAGTACTGTCACCCTCTGTATTGTCACCATTTGCACTGTCACCATCAGGACTATTACCGTGAGTGCTATCACCGTGAGATCTCTCACCATGGTCACTGTCACCATGGCACCTTGCACAATGCGTGCTGTCAACATGAGTGCTGTCACCATTGGCACTATCACCGTGAGCATTCTCACTGTGGTCAGAGTCAACATGGGCTCTGTCACCATGAGCACTGTCACCATAGGCAATGTCACCGTGGTCAGTGTCACCATGAGCAATGTCTCCATGGGCACTCCTACAGTGGGCACTGTCACTGTGCGAACTGTCACCATGGTTACTGCCACTATGAGCAGTGTCTCTGTGAGTACTGTCAGCATGGGTTTTTACCGTGAGCACTGTCACCATGAGCCCTGTCACCATTTTTCAGTGCCACCATGTGCACTACCACCATGTGCACTCTCACCATGGGCACTATCACCGATAACACTGTCACCATAAGTACTGTCTGCATGGGCACTGTCACCAAGGGCACGGCCAACATGTGACCTGTAACCATTGTCAGTGTCACTGTGAGAAGTGTCACCATGGGAATTAACAACATAGGCACTCTCATCATGAGCACTGTCACCATGAGCACTGACACCACGAGCACTGTCACCCAGGGCAGTGCCACCATGAGCACTGTCACCATAACTGTTGCTATGAGAATTGTAACCATGGGCAATTTCTCAATGAGTAATGTCACCATGTGTATTTTCACCTTGGGCACTCTCAAAGTAAACAGTATTACCATGAGCACTTTCACTGTGAACACTGTCACCATGGGCACTGGCACAATGTGGTGTGTCACCATGAGCCATGTCACCATGGGAAATGTCACCGTGAGAAGTGTCACCATAGGCAATGTCACCATGGGCGATGTCACCATGGGAACTGCCATTTTGAGCACTGTCACCATGGGTACTGCAACCATGAGTACTGTCACCATGAGTAATTTAACCATTGGCAGTATGACCATGTGCACTGTCACCATGGGCACTATCACCATGACAACTCTCAGCGTGAGCACTGTCACTGTTGGAAATGGCATTGTGTGCAATTCCACCATGGGCAATGTCACCATGGACATTATCGCTGTGAGCACTGTCAATATGAGCACGTCAACATGAGCCCTGTCACCATGGGCAATGTCACTGTGAGAAGTGTCACTATAGGCAATGTCACCGTGGGCACTGTCACCATGGTCACTGCCACCACTGTCACTGTCATTTTGAGCACTGTCACCATGGGTACTGCAACCATGAGTGCTGTCACCATGAGCACTGTCACCATTGCAAGTATCACCATGTGCACTGTCACCATGGGCACTATCACAATGAGAACTGTCAGCATGGGCACTGTCACTCTTGGCAATGTCACCATGGGCACTATCACTTTGAGCACTGTCAACATGAGCACGTCACCATGGGCACTGACAACATGGGTACTATCTCGAAGGTCAATGTCACCATGAGCATTGTCAGGATGGGCAACTTCACCGTGAGCACTGTCACCAATGGCACTATCACCATGAGCAATGTCACTGTGGGCCGTGTCACCAGGGGCACTATCACCATGGTTAATGTTATCATTGGCACTTTCCCCGTGAGCACTGTCACCCTGGGCACTGTCATCATGGGCACGGTCACCGTGAGCACTATCTCCATGAGCACAGCCACTGTGAACACCATCACCATAATCACTGGCCTCATCGGTACTGTCACCATGAGCACTGCCACAATGAGCACTGTCAGCATGGGCACATCCCCCATGAGCACTGTCACTATGAGAACTGCTACCATGGGTATTTTCACCATGTGTACTGTCACCCTGTGTATTGTCACCATTTGCACTGTCACCATGAGGACTATTACCGTGAGCGCTATCACCGTGAGATCTCTCACCATGGTCACTGTCACCATGGCACCTTGCACAATGGGGGCTCTCAACATGAGTGCTGGCACCAATGGCACTATCACCGTGAGCATTCTCACTGTGGTCAGTGTCACCATGGGCACTGTCACCATGAGCACTGTCACCATAGGCAATGTCACCATGGTCAGTGTCACCATGAGCACTGTCAACATGGGCACTCATACAGTGGGCACTGTCACTGTGAGCAGTGTCACCTTGGGTACTGCCACCATGAGCGCTGTCACGATGAGCACTGTCACCATTGCGAGTATCACAATGTGCACTGTCACCATGGGCACTGGCACAATGTCGTGTGTCACCTTGAGCAATGTCACCATGGGAAATGTCACCGTGAGATGTGTCACCATAGGCAATGTCACCATGGGCAATGTCACCATGGGAAATGCCATTTTGCACACTGTCACCATGGGTACTGCAACCATGAGTACTGTCACCATTGGCAGTATGACCATGTGCACTGTCACCATGGGCACTATCACCATGACAACTCTCAGCGTGAGCACTGTCACTGTGGGAACTGGCATTGTGTGCAATTCCACCATGGGCCATGTCACCATGGGCACTATCACTGTGAGCACTGTCAATATAAGCACGTCAACATGAGCCCTGTCACCATTAGCAATGTCACCGAGAGAAGTGTCACTATAGGCGATGTCACCGTGGGCACTGTCACCATGGTCACTGCCACCACTGTCACTGTCATTTTGAGCACTGTCACCATGGGTATTGCAACCATGAGCACTGTCACCATGAGCACTGTCACCATTGCGATTATCACCATGTGTACTGTCACCATGGGCACTATCACAATGAGAACTGTCAGCGTGGGCACTGTCACTGTTGGCAAGGGCACCGTGGGCACTTCCACCATGGGCAATGTCACCATGGGCACTATCACTGTGAGCACTGTCAACATGAGCACGTCACCATGGGCACTGTCAACATGGGTACTATCTCGAAGGGCAATGTCACCATGAGCATTGTCAGGAAGGGCAATTTCACCATGAGCACTGTCACCAAAGGCACTATCACCATGAGCAATGTCACTGTGGGCCGTGTCACCAGGGGCACTATCACCATGGTTAATGTTATCATTGGCACTTTCCCCGTGAGCACTGTCACCCTGGGCACTGTCATCATGGGCACGGTCACCGTGAGCACTATCTCCATGAGCACAGCCACTGTGAACACCATCACCATAATCACTGGCCTCATCGGTACTGTCACCATGAGCACTGCCACAATGAGCACTGTCAGCATGGGCACTTCCCCCATGAGCACTGTCACTATGAGAACTGCTAGCATGGGTATTTTCACCATGAGTACTGTCACCCTCTGTATTGTCACCATTTGCACTGTCACCATCAGGACTATTACCGTGAGTGCTATCACCGTGAGATCTCTCACCATGGTCACTGTCACCATGGCACCTTGCACAATGCGTGCTGTCAACATGAGTGCTGTCACCATTGGCACTATCACCGTGAGCATTCTCACTGTGGTCAGAGTCAACATGGGCTCTGTCACCATGAGCACTGTCACCATAGGCAATGTCACCGTGGTCAGTGTCACCATGAGCAATGTCTCCATGGGCACTCCTACAGTGGGCACTGTCACTGTGCGAACTGTCACCATGGTTACTGCCACTATGAGCAGTGTCTCTGTGAGTACTGTCAGCATGGGTTTTTACCGTGAGCACTGTCACCATGAGCCCTGTCACCATTTTTCAGTGCCACCATGTGCACTACCACCATGTGCACTCTCACCATGGGCACTATCACCGATAACACTGTCACCATAAGTACTGTCTGCATGGGCACTGTCACCAAGGGCACGGCCAACATGTGACCTGTAACCATTGTCAGTGTCACTGTGAGAAGTGTCACCATGGGAATTAACAACATAGGCACTCTCATCATGAGCACTGTCACCATGAGCACTGACACCACGAGCACTGTCACCCAGGGCAGTGCCACCATGAGCACTGTCACCATAACTCTTGCTATGAGAATTGTAACCATGGGCAATTTCTCAATGAGTAATGTCACCATGTGTATTTTCACCTTGGGCACTCTCAAAGTAAACAGTATTACCATGAGCACTTTCACTGTGAACACTGTCACCATGGGCACTGGCACAATGTGGTGTGTCACCATGAGCCATGTCACCATGGGAAATGTCACCGTGAGAAGTGTCACCATAGGCAATGTCACCATGGGCAATGTCACCATGGGAACTGCCATTTTGAGCACTGTCACCATGGGTACTGCAACCATGAGTACTGTCACCATGAGTAATTTAACCATTGGCAGTATGACCATGTGCACTGTCACCATGGGCACTATCACCATGACAACTCTCAGCGTGAGCACTGTCACTGTTGGAAATGGCATTGTGTGCAATTCCACCATGGGCAATGTCACCATGGACATTATCGCTGTGAGCACTGTCAATATGAGCACGTCAACATGAGCCCTGTCACCATGGGCAATGTCACTGTGAGAAGTGTCACTATAGGCAATGTCACCGTGGGCACTGTCACCATGGTCACTGCCACCACTGTCACTGTCATTTTGAGCACTGTCACCATGGGTACTGCAACCATGAGCGCTGTCACCATGAGCACTGTCACCATTGCAAGTATCACCATGTGCACTGTCACCATGGGCACTATCACAATGAGAACTGTCAGCATGGGCACTGTCACTCTTGGCAATGTCACCATGGGCACTATCACTTTGAGCACTGTCAACATGAGCACGTCACCATGGGCACTGTCAACATGGGTACTATCTCGAAGGTCAATGTCACCATGAGCATTGTCAGGATGGGCAACTTCACCGTGAGCACTGTCACCAATGGCACTATCACCATGAGCAATGTCACTGTGGGCCGTGTCACCAGGGGCACTATCACCATGGTTAATGTTATCATTGGCACTTTCCCCGTGAGCACTGTCACCCTGGGCACTGTCATCATGGGCACGGTCACCGTGAGCACTATCTCCATGAGCACAGCCACTGTGAACACCATCACCATAATCACTTGCCTCATCGGTACTGTCACCATGAGCACTGCCACAATGAGCACTGTCAGCATGGGTACTTCCCCCATGAGCACTGTCACTATGAGAACTGCTAGCATGGGTAATTTCACCATGAGTACTGTCACCCTCTGTATTGTCACCATTTGCACTGTCACCATCAGGACTATTACCGTGAGTGCTATCACCGTGAGATCTCTCACCATGGTCACTGTCACCATGGCACCTTGCACAATGCGTGCTGTCAACATGAGTGCTGTCACCATTGGCACTATCACCGTGAGCATTCTCACTGTGGTCAGAGTCAACATGGGCTCTGTCACCATGAGCACTGTCACCATAGGCAATGTCACCGTGGTCAGTGTCACCATGAGCAATGTCTCCATGGGCACTCCTACAGTGGGCACTGTCACTGTGCGAACTGTCACCATGGTTACTGCCACTATGAGCAGTGTCTCTGTGAGTACTGTCAGCATGGGTTTTTACCGTGAGCACTGTCACCATGAGCCCTGTCACCATTTTTCAGCGCCACCATGTGCACTACCACCATGTGCACTCTCACCATGGGCACTATCACCGATAACACTGTCACCATAAGTACTGTCTGCATGGGCACTGTCACCAAGGGCACGGCCAACATGTGACCTGTAACCATTGTCAGTGTCACTGTGAGAAGTGTCACCATGGGAATTAACAACATAGGCACTCTCATCTTGAGCACTGTCACCATGAGCACTGACACCACGAGCACTGTCACCCAGGGCAGTGCCACCATGAGCACTGTCACCATAACTGTTGCTATGAGAATTGTAACCATGGGCAATTTCTCAATGAGTAATGTCACCATGTGTATTTTCACCTTGGGCACTCTCAAAGTAAACAGTATTACCATGAGCACTTTCACTGTGAACACTGTCACCATGGGCACTGGCACAATGTGGTGTGTCACCATGAGCCATGTCACCATGGGAAATGTCACCGTGAGAAGTGTCACCATAGGCAATGTCACCATGGGCAATGTCACCATGGGAACTGCCATTTTGAGCACTGTCACCATGGGTACTGCAACCATGAGTACTGTCACCATGAGTAATTTAACCATTGGCAGTATGACCATGTGCACTGTCACCATGGGCACTATCACCATGACAACTCTCAGCGTGAGCACTGTCACTGTTGGAAATGGCATTGTGTGCAATTCCACCATGGGCAATGTCACCATGGACATTATCGCTGTGAGCACTGTCAATATGAGCACGTCAACATGAGCCCTGTCACCATGGGCAATGTCACTGTGAGAAGTGTCACTATAGGCAATGTCACCGTGGGCACTGTCACCATGGTCACTGCCACCACTGTCACTGTCATTTTGAGCACTGTCACCATGGGTACTGCAACCATGAGCGCTGTCACCATGAGCACTGTCACCATTGCAAGTATCACCATGTGCACTGTCACCATGGGCACTATCACAATGAGAACTGTCAGCATGGGCACTGTCACTCTTGGCAATGTCACCATGGGCACTATCACTTTGAGCACTGTCAACATGAGCACGTCACCATGGGCACTGTCAACATGGGTACTATCTCGAAGGTCAATGTCACCATGAGCATTGTCAGGATGGGCAACTTCACCGTGAGCACTGTCACCAATGGCACTATCACCATGAGCAATGTCACTGTGGGCCGTGTCACCAGGGGCACTATCACCATGGTTAATGTTATCATTGGCACTTTCCCCGTGAGCACTGTCACCATGGGCACTGTCATCATGGGCACGGTCACCGTGAGCACTATCTCCATGAGCACAGCCACTGTGAACACCATCACCATAATCACTGGCCTCATCGGTACTGTCACCATGAGCACTGCCACAATGAGCACTGTCAGCATGGGCACATCCCCCATGAGCACTGTCACTATGAGAACTGCTACCATGGGTATTTTCACCATGTGTACTGTCACCCTGTGTATTGTCACCATTTGCACTGTCACCATGAGGACTATTACCGTGAGCGCTATCACCATGAGATCTCTCACCATGGTCACTGTCACCATGGCACCTTGCACAATGGGGGCTGTCAACATAAATTCTGGCACCATTGGCACTATCACTGTGAGCATTCTCACTGTGGTCAGTGTCACCATGGGCACTGTCACCATGAGCACTGTCACCATAGGCAATGTCACCATGGTCAGTGTCACCATGAGCACTGTCAACATGGGCACTCATACAGTGGGCACTGTCACTGTGAGTACTGTCACCTTGGGTACTGCCACCATGAGCGCTGTCACGATGAGCACTGTCACCATTGCGAGTATCTCAATGTGCACTGTCACCATGGGCACTGGCACAATGTCGTGTGTCACCTTGAGCAATGTCACCATGGGAAATGTCACCGTGAGATGTGTCACCATAGGCAATGTCACCATGGGCAATGTCACCATGGGAAATGCCATTTTGCACACTGTCACCATGGGTACTGCAACCATGAGTACTGTCACCATTGGCAGTATGACCATGTGCACTGTCACCATGGGCACTATCACCATGACAACTCTCAGCGTGAACACTGTCACTGTGGGAACTGGCATTGTGTGCAATTCCACCATGGGCAATGTCACCATGGGCACTATCACTGTGAACACTGTCAATATAAGCACGTCAACATGAGCCCTGTCACCATTGGCAATGTCACCGTGAGAAGTGTCACTATAGGCGATGTCACCGTGGGCACTGTCACCATGGTCACTGCCACCACTGTCACAGTCATTTTGAGCACTGTCACCATGGGTATTGCAACCATGAGCACTGTCACCATGAGCACTGTCACCATTGCGATTATCACCATGTGTACTGTCACCATGGGCACTATCACAATGAGAACTGTCAGTGTGGGCACTATCACTGTTGGCAAGGGCACCGTGGGCACTTCCACCATGGGCAATGTCACCATGGGCACTATCACTGTGAGCACTGTCAACATGAGTACGTCACCATGGGCACTGTCAACATGGGTACTATCTCGAAGGGCAATGTCACCATGAGCATTGTCAGGAAGGGCAATTTCACCATGAGCACTGTCTCCAAAGGCACTATCACCATGAGCAATGTCACTGTGGGCCGTGTCACCAGGGGCACTATCACCATGGTTAATGTTATCATTGGCACTTTCCCCGTGAGCACTGTCACCCTGGGCACTGTCATCATGGGCACGGTCACCGTGAGCACTATCTCCATGAGCACAGCCACTGTGAACACCATCACCATAATCACTGGCCTCATCGGTACTGTCACCATGAGCACTGCCACAATGAGCACTGTCAACATGGGCACTTCCCCCATGAGCACTGTCACTATGAGAACTGCTAGCATGGGTATTTTCACCATGAGTACTGTCACCCTCTGTATTGTCACCATTTGCACTGTCACCATCAGGACTATTACCGTGAGTGCTATCACTGTGAGATCTCTCACCATGGTCACTGTCACCATGGCACCTTGCATAATGCGTGCTGTCAACATGAGTGCTGTCACCATTGGCACTATCACCGTGAGCATTCTCACTGTGGTCAGAGTCAACATGGGCTCTGTCACCATGAGCACTGTCACCATAGGCAATGTCAACGTGGTCAGTGTCACCATGAGCAATGTCCCCATGGGCACTCCTACAGTGGGCACTGTCACTGTGCGAACTGTCACCATGGTTACTGCCACTATGAGCAGTGTCTCTGTGAGTACTGTCATCATGGGTTTTTACCGTGAGCACTGTCACCATGAGCCCTGTCACCATTTTTCAGTGCCACCATGTGCACTACCACCATGTGCAATCTCACCATGGGTACTATCACCGATAACACTGTCACCATAAGTACTGTCTGCATGGGCACTGTCACCAAGGGCACGGCCAACATGTGACCTGTAACCATTGTCAGTGTCACTGTGAGAAGTGTCACCATGGGAATTAACAACATAGGCACTCTCATCATGAGCACTGTCACCATGAGCACTGACACCACGAGCACTGTCACCCAGGGCAGTGCCACCATGAGCACTGTCACCATAACTGTTGCTATGAGAATTGTAACCATGGGCAATTTCTCAATGAGTAATGTCACCATGTGTATTTTCACTTTGGGCACTCTCAAAGTAAACAGTATTACCATGAGCACTTTCACTGTGAACACTGTCACCATGGGCACTGGCACAATGTGGTGTGTCACCATGAGCCATGTCACCATGGGAAATGTCACCGTGAGAAGTGTCACCATAGGCAATGTCACCATGGGCAATGTCACCATGGGAACTGCCATTTTGAGCACTGTCACCATGGGTACTGCAACCATGAGTACTGTCACCATGAGTAATTTAACCATTGGCAGTATGACCATGTGCACTGTCACCATGGGCACTATCACCATGACAACTCTCAGCGTGAGCACTGTCACTGTTGGAAATGGCATTGTGTGCAATTCCACCATGGGCAATGTCACCATGGACATTATCGCTGTGAGCACTGTCAATATGAGCACGTCAACATGAGCCCTGTCACCATGGGCAATGTCACTGTGAGAAGTGTCACTATAGGCAATGTCACCGTGGGCACTGTCACCATGGTCACTGCCACCACTGTCACTGTCATTTTGAGCACTGTCACCATGGGTACTGCAACCATGAGCGCTGTCACCATGAGCACTGTCACCATTGCAAGTATCACCATGTGCACTGTCACCATGGGCACTATCACAATGAGAACTGTCAGCATGGGCACTGTCACTCTTGGCAATGTCACCATGGGCACTATCACTTTGAGCACTGTCAATATGAGCACGTCACCATGGGCACTGTCAACATGGGTACTATCTCGAAGGTCAATGTCACCATGAGCATTGTCAGGATGGGCAACTTCACCGTGAGCACTGTCACCAATGGCACTATCACCATGAGCAATGTCACTGTGGGCCGTGTCACCAGGGGCACTATCACCATGGTTAATGTTATCATTGGCACTTTCCCCGTGAGCACTGTCACCCTGGGCACTGTCATCATGGGCACGGTCACCGTGAGCACTATCTCCATGAGCACAGCCACTGTGAACACCATCACCATAATCACTTGCCTCATCGGTACTGTCACCATGAGCACTGCCACAATGAGCACTGTCAGCATGGGCACTTCCCCCATGAGCACTGTCACTATGAGAACTGCTAGCATGGGTATTTTCACCATGAGTACTGTCACCCTCTGTATTGTCACCATTTGCACTGTCACCATCAGGACTATTACCGTGAGTGCTATCACCGTGAGATCTCTCACCATGGTCACTGTCACCATGGCACCTTGCACAATGCGTGCTGTCAACATGAGTGCTGTCACCATTGGCACTATCACCGTGAGCATTCTCACTGTGGTCAGAGTCAACATGGGCTCTGTCACCATGAGCACTGTCACCATAGGCAATGTCACCGTGGTCAGTGTCACCATGAGCAATGTCTCCATGGGCACTCCTACAGTGGGCACTGTCACTGTGCGAACTGTCACCATGGTTACTGCCACTATGAGCAGTGTCTCTGTGAGTACTGTCAGCATGGGTTTTTACCGTGAGCACTGTCACCATGAGCCCTGTCACCAATTTTCAGTGCCACCATGTGCACTACCACCATGTGCACTCTCACCATGGGCACTATCACCGATAACACTGTCACCATAAGTACTGTCTGCATGGGCACTGTCACCAAGGGCACGGCCAACATGTGACCTGTAACCATTGTCAGTGTCACTGTGAGAAGTGTCACCATGGGAATTAACAACATAGGCACTCTCATCTTGAGCACTGTCACCATGAGCACTGACACCACGAGCACTGTCACCCAGGGCAGTGCCACCGTGAGCACTGTCACCATAACTGTTGCTATGAGAATTGTAACCATGGGCAATTTCTCAATGAGTAATGTCACCATGTGTATTTTCACCTTGGGCACTCTCATAGTAAACAGTATTACCATGAGCACTTTCACTGTGAACACTGTCACCATGGGCACTGGCACAATGTGGTGTGTCACCATGAGCCATGTCACCATGGGAAATGTCACCGTGAGAAGTGTCACCATAGGCAATGTCACCATGGGCACTGTCACCATGGTCACTGCCACCACTGTCACTGTCATTTTGAGCACTGTCACCATGGGTACTGCAACCATGAGCGCTGTCAACATGAGCACTGTCACCATTGCAATTATCACCATGTGCACTGTCACCATGGGCACTATCACAATGAGAACTGTCAGCATGGGCACTGTCACTCTTGGCAATGTCACCATGGGCACTATCACTTTGAGCACTGTCAACATGAGCACGTCACCATGGGCACTGTCAACATGGGTACTATCTCGAAGGTCAATGTCAACATAAGCATTGTCAGGATGGGCAACTTCACCGTGAGCACTGTCACCAATGGCACTATCACCATGAGCAATGTCACTGTGGGCCGTGTCACCAGGGGCACTATCACCATGGTTAATGTTATCATTGGCACTTTCCCCGTGAGCACTGTCACCCTGGGCACTGTCATCATGGGCACGGTCACCGTGAGCACTATCTCCATGAGCACAGCCACTGTGAACACCATCACCATAATCACTGGCCTCATCGGTACTGTCACCATGAGCACTGCCACAATGAGCACTGTCAGCATTGGTACTTCCCCCATGAGCACTGTCACTATGAGAACTGCTACCATGGGTATTTTCACCATGTGTACTGTCACCCTGTGTATTGTCACCATTTGCACTGTCACCATGAGGACTATTACCGTGAGCGCTATCACCGTGAGATCTCTCACCATGGTCACTGTCACCATGGCACCTTGCACAATGGGGGCTGTCAACATGAGTGCTGGCACCATTGGCACAATCACCGTGAGCATTCTCACTGTGGTCAGTGACACCATGGGCACTGTCACCATGAGTACTGTCACCATAGGCAATGTCACCATGGTCAGTGTCACCATGAGCAATGTCAACATGGGCACTCATACAGTGGGCACTGTCACTGTGAGCACTGTCACCTTGGGTACTGCCACCATGAGCGCTGTCACGATGAGCACTGTCACCATTGCGAGTATCACAATGTGCACTGTGACCATGGGCACTGGCACAATGTCGTGTGTCACCTTGAGCAATGTCACCATGGGAAATGTCACCGTGAGATGTGTCACCATAGGCAATGTCACCATGGGAAATGCCATTTTGCACACTGTCACCATGGGTACTGCAACCATGAGTACTGTCACCATTAGCAGTATGACCATGTGCACTGTCACCATGGGCACTATCACCATGACAACTCTCAGCGTGAGCACTGTCACTGTGGGAACTGGCATTGTGTGCAATTCCACCATGGGCAATGTCACCATGGGCACTATCACTGTGAGCACTGTCAATATAAGCATGTCAACATGAGCCCTGTCACCATTGGCAATGTCACCGTGAGAAGTGTCACTATAGGTGATGTCACCGTGGGCACTGTCACCATGGTCACTGCCACCACTGTCACTGTCATTTTGAGCACTGTCACCATGGGTATTGCAACCATGAGCACTGTCACCATGAGCACTGTCACCATTGCGATTATCACCATGTGTACTGTCACCATGGGCACTATCACAATGAGAACTGTCAGCGTGGGCACTGTCACTGTTGGCAAGGGCACCGTGGGCACTTCCACCATGGGCAATGTCACCATGGGCACTATCACTGTGAGCACTGTCAACATGAGCACGTCACCATGGGCACTGTCAACATGGGTACTATCTCGAAGGGCAATGTCACCATGAGCATTGTCAGGAAGGGCAATTTCACCATGAGCACTGTCACCAAAGGCACTATCACCATGAGCAATGTCACTGTGGGCCGTGTCACCAGGGGCACTATCACCATGGTTAATGTTATCATTGGCACTTTCCCCGTGAGCACTGTCACCCTGGGCACTGTCATCATGGGCACGGTCACCGTGAGCACTATCTCCATGAGCACAGCCACAGTGAACACCATCACCATAATCACTGGCCTCATCGGTACTGTCACCATTAGCACTGCCACAATGAGCACTGTCAGCATGGGCACTTCCCCCATGAGCACTGTCACTATGAGAACTGCTAGCATGGGTATTTTCACCATGAGTACTGTCACCCTCTGTATTGTCACCATTTGCACTGTCACCATCAGGACTATTACCGTGAGTGCTATCACCGTGAGATCTCTCACCATGGTCACTGTCACCATGGCACCTTGCACAATGCGTGCTGTCAACATGAGTGCTGTCACCATTGGCACTATCACCGTGAGCATTCTCACTGTGGTCAGAGTTAACATGGGCTCTGTCACCATGAGCACTGTCACCATAGGCAATGTCACCGTGGTCAGTGTCACCATGAGCAATGTCTCCATGGGCACTCCTACAGTGGGCACTGTCACTGTGCGAACTGTCACCATGGTTACTTCCACTATGAGCAGTGTCTCTGTGAGTACTGTCAGCATGGGTTTTTACCGTGAGCACTGTCACCATGAGCCCTGTCACCATTTTTCAGTGCCACCATGTGCACTACCACCATGTGCACTCTCACCATGGGCACTATCACCGATAACACTGTCACCATAAGTACTGTCTGCATGGGCACTGTCACCAAGGGCACGGCCAACATGTGACCTGTAACCATTGTCAGTGTCACTGTGAGAAGTGTCACCATGGGAATTAACAACATAGGCACTCTCATCATGAGCACTGTCACGATGAGCACTGACACCACGAGCACTGTCACCCAGGGCAGTGCCACCATGAGCACTGTCACCATAACTGTTGCTATGAGAATTGTAACCATGGGCAATTTCTCAATGAGTAATGTCACCATGTGTATTTTCACCTTGGGCACTCTCAAAGTAAACAGTATTACCATGAGCACTTTCACTGTGAACACTGTCACCATGGGCACTGGCACAATGTGGTGTGTCACCATGAGCCATGTCACCATGGGAAATGTCACCGTGAGAAGTGTCACCATAGGCAATGTCACCATGGGCGATGTCACCATGGGAACTGCCATTTTGAGCACTGTCACCATGGGTACTGCAACCATGAGTACTGTCACCATGAGTAATTTAAACATTGGCAGTATGACCATGTGCACTGTCACCATGGGCACTATCACCATGACAACTCTCAGCGTGAGCACTGTCACTGTTGGAAATGGCATTGTGTGCAATTCCACCATGGGCAATGTCACCATGGACATTATCGCTGTGAGCACTGTCAATATGAGCACGTCAACATGAGCCCTGTCACCATGGGCAATGTCACTGTGAGAAGTGTCACTATAGGCAATGTCACCGTGGGCACTGTCACCATGGTCACTGCCACCACTGTCACTGTCATTTTGAGCACTGTCACCATGGGTACTGCAACCATGAGTGCTGTCACCATGAGCACTGTCACCATTGCAAGTATCACCATGTGCACTGTCACCATGGGCACTATCACAATGAGAACTGTCAGCATGGGCACTGTCACTCTTGGCAATGTCACCATGGGCACTATCACTTTGAGCACTGTCAACATGAGCACGTCACCATGGGCACTGACAACATGGGTACTATCTCGAAGGTCAATGTCACCATGAGCATTGTCAGGATGGGCAACTTCACCGTGAGCACTGTCACCAATGGCACTATCACCATGAGCAATGTCACTGTGGGCCGTGTCACCAGGGGCACTATCACCATGGTTAATGTTATCATTGGCACTTTCCCCGTGAGCACTGTCACCCTGGGCACTGTCATCATGGGCACGGTCACCGTGAGCACTATCTCCATGAGCACAGCCACTGTGAACACCATCACCATAATCACTTGCCTCATCGGTACTGTCACCATGAGCACTGCCACAATGAGCACTGTCAGCATGGGCACTTCCCCCATGAGCACTGTCACTATGAGAACTGCTAGCATGGGTATTTTCACCATGAGTACTGTCACCCTCTGTATTGTCACCATTTGCACTGTCACCATCAGGACTATTACCGTGAGTGCTATCACCGTGAGATCTCTCACCATGGTCACTGTCACCATGGCACCTTGCACAATGCGTGCTGTCAACATGAGTGCTGTCACCATTGGCACTATCACCGTGAGCATTCTCACTGTGGTCAGAGTCAACATGGGCTCTGTCACCATGAGCACTGTCACCATAGGCAATGTCACCGTGGTCAGTGTCACCATGAGCAATGTCTCCATGGGCACTCCTACAGTGGGCACTGTCACTGTGCGAACTGTCACCATGGTTACTGCCACTATGAGCAGTGTCTCTGTGAGTACTGTCAGCATGGGTTTTTACCGTGAGCACTGTCACCATGAGCCCTGTCACCATTTTTCAGTGCCACCATGTGCACTACCACCATGTGCACTCTCACCATGGGCACTATCACCGATAACACTGTCACCATAAGTACTGTCTGCATGGGCACTGTCACCAAGGGCACAGCCAACATGTGACCTGTAACCATTGTCAGTGTCACTGTGAGAAGTGTCACCATGGGAATTAACAACATAGGCACTCTCATCTTGAGCACTGTCACCATGAGCACTGACACCACGAGCACTGTCACCCAGGGCAGTGCCACCGTGAGCACTGTCACCATAACTGTTGCTATGAGAATTGTAACCATGGGCAATTTCTCAATGAGTAATGTCACCATGTGTATTTTCACCTTGGGCACTCTCAAAGTAAACAGTATTACCATGAGCACTTTCACTGTGAACACTGTCACCATGGGCACTGGCACAATGTGGTGTGTCACCATGAGCCATGTCACCATGGGAAATGTCACCGTGAGAAGTGTCACCATAGGCAATGTCACCATGGGCACTGTCACCATGGTCACTGCCACCACTGTCACTGTCATTTTGAGCACTGTCACCATGGGTACTGCAACCATGAGCGCTGTCACCATGAGCACTGTCACCATTGCAAGTATCACCATGTGCACTGTCACCATGGGCACTATCACAATGAGAACTGTCAGCATGGGCACTGTCACTCTTGGCAATGTCACCATGGGCACTATCACTTTGAGCACTGTCAACATGAGCACGTCACCATGGGCACTGTCAACATGGGTACTATCTCGAAGGTCAATGTCACCATAAGCATTGTCAGGATGGGCAACTTCACCGTGAGCACTGTCACCAATGGCCCTATCACCATGAGCAATGTCACTGTGGGCCGTGTCACCAGGGGCACTATCACCATGGTTAATGTTATCATTGGCACTTTCCCCGTGAGCACTGTCACCCTGGGCACTGTCATCATGGGCACGGTCACCGTTTGCACTATCTCCATGAGCACAGCCACTGTGAACACCATCACCATAATCACTGGCCTCATCGGTACTGTCACCATGAGCACTGCCACAATGAGCACTGTCAGCATGGGTACTTCCCCCATGAGCACTGTCACTATGAGAACTGCTACCATGGGTATTTTCACCATGTGTACTGTCACCCTGTGTATTGTCACCATTTGCACTGTCACCATGAGGACTATTACCGTGAGCGCTATCACCGTGAGATCTCTCACCATGGTCACTGTCACCATGGCACCTTGCACAATGGGGGCTGTCAACATGAGTGCTGGCACCATTGGCACTATCACCGTGAGCATTCTCACTGTGGTCAGTGACACCATGGGCACTCTCACCATGGGCACTATCACCGATAACACTGTCACCATAAGTACTGTCTGCATGGGCACTGTCACCAAGGGCACGGCCAACATGTGACCTGTAACCATTGTCAGTGTCACTGTGAGAAGTGTCACCATGGGAATTAACAACATAGGCACTCTCATCATGAGCACTGTCACCATGAGCACTGACACCACGAGCACTGTCACCCAGGGCAGTGCCACCATGAGCACTGTCACCATAACTGTTGCTATGAGAATTGTAACCATGGGCAATTTCTCAATGAGTAATGTCACCATGTGTATTTTCACCTTGGGCACTCTCAAAGTAAACAGTATTACCATGAGCACTTTCACTGTGAACACTGTCACCATGGGCACTGGCACAATGTGGTGTGTCACCATGAGCCATGTCACCATGGGAAATGTCACCGTGAGAAGTGTCACCATAGGCAATGTCACCATGGGCGATGTCACCATGGGAACTGCCATTTTGAGCACTGTCACCATGGGTACTGCAACCATGAGTACTGTCACCATGAGTAATTTAACCATTGGCAGTATGACCATGTGCACTGTCACCATGGGCACTATCACCATGACAACTCTCAGCGTGAGCACTGTCACTGTTGGAAATGGCATTGTGTGCAATTCCACCATGGGCAATGTCACCATGGACATTATCGCTGTGAGCACTGTCAATATGAGCACGTCAACATGAGCCCTGTCACCATGGGCAATGTCACTGTGAGAAGTGTCACTATAGGCAATGTCACCGTGGGCACTGTCACCATGGTCACTGCCACCACTGTCACTGTCATTTTGAGCACTCTCACCATGGGTACTGCAACCATGAGTGCTGTCACCATGAGCACTGTCACCATTGCAAGTATCACCATGTGCACTGTCACCATGGGCACTATCACAATGAGAACTGTCAGCATGGGCACTGTCACTCTTGGCAATGTCACCATGGGCACTATCACTTTGAGCACTGTCAACATGAGCACGTCACCATGGGCACTGACAACATGGGTACTATCTCGAAGGTCAATGTCACCATGAGCATTGTCAGGATGGGCAACTTCACCGTGAGCACTGTCACCAATGGCACTATCACCATGAGCAATGTCACTGTGGGCCGTGTCACCAGGGGCACTATCACCATGGTTAATGTTATCATTGGCACTTTCCCCGTGAGCACTGTCACCCTGGGCACTGTCATCATGGGCACGGTCACCGTGAGCACTATCTCCATGAGCACAGCCACTGTGAACACCATCACCATAATCACTGGCCTCATCGGTACTGTCACCATGAGCACTGCCACAATGAGCACTGTCAGCATGGGCACTTCCCCCATGAGCACTGTCACTATGAGAACTGCTAGCATGGGTATTTTCACCATGAGTACTGTCACCCTCTGTATTGTCACCATTTGCACTGTCACCATCAGGACTATTACCGTGAGTGCTATCACCGTGAGATCTCTCACCATGGTCACTGTCACCATGGCACCTTGCACAATGCGTGCTGTCAACATGAGTGCTGTCACCATTGGCACTATCACCGTGAGCATTCTCACTGTGGTCAGAGTCAACATGGGCTCTGTCACCATGAGCACTGTCACCATAGGCAATGTCACCGTGGTCAGTGTCACCATGAACAATGTCTCCATGGGCATTCCTACAGTGGGCACTGTCACTGTGCGAACTGTCACCATGGTTACTGCCACTATGAGCAGTGTCTCTGTGAGTACTGTCAGCATGGGTTTTTACCGTGAGCACTGTCACCATGAGCCCTGTCACCATTTTTCAGTGCCACCATGTGCACTACCACCATGTGCACTCTCACCATGGGCACTATCACCGATAACACTGTCACCATAAGTACTGTCTGCATGGGCACTGTCACCAAGGGCACGGCCAACATGTGACCTGTAACCATTGTCAGTGTCACTGTGAGAATTGTCACCATGGGAATTAACAACATAGGCACTCTCATCTTGAGCACTGTCACCATGAGCACTGACACCACGAGCACTGTCACCCAGGGCAGTGCCACCGTGAGCACTGTCACCATAACTGTTGCTATGAGAATTGTAACCATGGGCAATTTTTCAATGAGTAATGTCACCATGTGTATTTTCACCTTGGGCACTCTCAAAGTAAACAGTATTACCATGAGCACTTTCACTGTGAACACTGTCACCATGGGCACTGGCACAATGTGGTGTGTCACCATGAGCCATGTCACCATGGGCAATGTCACCGTGAGAAGTGTCACCATAGGCAATGTCACCATGGGCACTGTCACCATGGTCACTGCCACCACTGTCACTGTCATTTTGAGCACTGTCACCATGGGTACTGCAACCATGAGCGCTGTCACCATGAGCACTGTCACCATTGCAAGTATCACCATGTGCACTGTCACCATGGGCACTATCACAATGAGAACTGTCAGCATGGGCACTGTCACTCTTGGCAATGTCACCATGGGCACTATCACTTTGAGCACTGTCAACATGAGCACGTCACCATGGGCACTGTCAACATGGGTACTATCTCGAAGGTGAATGTCACCATAAGCATTGTCAGGATGGGCAACTTCACCGTGAGCACTGTCACCAATGGCACTATCACCATGAGCAATGTCACTGTGGGCCGTGTCACCAGGGGCACTATCACCATGGTTAATGTTATCATTGGCACTTTCCCCGTGAGCACTGTCACCCTGGGCACTGTCATCATGGGCACAGTCACCGTGAGCACTATCTCCATGAGCACAGCCACTGTGAACACCATCACCATAATCACTGGCCTCATCGGTACTGTCACCATGAGCACTGCCACAATGAGCACTGTCAGCATGGGTACTTCCCCCATGAGTACTGTCACTATGAGAACTGCTACCATGGGTATTTTCACCATGTGTACTGTCACCCTGTGTATTGTCACCATTTGCACTGTCACCATGAGGACTATTACCGTGAGCGCTATCACCGTGAGATCTCTCACCATGGTCACTGTCACCATGGCACCTTGCACAATGGGGGCTGTCAACATGAGTGCTGGCACCATTGGCACTATCACCGTGAGCATTCTCACTGTGGTCAGTGACACCATGGGCACTGTCACCATGAGTACTGTCACCATAGGCAATGTCACCATGGTCAGTGTCACCATGAGCAATGTCAACTAGGGCACTCATACAGTGGGCACTGTCACTGTGAGCACTGTCACCATGGGTACTGCCACCATGAGCGCTGTCACGATGAGCACTGTCACCATTGCGAGTATCACAATGTGCACTGTCACCATGGGCACTGGCACAATGTCGTGTGTCACCTTGAACAATGTCACCATGGGAAATGTCACCGTGAGATGTGTCACCATAGGCAATGTCACCATGGGAAATGCCATTTTGCACACTGTCACCATGGGTACTGCAACCATGAGTACTGTCACCATTGGCAGTATGACCATGTGCACTGTCACCATGGGCACTATCACCATGACAACTCTCAGCGTGAGCACTGTCACTGTGGGAACTGGCATTGTGTGCAATTCCACCATGGGCAATGTCACCATGGGCACTATCACTGTGAGCACTGTCAATATAAGCATGTCAACATGAGCCCTGTCACCATTGGCAATGTCACCGTGAGAAGTGTCACTATAGGCGATGTCACCGTGGGCACTGTCACCATGGTCACTGCCACCACTGTCACTGTCATTTTGAGCACTGTCACCATGGGTATTGCAACCATGAGCACTGTCACCATGAGCACTGTCACCATTGCGATTATCACCATGTGTACTGTCACCATGGGCACTATCACAATGAGAACTGTCAGCGTGGGCACTGTCACTGTTGGCAAGGGCACCGTGGGCACTTCCACCATGGGCAATGTCACCATGGGCACTATCACTGTGAGCACTGTCAACATGAGCACGTCACCATGGGCACTGTCAACATGGGTACTATCTCGAAGGGCAATGTCACCATGAGCATTGTCAGGAAGGGCAATTTCACCATGAGCACTGTCACCAAAGGCACTATCACCATGAGCAATGTCACTGTGGGCCGTGTCACCAGGGGCACTATCACCATGGTTAATGTTATCATTGGCACTTTCCCCGTGAGCACTGTCACCCTGGGCACTGTCATCATGGGCACGGTCACCGTGAGCACTATCTCCATGAGCACAGCCACAGTGAACACCATCACCATAATCACTGGCCTCATCGGTACTGTCACCATGAGCACTGCCACAATGAGCACTGTCAGCATGGGCACTTCCCCCATGAGCACTGTCACTATGAGAACTGCTAGCATGGGTATTTTCACCATGAGTACTGTCACCCTCTGTATTGTCACCATTTGCACTGTCACCATCAGGACTATTACCGTGAGTGCTATCACCGTGAGATCTCTCACCATGGTCACTGTCACCATGGCACCTTGCACAATGCGTGCTGTCAACATGAGTGCTGTCACCATTGGCACTATCACCGTGAGCATTCTCACTGTGGTCAGAGTCAACATGGGCTCTGTCACCATGAGCACTGTCACCATAGGCAATGTCACCGTGGTCAGTGTCACCATGAGCAATGTCTCCATGGGCACTCCTACAGTGGGCACTGTCACTGTGCGAACTGTCACCATGGTTACTGCCACTATGAGCAGTGTCTCTGTGAGTACTGTCAGCATGGGTTTTTACCGTGAGCACTGTCACCATGAGCCCTGTCACCATTTTTCAGTGCCACCATGTGCACTACCACCATGTGCACTCTCACCATGGGCACTATCACCGATAACACTGTCACCATAAGTACTGTCTGCATGGGCACTGTCACCAAGGGCACGGCCAACATGTGACCTGTAACCATTGTCAGTGTCACTGTGAGAAGTGTCACCATGGGAATTAACAACATAGGCACTCTCATCATGAGCACTGTCACCATGAGCACTGACACCACGAGCACTGTCACCCAGGGCAGTGCCACCATGAGCACTGTCACCATAACTGTTGCTATGAGAATTGTAACCATGGGCAATTTCTCAATGAGTAATGTCACCATGTGTATTTTCACCTTGGGCACTCTCAAAGTAAACAGTATTACCATGAGCACTTTCACTGTGAACACTGTCACCATGGGCACTGGCACAATGTGGTGTGTCACCATGAGCCATGTCACCATGGGAAATGTCACCGTGAGAAGTGTCACCATAGGCAATGTCACCATGGGCGATGTCACCATGGGAACTGCCATTTTGAGCACTGTCACCATGGGTACTGCAACCATGAGTACTGTCACCATGAGTAATTTAACCATTGGCAGTATGACCATGTGCACTGTCACCATGGGCACTATCACCATGACAACTCTCAGCGTGAGCACTGTCACTGTTGGAAATGGCATTGTGTGCAATTCCACCATGGGCAATGTCACCATGGACATTATCGCTGTGAGCACTGTCAATATGAGCACGTCAACATGAGCCCTGTCACCATGGGCAATGTCACTGTGAGAAGTGTCACTATAGGCAATGTCACCGTGGGCACTGTCACCATGGTCACTGCCACCACTGTCACTGTCATTTTGAGCACTGTCACCATGGGTACTGCAACCATGAGTGCTGTCACCATGAGCACTGTCACCATTGCAAGTATCACCATGTGCACTGTCACCATGGGCACTATCACAATGAGAACTGTCAGCATGGGCACTGTCACTCTTGGCAATGTCACCATGGGCACTATCACTTTGAGCACTGTCAACATGAGCACGTCACCATGGGCACTGACAACATGGGTACTATCTCGAAGGTCAATGTCACCATGAGCATTGTCAGGATGGGCAACTTCACCGTGAGCACTGTCACCAATGGCACTATCACCATGAGCAATGTCACTGTGGGCCGTGTCACCAGGGGCACTATCACCATGGTTAATGTTATCATTGGCACTTTCCCCGTGAGCACTGTCACCCTGGGCACTGTCATCATGGGCACGGTCACCGTGAGCACTATCTCCATGAGCACAGCCACTGTGAACACCATCACCATAATCACTGGCCTCATCGGTACTGTCACCATGAGCACTGCCACAATGAGCACTGTCAGCATGGGCACATCCCCCATGAGCACTGTCACTATGAGAACTGCTACCATGGGTATTTTCACCATGTGTACTGTCACCCTGTGTATTGTCACCATTTGCACTGTCACCATGAGGACTATTACCGTGAGCGCTATCACCGTGAGATCTCTCACCATGGTCACTGTCACCATGGCACCTTGCACAATGGGGGCTCTCAACATGAGTGCTGGCACCAATGGCACTATCACCGTGAGCATTCTCACTGTGGTCAGTGTCACCATGGGCACTGTCACCATGAGCACTGTCACCATAGGCAATGTCACCATGGTCAGTGTCACCATGAGCACTGTCAACATGGGCACTCATACAGTGGGCACTGTCACTGTGAGCAGTGTCACCTTGGGTACTGCCACCATGAGCGCTGTCACGATGAGCACTGTCACCATTGCGAGTATCACAATGTGCACTGTCACCATGGGCACTGGCACAATGTCGTGTGTCACCTTGAGCAATGTCACCATGGGAAATGTCACCGTGAGATGTGTCACCATAGGCAATGTCACCATGGGCAATGTCACCATGGGAAATGCCATTTTGCACACTGTCACCATGGGTACTGCAACCATGAGTACTGTCACCATTGGCAGTATGACCATGTGCACTGTCACCATGGGCACTATCACCATGACAACTCTCAGCGTGAGCACTGTCACTGTGGGAACTGGCATTGTGTGCAATTCCACCATGGGCCATGTCACCATGGGCACTATCACTGTGAGCACTGTCAATATAAGCACGTCAACATGAGCCCTGTCACCATTAGCAATGTCACCGTGAGAAGTGTCACTATAGGCGATGTCACCGTGGGCACTGTCACCATGGTCACTGCCACCACTGTCACTGTCATTTTGAGCACTGTCACCATGGGTATTGCAACCATGAGCACTGTCACCATGAGCACTGTCACCATTGCGATTATCACCATGTGTACTGTCACCATGGGCACTATCACAATGAGAACTGTCAGCGTGGGCACTGTCACTGTTGGCAAGGGCACCGTGGGCACTTCCACCATGGGCAATGTCACCATGGGCACTATCACTGTGAGCACTGTCAACATGAGCACGTCACCATGGGCACTGTCAACATGGGTACTATCTCGAAGGGCAATGTCACCATGAGCATTGTCAGGAAGGGCAATTTCACCATGAGCACTGTCACCAAAGGCACTATCACCATGAGCAATGTCACTGTGGGCCGTGTCACCAGGGGCACTATCACCATGGTTAATGTTATCATTGGCACTTTCCCCGTGAGCACTGTCACCCTGGGCACTGTCATCATGGGCACGGTCACCGTGAGCACTATCTCCATGAGCACAGCCACTGTGAACACCATCACCATAATCACTGGCCTCATCGGTACTGTCACCATGAGCACTGCCACAATGAGCACTGTCAGCATGGGCACTTCCCCCATGAGCACTGTCACTATGAGAACTGCTAGCATGGGTATTTTCACCATGAGTACTGTCACCCTCTGTATTGTCACCATTTGCACTGTCACCATCAGGACTATTACCGTGAGTGCTATCACCGTGAGATCTCTCACCATGGTCACTGTCACCATGGCACCTTGCACAATGCGTGCTGTCAACATGAGTGCTGTCACCATTGGCACTATCACCGTGAGCATTCTCACTGTGGTCAGAGTCAACATGGGCTCTGTCACCATGAGCACTGTCACCATAGGCAATGTCACCGTGGTCAGTGTCACCATGAGCAATGTCTCCATGGGCACTCCTACAGTGGGCACTGTCACTGTGCGAACTGTCACCATGGTTACTGCCACTATGAGCAGTGTCTCTGTGAGTACTGTCAGCATGGGTTTTTACCGTGAGCACTGTCACCATGAGCCCTGTCACCATTTTTCAGTGCCACCATGTGCACTACCACCATGTGCACTCTCACCATGGGCACTATCACCGATAACACTGTCACCATAAGTACTGTCTGCATGGGCACTGTCACCAAGGGCACGGCCAACATGTGACCTGTAACCATTGTCAGTGTCACTGTGAGAAGTGTCACCATGGGAATTAACAACATAGGCACTCTCATCATGAGCACTGTCACCATGAGCACTGACACCACGAGCACTGTCACCCAGGGCAGTGCCACCATGAGCACTGTCACCATAACTCTTGCTATGAGAATTGTAACCATGGGCAATTTCTCAATGAGTAATGTCACCATGTGTATTTTCACCTTGGGCACTCTCAAAGTAAACAGTATTACCATGAGCACTTTCACTGTGAACACTGTCACCATGGGCACTGGCACAATGTGGTGTGTCACCATGAGCCATGTCACCATGGGAAATGTCACCGTGAGAAGTGTCACCATAGGCAATGTCACCATGGGCAATGTCACCATGGGAACTGCCATTTTGAGCACTGTCACCATGGGTACTGCAACCATGAGTACTGTCACCATGAGTAATTTAACCATTGGCAGTATGACCATGTGCACTGTCACCATGGGCACTATCACCATGACAACTCTCAGCGTGAGCACTGTCACTGTTGGAAATGGCATTGTGTGCAATTCCACCATGGGCAATGTCACCATGGACATTATCGCTGTGAGCACTGTCAATATGAGCACGTCAACATGAGCCCTGTCACCATGGGCAATGTCACTGTGAGAAGTGTCACTATAGGCAATGTCACCGTGGGCACTGTCACCATGGTCACTGCCACCACTGTCACTGTCATTTTGAGCACTGTCACCATGGGTACTGCAACCATGAGCGCTGTCACCATGAGCACTGTCACCATTGCAAGTATCACCATGTGCACTGTCACCATGGGCACTATCACAATGAGAACTGTCAGCATGGGCACTGTCACTCTTGGCAATGTCACCATGGGCACTATCACTTTGAGCACTGTCAACATGAGCACGTCACCATGGGCACTGTCAACATGGGTACTATCTCGAAGGTCAATGTCACCATGAGCATTGTCAGGATGGGCAACTTCACCGTGAGCACTGTCACCAATGGCACTATCACCATGAGCAATGTCACTGTGGGCCGTGTCACCAGGGGCACTATCACCATGGTTAATGTTATCATTGGCACTTTCCCCGTGAGCACTGTCACCCTGGGCACTGTCATCATGGGCACGGTCACCGTGAGCACTATCTCCATGAGCACAGCCACTGTGAACACCATCACCATAATCACTTGCCTCATCGGTACTGTCACCATGAGCACTGCCACAATGAGCACTGTCAGCATGGGTACTTCCCCCATGAGCACTGTCACTATGAGAACTGCTAGCATGGGTAATTTCACCATGAGTACTGTCACCCTCTGTATTGTCACCATTTGCACTGTCACCATCAGGACTATTACCGTGAGTGCTATCACCGTGAGATCTCTCACCATGGTCACTGTCACCATGGCACCTTGCACAATGCGTGCTGTCAACATGAGTGCTGTCACCATTGGCACTATCACCGTGAGCATTCTCACTGTGGTCAGAGTCAACATGGGCTCTGTCACCATGAGCACTGTCACCATAGGCAATGTCACCGTGGTCAGTGTCACCATGAGCAATGTCTCCATGGGCACTCCTACAGTGGGCACTGTCACTGTGCGAACTGTCACCATGGTTACTGCCACTATGAGCAGTGTCTCTGTGAGTACTGTCAGCATGGGTTTTTACCGTGAGCACTGTCACCATGAGCCCTGTCACCATTTTTCAGCGCCACCATGTGCACTACCACCATGTGCACTCTCACCATGGGCACTATCACCGATAACACTGTCACCATAAGTACTGTCTGCATGGGCACTGTCACCAAGGGCACGGCCAACATGTGACCTGTAACCATTGTCAGTGTCACTGTGAGAAGTGTCACCATGGGAATTAACAACATAGGCACTCTCATCTTGAGCACTGTCACCATGAGCACTGACACCACGAGCACTGTCACCCAGGGCAGTGCCACCATGAGCACTGTCACCATAACTGTTGCTATGAGAATTGTAACCATGGGCAATTTCTCAATGAGTAATGTCACCATGTGTATTTTCACCTTGGGCACTCTCAAAGTAAACAGTATTACCATGAGCACTTTCACTGTGAACACTGTCACCATGGGCACTGGCACAATGTGGTGTGTCACCATGAGCCATGTCACCATGGGAAATGTCACCGTGAGAAGTGTCACCATAGGCAATGTCACCATGGGCAATGTCACCATGGGAACTGCCATTTTGAGCACTGTCACCATGGGTACTGCAACCATGAGTACTGTCACCATGAGTAATTTAACCATTGGCAGTATGACCATGTGCACTGTCACCATGGGCACTATCACCATGACAACTCTCAGCGTGAGCACTGTCACTGTTGGAAATGGCATTGTGTGCAATTCCACCATGGGCAATGTCACCATGGACATTATCGCTGTGAGCACTGTCAATATGAGCACGTCAGCATGAGCCCTGTCACCATGGGCAATGTCACTGTGAGAAGTGTCACTATAGGCAATGTCACCGTGGGCACTGTCACCATGGTCACTGCCACCACTGTCACTGTCATTTTGAGCACTGTCACCATGGGTACTGCAACCATGAGCGCTGTCACCATGAGCACTGTCACCATTGCAAGTATCACCATGTGCACTGTCACCATGGGCACTATCACAATGAGAACTGTCAGCATGGGCACTGTCACTCTTGGCAATGTCACCATGGGCACTATCACTTTGAGCACTGTCAACATGAGCACGTCACCATGGGCACTGTCAACATGGGTACTATCTCGAAGGTCAATGTCACCATGAGCATTGTCAGGATGGGCAACTTCACCGTGAGCACTGTCACCAATGGCACTATCACCATGAGCAATGTCACTGTGGGCCGTGTCACCAGGGGCACTATCACCATGGTTAATGTTATCATTGGCACTTTCCCCGTGAGCACTGTCACCCTGGGCACTGTCATCATGGGCACGGTCACCGTGAGCACTATCTCCATGAGCACAGCCACTGTGAACACCATCACCATAATCACTGGCCTCATCGGTACTGTCACCATGAGCACTGCCACAATGAGCACTGTCAGCATGGGTACTTCCCCTTTGAGCACTGTTACTATGAGAACTGCTACCATGGGTATTTTCACCATGTGTACTGTCACCCTGTGTATTGTCACCATTTGCACTGTCACCATGAGGACTATTACCATGAGCGCTATCACCGTGAGATCTCTCACCATGGTCACTGTCACCATGGCACCTTGCACAATGCGTGCTGTCAACATGAGTGCTGGCACCATTGGCACTATCACCGTGAGCATTCTCACTGTGGTCAGTGTCACCATGGGCACTGTCACCATAGGCAATGTCACAATGGTCAGTGTCACCATGAGCACTGTCAACATGGGCACTCATACAGTGGGCACTGTCACTGTGAGCACTGTCACCTTGGGTACTGCCACCATGAGCGCAGTCACGATGAGCACTGTCACCATTGCGAGAATCACAATGTGCACTGTCACCATGGGCACTGGCACAATGTCGTGTGTCACCTTGAGCAATGTCACCATGGGAAATGTCACCGTGAGATGTGTCACCATAGGCAATGGCACCATGGGCAATGTCATCATGGGAAATGCCATTTTGCACACTGTCACCATGGGCACTGCAACCATGAGTACTGTCACCATTGGCAGAATGACCATGTGCACTGTCACCATGGGCACTATCACCATGACAACTCTCAGCGTGAGCACTGTCACTGTGGGAACTGGCATTGTTTGCAATTCCACCATGGGCAATGTCACCATGGGCACTATCACTGTGAGCACTGTCAATATAAGCACGTCAACATGAGCCCTGTCACCATTGGCAATGTCACCGTGAGAAGTGTCATTATAGGCGATGTCACCGTGGGCACTGTCACCATGGTCACTGCCACCACTGTCACTGTCATTTTGAGCACTGTCACCATGGGTATTGCAACCATGAGCACTGTCACCATGAGCACTGTCACCATTGCGATTATCACCATGTGTACTGTCACCATGGGCACTATCACAATGAGAACTGTCAGCATGGGCACTGTCACTGTTGGCAAGGGCACCGTGGGCACTTCCACCATGGGCAATGTCACCATGGGCACTATCACTGTGAGCACTGTCAACATGAGCACGTCACCATGGGCACTGTCAACATGGGTACTATCTCGAAGGGCAATGTCACCATGAGCATTGTCAGGAAGGGCAATTTCACCATGAGCACTGTCACCAAAGGCACTATCACCATGAGCAATGTCACTGTAGGCCGTGTCACCAGGGGCACTATCACCATGGTTAATGTTATCATTGGCACTTTCCCCGTGAGCACTGTCACCCTGGGCACTGTCATCATGGGCACGGTCACCGTGAGCACTATCTCCATGAGCACAGCCACTGTGAACACCATCACCATAATCACTGGCCTCATCGGTACTGTCACCATGAGCACTGCCACAATGAGCACTGTCAGCATGGGCACTTCCCCCATGAGCACTGTCACTATGAGAACTGCTAGCATGGGTATTTTCACCATGAGTACTGTCACCCTCTGTATTGTCACCATTTGCACTGTCACCATCAGGACTATTACCGTGAGTGCTATCACCGTGAGATCTCTCACCATGGTCACTGTCACCATGGCACCTTGCACAATGCGTGCTGTCAACATGAGTGCTGTCACCATTGGCACTATCACCGTGAGCATTCTCACTGTGGTCAGAGTTAACATGGGCTCTGTCACCATGAGCACTGTCACCATAGGCAATGTCACCGTGGTCAGTGTCACCATGAGCAATGTCTCCATGGGCACTCCTACAGTGGGCACTGTCACTGTGCGAACTGTCACCATGGTTACTGCCACTATGAGCAGTGTCTCTGTGAGTACTGTCAGCATGGGTTTTTACCGTGAGCACTGTCACCATGAGCCCTGTCACCATTTTTCAGTGCCACCATGTGCACTACCACCATGTGCACTCTCACCATGGGCACTATCACCGATAACACTGTCACCATAAGTACTGTCTGCATGGGCACTGTCACCAAGGGCACGGCCAACATGTGACCTGTAACCATTGTCAGTGTCACTGTGAGAAGTGTCACCATGGGAATTAACAACATAGGCACTCTCATCATGAGCACTGTCACCATGAGCACTGACACCACGAGCACTGTCACCCAGGGCAGTGCCACCATGAGCACTGTCACCACAACTGTTGCTATGAAAATTGTAACCATGGGCAATTTCTCAATGAGTAATGTCACCATGTGTATTTTCACCTTGGGCACTCTCAAAGTAAACAGTATTACCATGAGCACTTTCACTGTGAACACTGTCACCATGGGCACTGGCACAATGTGGTGTGTCACCATGAGCCATGTCACCATGGGCAATGTCACCGTGAGAAGTGTCACCATAGGCAATGTCACCATGGGCAATGTCACCATGGGAACTGCCATTTTGAGCACTGTCACCATGGGTACTGCAACCATGAGTACTGTCACCATGAGTAATTTAACCATTGGCAGTATGACCATGTGCACTGTCACCATGGGCACTATCACCATGACAACTCTCAGCGTGAGCACTGTCACTGTTGGAAATGGCATTGTGTGCAATTCCACCATGGGCAATGTCACCATGGACATTATCGCTGTGAGCACTGTCAATATGAGCATGTCAGCATGAGCCCTGTCACCATGGGCAATGTCACTGTGAGAAGTGTCACTATAGGCAATGTCACCGTGGGCACTGTCACCATGGTCACTGCCACCACTGTCACTGTCATTTTGAGCACTGTCACCATGGGTACTGCAACCATGAGCGCTGTCACCATGAGCACTGTCACCATTGCAAGTATCACCATGTGCACTGTCACCATGGGCACTGGCACAATGTCGTGTGTCACCTTGAGCAATGTCACCATGGGAAATGTCACCGTGAGATGTGTCACCATAGGCAATGTCACCATGGGCAATGTCACCATGGGAAATGCCATTTTGCACACTGTCACCATGGGTACTGCAACCATGAGTACTGTCACCATTGGCAGTATGACCATGTGCACTGTCACCATGGGCACTATCACCATGACAACTCTCAGCGTGAGCACTGTCACTGTGGGAACTGGCATTGTGTGCAATTCCACCATGGGCAATGTCACCATGGGCACTATCACTGTGAGCACTGTCAATATAAGCACGTCAACATGAGCCCTGTCACCATGGGCAATGTCACCGTGAGAAGTGTCACTATAGGCGATGTCACCGTGGGCACTGTCACCATGGTCACTGCCACCACTGTCACTGTCATTTTGAGCACTGTCACCATGGGTATTGCAACCATGAGCACTGTCACCATGAGCACTGTCACCATTGCGATTATCACCATGTGTACTGTCACCATGGGCACTATCACAATGAGAACTGTCAGCGTGGGCACTGTCACTGTTGGCAAGGGCACCGTGGGCACTTCCACCATGGGCAATGTCACCATGGGCAGTATCACTTTGAGCACTGTCAACATGAGCACGTCACCATGGGCACTGTCAACATGGGTACTATCTCGAAGGTCAATGTCACCATGAGCATTGTCAGGATGGGCAACTTCACCGTGAGCACTGTCACCAATGGCACTATCACCATGAGTAATGTCACTGTGGGCCGTGTCACCAGGGGCACTATCACCATGGTTAATGTTATCATTGGCACTTTCCCCGTGAGCACTGTCACCCTGGGCACTGTCATCATGGGCACGGTCACCGTGAGCACTATCTCCATGAGCACAGCCACTGTGAACACCATCACCATAATCACTGGCCTCATCGGTACTGTCACCATGAGCACTGCCACAATGAGCACTGTCAGCATGGGCACTTCCCCAATGAGCACTGTCACTATGAGAACTGCTAGCATGGGAATTTTCACCATGAGTACTGTCACCCACTGTATTGTCACCATTTGCACTGTCACCATCAGGACTATTACCGTGAGTGCTATCACGGTGAGATCTCTCACCATGGTCACTGTCACCATGGCACCTTGCACAATGCGTGCTCTCAACATGAGTGCTGTCACCATTGGCACTATCACCGTGAGCATTCTCACTGTGGTCAGAGTCAACATGGGCTCTGTCACCATGAGCACTGTCACCATAGGCAATGTCACCGTGGTCAGTGTCACCATGAGCAATGTCTCCATGGGCACTCCTACAGTGGGCACTGTCACTGTGCGAACTGTCACCATGGTTACTGCCACTATGAGCAGTGTCTCTGTGAGTACTGTCAGCATGGGTTTTTACCGTGAGCACTGTCACCATGAGCCCTGTCACCATTTTTCAGTGCCACCGTGTGCACTACCACCATGTGCACTCTCACTATGGGCACTATCACCGATAACACTGTCACCATAAGTACTGTCTGCATGGGCACTGTCACCAAGGGCACGGCCAACATGTGACCTGTAACCATTGTCAGTGTCACTGTGAGAAGTGTCACCATGGGAATTAACAACATAGGCACTCTCATCATGAGCACTGTCACCATGAGCACTGACACCACAAGCACTGTCACCCAGGGCAGTTCCACCATGAGCACTGTCACCACAACTGTTGCTATGAGAATTGTAACCATGGGCAATTTCTCAATGAGTAATGTCACCATGTGTATTTTCACCTTGGGCACTCTCAAAGTAAACAGTATTACCATGAGCACTTTCACTGTGAACACTGTCACCATGGGCACTGGCACAATGTGGTGTGTCACCATGAGCCATGTCACCATGGGAAATGTCACCGTGAGAAGTGTCACCATAGGCAATGTCACCATGGGCAATGTCACCATGGGAACTACCATTTTGAGCACTGTCACCATGGGTACTACAACCATGAGTACTGTCACCATGAGTAATTTAACCATTGGCATTATGACCATGTGCACTGTCACCATGGGCACTATCACCATGACAACTCTCAGCGTGAGCACTGTCACTGTTGGAAATGGCATTGTGTGCAATTCCACCATGGGCAATGTCACCATGGACATTATCGCTGTGAGCACTGTCAATATGAGCACGTCAACATGAGCCCTGTCACCATGGGCAATGTCACTGTGAGAAGTGTCACTATAGGCAATGTCACCGTGGGCACTGTCACCATGGTCACTGCCACCACTGTCACTGTCATTTTGAGCACTGTCACCATGGGTACTGCAACCATGAGTGCTGTCACCATGAGCACTGTCACCATGGGCACTATCACAATGAGAACTGTCAGCATGGGCACTGTCACTCTTGGCAATGTCACCATGGGCACTATCACTTTGAGCACTGTCAACATGAGCACGTCACCATGGGCACTGTCAACATGGGTACTATCTCGAAGGTCAATGTCACCATGAGCATTGTCAGGATGGGCAACTTCACCGTGAGCACTGTCACCAATGGCACTATCACCATGAGCAATGTCACTGTGGGCCGTGTCACCAGGGGCACTATCTCCATGGTTAATGTTATCATTGGCAATTTCCCCGTGAGCACTGTCACCCTGGGCACTGTCATCATGGGCACGGTCACCGTGAGCACTATCTCCATGAGCACAGCCACTGTGAACACCATCACCATAATCACTGGCCTCATCGGTACTGTCACCATGAGCACTGCCACAATGAGCACTGTCAGCATGGGCACATCCCCCATGAGCACTGTCACTATGAGAACTGCTACCATGGGTATTTTCACCATGTGTACTGTCACCCTGTGTATTGTCACCATTTGCACTGTCACCATGAGGACTATTACCGTGAGCGCTATCACCGTGAGATCTCTCACCATGGTCACTGTCACCATGGCACCTTGCACAATGGGGGCTGTCAACATGAGTGCTGGCACCATTGGCACTATCACTGTGAGCATTCTCACTGTGGTCAGTGTCACCATGGGCACTGTCACCATGAGCACTGTCACCATAGGCAATGTCACCATGGTCAGTGTCACCATGAGCACTGTCAACATGGGCACTCATACAGTGGGCACTGTCACTGTGAGCACTGTCACCTTGGGTACTGCCACCATGAGCGCTGTCACCATGAGCACTGTCACCATTGTGAGTATCACAATGTGCACTGTCACCATGGGCACTATCACAATGAGAACTGTCAGCATGGGCACTGTCACTCTTGGCAATGTCACCATGGGCACTATCACTTGGAGCACTGTCAACATGAGCACGTCACCATGGGCACTGTCAACATGGGTACTATCTCGAAGGTCAATGTCACCATGGGCATTGTCAGGATGGGCAACTTCACCGTGAGCACTGTCACCAATGGCACTATCACCATGAGCAATGTCACTGTGGGCCGTGTCACCAGGGGCACTATCACCATGGTTAATGTTATCATTGGCACTTTCCCCGTGAACACTGTCACCCTGGGCACTGTCATCATGGGCACGGTCACCGTGAGCACTATCTCCATGAGCACAGCCACTGTGAACACCATCACCATAATCACTGGCCTCATCGGTACTGTCACCATGAGCACTGCCACAATGAGCACTGTCAGCATGGGTACTTCCCCCATGAGCACTGTCACTATGAGAACTGCTACCATGGGTATTTTCACCATGTGTACTGTCACCCTGTGTATTGTCACCATTTGCACTGTCACCATGAGGACTATTATCATGAGCGCTATCACCGTGAGATCTCTCACCATGGTCACTGTCACCATGGCACCTTGCACAATGGGGGCTGTCAACATGAGTGCTGGCACCATTGGCACTATCACCGTGAGCATTCTCACTGTGGTCAGTGTCACCATGGGCACTGTCACCATGAGCACTGTCACCATAGGCAATGTCACCATGGTCAGTGTCACCATGAGCACTGTCAACATGGGCACTCATTCAGTGGGCACTGTCACTGTGAGCACTGTCACCTTGGGTACTGCCACCATGAGCGCTGTCACCATGAGCACTGTCACCATTGTGAGTATCACAATGTGCACTGTCACCATGGGCACTGGCACAATGTCGTGTGTCACCTTGAGCAATGTCACCATGGGAAATGTCACCGTGAGATGTGTCACCATAGGCAATGTCACCATGGGCAATGTCACCATGGGAAATGCCATTTTGCACACTGTCACCATGGGTACTGCAACCATGAGTACTGTCACCATTGGCAGTATGACCATGTGCACTGTCACCATGGGCACTATCACCGTGACAACCCTCAGCGTGAGCACTGTCACTGTGGGAACTGGCATTGTGTGCAATTCCACCATGGGCAATGTCACCATGGGCACTATCACTGTGAGCACTGTCAATATAAGCACGTCAACATGAGCCCTGTCACCATGGGCAATGTCACCGTGAGAAGTGTCACTATAGGCGATGTCACCGTGGGCACTGTCACCATGGTCACTGCCACCATGTCACTGTCATTTTGAGCACTGTCACCATGGGTATTGCAACCATGAGCACTGTCACCATGAGCACTGTCACCATTGCGATTATCACCATGTGTACTGTCACCATGGGCACTATCACAATGAGAACTGTCAGCGTGGGCACTGTCACTGTTGGCAAGGGCACCGTGGGCACTTCCACCATGGGCAATGTCACCATGGGCACTATCACTGTGAGCACTGTCAACATGAGCATGTCACCATGGGCACTGTCAACATGGGTACTATCTCGAAGGGCAATGTCACCATGAGCATTGTCAGGAAGGGCAATTTCACCATGAGCACTGTCACCAAAGGCACTATCACCATGAGCAATGTCACTGTGGGCCGTGTCACCAGGGGCACTATCACCATGGTTAATGTTATCATTGGCACTTTCCCCGTGAGCACTGTCACCCTGGGCACTGTCATCATGGGCACGGTCACCGTGAGCACTATCTCCATGAGCACAGCCACAGTGAACACCATCACCATAATCACTGGCCTCATCGGTACTGTCACCATGAGCACTGCCACAATGAGCACTGTCAGCATGGGCACTTCCCCCATGAGCACTGTCACTATGAGAACTGCTAGCATGGGTATTTTCACCATGAGTACTGTCACCCTCTGTATTGTCACCATTTGCACTGTCACCATCAGGACTATTACCGTGAGTGCTATCACCGTGAGATCTCTCACCATGGTCACTGTCACCATGGCACCTTGCACAATGCGTGCTGTCAACATGAGTGCTGTCACCATTGGCACTATCACCGTGAGCATTCTCACTGTGGTCAGAGTTAACATGGGCTCTGTCACCATGAGCACTGTCACCATAGGCAATGTCACCGTGGTCAGTGTCACCATGAGCAATGTCTCCATGGGCACTCCTACAGTGGGCACTGTCACTGTGCGAACTGTCACCATGGTTACTGCCACTATGAGCAGTGTCTCTGTGAGTACTGTCAGCATGGGTTTTTACCGTGAGCACTGTCACCATGAGCCCTGTCACCATTTTTCAGTGCCACCATGTGCACTACCACCATGTGCACTCTCACCATGGGCACTATCACCGATAACACTGTCACCATAAGTACTGTCTGCATGGGCACTGTCACCAAGGGCACGGCCAACATGTGACCTGTAACCATTGTCAGTGTCACTGTGAGAAGTGTCACCATGGGAATTAACAACATAGGCACTCTCATCATGAGCACTGTCACCATGAGCACTGACACCACGAGCACTGTCACCCAGGGCAGTGCCACCATGAGCACTGTCACCATAACTGTTGCTATGAGAATTGTAACCATGGGCAATTTCTCAATGAGTAATGTCACCATGTGTATTTTCACCTTGGGCACTCTCAAAGTAAACAGTATTACCATGAGCACTTTCACTGTGAACACTGTCACCATGGGCACTGGCACAATGTGGTGTGTCACCATGAGCCATGTCACCATGGGAAATGTCACCGTGAGAAGTGTCACCATAGGCAATGTCACCATGGGCGATGTCACCATGGGAACTGCCATTTTGAGCACTGTCACCATGGGTACTGCAACCATGAGTACTGTCACCATGAGTAATTTAACCATTGGCAGTATGACCATGTGCACTGTCACCATGGGCACTATCACCATGACAACTCTCAGCGTGAGCACTGTCACTGTTGGAAATGGCATTGTGTGCAATTCCACCATGGGCAATGTCACCATGGACATTATCGCTGTGAGCACTGTCAATATGAGCACGTCAACATGAGCCCTGTCACCATGGGCAATGTCACTGTGAGAAGTGTCACTATAGGCAATGTCACCGTGGGCACTGTCACCATGGTCACTGCCACCACTGTCACTGTCATTTTGAGCACTGTCACCATGGGTACTGCAACCATGAGTGCTGTCACCATGAGCACTGTCACCATTGCAAGTATCACCATGTGCACTGTCACCATGGGCACTATCACAATGAGAACTGTCAGCATGGGCACTGTCACTCTTGGCAATGTCACCATGGGCACTATCACTTTGAGCACTGTCAACATGAGCACGTCACCATGGGCACTGACAACATGGGTACTATCTCGAAGGTCAATGTCACCATGAGCATTGTCAGGATGGGCAACTTCACCGTGAGCACTGTCACCAATGGCACTATCACCATGAGCAATGTCACTGTGGGCCGTGTCACCAGGGGCACTATCACCATGGTTAATGTTATCATTGGCACTTTCCCCGTGAGCACTGTCACCCTGGGCACTGTCATCATGGGCACGGTCACCGTGAGCACTATCTCCATGAGCACAGCCACTGTGAACACCATCACCATAATCACTGGCCTCATCGGTACTGTCACCATGAGCACTGCCACAATGAGCACTGTCAGCATGGGCACATCCCCCATGAGCACTGTCACTATGAGAACTGCTACCATGGGTATTTTCACCATGTGTACTGTCACCCTGTGTATTGTCACCATTTGCACTGTCACCATGAGGACTATTACCGTGAGCGCTATCACCGTGAGATCTCTCACCATGGTCACTGTCACCATGGCACCTTGCACAATGGGGGCTCTCAACATGAGTGCTGGCACCAATGGCACTATCACCGTGAGCATTCTCACTGTGGTCAGTGTCACCATGGGCACTGTCACCATGAGCACTGTCACCATAGGCAATGTCACCATGGTCAGTGTCACCATGAGCACTGTCAACATGGGCACTCATACAGTGGGCACTGTCACTGTGAGCACTGTCACCTTGGGTACTGCCACCATGAGCGCTGTCACGATGAGCACTGTCACCATTGCGAGTATCACAATGTGCACTGTCACCATGGGCACTGGCACAATGTCGTGTGTCACCTTGAGCAATGTCACCATGGGAAATGTCACCGTGAGATGTGTCACCATAGGCAATGTCACCATGGGCAATGTCACCATGGGAAATGCCATTTTGCACACTGTCACCATGGGTACTGCAACCATGAGTACTGTCACCATTGGCAGTATGACCATGTGCACTGTCACCATGGGCACTATCACCATGACAACTCTCAGCGTGAGCACTGTCACTGTGGGAACTGGCATTGTGTGCAATTCCACCATGGGCCATGTCACCATGGGCACTATCACTGTGAGCACTGTCAATATAAGCACGTCAACATGAGCCCTGTCACCATTGGCAATGTCACCGTGAGAAGTGTCACTATAGGCGATGTCACCGTGGGCACTGTCACCATGGTCACTGCCACCACTGTCACTGTCATTTTGAGCACTGTCACCATGGGTATTGCAACCATGAGCACTGTCACCATGAGCACTGTCACCATTGCGATTATCACCATGTGTACTGTCACCATGGGCACTATCACAATGAGAACTGTCAGCGTGGGCACTGTCACTGTTGGCAAGGGCACCGTGGGCACTTCCACCATGGGCAATGTCACCATGGGCACTATCACTGTGAGCACTGTCAACATGAGCACGTCACCATGGGCACTGTCAACATGGGTACTATCTCGAAGGGCAATGTCACCATGAGCATTGTCAGGAAGGGCAATTTCACCATGAGCACTGTCACCAAAGGCACTATCACCATGAGCAATGTCACTGTGGGCCGTGTCACCAGGGGCACTATCACCATGGTTAATGTTATCATTGGCACTTTCCCCGTGAGCACTGTCACCCTGGGCACTGTCATCATGGGCACGGTCACCGTGAGCACTATCTCCATGAGCACAGCCACTGTGAACACCATCACCATAATCACTGGCCTCATCGGTACTGTCACCATGAGCACTGCCACAATGAGCACTGTCAGCATGGGCACTTCCCCCATGAGCACTGTCACTATGAGAACTGCTAGCATGGGTATTTTCACCATGAGTACTGTCACCCTCTGTATTGTCACCATTTGCACTGTCACCATCAGGACTATTACCGTGAGTGCTATCACCGTGAGATCTCTCACCATGGTCACTGTCACCATGGCACCTTGCACAATGCGTGCTGTCAACATGAGTGCTGTCACCATTGGCACTATCACCGTGAGCATTCTCACTGTGGTCAGAGTCAACATGGGCTCTGTCACCATGAGCACTGTCACCATAGGCAATGTCACCGTGGTCAGTGTCACCATGAGCAATGTCTCCATGGGCACTCCTACAGTGGGCACTGTCACTGTGCGAACTGTCACCATGGTTACTGCCACTATGAGCAGTGTCTCTGTGAGTACTGTCAGCATGGGGTTTTACCGTGAGCACTGTCACCATGAGCCCTGTCACCATTTTTCAGTGCCACCATGTGCACTACCACCATGTGCACTCTCACCATGGGCACTATCACCGATAACACTGTCACCATAAGTACTGTCTGCATGGGCACTGTCACCAAGGGCACGGCCAACATGTGACCTGTAACCATTGTCAGTGTCACTGTGAGAAGTGTCACCATGGGAATTAACAACATAGGCACTCTCATCATGAGCACTGTCACCATGAGCACTGACACCACGAGCACTGTCACCCAGGGCAGTGCCACCATGAGCACTGTCACCATAACTCTTGCTATGAGAATTGTAACCATGGGCAATTTCTCAATGAGTAATGTCACCATGTGTATTTTCACCTTGGGCACTCTCAAAGTAAACAGTATTACCATGAGCACTTTCACTGTGAACACTGTCACCATGGGCACTGGCACAATGTGGTGTGTCACCATGAGCCATGTCACCATGGGAAATGTCACCGTGAGAAGTGTCACCATAGGCAATGTCACCATGGGCAATGTCACCATGGGAACTGCCATTTTGAGCACTGTCACCATGGGTACTGCAACCATGAGTACTGTCACCATGAGTAATTTAGCCATTGGCAGTATGACCATGTGCACTGTCACCATGGGCACTATCACCATGACAACTCTCAGCGTGAGCACTGTCACTGTTGGAAATGGCATTGTGTGCAATTCCACCATGGGCAATGTCACCATGGACATTATCGCTGTGAGCACTGTCAATATGAGCACGTCAACATGAGCCCTGTCACCATGGGCAATGTCACTGTGAGAAGTGTCACTATAGGCAATGTCACCGTGGGCACTGTCACCATGGTCACTTCCACCACTGTCACTGTCATTTTGAGCACTGTCACCATGGGTACTGCAACCATGAGCGCTGTCACCATGAGCACTGTCACCATTGCAAGTATCACCATGTGCACTGTCACCATGGGCACTATCACAATGAGAACTGTCAGCATGGGCACTGTCACTCTTGGCAATGTCACCATGGGCACTATCACTTTGAGCACTGTCAACATGAGCACGTCACCATGGGCACTGTCAACATGGGTACTATCTCGAAGGTCAATGTCACCATGAGCATTGTCAGGATGGGCAACTTCACCATGAGCACTGTCACCAATGGCACTATCACCATGAGCAATGTCACTGTGGGCCGTGTCACCAGGGGCACTATCACCATGGTTAATGTTATCATTGGCACTTTCCCCGTGAGCACTGTCACCCTGGGCACTGTCATCATGGGCACGGTCACCGTGAGCACTATCTCCATGAGCACAGCCACTGTGAACACCATCACCATAATCACTTGCCTCATCGGTACTGTCACCATGAGCACTGCCACAATGAGCACTGTCAGCATGGGTACTTCCCCCATGAGCACTGTCACTATGAGAACTGCTAGCATGGGTATTTTCACCATGAGTACTGTCACCCTCTGTATTGTCACCATTTGCACTGTCACCATCAGGACTATTACCGTGAGTGCTATCACCGTGAGATCTCTCACCATGGTCACTGTCACCATGGCACCTTGCACAATGCGTGCTGTCAACATGAGTGCTGTCACCATTGGCACTATCACCGTGAGCATTCTCACTGTGGTCAGAGTCAACATGGGCTCTGTCACCATGAGCACTGTCACCATAGGCAATATCACCGTGGTCAGTGTCACCATGAGCAATGTCTCCATGGGCACTCCTACAGTGGGCACTGTCACTGTGAGAACTGTCACCATGGTTACTGCCACTATGAGCAGTGTCTCTGTGAGTACTGTCAGCATGGGTTTTTACCGTGAGCACTGTCACCATGAGCCCTGTCACCATTTTTCAGCGCCACCATGTGCACTACCACCATGTGCACTCTCACCATGGGCACTATCACCGATAACACTGTCACCATAAGTACTGTCTGCATGGGCACTGTCACCAAGGGCACGGCCAACATGTGACCTGTAACCATTGTCAGTGTCACTGTGAGAAGTGTCACCATGGGAATTAACAACATAGGCACTCTCATCTTGAGCACTGTCACCATGAGCACTGACACCACGAGCACTGTCACCCAGGGCAGTGCCACCATGAGCACTGTCACCATAACTCTTGCTATGAGAATTGTAACCATGGGCAATTTCTCAATGAGTAATGTCACCATGTGTATTTTCACCTTGGGCACTCTCAAAGTAAACAGTATTACCATGAGCACTTTCACTGTGAACACTGTCACCATGGGCACTGGCACAATGTGGTGTGTCACCATGAGCCATGTCACCATGGGAAATGTCACCGTGAGAAGTGTCACCATAGGCAATGTCACCATGGGCAATGTCACCATGGGAACTGCCATTTTGAGCACTGTCACCATGGGTACTGCAACCATGAGTACTGTCACCATGAGTAATTTAACCATTGGCAGTATGACCATGTGCACTGTCACCATGGGCACTATCACCATGACAACTCTCAGCGTGAGCACTGTCACTGTTGGAAATGGCATTGTGTGCAATTCCACCATGGGCAATGTCACCATGGACATTATCGCTGTGAGCACTGTCAATATGAGCACGTCAGCATGAGCCCTGTCACCATGGGCAATGTCACTGTGAGAAGTGTCACTATAGGCAATGTCACCGTGGGCACTGTCACCATGGTCACTGCCACCACTGTCACTGTCATTTTGAGCACTGTCACCATGGGTACTGCAACCATGAGCGCTGTCACCATGAGCACTGTCACCATTGCAAGTATCACCATGTGCACTGTCACCATGGGCACTATCACAATGAGAACTGTCAGCATGGGCACTGTCACTCTTGGCAATGTCACCATGGGCACTATCACATTGAGCACTGTCAACATGAGCACGTCACCATGGGCACTGTCAACATGGGTACTATCTCGAAGGTCAATGTCACCATGAGCATTGTCAGGATGGGCAACTTCACCGTGAGCACTGTCACCAATGGCACTATCACCATGAGCAATGTCACTGTGGGCCGTGTCACCAGGGGCACTATCACCATGGTTAATGTTATCATTGGCACTTTCCCCGTGAGCACTGTCACCCTGGGCACTGTCATCATGGGCACGGTCACCGTGAGCACTATCTCCATGAGCACAGCCACTGTGAACACCATCACCATAATCACTGGCCTCATCGGTACTGTCACCATGAGCACTGCCACAATGAGCACTGTCAGCATGGGTACTTCCCCCATGAGCACTGTCACTATGAGAACTGCTACCATGGGTATTTTCACCATGTGTACTGTCACCCTGTGTATTGTCACCATTTGCACTGTCACCATGAGGACTATTACCATGAGCGCTATCACCGTGAGATCTCTCACCATGGTCACTGTCACCATGGCACCTTGCACAATGCGTGCTGTCAACATGAGTGCTGGCACCATTGGCACTATCACCGTGAGCATTCTCACTGTGGTCAGTGTCACCATGGGCACTGTCACCATGAGCACTGTCACCATAGGCAATGTCACCATGGTCAGTGTCACCATGAGCACTGTCAACATGGGCACTCATACAGTGGGCACTGTCACTGTGAGCACTGTCACCTTGGGTACTGCCACCATGAGCGCTGTCACGATGAGCACTGTCACCATTGCGAGAATCACAATGTGCACTGTCACCATGGGCACTGGCACAATGTCGTGTGTCACCTTGAGCAATGTCACCATGGGAAATGTCACCGTGAGATGTGTCACCATAGGCAATGTCACCATGGGAAATGCCATTTTGCACACTGTCACCATGGGTACTGCAACCATGAGTACTGTCACCATTGGCAGTATGACCATGTGCACTGTCACCATGGGCACTATCACCATGACAACTCTCAGCGTGAGCACTGTCACTGTGGGAACTGGCATTGTGTGCAATTCCACCATGGGCAATGTCACCATGGGCACTATCACTGTGAGCACTGTCAATATAAGCACGTCAACATGAGCCCTGTCACCATTGGCAATGTCACCGTGAGAAGTGTCACTATAGGCGATGTCACCGTGGGCACTGTCACCATGGTCACTGCCACCACTGTCACTGTCATTTTGAGCACTGTCACCATGGGTATTGCAACCATGAGCACTGTCACCATGAGCACTGTCACCATTGCGATTATCACCATGTGTACTGTCACCATGGGCACTATCACAATGAGAACTGTCAGCGTGGGCACTGTCACTGTTGGCAAGGGCACCGTGGGCACTTCCACCATGGGCAATGTCACCATGGGCACTATCACTGTGAGCACTGTCAACATGAGCACGTCACCATGGGCACTGTCAACATGGGTACTATCTCGAAGGGCAATGTCACCATGAGCATTGTCAGGAAGGGCAATTTCACCATGAGCACTGTCACCAAAGGCACTATCACCATGAGCAATGTCACTGTGGGCCGTGTCACCAGGGGCACTATCACCATGGTTAATGTTATCATTGGCACTTTCCCCGTGAGCACTGTCACCCTGGGCACTGTCATCATGGGCACGGTCACCGTGAGCACTATCTCCATGAGCACAGCCACTGTGAACACCATCACCATAATCACTGGCCTCATCGGTACTGTCACCATGAGCACTGCCACAATGAGCACTGTCATCATGGGCACTTCCCCCATGAGCACTGTCACTATGAGAACTGCTAGCATGGGTATTTTCACCATGAGTACTGTCACCCTCTGTATTGTCACCATTTGCACTGTCACCATCAGGACTATTACCGTGAGTGCTATCACCGTGAGATCTCTCACCATGGTCACTGTCACCATGGCACCTTGCACAATGCGTGCTGTCAACATGAGTGCTGTCACCATTGGCACTATCACCGTGAGCATTCTCACTGTGGTCAGAGTCAACATGGGCTCTGTCACCATGAGCACTGTCACCATAGGCAATGTCACCGTGGTCAGTGTCACCATGAGCAATGTCTCCATGGGCACTCCTACAGTGGGCACTGTCACTCTGCGAACTGTCACCATGGTTACTGCCACTATGAGCAGTGTCTCTGTGAGTACTGTCAGCATGGGTTTTTACCGTGAGCACTGTCACCATGAGCCCTGTCACCATTTTTCAGTGCCACCATGTGCACTACCACCATGTGCACTCTCACCATGGGCACTATCACCGATAACACTGTCACCATAAGTACTGTCTGCATGGGCACTGTCACCAAGGGCACGGCCAACATGTGACCTGTAACCATTGTCAGTGTCACTGTGAGAAGTGTCACCATGGGAATTAACAACATAGGCACTCTCATCATGAGCACTGTCACCATGAGCACTGACACCACGAGCACTGTCACCCAGGGCAGTGCCACCATGAGCACTGTCACCATAACTGTTGCTATGAGAATTGTAACCATGGGCAATTTCTCAATGAGTAATGTCACCATGTGTATTTTCACCTTGGGCACTCTCAAAGTAAACAGTATTACCATGAGCACTTTCACTGTGAACACTGTCACCATGGGCACTGGCACAATGTGGTGTGTCACCATGAGCCATGTCACCATGGGCAATGTCACCGTGAGAAGTGTCACCATAGGCAATGTCACCATGGGCAATGTCACCATGGGAACTGCCATTTTGAGCACTGTCACCATGTGTACTGCAACCATGAGTACTGTCACCATGAGTAATTTAACCATTGGCAGTATGACCATGTGCACTGTCACCATGGGCACTATCACCATGACAACTCTCAGCGTGAGCACTGTCACTGTTGGAAATGGCATTGTGTGCAATTCCACCATGGGCAATGTCACCATGGACATTATCGCTGTGAGCACTGTCAATATGAGCACGTCAGCATGAGCCCTGTCACCATGGGCAATGTCACTGTGAGAAGTGTCACTATAGGCAATGTCACCGTGGGCACTGTCACCATGGTCACTGCCACCACTGTCACTGTCATTTTGAGCACTGTCACCATGGGTACTGCAACCATGAGCGCTGTCACCATGAGCACTGTCACCATTGCAAGTATCACCATGTGCACTTTCACCATGGGCACTGGCACAATGTCGTGTGTCACCTTGAGCAATGTCACCATGGGAAATGTCACCGTGAGATGTGTCACCATAGGCAATGTCACCATGGGCAATGTCACCATGGGAAATGCCATTTTGCACACTGTCACCATGGGTACTGCAACCATGAGTACTGTCACCATTGGCAGTATGACCATGTGCACTGTCACCATGGGCACTATCACCATGACAACTCTCAGCGTGAGCACTGTCACTGTGGGAACTGGCATTGTGTGCAATTCCACCATGGGCAATGTCACCATGGGCACTATCACTGTGAGCACTGTCAATATAAGCACGTCAACATGAGCCCTGTCACCATGGGCAATGTCACCGTGAGAAGTGTCACTATAGGCGATGTCACCGTGGGCACTGTCACCATGGTCACTGCCACCACTGTCACTGTCATTTTGAGCACTGTCACCATGGGTATTGCAACCATGAGCACTGTCACCATGAGCACTGTCACCATTGCGATTATCACCATGTGTACTGTCACCATGGGCACTATCACAATGAGAACTGTCAGCGTGGGCACTGTCACTGTTGGCAAGGGCACCGTGGGCACTTCCACCATGGGCAATGTCACCATGGGCACTATCACTGTGAGCACTGTCAACATGAGCACGTCACCATGGGCACTGTCAACATGGGTACTATCTCGAAGGTCAATGTCACCATGAGCATTGTCAGGATGGGCAACTTCACCGTGAGCACTGTCACCAATGGCACTATCACCATGAGTAATGTCACTGTGGGCCGTGTCACCAGGGGCACTATCACCATGGTTAATGTTATCATTGGCACTTTCCCCGTGAGCACTGTCACCCTGGGCACTGTCATCATGGGCACGGTCACCGTGAGCACTATCTCCATGAGCACAGCCACTGTGAACACCATCACCATAATCACTGGCCTCATCGGTACTGTCACCATGAGCACTGCCACAATGAGCACTGTCAGCATGGGCACTTCCCCAATGAGCACTGTCACTATGAGAACTGCTAGCATGGGTATTTTCACCATGAGTACTGTCACCCACTGTATTGTCACCATTTGCACTGTCACCATCAGGACTATTACCGTGAATGCTATCACCGTGAGATCTCTCACCATGGTCACTGTCACCATGGCACCTTGCACAATGCGTGCTCTCAACATGAGTGCTGTCACCATTGGCACTATCACCGTGAGCATTCTCACTGTGGTCAGAGTCAACATGGGCTCTGTCACCATGAGCACTGTCACCATAGGCAATGTCACCGTGGTCAGTGTCACCATGAGCAATGTCTCCATGGGCACTCCTACAGTGGGCACTGTCACTGTGCGAACTGTCACCATGGTTACTGCCACTATGAGCAGTGTCTCTGTGAGTACTGTCAGCATGGGTTTTTACCGTGAGCACTGTCACCATGAGCCCTGTCACCATTTTTCAGTGCCACCATGTGCACTACCACCATGTGCACTCTCACCATGGGCACTATCACCGATAACACTGTCACCATAAGTACTGTCTGCATGGGCACTGTCACCAAGGGCACGGCCAACATGTGACCTGTAACCATTGTCAGTGTCACTGTGAGAAGTGTCACCATGGGAATTAACAACATAGGCACTCTCATCATGAGCACTGTCACCATGAGCACTGACACCACAAGCACTGTCACCCAGGGCAGTGCCACCATGAGCACTGTCACCACAACTGTTGCTATGAGAATTGTAACCATGGGCAATTTCTCAATGAGTAATGTCACCATGTGTATTTTCACCTTGGGCACTCTCAAAGTAAACAGTATTACCATGAGCACTTTCACTGTGAACACTGTCACCATGGGCACTGGCACAATGTGGTGTGTCACCATGAGCCATGTCACCATGGGAAATGTCACCGTGAGAAGTGTCACCATAGGCAATGTCACCATGGGCAATGTCACCATGGGAACTACCATTTTGAGCACTGTCACCATGGGTACTACAACCATGAGTACTGTCACCATGAGTAATTTAACCATTGGCATTATGACCATGTGCACTGTCACCATAGGCACTATCACCATGACAACTCTCAGCGTGAGCACTGTCACTGTTGGAAATGGCATTGTGTGCAATTCCACCATGGGCAATGTCACCATGGACATTATCGCTGTGAGCACTGTCAATATGAGCATGTCAACATGAGCCCTGTCACCATGGGCAATGTCACTGTGAGAAGTGTCACTATAGGCAATGTCACCGTGGGCACTGTCACCATGGTCACTGCCACCACTGTCACTGTCATTGTGAGCACTGTCACCATGGGTACTGCAACCATGAGTGCTGTCACCATGAGCACTGTCACCATGGGCACTATCACAATGAGAACTGTCAGCATGGGCACTGTCACTCTTGGCAATGTCACCATGGGCACTATCACTTTGAGCACTGTCAACATGAGCACGTCACCATGGGCACTGTCAACATGGGTACTATCTCGAAGGTCAATGTCACCATGAGCATTGTCAGGATGGGCAACTTCACCGTGAGCACTGTCACCAATGGCACTATCACCATGAGCAATGTCACTGTGGGCCGTGTCACCAGGGGCACTATCACCATGGTTAATGTTATCATTGGCAATTTCCCCGTGAGCACTGTCACCCTGGGCACTGTCATCATGGGCACGGTCACCGTGAGCACTATCTCCATGAGCACAGCCACTGTGAACACCATCACCATAATCACTGGCCTCATCGGTACTGTCACCATGAGCACTGCCACAATGAGCACTGTCAGCATGGGCACATCCCCCATGAGCACTGTCACTATGAGAACTGCTACCATGGGTATTTTCACCATGTGTACTGTCACCCTGTGTATTGTCACCATTTGCACTGTCACCATGAGGACTATTACCGTGAGCGCTATCACCGTGAGATCTCTCACCATGGTCACTGTCACCATGGCACCTTGCACAATGGGGGCTGTCAACATGAGTGCTGGCACCATTGGCACTATCACTGTGAGCATTCTCACTGTGGTCAGTGTCACCATGGGCACTGTCACCATGAGCACTGTCACCATAGGCAATGTCACCATGGTCAGTGTCACCATGAGCACTGTCAACATGGGCACTCATACAGTGGGCACTGTCACTGTGAGCACTGTCACCTTGGGTACTGCCACCATGAGCGCTGTCACCATGAGCACTGTCACCATTGTGAGTATCACAATGTGCACTGTCACCATGGGCACTATCACAATGAGAACTGTCAGCATGGGCACTGTCACTCTTGGCAATGTCACCATGGGCACTATCACTTGGAGCACTGTCAACATGAGCACGTCACCATGGGCACTGTCAACATGGGTACTATCTCGAAGGTCAATGTCACCATGGGCATTGTCAGGATGGGCAACTTCACCGTGAGCACTGTCACCAATGGCACTATCACCATGAGCAATGTCACTGTGGGCCGTGTCACCAGGGGCACTATCACCATGGTTAATGTTATCATTGGCAATTTCCCCGTGAGCACTGTCACCCTGGGCACTGTCATCATGGGCACGGTCACCGTGAGCACTATCTCCATGAGCACAGCCACTGGGAACACCATCACCATAATCACTGGCCTCATCGGTACTGTCACCATGAGCACTGCCACAATGAGCACTGTCAGCATGGGCACATCTCCCATGAGCACTTTCACTATGAGAACTGCTACCATGGGTATTTTCACCATGTGTACTGTCACCCTGTGTATTGTCACCATTTGCACTGTCACCATGAGGACTATTACCGTGAGCGCTATCACCATGAGATCTCTCACCATGGTCACTGTCACCATGGCACCTTGCACAATGCGTGCTGTCAACATGAGTGCTGGCACCATTGGCACTATCACTGTGAGCATTCTCACTGTGGTCAGTGTCACCATGGGCACTGTCACCATGAGCACTGTCACCATAGGCAATGTCACCATGGTCAGTGTCACCATGAGCACTGTCAACATGGGCACTCATACAGTGGGCACTGTCACTGTGAGCACTGTCACCTTGGGTACTGCCACCATGAGCGCTGTCACCATGAGCACTGTCACCATTGTGAGTATCACAATGTGCACTGTCACCATGGGCACTGGCACAATGTCGTGTGTCACCTTGAGCAATGTCACCATGGGAAATGTCACCGTGAGATGTGTCACCATAGGCAATGTCACCATGGGCAATGTCACCATGGGAAATGCCATTTTGCACACTGTCACCATGGGTACTGCAACCATGAGTACTGTCACCATTGGCAGTATGACCATGTGCACTGTCACCATGGGCACTATCACCATGACAACTCTCAGCGTGAGCACTGTCACTGTGGGAACTGGCATTGTGTGCAATTCCACCATGGGCAATGTCACCATGGGCACTATCACTGTGAGCACTGTCAATATAAGCACGTCAACATGAGCCCTGTCACCATGGGCAATGTCACCGTGAGAAGTGTCACTATAGGCGATGTCACCGTGGGCACTGTCACCATGGTCACTGCCACCACTGTCACTGTCATTTTGAGCACTGTCTCCATGGGTATTGCAACCATGGGCACTGTCACCATGAGCACTGTCACCATTGCGATTATCACCATGTGTACTGTCACCATGGGCACTATCACAATGAGAACTGTCAGCGTGGGCACTGTCACTGTTGGCAAGGGCACCGTGGGCACTTCCACCATGGGCAATGTCACCATGGGCACTATCACTGTGAGCACTGTCAACATGAGCACGTCACCATGGGCACTGTCAACATGGGTACTATCTCGAAGGGCAATGTCACCATGAGCATTGTCAGGAAGGGCAATTTCACCATGAGCACTGTCACCAAAGGCACTATCACCATGATCAATGTCACTGTGGGCCGTGTCACCAGGGGCACTATCACCATGGTTAATGTTATCATTGGCACTTTCCCCGTGAGCACTGTCACCCTGGGCACTGTCATCATGGGCACGGTCACCGTGAGCACTATCTCCATGAGCACAGCCACAGTGAACACCATCACCATAATCACTGGCCTCATCGGTACTGTCACCATGAGCACTGCCACAATGAGCACTGTCAGCATGGGCACTTCCCCCATGAGCACTGTCACTATGAGAACTGCTAGCATGGGTATTTTCACCATGAGTACTGTCACCCTCTGTATTGTCACCATTTGCACTGTCACCATCAGGAGTATTACCGTGAGTGCTATCACCGTGAGATCTCTCACCATGGTCACTGTCACCATGGCACCTTGCACAATGCGTGCTGTCAACATGAGTGCTGTCACCATTGGCACTATCACCGTGAGCATTCTCACTGTGCTCAGAGTTAACATGGGCTCTGTCACCATGAGCACTGTCACCATAGGCAATGTCACCGTGGTCAGTGTCACCATGAGCAATGTCTCCATGGGCACTCCTACAGTGGGCACTGTCACTGTGCGAACTGTCACCATGGTTACTGCCACTATGAGCAGTGTCTCTGTGAGTACTGTCAGCATGGGTTTTTACCGTGAGCACTGTCACCATGAGCCCTGTCACCATTTTTCAGTGCCACCATGTGCACTACCACCATGTGCACTCTCACCATGGGCACTATCACCGATAACACTGTCACCATAAGTACTGTCTGCATGGGCACTGTCACCAAGGGCACGGCCAACATGTGACCTGTAACCATTGTCAGTGTCACTGTGAGAAGTGTCACCATGGGAATTAACAACATAGGCACTCTCATCATGAGCACTGTCACCATGAGCACTGACACCACGAGCACTGTCACCCAGGGCAGTGCCACCATGAGCACTGTCACCATAACTGTTGCTATGAGAATTGTAACCATGGGCAATTTCTCAATGAGTAATGTCACCATGTGTATTTTCACCTTGGGCACTCTCAAAGTAAACAGTATTACCATGAGCACTTTCACTGTGAACACTGTCACCATGGGCACTGGCACAATGTGGTGTGTCACCATGAGCCATGTCACCATGGGAAATGTCACCGTGAGAAGTGTCACCATAGGCAATGTCACCATGGGCGATGTCACCATGGGAACTGCCATTTTGAGCACTGTCACCATGGGTACTGCAACCATGAGTACTGTCACCATGAGTAATTTAACCATTGGCAGTATGACCATGTGCACTGTCACCATGGGCACTATCACCATGACAACTCTCAGCGTGAGCACTGTCACTGTTGGAAATGGCATTGTGTGCAATTCCACCATGGGCAATGTCACCATGGACATTATCGCTGTGAGCACTGTCAATATGAGCACGTCAACATGAGCCCTGTCACCATGGGCAATGTCACTGTGAGAAGTGTCACTATAGGCAATGTCACCGTGGGCACTGTCACCATGGTCACTGCCACCACTGTCACTGTCATTTTGAGCACTGTCACCATGGGTACTGCAACCATGAGTGCTGTCACCATGAGCACTGTCACCATTGCAAGTATCACCATGTGCACTGTCACCATGGGCACTATCACAATGAGAACTGTCAGCATGGGCACTGTCACTCTTGGCAATGTCACCATGGGCACTATCACTTTGAGCACTGTCAACATGAGCACGTCACCATGGGCACTGACAACATGGGTACTATCTCGAAGGTCAATGTCACCATGAGCATTGTCAGGATGGGCAACTTCACCGTGAGCACTGTCACCAATGGCACTATCACCATGAGCAATGTCACTGTGGGCCGTGTCACCAGGGGCACTATCACCATGGTTAATGTTATCATTGGCACTTTCCCCGTGAGCACTGTCACCCTGGGCACTGTCATCATGGGCACGGTCACCGTGAGCACTATCTCCATGAGCACAGCCACTGTGAACACCATCACCATAATCACTGGCCTCATCGGTACTGTCACCATGAGCACTGCCACAATGAGCACTGTCAGCATGGGCACATCCCCCATGAGCACTGTCACTATGAGAACTGCTACCATGGGTATTTTCACCATGTGTACTGTCACCCTGTGTATTGTCACCATTTGCACTGTCACCATGAGGACTATTACCGTGAGCGCTATCACCGTGAGATCTCTCACCATGGTCACTGTCACCATGGCACCTTGCACAATGGGGGCTCTCAACATGAGTGCTGGCACCAATGGCACTATCACCGTGAGCATTCTCACTGTGGTCAGTGTCACCATGGGCACTGTCACCATGAGCACTGTCACCATAGGCAATGTCACCATGGTCAGTGTCACCATGAGCACTGTCAACATGGGCACTCATACAGTGGGCACTGTCACTGTGAGCACTGTCACCTTGGGTACTGCCACCATGAGCGCTGTCACGATGAGCACTGTCACCATTGCGAGAATCACAATGTGCACTGTCACCATGGGCACTGGCACAATGTCGTGTGTCACCTTGAGCAATGTCACCATGGGAAATGTCACCGTGAGATGTGTCACCATAGGCAATGTCACCATGAGCAATGCCATTTTGCACACTGTCACCATGGGTACTGCAACCATGAGTACTGTCACCATTGGCAGTATGACCATGTGCACTGTCACCATGGGCACTATCACCATGACAACTCTCAGCGTGAGCACTGTCACTGTGGGAACTGGCATTGTGTGCAATTCCACCATGGGCAATGTCACCATGGGCACTATCACTGTGAGCACTGTCAATATAAGCACGTCAACATGAGCCCTGTCACCATTGGCAATGTCACCGTGAGAAGTGTCACTATAGGCGATGTCACCGTGGGCACTGTCACCATGGTCACTGCCACCACTGTCACTGTCATTTTGAGCACTGTCACCATGGGTATTGCAACCATGAGCACTGTCACCATGAGCACTGTCACCATTGCGATTATCACCATGTGTACTGTCACCATGGGCACTATCACAATGAGAACTGTCAGCGTGGGCACTGTCACTGTTGGCAAGGGCACCGTGGGCACTTCCACCATGGGCAATGTCACCATGGGCACTATCACTGTGAGCACTGTCAACATGAGCACGTCATCATGAGCACTGTCAACATGGGTACTATCTCGAAGGGCAATGTCACCATGAGCATTGTCAGGAAGGGCAATTTCACCATGAGCACTGTCACCAAAGGCACTATCACCATGAGCAATGTCACTGTGGGCCGTGTCACCAGGGGCACTATCACCATGGTTAATGTTATCATTGGCACTTTCCCCGTGAGCACTGTCACCCTGGGCACTGTCATCATGGGCACGGTCACCGTGAGCACTATCTCCATGAGCACAGCCACTGTGAACACCATCACCATAATCACTGGCCTCATCGGTACTGTCACCATGAGCACTGCCACAATGAGCACTGTCATCATGGGCACTTCCCCCATGAGCACTGTCACTATGAGAACTGCTAGCATGGGTATTTTCACCATGAGTACTGTCACCCTCTGTATTGTCACCATTTGCACTGTCACCATCAGGACTATTACCGTGAGTGCTATCACCGTGAGATCTCTCACCATGGTCACTGTCACCATGGCACCTTGCACAATGCGTGCTGTCAACATGAGTGCTGTCACCATTGGCACTATCACCGTGAGCATTCTCACTGTGGTCAGAGTCAACATGGGCTCTGTCACCATGAGCACTGTCACCATAGGCAATGTCACCGTGGTCAGTGTCACCATGAGCAATGTCTCCATGGGCACTCCTACAGTGGGCACTGTCACTGTGCGAACTGTCACCATGGTTACTGCCACTATGAGCAGTGTCTCTGTGAGTACTGTCAGCATGGGTTTTTACCGTGAGCACTGTCACCATGAGCCCTGTCACCATTTTTCAGTGCCACCATGTGCACTACCACCATGTGCACTCTCACCATGGGCACTATCACCGATAACACTGTCACCATAAGTACTGTCTGCATGGGCACTGTCACCAAGGGCACGGCCAACATGTGACCTGTAACCATTGTCAGTGTCACTGTGAGAAGTGTCACCATGGGAATTAACAACATAGGCACTCTCATCATGAGCACTGTCACCATGAGCACTGACACCACGAGCACTGTCACCCAGGGCAGTGCCACCATGAGCACTGTCACCACAACTGTTGCTATGAGAATTGTAACCATGGGCAATTTCTCAATGAGTAATGTCACCATGTGTATTTTCACCTTGGGCACTCTCAAAGTAAACAGTATTACCATGAGCACTTTCACTGTGAACACTGTCACCATGGGCACTGGCACAATGTGGTGTGTCACCATGAGCCATGTCACCATGGGCAATGTCACCGTGAGAGGTGTCACCATAGGCAATGTCACCATGGGCAATGTCACCATGGGAACTGCCATTTTGAGCACTGTCACCATGGGTACTGCAACCATGAGTACTGTCACCATGAGTAATTTAACCATTGGCAGTATGACCATGTGCACTGTCACCATGGGCACTATCACCATGACAACTCTCAGCGTGAGCACTGTCACTGTTGGAAATGGCATTGTGTGCAATTCCACCATGGGCAATGTCACCATGGACATTATCGCTGTGAGCACTGTCAATATGAGCACGTCAGCATGAGCCCTGTCACCATGGGCAATGTCACTGTGAGAAGTGTCACTATAGGCAATGTCACCGTGGGCACTGTCACCATGGTCACTGCCACCACTGTCACTGTCATTTTGGGCACTGTCACCATGGGTACTGCAACCATGAGCGCTGTCACCATGAGCACTGTCACCATTGCAAGTATCACCATGTGCACTGTCACCATGGGCACTGGCACAATGTCGTGTGTCACCTTGAGCAATGTCACCATGGGAAATGTCACCGTGAGATGTGTCACCATAGGCAATGTCACCATGGGCAATGTCACCATGGGAAATGCCATTTTGCACACTGTCACCATGGGTACTGCAACCATGAGTACTGTCACCATTGGCAGTATGACCATGTGCACTGTCACCATGGGCACTATCACCATGACAACTCTCAGCGTGAGCACTGTCACTGTGGGAACTGGCATTGTGTGCAATTCCACCATGGGCAATGTCACCATGGGCACTATCACTGTGAGCACTGTCAATATAAGCACGTCAACATGAGCCCTGTCACCATGGGCAATGTCACCGTGAGAAGTGTCACTATAGGCGATGTCACCGTGGGCACTGTCACCATGGTCACTGCCACCACTGTCACTGTCATTTTGAGCACTGTCACCATGGGTATTGCAACCATGAGCACTGTCACCATGAGCACTGTCACCATTGCGATTATCACCATGTGTACTGTCACCATGGGCACTATCACAATGAGAACTGTCAGCGTGGGCACTGTCACTGTTGGCAAGGGCACCGTGGGCACTTCCACCATGGGCAATGTCACCATGGGCAGTATCACTTTGAGCACTGTCAACATGAGCACGTCACCATGGGCACTGTCAACATGGGTACTATCTCGAAGGTCAATGTCACCATGAGCATTGTCAGGATGGGCAACTTCACCGTGAGCACTGTCACCAATGGCACTATCACCATGAGTAATGTCACTGTGGGCCGTGTCACCAGGGGCACTATCACCATGGTTAATGTTATCATTGGCACTTTCCCCGTGAGCACTGTCACCCTGGGCACTGTCATCATGGGCACGGTCACCGTGAGCACTATCTCCATGAGCACAGCCACTGTGAACACCATCACCATAATCACTGGCCTCATCGGTACTGTCACCATGAGCACTGCCACAATGAGCACTGTCAGCATGGGCACTTCCCCAATGAGCACTGTCACTATGAGAACTGCTAGCATGGGTATTTTCACCATGAGTACTGTCACCCACTGTATTGTCACCATTTGCACTGTCACCATCAGGACTATTACCGTGAGTGCTATCACCGTGAGATCTCTCACCATGGTCACTGTCACCATGGCACCTTGCACAATGCGTGCTGTCAACATGAGTGCTGTCACCATTGGCACTATCACCGTGAGCATTCTCACTGTGGTCAGAGTCAACATGGGCTCTGTCACCATGAGCACTGTCACCATAGGCAATGTCACCGTGGTCAGTGTCACCATGAGCAATGTCTCCATGGGCACTCCTACAGTGGGCACTGTCACTGTGCGAACTGTCACCATGGTTACTGCCACTATGAGCAGTGTCTCTGTGAGTACTGTCAGCATGGGTTTTTACCGTGAGCACTGTCACCATGAGCCCTGTCACCATTTTTCAGTGCCACCATGTGCACTACCACCATGTGCACTCTCACCATGGGCACTATCACCGATAACACTGTCACCATAAGTACTGTCTGCATGGGCACTGTCACCAAGGGCACGGCCAACATGTGACCTGTAACCATTGTCAGTGTCACTGTGAGAAGTGTCACCATGGGAATTAACAACATAGGCACTCTCATCATGAGCACTGTCACCATGAGCACTGACACCACGAGCACTGTCACCCAGGGCAGTGCCACCATGAGCACTGTCACCACAACTGTTGCTATGAGAATTGTAACCATGGGCAATTTCTCAATGAGTAATGTCACCATGTGTATTTTCACCTTGGGCACTCTCAAAGTAAACAGTATTACCATGAGCACTTTCACTGTGAACACTGTCACCATGGGCACTGGCACAATGTGGTGTGTCACCATGAGCCATGTCACCATGGGAAATGTCACCGTGAGAAGTGTCACCATAGGCAATGTCACCATGGGCAATGTCACCATGGGAACTACCATTTTGAGCACTGTCACCATGGGTACTACAACCATGAGTACTGTCACCATGAGTAATTTAACCATTGGCAGTATGACCATGTGCACTGTCACCATGGGCACTATCACCATGACAACTCTCAGCGTGAGCACTGTCACTGTTGGAAATGGCATTGTGTGCAATTCCACCATGGGCAATGTCACCATGGACATTATCGCTGTGAGCACTGTCAATATGAGCACGTCAACATGAGCCCTGTCACCATGGGCAATGTCACTGTGAGAAGTGTCACTATAGGCAATGTCACCGTGGGCACTGTCACCATGGTCACTGCCACCACTGTCACTGTCATTTTGAGCACTGTCACCATGGGTACTGCAACCATGAGTGCTGTCACCATGAGCACTGTCACCATGGGCACTATCACAATGAGAACTGTCAGCATGGGCACTGTCACTCTTGGCAATGTCACCATGGGCACTATCACTTTGAGCACTGTCAACATGAGCACGTCACCATGGGCACTGTCAACATGGGTACTATCTCGAAGGTCAATGTCACCATGAGCATTGTCAGGATGGGCAACTTCACCGTGAGCACTGTCACCAATGGCACTATCTCCATGAGCAATGTCACTGTGGGCCGTGTCACCAGGGGCACTATCACCATGGTTAATGTTATCATTGGCACTTTCCCCGTGAGCACTGTCACCCTGGGCACTGTCATCATGGGCACAGTCACCGTGAGCACTATCTCCATGAGCACAGCCACTGTGAACACCATCACCATAATCACTGGCCTCATCGGTACTGTCACCATGAGCACTGCCACAATGAGCACTGTCAGCATGGGTACTTCCCCCATGAGCACTGTCACTATGAGAACTGCTACCATGGGTATTTTCACCATGTGTACTGTCACCCTGTGTATTGTCACCATTTGCACTGTCACCATGAGGACTATTACCATGAGCGCTATCACCGTGAGATCTCTCACCATGGTCACTGTCACCATGGCACCTTGCACAATGCGTGCTGTCAACATGAGTGCTGGCACCATTGGCACTATCACCGTGAGCATTCTCACTGTGGTCAGTGTCACCATGGGCACTCTCACCATGAGCACTGTCACCATAGGCAATGTCACCATGGTCAGTGTCACCATGAGCACTGTCAACATGGGCACTCATACAGTGGGCACTGTCACTGTGAGCACTGTCACCTTGGGTACTGCCACCATGAGCGCTGTCACCATGAGCACTGTCACCATTGCGAGAATCACAATGTGCACTGTCACCATGGGCACTGGCACAATGTCGTGTGTCACCTTGAGCAATGTCACCATGGGAAATGTCACCGTGAGATGTGTCACCATAGGCAATGTCACCATGGGCAATGTCACCATGGGAAATGCCATTTTGCACACTGTCACCATGGGTACTGCAACCATGAGTACTGTCACCATTGGCAGTATGACCATGTGCACTGTCACCATGGGCACTATCACCATGACAACTCTCAGCGTGAGCACTGTCACTGTGGGAACTGGCATTGTGTGCAATTCCACCATGGGCAATGTCACCATGGGCACTATCACTGTGAGCACTGTCAATATAAGCACGTCAACATGAGCCCTGTCACCATGGGCAATGTCACCGTGAGAAGTGTCACTATAGGCGATGTCACCGTGGGCACTGTCACCATGGTCACTGCCACCACTGTCACTGTCATTTTGAGCACTGTCACCATGGGTATTGCAACCATGAGCACTGTCACCATGAGCACTGTCACCATTGCGATTATCACCATGTGTACTGTCACCATGGGCACTATCACAATGAGAACTGTCAGCGTGGGCACTGTCACTGTTGGCAAGGGCACCGTGGGCACTTCCACCATGGGCAATGTCACCATGGGCAGTATCACTTTGAGCACTGTCAACATGAGCACGTCACCATGGGCACTGTCAACATGGGTACTATCTCGAAGGTCAATGTCACCATGAGCATTGTCAGGATGGGCAACTTCACCATGAGCACTGTCACCAATGGCACTATCACCATGAGTAATGTCACTGTGGGCCGTGTCACCAGGGGCACTATCACCATGGTTAATGTTATCATTGGCACTTTCCCCGTGAGCACTGTCACCCTGGGCACTGTCATCATGGGCACGGTCACCGTGAGCACTATCTCCATGAGCACAGCCACTGTGAACACCATCACCATAATCACTGGCCTCATCGGTACTGTCACCATGAGCACTGCCACAATGAGCACTGTCAGCATGGGCACTTCCCCAATGAGCACTGTCACTATGAGAACTGCTAGCATGGGTATTTTCACCATGAGTACTGTCACCCACTGTATTGTCACCATTTGCACTGTCACCATCAGGACTATTACCGTGAGTGCTATCACCGTGAGATCTCTCACCATGGTCACTGTCACCATGGCACCTTGCACAATGCGTGCTGTCAACATGAGTGCTGTCACCATTGGCACTATCACCGTGAGCATTCTCACTGTGGTCAGAGTCAACATGGGCTCTGTCACCATGAGCACTGTCACCATAGGCAATGTCACCGTGGTCAGTGTCACCATGAGCAATGTCTCCATGGGCACTCCTACAGTGGGCACTGTCACTGTGCGAACTGTCACCATGGTTACTGCCACTATGAGCAGTGTCTCTGTGAGTACTGTCAGCATGGGTTTTTACCGTGAGCACTGTCACCATGAGCCCTGTCACCATTTTTCAGTGCCACCATGTGCACTACCACCATGTGCACTCTCACCATGGGCACTATCACCGATAACACTGTCACCATAAGTACTGTCTGCATGGGCACTGTCACCAAGGGCACGGCCAACATGTGACCTGTAACCATTGTCAGTGTCACTGTGAGAAGTGTCACCATGGGAATTAACAACATAGGCACTCTCATCATGAGCACTGTCACCATGAGCACTGACACCACAAGCACTGTCACCCAGGGCAGTGCCACCATGAGCACTGTCACCACAACTGTTGCTATGAGAATTGTAACCATGGGCAATTTCTCAATGAGTAATGTCACCATGTGTATTTTCACCTTGGGCACTCTCAAAGTAAACAGTATTACCATGAGCACTTTCACTGTGAACACTGTCACCATGGGCACTGGCACAATGTGGTGTGTCACCATGAGCCATGTCACCATGGGAAATGTCACCGTGAGAAGTGTCACCATAGGCAATGTCACCATGGGCAATGTCACCATGGGAACTACCATTTTGAGCACTGTCACCATGGGTACTACAACCATGAGTACTGTCACCATGAGTAATTTAACCATTGGCATTATGACCATGTGCACTGTCACCATGGGCACTATCACCATGACAACTCTCAGCGTGAGCACTGTCACTGTTGGAAATGGCATTGTGTGCAATTCCACCATGGGCAATGTCACCATGGACATTATCGCTGTGAGCACTGTCAATATGAGCACGTCAACATGAGCCCTGTCACCATGGGCAATGTCACTGTGAGAAGTGTCACTATAGGCAATGTCACCGTGGGCACTGTCACCATGGTCACTGCCACCACTGTCACTGTCATTTTGAGCACTGTCACCATGGGTACTGCAACCATGAGTGCTGTCACCATGAGCACTGTCACCATGGGCACTATCACAATGAGAACTGTCAGCATGGGCACTGTCACTCTTGGCAATGTCACCATGGGCACTATCACTTTGAGCACTGTCAACATGAGCACGTCACCATGGGCACTGTCAACATGGGTACTATCTCGAAGGTCAATGTCACCATGAGCATTGTCAGGATGGGCAACTTCACCGTGAGCACTGTCACCAATGGCACTATCTCCATGAGCAATGTCACTGTGGGCCGTGTCACCAGGGGCACTATCACCATGGTTAATGTTATCATTGGCACTTTCCCCGTGAGCACTGTCACCCTGGGCACTGTCATCATGGGCACAGTCACCGTGAGCACTATCTCCATGAGCACAGCCACTGTGAACACCATCACCATAATCACTGGCCTCATCGGTACTGTCACCATGAGCACTGCCACAATGAGCACTGTCAGCATGGGTACTTCCCCCATGAGCACTGTCACTATGAGAACTGCTACCATGGGTATTTTCACCATGTGTACTGTCACCCTGTGTATTGTCACCATTTGCACTGTCACCATGAGGACTATTACCATGAGCGCTATCACCGTGAGATCTCTCACCATGGTCACTGTCACCATGGCACCTTGCACAATGCGTGCTGTCAACATGAGTGCTGGCACCATTGGCACTATCACCGTGAGCATTCTCACTGTGGTCAGTGTCACCATGGGCACTGTCACCATGAGCACTGTCACCATAGGCAATGTCACCATGGTCAGTGTCACCATGAGCACTGTCAACATGGGCACTCATACAGTGGGCACTGTCACTGTGAGCACTGTCACCTTGGGTACTGCCACCATGAGCGCTGTCACCATGAGCACTGTCACCATTGCGAGAATCACAATGTGCACTGTCACCATGGGCACTGGCACAATGTCGTGTGTCACCTTGAGCAATGTCACCATGGGAAATGTCACCGTGAGATGTGTCACCATAGGCAATGTCACCATGGGAAATGCCATTTTGCACACTGTCACCATGGGTACTGCAACCATGAGTACTGTCACCATTGGCAGTATGACCATGTGCACTGTCACCATGGGCACTATCACCATGACAACTCTCAGCGTGAGCACTGTCACTGTGGGAACTGGCATTGTGTGCAATTCCACCATGGGCAATGTCACCATGGGCACTATCACTGTGAGCACTGTCAATATAAGCACGTCAACATGAGCCCTGTCACCATTGGCAATGTCACCGTGAGAAGTGTCACTATAGGCGATGTCACCGTGGGCACTGTCACCATGGTCACTGCCACCACTGTCACTGTCATTTTGAGCACTGTCACCATGGGTATTGCAACCATGAGCACTGTCACCATGAGCACTGTCACCATTGCGATTATCACCATGTGTACTGTCACCATGGGCACTATCACAATGAGAACTGTCAGCGTGGGCACTGTCACTGTTGGCAAGGGCACCGTGGGCACTTCCACCATGGGCAATGTCACCATGGGCACTATCACTGTGAGCACTGTCAACATGAGCACGTCATCATGAGCACTGTCAACATGGGTACTATCTCGAAGGGCAATGTCACCATGAGCATTGTCAGGAAGGGCAATTTCACCATGAGCACTGTCACCAAAGGCACTATCACCATGAGTAATGTCACTGTGGGCCGTGTCACCAGGGGCACTATCACCATGGTTAATGTTATCATTGGCACTTTCCCCGTGAGCACTGTCACCCTGGGCACTGTCATCATGGGCACGGTCACCGTGAGCACTATCTCCATGAGCACAGCCACTTTGAACACCATCACCATAATCACTGGCCTCATCGGTACTGTCACCATGAGCACTGCCACAATGAGCACTGTCAGCATGGGCACTTCCCCCATGAGCACTGTCACTATGAGAACTGCTAGCATGGGTATTTTCACCATGAGTACTGTCACCCTCTGTATTGTCACCATTTGCACTGTCACCATCAGGACTATTACCGTGAGTGCTATCACCGTGAGATCTCTCACCATGGTCACTGTCACCATGGCACCTTGCACAATGCGTGCTGTCAACATGAGTGCTGTCACCATTGGCACTATCACCGTGAGCATTCTCACTGTGGTCAGAGTCAACATGGGCTCTGTCACCATGAGCACTGTCACCATAGGCAATGTCACCGTGGTCAGTGTCACCATGAGCAATGTCTCCATGGGCACTCCTACAGTGGGCACTGTCACTGTGCGAACTGTCACCATGGTTACTGCCACTATGAGCAGTGTCTCTGTGAGTACTGTCAGCATGGGTTTTTACCGTGAGCACTGTCACCATGAGCCCTGTCACCATTTTTCAGTGCCACCATGTGCACTACCACCATGTGCACTCTCACCATGGGCACTATCACCGATAACACTGTCACCATAAGTACTGTCTGCATGGGCACTGTCACCAAGGGCACGGCCAACATGTGACCTGTAACCATTGTCAGTGTCACTGTGAGAAGTGTCACCATGGGAATTAACAACATAGGCACTCTCATCATGAGCACTGTCACCATGAGCACTGACACCACGAGCACTGTCACCCAGGGCAGTGCCACCATGAGCACTGTCACCACAACTGTTGCTATGAGAATTGTAACCATGGGCAATTTCTCAATGAGTAATGTCACCATGTGTATTTTCACCTTGGGCACTCTCAAAGTAAACAGTATTACCATGAGCACTTTCACTGTGAACACTGTCACCATGGGCACTGGCACAATGTGGTGTGTCACCATGAGCCATGTCACCATGGGCAATGTCACCGTGAGAAGTGTCACCATAGGCAATGTCACCATGGGCAATGTCACCATGGGAACTGCCATTTTGAGCACTGTCACCATGGGTACTGCAACCATGAGTACTGTCACCATGAGTAATTTAACCATTGGCAGTATGACCATGTGCACTGTCACCATGGGCACTATCACCATGACAACTCTCAGCGTGAGCACTGTCACTGTTGGAAATGGCATTGTGTGCAATTCCACCATGGGCAATGTCACCATGGACATTATCGCTGTGAGCACTGTCAATATGAGCACGTCAGCATGAGCCCTGTCACCATGGGCAATGTCACTGTGAGAAGTGTCACTATAGGCAATGTCACCGTGGGCACTGTCACCATGGTCACTGCCACCACTGTCACTGTCATTTTGAGCACTGTCACCATGGGTACTGCAACCATGAGCGCTGTCACCATGAGCACTGTCACCATTGCAAGTATCACCATGTGCACTGTCACCATGGGCACTGGCACAATGTCGTGTGTCACCTTGAGCAATGTCACCATGGGAAATGTCACCGTGAGATGTGTCACCATAGGCAATGTCACCATGGGCAATGTCACCATGGGAAATGCCATTTTGCACACTGTCACCATGGGTACTGCAACCATGAGTACTGTCACCATTGGCAGTATGACCATGTGCACTGTCACCATGGGCACTATCACCATGACAACTCTCAGCGTGAGCACTGTCACTGTGGGAACTGGCATTGTGTGCAATTCCACCATGGGCAATGTCACCATGGGCACTATCACTGTGAGCACTGTCAATATAAGCACGTCAACATGAGCCCTGTCACCATGGGCAATGTCACCGTGAGAAGTGTCACTATAGGCGATGTCACCGTCGGCACTGTCACCATGGTCACTGCCACCACTGTCACTGTCATTTTGAGCACTGTCACCATGGGTATTGCAACCATGAGCACTGTCACCATGAGCACTGTCACCATTGCGATTATCACCATGTGTACTGTCACCATGGGCACTATCACAATGAGAACTGTCAGCGTGGGCACTGTCACTGTTGGCAAGGGCACCGTGGGCACTTCCACCATGGGCAATGTCACCATGGGCAGTATCACTTTGAGCACTGTCAACATGAGCACGTCACCATGGGCACTGTCAACATGGGTACTATCTCGAAGGTCAATGTTACCATGAGCATTGTCAGGATGGGCAACTTCACCGTGAGCACTGTCACCAATGGCACTATCACCATGAGTAATGTCACTGTGGGCCGTGTCACCAGGGGCACTATCACCATGGTTAATGTTATCATTGGCACTTTCCCCGTGAGCACTGTCACCCTGGGCACTGTCATCATGGGCACGGTCACCGTGAGCACTATCTCCATGAGCACAGCCACTGTGAACACCATCACCATAATCACTGGCCTCATCGGTACTGTCACCATGAGCACTGCCACAATGAGCACTGTCAGCATGGGCACTTCCCCAATGAGCACTGTCACTATGAGAACTGCTAGCATGGGTATTTTCACCATGAGTACTGTCACCCACTGTATTGTCACCATTTGCACTGTCACCATCAGGACTATTACCGTGAGTGCTATCATCGTGAAATCTCTCACCATGGTCACTGTCACCATGGCACCTTGCACAATGCGTGCTCTCAACATGAGTGCTGTCACCATTGGCACTATCACCGTGAGCATTCTCACTGTGGTCAGAGTCAACATGGGCTCTGTCACCATGAGCACTGTCACAATAGGCAATGTCACCGTGGTCAGTGTCACCATGAGCAATGTCTCCATGGGCACTCCTACAGTGGGCACTGTCACTGTGCGAACTGTCACCATGGTTACTGCCACTATGAGCAGTGTCTCTGTGAGTACTGTCAGCATGGGTTTTTACCGTGAGCACTGTCACCATGAGCCCTGTCACCATTTTTCAGTGCCACCATGTGCACTACCACCATGTGCACTCTCACCATGGGCACTATCACCGATAACACTGTCACCATAAGTACTGTCTGCATGGGCACTGTCACCAAAGGCACGGCCAACATGTGACCTGTAACCATTGTCAGTGTCACTGTGAGAAGTGTCACCATGGGAATTAACAACATAGGCACTCTCATCATGAGCACTGTCACCATGAGCACTGACACCACAAGCACTGTCACCCAGGGCAGGGCCACCATGAGCACTGTCACCACAACTGTTGCTATGAGAATTGTAACCATGGGCAATTTCTCAATGAGTAATGTCACCATGTGTATTTTCACCTTGGGCACTCTCAAAGTAAACAGTATTACCATGAGCACTTTCACTGTGAACACTGTCACCATGGGCACTGGCACAATGTGGTGTGTCACCATGAGCCATGTCACCATGGGAAATGTCACCGTGAGAAGTGTCACCATAGGCAATGTCACCATGGGCAATGTCACCATGGGAACTACCATTTTGAGCACTGTCACCATGGGTACTACAACCATGAGTACTGTCACCATGAGTAATTTAACCATTGGCATTATGACCATGTGCACTGTCACCATGGGCACTATCACCATGACAACTCTCAGCGTGAGCACTGTCACTGTTGGAAATGGCATTGTGTGCAATTCCACCATGGGCAATGTCACCATGGACATTATCGCTGTGAGCACTGTCAATATGAGCACGTCAACATGAGCCCTGTCACCATGGGCAATGTCACTGTGAGAAGTGTCACTATAGGCAATGTCACCGTGGGCACTGTCACCATGGTCACTGCCACCACTGTCACTGTCATTTTGAGCACTGTCACCATGGGTACTGCAACCATGAGTGCTGTCACCATGAGCACTGTCACCATGGGCACTATCACAATGAGAACTGTCAGCATGGGCACTGTCACTCTTGGCAATGTCACCATGGGCACTATCACTTTGAGCACTGTCAACATGAGCACGTCACCATGGGCACTGTCAACATGGGTACTATCTCGAAGGTCAATGTCACCATGAGCATTGTCAGGATGGGCAACTTCACCGTGAGCACTGTCACCAATGGCACTATCACCATGAGCAATGTCACTGTGGGCCGTGTCACCAGGGGCACTATCACCATGGTTAATGTTATCATTGGCACTTTCCCCGTGAGCACTGTCACCCTGGGCACTGTCATCATGGGCACGGTCACCGTGAGCACTATCTCCATGAGCACAGCCACTGTGAACACCATCACCATAATCACTGGCCTCATCGGTACTGTCACCATGAGCACTGCCACAATGAGCACTGTCAGCATGGGTACTTCCCCCATGAGCACTGTCACTATGAGAACTGCTACCATGGGTATTTTCACCATGTGTACTGTCACCCTGTGTATTGTCACCATTTGCACTGTCACCATGAGGACTATTACCATGAGCGCTATCACCGTGAGATCTCTCACCATGGTCACTGTCACCATGGCACCTTGCACAATGCGTGCTGTCAACATGAGTGCTGGCACCATTGGCACTATCACCGTGAGCATTCTCACTGTGGTCAGTGTCACCATGGGCACTGTCACCATGAGCACTGTCACCATAGGCAATGTCACCATGGTCAGTGTCACCATGATCACTGTCAACATGGGCACTCATACAGTGGGCACTGTCACTGTGAGCACTGTCACCTTGGGTACTGCCACCATGAGCGCTGTCACCATGAGCACTGTCACCATTGCGAGAATCACAATGTGCACTGTCACCATGGGCACTGGCACAATGTCGTGTGTCACCTTGAGCAATGTCACCATGGGAAATGTCACCGTGAGATGTGTCACCATAGGCAATGTCACCATGGGAAATGCCATTTTGCACACTGTCACCATGGGTAATGCAACCATGAGTACTGTCACCATTGGCAGTATGACCATGTGCACTGTCACCATGGGCACTATCACCATGACAACTCTCAGCGTGAGCACTGTCACTGTGGGAACTGGCATTGTGTGCAATTCCACCATGGGCAATGTCACCATGGGCACTATCACTGTGAGCACTGTCAATATAAGCACGTCAACATGAGCCCTGTCACCATGGGCAATGTCACCGTGAGAAGTGTCACTATAGGCGATGTCACCGTGGGCACTGTCACCATGGTCACTGCCACCACTGTCACTGTCATTTTGAGCACTGTCACCATGGGTATTGCAACCATGAGCACTTTCACCATGAGCACTGTCACCATTGCGATTATCACCATGTGTACTGTCACCATGGGCACTATCACAATGAGAACTGTCAGCGTGGGCACTGTCACTGTTGGCAAGGGCACCGTGGGCACTTCCACCATGGGCAATGTCACCATGGGCACTATCACTTTGAGCACTGTCAACATGAGCACGTCACCATGGGCACTGTCAACATGGGTACTATCTCGAAGGTCAATGTCACCATGAGCATTGTCAGGATGGGCAACTTCACCGTGAGCACTGTCACCAATGGCACTATCACCATGAGTAATGTCACTGTGGGCCGTGTCACCAGGGGCACTATCACCATGGTTAATGTTATCATTGGCACTTTCCCCGTGAGCACTGTCACCCTGGGCACTGTCATCATGGGCACGGTCACCGTGAGCATTATCTCCATGAGCACAGCCACTGTGAACACCATCACCATAATCACTGGCCTCATCGGTACTGTCACTATGAGCACTGCCACAATGAGCACTGTCAGCATGGGCACTTCCCCAATGAGCACTGTCACTATGAGAACTGCTAGCATGGGTATTTTCACCATGAGTACTGTCACCCTCTGTATTGTCACCATTTGCACTGTCACCATCAGGACTATTACCGTGAGTGCTATCACCGTGAGATCTCTCACCATGGTCACTGTCACCATGGCACCTTGCACAATGCGTGCTGTCAACATGAGTGCTGTCACCATTGGCACTATCACCGTGAGCATTCTCACTGTGGTCAGAGTCAACATGGGCTCTGTCACCATGAGCACTGTCACCATAGGCAATGTCACCGTGGTCAGTGTCACCATGAGCAATGTCTCCATGGGCACTCCTACAGTGGGCACTGTCACTGTGCGAACTGTCACCATGGTTACTGCCACTATGAGCAGTGTCTCTGTGAGTACTGTCAGCATGGGTTTTTACCGTGAGCACTGTCACCATGAGCCCTGTCACCATTTTTCAGTGCCACCATGTGCACTACCACCATGTGCACTCTCACCATGGGCACTATCACCGATAACACTGTCACCATAAGTACTGTCTGCATGGGCACTGTCACCAAGGGCACGGCCAACATGTGACCTGTAACCATTGTCAGTGTCACTGTGAGAAGTGTCACCATGGGAATTAACAACATAGGCACTCTCATCATGAGCACTGTCACCATGAGCACTGACACCACGAGCACTGTCACCCAGGGCAGTGCCACCATGAGCACTGTCACCACAACTGTTGCTATGAGAATTGTAACCATGGGCAATTTCTCAATGAGTAATGTCACCATGTGTATTTTCACCTTGGGCACTCTCAAAGTAAACAGTATTACCATGAGCACTTTCACTGTGAACACTGTCACCATGGGCACTGGCACAATGTGGTGTGTCACCATGAGCCATGTCACCATGGGAAATGTCACCGTGAGAAGTGTCACCATAGGCAATGTCACCATGGGCAATGTCACCATGGGAACTACCATTTTGAGCACTGTCACCATGGGTACTACAACCATGAGTACTGTCACCATGAGTAATTTAACCATTGGCAGTATGACCATGTGCACTGTCACCATGGGCACTATCACCATGACAACTCTCAGCGTGAGCACTGTCACTGTTGGAAATGGCATTGTGTGCAATTCCACCATGGGCAATGTCACCATGGACATTATCGCTGTGAGCACTGTCAATATGAGCACGTCAACATGAGCCCTGTCACCATGGGCAATGTCACTGTGAGAAGTGTCACTATAGGCAATGTCACCGTGGGCACTGTCACCATGGTCACTGCCACCACTGTCACTGTCATTTTGTGCACTGTCACCATGGGTACCTCAACCATGAGTGCTGTCACCATGAGCACTGTCACCATTGCAAGTATCACCATGTGCACTGTCACCATGGGCACTATCACAATGAGAACTGTCAGCATGGGCACTGTCACTCTTGGCAATGTCACCATGGGCACTATCACTTTGAGCACTGTCAACATGAGCACGTCACCATGGGCACTGTCAACATGGGTACTATCTCGAAGGTCAATGTCACCATGAGCATTGTCAGGATGGGCAACTTCACCGTGAGCACTGTCACCAATGGCACTATCACCATGAGCAATGTCACTGTGGGCCGTGTCACCAGGGGCACTATCACCATGGTTAATGTTATCATTGGCAATTTCCCCGTGAGCACTGTCACCCTGGGCACTGTCATCATGGGCACGGTCACCGTGAGCACTATCTCCATGAGCACAGCCACTGTGAACACCATCACCATAATCACTGGCCTCATCGGTACTGTCACCATGAGCACTGCCACAATGAGCACTGTCAGCATGGGCACATCCCCCATGAGCACTGTCACTATGAGAACTGCTACCATGGGTATTTTCACCATGTGTACTGTCACCCTGTGTATTGTCACCATTTGCACTGTCACCATGAGGACTATTACCGTGAGCGCTATCACCGTGAGATCTCTCACCATGGTCACTGTCACCATGGCACCTTGCACAATGGGGGCTGTCAACATGAGTGCTGGCACCATTGGCACTATCACTGTGAGCATTCTCACTGTGGTCAGTGTCACCATGGGCACTGTCACCATGAGCACTGTCACCATAGGCAATGTCACCATGGTCAGTGTCACCATGAGCACTGTCAACATGGGCACTCATACAGTGGGCACTGTCACTGTGAGCACTGTCACCTTGGGTACTGCCACCATGAGCGCTGTCACCATGAGCACTGTCACCATTGCAAGTATCACCATGTGCACTGTCACCATGGGCACTATCACAATGAGAACTGTCAGCATGGGCACTGTCACTCTTGGCAATGTCACCATGGGCACTATCACTTTGAGCACTGTCAACATGAGCACGTCACCATGGGCACTGTCAACATGGGTACTATCTCGAAGGTCAATGTCACCATGGGCATTGTCAGGATGGGCAACTTCACCGTGAGCACTGTCACCAATGGCACTATCACCATGAGCAATGTCACTGTGGGCCGTGTCACCAGGGGCACTATCACCATGGTTAATGTTATCATTGGCAATTTCCCCGTGAGCACTGTCACCCTGGGCACTGTCATCATGGGCACGGTCACCGTGAGCACTATCTCCATGAGCACAGCCACTGTGAACACCATCACCATAATCACTGGCCTCATCGGTACTGTCACCATGAGCACTGCCACAATGAGCACTGTCAGCATGGGCACATCCCTCATGAGCACTGTCACTATGAGAACTGCTACCATGGGTATTTTCACCATGTGTACTGTCACCCTGTGTATTGTCACCATTTGCACTGTCACCATGAGGACTATTACCGTGAGCGCTATCACCGTGAGATCTCTCACCATGGTCACTGTCACCATGGCACCTTGCACAATGGGGGCTGTCAACATGAGTGCTGGCACCATTGGCACTATCACTGTGAGCATTCTCACTGTGGTCAGTGTCACCATGGGCACTGTCACCATGAGCACTGTCACCATAGGCAATGTCACCATGGTCAGTGTCACCATGAGCACTGTCAACATGGGCACTCATACAGTGGGCACTGTCACTGTGAGCAGTGTCACCTTGGGTACTGCCACCATGAGCGCTGTCACAATGAGCACTGTCACCATTGCGAGTATCACAATGTGCACTGTCACCATGGGCACTGGCACAATGTCGTGTGTCACCTTGAGCAATGTCACCATGGGAAATGTCACCGTGAGATGTGTCACCATAGGCAATGTCACCATGGGCAATGTCACCATGGGAAATGCCATTTTGCACACTGGCACCATGGGTACTGCAAACATGAGTACTGTCACCATTGGCAGTATGACCATGTGCACTGTCACCATGGGCACTATCACCATGACAACTCTCAGCGTGAGCACTGTCACTGTGGGAACTGGCATTGTGTGCAATTCCACCATGGGCAATGTCACCATGGGCACTATCACTGTGAGCACTGTCAATATAAGCATGTCAACATGAGCCCTGTCACCATTGGCAATGTCACCGTGAGAAGTGTCACTATAGGCGATGTCACCGTGGGCACTGTCACCATGGTCACTGCCACCACTGTCACTGTCATTTTGAGCACTGTCACCATGGGTATTGCAACCATGAGCACTGTCACCATGAGCACTGTCACCATTGCGATTATCACCATGTGTACTGTCACCATGGGCACTATCACAATGAGAACTGTCAGCGTGGGCACTGTCACTGTTGGCAAGGGCACCGTGGGCACTTCCACCATGGACAATGTCACCATGGGCACTATCACTGTGAGCACTGTCAACATGAGCACGTCACCATGGGCACTGTCAACATGGGTACTATCTCGAAGGGCAATGTCACCATGAGCATTGTCAGGAAGGGCAATTTCACCATGAGCACTGTCACCAAAGGCACTATCACCATGAGCAATGTCACTGTGGGCCGTGTCACCAGGGGCACTATCACCATGGTTAATGTTATCATTGGCACTTTCCCCGTGAGCACTGTCACCCTGGGCACTGTCATCATGGGCACGGTCACCGTGAGCACTATCTCCATGAGCACAGCCACAGTGAACACCATCACCATAATCACTGGCCTCATCGGTACTGTCACCATGAGCACTGCCACAATGAGCACTGTCAGCATGGGCACTTCCCCCATGAGCACTGTCACTATGAGAACTGCTAGCATGGGTATTTTCACCATGAGTACTGTCACCCTCTGTATTGTCACCATTTGCACTGTCACCATCAGGACTATTACCGTGAGTGCTATCACCGTGAGATCTCTCACCATGGTCACTGTCACCATGGCACCTTGCACAATGCGTGCTGTCAACATGAGTGCTGTCACCATTGGCACTATCACCGTGAGCATTCTCACTGTGGTCAGAGTTAACATGGGCTCTGTCACCATGAGCACTGTCACCATAGGCAATGTCACCGTGGTCAGTGTCACCATGAGCAATGTCTCCATGGGCACTCCTACAGTGGGCACTGTCACTGTGCGAACTGTCACCATGGTTACTGCCACTATGAGCAGTGTCTCTGTGAGTACTGTCAGCATGGGTTTTTACCGTGAGCACTGTCACCATGAGCCCTGTCACCATTTTTCAGTGCCACCATGTGCACTACCACCATGTGCACTCTCACCATGGGCACTATCACCGATAACACTGTCACCATAAGTACTGTCTTCATGGGCACTGTCACCAAGGGCACGGCCAACATGTGACCTGTAACCATTGTCAGTGTCACTGTGAGAAGTGTCACCATGGGAATTAACAACATAGGCACTCTCATCATGAGCACTGTCACCATGAGCACTGACACCACGAGCACTGTCACCCAGGGCAGTGCCACCATGAGCACTGTCACCATAACTGTTGCTATGAGAATTGTAACCATGGGCAATTTCTCAATGAGTAATGTCACCATGTGTATTTTCACCTTGGGCACTCTCAAAGTAAACAGTATTACCATGAGCACTTTCACTGTGAACACTGTCACCATGGGCACTGGCACAATGTGGTGTGTCACCATGAGCCATGTCACCATGGGAAATGTCACCGTGAGAAGTGTCACCATAGGCAATGTCACCATGGGCAATGTCACCATGGGAACTGCCATTTTGAGCACTGTCACCATGGGTACTGCAACCATGAGTACTGTCAGCATGAGTAATTTAACCATTGGCAGTATGACCATGTGCACTGTCACCATGGGCACTATCACCATGACAACTCTCAGCGTGAGCACTGTCACTGTTGGAAATGGCATTGTGTGCAATTCCACCATGGGCAATGTCACCATGGACATTATCGCTGTGAGCACTGTCAATATGAGCACGTCAACATGAGCCCTGTCACCATGGGCAATGTCACTGTGAGAAGTGTCACTATAGGCAATGTCACCGTGGGCACTGTCACCATGGTCACTGCCACCACTGTCACTGTCATTTTGAGCACTGTCACCATGGGTACTGCAACCATGAGCGCTGTCACCATGAGCACTGTCACCATTGCAAGTATCACCATGTGCACTGTCACCATGGGCACTATCACAATGAGAACTGTCAGCATGGGCACTGTCACTCTTGGCAATGTCACCATGGGCACTATCACTTTGAGCACTGTCAACATGAGCACGTCACCATGGGCACTGTCAACATGGGTACTATCTCGAAGGTCAATGTCACCATGAGCATTGTCAGGATGGGCAACTTCACCGTGAGCACTGTCACCAATGGCACTATCACCATGAGCAATGTCACTGTGGGCCGTGTCACCAGGGGCACTATCACCATGGTTAATGTTATCATTGGCACTTTCCCCGTGAGCACTGTCACCCTGGGCACTGTCATCATGGGCACGGTCACCGTGAGCACTATCTCCATGAGCACAGCCACTGTGAACACCATCACCATAATCACTGGCCTCATCGGTACTGTCACCATGAGCACTGCCACAATGAGCACTGTCAGCATGGGCACATCCCCCATGAGCACTGTCACTATGAGAACTGCTACCATGGGTATTTTCACCATGTGTACTGTCACCCTGTGTATTGTCACCATTTGCACTGTCACCATGAGGACTATTACCGTGAGCGCTATCACCGTGAGATCTCTCACCATGGTCACTGTCACCATGGCACCTTGCACAATGGGGGCTCTCAACATGAGTGCTGGCACCAATGGCACTATCACCGTGAGCATTCTCACTGTGGTCAGTGTCACCATGGGCACTGTCACCATGAGCACTGTCACCATAGGCAATGTCACCATGGTCAGTGTCACCATGAGCACTGTCAACATGGGCACTCATACAGTGGGCACTGTCACTGTGAGCAGTGTCACCTTGGGTACTGCCACCATGAGCGCTGTCACGATGAGCACTGTCACCATTGCGAGTATCACAATGTGCACTGTCACCATGGGCACTGGCACAATGTCGTGTGTCACCTTGAGCAATGTCACCATGGGAAATGTCACCGTGAGATGTTTCACCATAGGCAATGTCACCATGGGCAATGTCACCATGGGAAATGCCATTTTGCACACTGTCACCATGGGTACTGCAACCATGAGTACTGTCACCATTGGCAGTATGACCATGTGCACTGTCACCAGGGGCACTATCACCATGACAACTCTCAGCGTGAGCACTGTCACTGTGGGAACTGGCATTGTGTGCAATTCCACCATGGGCAATGTCACCATGGGCACTATCACTGTGAGCACTGTGAATATAAGCATGTCAACATGAGCCCTGTCACCATTGGCAATGTCACCGTGAGAAGTGTCACTATAGGCGATGTCACCGTGGGCACTGTCACCATGGTCACTGCCACCACTGTCACTGTCATTTTGAGCACTGTCACCATGGGTATTGCAACCATGAGCACTGTCACCATGAGCACTGTCACCATTGCGATTATCACCATGTGTACTGTCACCATGGGCACTATCACAATGAGAACTGTCAGCGTGGGCACTGTCACTGTTGGCAAGGGCACCGTGGGCACTTCCACCATGGCCAATGTCACCATGGGCACTATCACTGTGAGCACTGTCAACATGAGCACGTCACCATGGGCACTGTCAACATGGGTACTATCTCGAAGGGCAATGTCACCATGAGCATTGTCAGGAAGGGCAATTTCACCATGAGCACTGTCACCAAAGGCACTATCACCATGAGCAATGTCACTGTGGGCCGTGTCACCAGGGGCACTATCACCATGGTTAATGTTATCATTGGCACTTTCCCCGTGAGCACTGTCACCCTGGGCACTGTCATCATGGGCACGGTCACCGTGAGCACTATCTCCATGAGCACAGCCACAGTGAACACCATCACCATAATCACTGGCCTCATCGGTACTGTCACCATGAGCACTGCCACAATGAGCACTGTCAGCATGGGCACTTCCCCCATGAGCACTGTCACTATGAGAACTGCTAGCATGGGTATTTTCACCATGAGTACTGTCACCCTCTGTATTGTCACCATTTGCACTGTCACCATCAGGACTATTACCGTGAGTGCTATCACCGTGAGATCTCTCACCATGGTCACTGTCACCATGGCACCTTGCACAATGCGTGCTGTCAACATGAGTGCTGTCACCATTGGCACTATCACCGTGAGCATTCTCACTGTGGTCAGAGTTAACATGGGCTCTGTCACCATGAGCACTGTCACCATAGGCAATGTCACCGTGGTCAGTGTCACCATGAGCAATGTCTCCATGGGCACTCCTACAGTGGGCACTGTCACTGTGCGAACTGTCACCATGGTTACTGCCACTATGAGCAGTGTCTCTGTGAGTACTGTCAGCATGGGTTTTTACCGTGAGCACTGTCACCATGAGCCCTGTCACCATTTTTCAGTGCCACCATGTGCACTACCACCATGTGCACTCTCACCATGGGCACTATCACCGATAACACTGTCACCATAAGTACTGTCTGCATGGGCACTGTCACCAAGGGCACGGCCAACATGTGACCTGTAACCATTGTCAGTGTCACTGTGAGAAGTGTCACCATGGGAATTAACAACATAGGCACTCTCATCATGAGCACTGTCACCATGAGCACTGACACCACGAGCACTGTCACCCAGGGCAGTGCCACCATGAGCACTGTCACCATAACTGTTGCTATGAGAATTGTAACCATGGGCAATTTCTCAATGAGTAATGTCACCATGTGTATTTTCACCTTGGGCATTCTCAAAGTAAACAGTATTACCATGAGCACTTTCACTGTGAACACTGTCACCATGGGCACTGGCACAATGTGGTGTGTCACCATGAGCCATGTCACCATGGGCAATGTCACCGTGAGAAGTGTCACCATAGGCAATGTCACCATGGGCAATGTCACCATGGGAACTGCCATTTTGAGCACTGTCACCATGGGTACTGCAACCATGAGTACTGTCACCATGAGTAATTTAACCATTGGCAGTATGACCATGTGCACTGTCACCATGGGCACTATCACCATGACAACTCTCAGCGTGAGCACTGTCACTGTTGGAAATGGCATTGTGTGCAATTCCACCATGGGCAATGTCACCATGGACATTATCGCTGTGAGCACTGTCAATATGAGCACGTCAACATGAGCCCTGTCACCATGGGCAATGTCACTGTGAGAAGTGTCACTATAGGCAATGTCACCGTGGGCACTGTCACCATGGTCACTGCCACCACTGTCACTGTAATTTTGAGCACTGTCACCATGGGTACTGCAACCATGAGCGCTGTCACCATGAGCACTGTCACCATTGCAAGTGTCACCATGTGCACTGTCACCATGGGCACTATCACAATGAGAACTGTCAGCATGGGCACTGTCACTCTTGGCAATGTCACCATGGGCACTATCACTTTGAGCACTGTCAACATGAGCACGTCACCATGGGCACTGTCAACATGGGTACTATCTCGAAGGTCAATGTCACCATGAGCATTGTCAGGATGGGCAACTTCACCGTGAGCACTGTCACCAATGGCACTATCACCATGAGCAATGTCACTGTGGGCCGTGTCACCAGGGGCACTATCACCATGGTTAATGTTATCATTGGCAATTTCCCCGTGAGCACTGTCACCCTGGGCACTGTCATCATGGGCACGGTCACCGTGAGCACTATCTCCATGAGCACAGCCACTGTGAACACCATCACCATAATCACTGGCCTCATCGGTACTGTCACCATGAGCACTGCCACAATGAGCACTGTCAGCATGGGCACATCCCCCATGAGCACTGTCACTATGAGAACTGCTACCATGGGTATTTTCACCATGTGTACTGTCACCCTGTGTATTGTCACCATTTGCACTGTCACCATGAGGACTATTACCGTGAGCGCTATCACCGTGAGATCTCTCACCATGGTCACTGTCACCATGGCACCTTGCACAATGGGGGCTGTCAACATGAGTGCTGGCACCATTGGCACTATCACTGTGAGCATTCTCACTGTGGTCAGTGTCACCATGGGCACTCTCACCATGAGCACTGTCACCATAGGCAATGTCACCATGGTCAGTGTCACCATGAGCACTGTCAACATGGGCACACATACAGTGGGCACTGTCACTGTGAGCACTGTCACCTTGGGTACTGCCACCATGAGCGCTGTCACCATGAGCACTGTCACCATTGTGAGTATCACAATGTGCACTGTCACCATGGGCACTGGCACAATGTCGTGTTTCACCTTGAGCAATGTCACCATGGGAAATGTCACTGTGAGATGTGTCACCATAGGCAATGTCACGATGGGCAATGTCACCATGGGAAATGCCATTTTGCACACTGTCACCATGGGTACTGCAACCATGAGTACTGTCACCATTGGCAGTATGACCATGTGCACTGTCACCATGGGCACTATCACCATGACAACTCTCAGCGTGAGCACTGTCACTGTGGGAACTGGCATTGTGTGCAATTCCACCATGGGCCATGTCACCATGGGCACTATCACTGTGAGCACTGTCAATATAAGCACGTCAACATGAGCCCTGTCACCATTGGCAATGTCACCGTGAGAAGTGTCACTATAGGCGATGTCACCGTGGGGACTGTCACCATGGTCACTGCCACCACTGTCACTGTCATTTTGAGCACTGTCACCATGGGTATTGCAACCATGAGCACTGTCACCATGAGCACTGTCACCATTGCGATTATCACCATGTGTACTGTCACCATGGGCACTATCACAATGAGACCTGTCAGCGTGGGCACTGTCACTGTTGGCAAGGGCACAGTGGGCACTTCCACCATGGCCAATGTCACCATGGGCACTATCACTTTGAGCACTGTCAACATGAGCACGTCACCATGGGCACTGTCAACATGGGTACTATCTCGAAGGGCAATGTCACCATGAGCATTGTCAGGATGGGCAACTTCACCGTGAGCACTGTCACCAATGGCACTATCACCATGAGCAATGTCACTGTGGGCCGTGTCACCAGGGGCACTATCACCATGGTTAATGTTATCATTGGCACTTTCCCCGTGAGCACTGTCACCCTGGGCACTGTCATCATGGGCACGGTCACCATGAGCACTATCTCCATGAGCACAGCCACTGTGAACACCATCACCATAATCACTGGCCTCATCGGTACTGTCACCATGAGCACTGCCACAATGAGCACTGTCAGCATGGGCACTTCCCCCATGAGCACTGTCACTATGAGAACTGCTAGCATGGGTATTTTCACCATGAGTACTGTCACCCTCTGTATTGTCACCATTTGCACTGTCACCATCAGGACTATTACCGTGAGTGCTATCACCGTGAGATCTCTCACCATGGTCACTGTCACCATGGCACCTTGCACAATGCGTGCTGTCAACATGAGTGCTGTCACCATTGGCACTATCACCGTGAGCATTCTCACTGTGGTCAGAGTCAACATGGGCTCTGTCACCATGAGCACTGTCACCATAGGCAATGTCACCGTGGTCAGTGTCACCATGAGCAATGTCTCCATGGGCACTCCTACAGTGGGCACTGTCACTGTGCGAACTGTCACCATGGTTACTGCCACTATGAGCAGTGTCTCTGTGAGTACTGTCAGCATGGGTTTTTACCGTGAGCACTGTCACCATGAGCCCTGTCACCATTTTTCAGTGCCACCATGTGCACTACCACCATGTGCACTCTCACCATGGGCACTATCACCGATAACACTGTCACCATAAGTACTGTCTGCATGGGCACTGTCACCAAGGGCACGGCCAACATGTGACCTGTAACCATTGTCAGTGTCACTGTGAGAAGTGTCACCATGGGAATTAACAACATAGGCACTCTCATCATGAGCACTGTCACCATGAGCACTGACACCACGAGCACTGTCACCCAGGGCAGTGCCACCATGAGCACTGTCACCATAACTGTTGCTATGAGAATTGTAACCATGGGCAATTTCTCAATGAGTAATGTCACCATGTGTATTTTCACCTTGGGCATTCTCAAAGTAAACATTATTACCATGAGCACTTTCACTGTGAACACTGTCACCATGGGCACTGGCACAATGTGGTGTGTCACCATGAGCCATGTCACCATGGGAAATGTCACCGTGAGAAGTGTCACCATAGGCAATGTCACCATGGGCAATGTCACCATGGGAACTGCCATTTTGAGCACTGTCACCATGGGTACTACAACCATGAGTACTGTCACCATGAGTAATTTAACCATTGGCAGTATGACCATGTGCACTGTCACCATGGGCACTATCACCATGACAACTCTCAGCGTGAGCACTGTCACTGTTGGAAATGGCATTGTGTGCAATTCCACCATGGGCAATGTCACCATGGACATTATCGCTGTGAGCACTGTCAATATGAGCACGTCAACATGAGCCCTGTCACCATGGGCAATGTCACTGTGAGAAGTGTCACTATAGGCAATGTCACCGTGGGCACTGTCACCATGGTCACTGCCACCACTGTCACTGTCATTTTGAGCACTGTCACCATGGGTACTGCAACCATGAGCGCTGTCACCATGAGCACTGTCACCATTGCAAGTGTCACCATGTGCACTGTCACCATGGGCACTATCACAATGAGAACTGTCAGCATGGGCACTGTCACTCTTGGCAATGTCACCATGGGCACTATCACTTTGAGCACTGTCAACATGAGCACGTCACCATGGGCACTGTCAACATGGGTACTATCTCGAAGGTCAATGTCACCATGAGCATTGTCAGGATGGGCAACTTCACCGTGAGCACTGTCACCAATGGCACTATCACCATGAGCAATGTCACTGTGGGCCGTGTCACCAGGGGCACTATCACCATGGTTAATGTTATCATTGGCAATTTCCCCGTGAGCACTGTCACCCTGGGCACTGTCATCATGGGCACGGTCACCGTGAGCACTATCTCCATGAGCACAGCCACTGTGAACACCATCACCATAATCACTGGCCTCATCGGTACTGTCACCATGAGCACTGCCACAATGAGCACTGTCAGCATGGGCACATCCCCCATGAGCACTGTCACTATGAGAACTGCTACCATGGGTATTTTCACCATGTGTACTGTCACCCTGTGTATTGTCACCATTTGCACTGTCACCATGAGGACTATTACCGTGAGCGCTATCACCGTGAGATCTCTCACCATGGTCACTGTCACCATGGCACCTTGCACAATGGGGGCTGTCAACATGAGTGCTGGCACCATTGGCACTATCACTGTGAGCATTCTCACTGTGGTCAGTGTCACCATGGGCACTGTCACCATGAGCACTGTCACCATAGGCAATGTCACCATGGTCAGTGTCACCATGAGCACTGTCAACATGGGCACTCATACAGTGGGCACTGTCACTGTGAGCACTGTCACCTTGGGTACTGCCACCATGAGCGCTGTCACCATGAGCACTGTCACCATTGTGAGTATCACAATGTGCACTGTCACCATGGGCACTGGCACAATGTCGTGTGTCACCTTGAGCAATGTCACCATGGGAAATGTCACCGTGAGATGTGTCACCATAGGCAATGTCACCATGGGCAATGTCACCATGGGAAATGCCATTTTGCACACTGTCACCATGGGTACTGCAACCATGAGTACTGTCACCATTGGCAGTATGACCATGTGCACTGTCACCATGGGCACTATCACCATGACAACTCTCAGCGTGAGCACTGTCACTGTGGGAACTGGCATTGTGTGCAATTCCACCATGGGCAATGTCACCATGGGCACTATCACTGTGAGCACTGTCAATATAAGCACGTCAACATGAGCCCTGTCACCATTGGCAATGTCACCGTGAGAAGTGTCACTATAGGCGATGTCACCGTGGGGACTGTCACCATGGTCACTGCCACCACTGTTACTGTCATTTTGAGCACTGTCACCATGGGTATTGCAACCATGAGCACTGTCACCATGAGCACTGTCACCATTGCGATTATCACCATGTGTACTGTCACCATGGGCACTATCACAATGAGACCTGTCAGCGTGGGCACTGTCACTGTTGGCAAGGGCACCGTGGGCACTTCCACCTTGGGCAGTGTCACCATGGGCACTATCACCATTGCAAGTATCACCATGTGTACTGTCACCATGGGCACTATCACAATGAGAACTGTCAGCATGGGCACTGTCACTCTTGGCAATGTCACCATGGGCACTATCACTTTGAGCACTGTCAACATGAGCACGTCACCATGGGCACTGTCAACATGGGTACTATCTCGAAGGTCAATGTCACCATGAGCATTGTCAGGATGGGCAACTTCACCGTGAGCACTGTCACCAATGGCACTATCACCATGAGCAATGTCACTGTGGGCCGTGTCACCAGGGGCACTATCACCATGGTTAATGTTATCATTGGCACTTTCCCCGTGAGCACTGTCACCCTGGGCACTGTCATCATGGGCACGGTCACCGTGAGCACTATCTCCATGAGCACAGCCACTGTGAACACCATCACCATAATCACTGGCCTCATCGGTACTGTCACCATGAGCACTGCCACAATGAGCACTGTCAGCATGGGTACTTCCCCCATGAGCACTGTCACTATGAGAACTGCTAGCATGGGTATTTTCACCATGAGTACTGTCACCCTCTGTATTGTCACCATTTGCACTGTCACCATCAGGACTATTACCGTGAGTGCTATCACCGTGAGATCTCTCACCATGGTCACTGTCACCATGGCACCTTGCACAATGCGTGCTGTCAACATGAGTGCTGTCACCATTGGCACTATCACCGTGAGCATTCTCACTGTGGTCAGAGTCAACATGGGCTCTGTCACCATGAGCACTGTCACCATAGGCAATGTCACCGTGGTCAGTGTCACCATGAGCAATGTCTCCATGGGCACTCCTACAGTGGGCACTGTCACTGTGCGAACTGTCACCATGGTTACTGCCACTATGAGCAGTGTCTCTGTGAGTACTCTCAGCATGGGTTTTTACCGTGAGCACTGTCACCATGAGCCCTGTCACCATTTTTCAGTGCCACCATGTGCACTCTCACCATGGGCACTATCACCGATAACACTGTCACCATAAGTACTGTCTGCATGGGCACTGTCACCAAGGGCACGGCCAACATGTGACCTGTAACCATTGTCAGTGTCACTGTGAGAAGTGTCACCATGGGAATTAACAACATAGGCACTCTCATCTTGAGCACTGTCACCATGAGCACTGACACCACGAGCACTGTCACCCAGGGCAGTGCCACCATGAGCACTGTCACCATAACTGTTGCTATGAAAATTGTAACCATGGGCAATTTCTCAATGAGTAATGTCACCATGTGTATTTTCACCTTGGGCACTCTCAAAGTAAACAGTATTACCATGAGCACTTTCACTGTGAACACTGTCACCATGGGCACTGGCACAATGTGGTGTGTCACCATGAGCCATGTCACCATGGGAAATGTCACCGTGAGAAGTGTCACCATAGGCAATGTCACCATGGGCAATGTCACCATGGGAACTGCCATTTTGAGCACTGTCACCATGGGTACTGCAACCATGAGTACTGTCACCATGAGTAATTTAACCATTGGCAGTATGACCATGTGCACTGTCACCATGGGCACTATCACCATGACAACTCTCAGCGTGAGCACTGTCACTGTTGGAAATGGCATTGTGTGCAATTCCACCATGGGCAATGTCACCATGGACATTATCGCTGTGAGCACTGTCAATATGAGCACGTCAACATGAGCCCTGTCACCATGGGCAATGTCACTGTGAGAAGTGTCACTATAGGCAATGTCACCGTGGGCACTGTCACCATGGTCACTGCCACCACTGTCACTGTCATTTTGAGCACTGTCACCATGGGTACTGCAACCATGAGCGCTGTCACCATGAGCACTGTCACCATTGCAAGTATCACCATGTGCACTGTCACCATGGGCACTATCACAATGAGAACTGTCAGCATGGGCACTGTCACTCTTGGCAATGTCACCATGGGCACTATCACTTTGAGCACTGTCAACATGAGCACGTCACCATGGGCACTGTCAACATGGGTACTATCTCGAAGGTCAATGTCACCATGAGCATTGTCAGGATGGGCAACTTCACCGTGAGCACTGTCACCAATGGCACTATCACCATGAGCAATGTCACTGTGAGCCGTGTCACCAGGGGCACTATCACCATGGTTAATGTTATCATTGGCACTTTCCCCGTGAGCACTGTCACCCTGGGCACTGTCATCATGGGCACGGTCACCGTGAGCACTATCTCCATGAGCACAGCCACTGTGAACACCATCACCATAATCACTGGCCTCATCGGTACTGTCACCATGAGCACTGCCACAATGAGCACTGTCAGCATGGGTACTTCCCCCATGAGCACTGTCACTATGAGAACTGCTAGCATGGGTAATTTCACCATGAGTACTGTCACCCTCTGTATTGTCACCATTTGCACTGTCACCATGAGGACTATTACCATGAGCGCTATCACCGTGAGATCTCTCACCATGGTCACTGTCACCATGGCCCCTTGCACAATGGGGGCTGTCAACATGAGTGCTGGCACCATTGGCACTATCACTGTGAGCATTCTCACTGTGGTCAGTGTCACCATGGGCACTGTCACCATGAGCACTCTCACCATAGGCAATGTCACCATGGTCAGTGTCACCATGAGCACTGTCAACATGGGCACTCATACAGTGGGCACTGTCACTGTGAGCACTGTCACCTTGGGTACTGCCACCATGAGTGCTGTCACCATGAGCACTGTCACCATTGTGAGTATCACAATGTGCACTGTCACCATGGGCACTGGCACAATGTCGTGTGTCACCTTGAGCAATGTCACCATGGGAAATGTCACCGTGAGATGTGTCACCATAGGCAATGTCACCATGGGCAATGTCATCATGGGAAATGCCATTTTGCACACTGTCACCATGGGTACTGCAACCATGAGTACTGTCACCATTGGCAGAATGACCATGTGCACTGTCACCATGGGCACTATCACCATTGCAAGTATCACCATGTGTACTGTCACCATGGGCACTATCACAATGAGAACTGTCAGCATGGGCACTGTCACTCTTGGCAATGTCACCATGGGCACTATCACTTTGAGCACTGTCAACATGAGCACGTCACCATGGGCACTGTCAACATGGGTACTATCTCGAAGGTCAATGTCACCATGAGCATTGTCAGGATGGGCAACTTCACCATGAGCACTGTCACCAATGGCACTATCACCATGAGCAATGTCACTGTGGGCCGTGTCACCAGGGGCACTATCACCATGGTTAATGTTATCATTGGCACTTTCCCCATGAGCACTGTCACCCTGGGCACTGTCATCATGGGCACGGTCACCGTGAGCACTATCTCCATGAGCACAGCCACTGTGAACACCATCACCATAATCACTGGCCTCATCGGTACTGTCACCATGAGCACTGCCACAATGAGCACTGTCAGCATGGGTAATTCCCCCATGAGCACTGTCACTATGAGAACTGCTACCATGGGTATTTTCACCATGTGTACTGTCATCCTGTGTATTGTCACCATTTGCACTGTCACCATGAGGACCATTACCATGAGCGCTATCACCGTGAGATCTCTCACCATGGTCACTGTCACCATGGCCCCTTGCACAATGGGGGCTGTCAACATGAGTGCTGGCACCATTGGCACTATCACTGTGAGCATTCTCACTGTGGTCAGTGTCACCATGGGCACTGTCACCATGAGCACTGTCACCATAGGCAATGTCACCATGGTTAGTGTCACCATGAGCACTGTCAACATGGGCACTCATACAGTGGGCACTGTCACTGTGAGCACTGTCACCTTGGGTACTGCCACCATGAGTGCTGTCACCATGAGCACTGTCACCATTGTGAGTATCACAATGTGCACTGTCACCATGGGCACTGGCACAATGTCGTGTGTCACCTTGAGCAATGTCACCATGGGAAATGACACCGTGAGGTGTGTCACCATAGGCAATGTCACCATGGGCAATGTCTACATGGGAAATGCCATTTTGCACACTGTCACCATGGGTACTGCAACCATGAGTACTGTCACCATTGGCAGAATGACCATGTGCACTGTCACCATGGGCACTATCACCATGACAACTCTCAGCGTGAGCACTGTCACTGTGGGAACTGGCATTGTGTGCAATTCCACCATGGGCAATGTCACCATGGGCACTATCACTGTGAGCACTGTCAATATAAGCACGTCAACATGAGCCCTGTCACCATTGGCAATGTCACCGTGAGATGTGTCACTATAGGCGATGTCACCATGAGCACTGTCACCATTGCGATTATCACCATGTGTACTGTCACCATGGGCACTATCACAATGAGAACTGTCAGCATGGGCACTGTCACTGTTGGCAAGGGCACCGTGGGCACTTCCACCATGGGCAATGTCACCATGGGCACTATCACTGTGAGCACTGTCAACATGAGCACGTCACCATGGGCACTGTCAACATGGGTACTATCTCGAAGGGCAATGTCACCATCAGCATTGTCAGGAAGGGTAATTTCACCATGAGCACTGTCACCAAAGGCACTATCACCATGAGCAATGTCACTGTGGGCCGTGTCACCAGGGGCACTATCACCATGGTTAATGTTCTCATTGGCACTTTCCCCGTGAGCACTGTCACCCTGGGCACTGTCATCATGGGCACGGTCACCGTGAGCACTATCTCCATGAGCACAGCCACTGTGAACACCATCACCATAATCACTGGCCTCATCGTTACTGTCACCATGAGCACTACCACAATGAGCACTGTCACTATGAGAACTGCTAGCATGGGTATTTTCACCATGAGTACTGTCACCCTCTGTATTGTCACCATTTGCACTGTCACCATCAGGACTATTACCGTGAGTGCTATCACCGTGAGATCTCTCACCATGGTCACTGTCACCATGGCACCTTGCACAATGCGTGCTGTCAACATGAGTGCTCTCACCACTGGCACTATCACCGTGAGCATTCTCACTGTGGTCAGAGTCAACATGGGCTCTGTCACCATGAGCACTGTCACCATAGGCAATGTCACCGTGGTCAGTGTCACCATGAGCAATGTCTCCATGGGCACTCCTACAGTGGGCACTGTCACTGTGCGAACTGTCACCATGGTTACTGCCACTATGAGCAGTGTCTCTGTGAGTACTGTCAGCATGGTTTTTTACCGTGAGCACTGTCACCATGAGCCCTGTCACCATTTTTCAGTGCCACCATGTGCACTACCACCATGTGCACTCTCACCATGGGCACTATCACCGATAACACTGTCACCATAAGTACTGTCTTCATGGGCACTGTCACCAAGGGCACGGCCAACATGTGACCTGTAACCATTGTCAGTGTCACTGTGAGAAGTGTCACCATGGGAATTAACAACATAGGCACTCTCATCATGAGCACTGTCACCATGAGCACTGACACCACGAGCACTGTCACCCAGGGCAGTGCCACCATGAGCACTGTCACCATAACTGTTGCTATGAGAATTGTAACCATGGGCAATTTCTCAAGAGTAATGTCACCATGTGTATTTTCACCTTGGGCATTCTCAAAGTAAACAGTATTACCATGAGCACTTTCACTGTGAACACTGTCACCATGGGCACTGGCACAATGTGGTGTGTCACCATGAGCCATGTCACCATGGGAAATGTCACCGTGAGAAGTGTCACCATAGGCAATGTCACCATGGGCAATGTCACCATGGGAACTGCCATTTTGAGCAATGTCACCACGGGTACTACAACCATGAGTACTGTCACCATGAGTAATTTAACCATTGGCAGTATGACCATGTGCACTGTCACCATGGGCACTATCACCATGACAACTCTCAGCGTGAGCACTGTCACTGTTGGAAATGGCATTGTGTGCAATTCCACCATGGGCAATGTCACCATGGACATTATCGCTGTGAGCACTGTCAATATGAGCACGTCAACATGAGCCCTGTCACCATGGGCAATGTCACTGTGAGAAGTGTCACTATAGGCAATGTCACCGTGGGCACTGTCACCATGGTCAATGCCACCACTGTCACTGTCATTTTGAGCACTGTCACCATGGGTACTGCAACCATGAGCGCTGTCACCATGAGCACTGTCACCATTTCAAGCATCACCATGTGCACTGTCACCATGGGCACTATCACAATGAGAACTGTCAGCATGGGCACTGTCACTCTTGGCAATGTCACCATGGGCACTATCACTTTGAGCACTGTCAACATGAGCACGTCACCATGGGCACTGTCAACATGGGTACTATCTCGAAGGTCAATGTCACCATGAGCATTGTCAGGATGGGCAACTTCACCGTGAGCACTGTCACCAATGGCACTATCACCATGAGCAATGTCACTGTGGGCCGTGTCACCAGGGGCACTATCACCATGGTTAATGTTATCATTGGCACTTTCCCCGTGAGCACTGTCACCCTGGGCACTGTCATCATGGGCACGGTCACCGTGAGCACTATCTCCATGAGCACAGCCACTGTGAACACCATCACCATAATCACTGGCCTCATCGGTACTGTCACCATGAGCACTGCCACAATGAGCACTGTCAGCATGGGTACTTCCCCCATGAGCACTGTCACTATGAGAACTGCTAGCATGGGTATTTTCACCATGAGTACTGTCACCCTCTGTATTGTCACCATTTGCACTGTCACCATCAGGACTATTACCGTGAGTGCTATCACCGTGAGATCTCTCACCATGGTCACTGTCACCATGGCACCTTGCACAATGCGTGCTGTCAACATGAGTGCTGTCACCATTGGCACTCTCACCGTGAGCATTCTCACTGTGGTCAGAGTCAACATGGGCTCTGTCACCATGAGCACTGTCACCATAGGCAATGTCACCGTGGTCAGTGTCACCATGAGCAATGTCTCCATGGGCACTCCTACAGTGGGCACTGTCACTGTGCGAACTGTCACCATGGTTACTGCCACTATGAGCAGTGTCTCTGTGAGTACTGTCAGCATGGGTTTTTACCGTGAGCACTGTCACCATGAGCCCTGTCACCATTTTTCAGTGCCACCATGTGCACTCTCACCATGGGCACTATCACCGATAACACTGTCACCATAAGTACTGTCTGCATGGGCACTGTCACCAAGGGCACGGCCAACATGTGACCTGTAACCATTGTCAGTGTCACTGTGAGAAGTGTCACCATGGGAATTAACAACATAGGCACTCTCATCTTGAGCACTGTCACCATGAGCACTGACACCACGAGCACTGTCAGCCAGGGCAGTGCCACCATGAGCACTGTCACCATAACTGTTGCTATGAGAATTGTAACCATGGGCAATTTCTCAATGAGTAATGTCACCATGTGTATTTTCACCTTGGGCACTCTCAAAGTAAACAGTATTACCATGAGCACTTTCACTGTGAACACTGTCACCATGGGCACTGGCACAATGTGGTGTGTCACCATGAGCCATGTCACCATGGGAAATGTCACCGTGAGAAGTGTCACCATAGGCAATGTCACCATGGGCAATGTCACCATGGGAACTGCCATTTTGAGCACTGTCACCATGGGTACTGCAACCATGAGTACTGTCACCATGAGTAATTTAACCATTGGCAGTATGACCATGTGCACTGTCACCATGGGCACTATCACCATGACAACTCTCAGCGTGAGCACTGTCACTGTTGGAAATGGCATTGTGTGCAATTCCACCATGGGCAATGTCACCATGGACATTATCGCTGTGAGCACTGTCAATATGAGCACGTCAGCATGAGCCCTGTCACCATGGGCAATGTCACTGTGAGAAGTGTCACTATAGGCAATGTCACCGTGGGCACTGTCACCATGGTCACTGCCACCACTGTCACTGTCATTTTGAGCACTGTCACCATGGGTACTGCAACCATGAGCGCTGTCACCATGAGCACTGTCACCATTGCAAGTATCACCATGTGCACTGTCACCATGGGCACTATCACAATGAGAACTGTCAGCATGGGCACTGTCACTCTTGGCAATGTCACCATGGGCACTATCACTTTGAGCACTGTCAACATGTGCACGTCACCATGGGCACGGTCAACATGGGTACTATCTCGAAGGTCAATGTCACCATGAGCATTGTCAGGATGGGCAACTTCACCGTGAGCACTGTCACCAATGGCACTATCACCATGAGCAATGTCACTGTGGGCCGTGTCACCAGGGGCACTATCACCATGGTTAATGTTATCATTGGCACTTTCCCCGTGAGCACTGTCACCCTGGGCACTGTCATCATGGGCACGGTCACCGTGAGCACTATCTCCATGAGCACAGCCACTGTGAACACCATCACCATAATCACTGGCCTCATCGGTACTGTCACCATGAGCACTGCCACAATGAGCACTGTCAGCATGGGCACATCCCCCATGAGCACTGTCACTATGAGAACTGCTACCATGGGTATTTTCACCATGTGTACTGTCACCCTGTGTATTGTCACCATTTGCACTGTCACCATGAGGACTATTACCATGAGCGCTATCACCATGAGATCTCTCACCATGGTCACTTTCACCATGGCACCTTGCACAATGCGTGCTGTCAACATGAGTGCTGGCACCATTGGCACTATCACTGTGAGCATTCTCACTGTGGTCAGTGTCACCATGGGCACTGTCACCATGAGCACTGTCACCATAGGCAATGTCACCATGGTCAGTGTCACCATGAGCACTGTCAACATGGGCACTCATACAGTGGGCACTGTCACTGTGAGCACTGTCACCTTGGGTACTGCCACCATGAGCGCTGTCACCATGAGCACTGTCACCATTGTGAGTATCACAATGTGCACTGTCACCATGGGCACTGGCACAATGTCGTGTGTCACCTTGAGCAATGTCACCATGGGAAATGTCACTTTGAGATGTGTCACCATAGGCAATGTCACCATGGGCAATGTCACCATGGGAAATGCCATTTTGCACACTGTCACCATGGGTACTGCAACCATGAGTACTGTCACCATTGGCAGAATGAACATGTGCACTGTCACCATGGGCACTATCACCATGACAACTCTCAGCGTGAGCACTGTCACTGTGGGAACTGGCATTGTGTGCAATTCCACCATGGGCAATGTCACCATGGGCACTATCACTGTGAGCACTGTCAATATAAGCACGTCAACCTGAGCCCTGTCAGCATTGGCAATGTCACCGTGAGAAGTGTCACTATAGGCGATGTCACCGTGGGCACTGTCACCATGGTCACTGCCACCACTGTCACTGTCATTTTGAGCACTGTCACCATGGGTATTGCAACCATGAGCACTGTCACCATGAGCACTGTCACCATTGCGATTATCACCATGTGTACTGTCACCATGGGCACTATCACAATGAGAACTGTCAGCGTGGGCACTGTCACTGTTGGCAAGGGCACCGTGGGCACTTCCACCATGGGCAATGTCACCATGGGCACTATCACTGTGAGCACTGTCAACATGAGCACGTCACCATGGGCACTGTCAACATGGGTACTATCTCGAAGGGCAATGTCACCATGAGCATTGTCAGGAAGGGCAATTCCACCATGAGCACTGTCACCAAAGGCACTATCACCATGAGCAATGTCACTGTGGGCCGTGTCACCAGGGGCACTATCACCATGGTTAATGTTATCATTGGCACTTTCCCCGTGAGCACTGTCACCCTGGGCACTGTCATCATGGGCACGGTCACCGTAAGCACTATCTCCATGAGCACAGCCACTGTGAACACCATCACCATAATCACTGGCCTCATCGGTACTGTCACCATGAGCACTGCCACAATGAGCACTGTCAGCATGGGCACTTCCCCCATGAGCACTGTCACTATGAGAACTGCTAGCATGGGTATTTTCACCATGAGTACTGTCACCCTCTGTATTGTCACCATTTGCACTGTCACCATCAGGACTATTACCGTGAGTGCTATCACCGTGAGATCTCTCACCATGGTCACTGTCACCATGGCACCTTGCACAATGCGTGCTGTCAACATGAGTGCTGTCACCATTGGCACTATCACCGTGAGCATTCTCACTGTGGTCAGAGTCAACATGGGCTCTGTCACCATGAGCACTGTCACCATAGGCAATGTCACCGTGGTCAGTGTCACCATGAGCAATGTCTCCATGGGCACTCCTACAGTGGGCACTGTCACTGTGCGAACTGTCACCATGGTTACTGCCACTATGAGCAGTGTCTCTGTGAGTACTGTCAGCATGGGTTTTTACCGTGAGCACTGTCACCATGAGCCCTGTCACCATTTTTCAGTGCCACCATGTGCACTACCACCATGTGCACTCTCACCATGGGCACTATCACCGATAACACTGTCACCATAAGTACTGTCTGCATGGGCACTGTCACCAAGGGCACGGCCAACATGTGACCTGTAACCATTGTCAGTGTCACTGTGAGAAGTGTCACCATGGGAATTAACAACATAGGCACTCTCATCTTGAGCACTGTCACCATGAGCACTGACACCACGAGCACTGTCAGCCAGGGCAGTGCCACCATGAGCACTGTCACCACAACTGTTGCTATGAGAATTGTAACCATGGGCAATTTCTCAATGAGTAATGTCACCATGTGTATTTTCACCTTGGGCACTCTCAAAGTAAACAGTATTACCATGAGCACTTTCACTGTGAACACTGTCACCATGGGCACTGGCACAATGTGGTGTGTCACCATGAGCCATGTCACCATGGGAAATGTCACCGTGAGAAGTGTCACCATTGGCAATGTCACCATGGGCAATGTCACCATGGGAACTGCCATTTTGAGCACTGTCACCATGGGTACTGCAACCATGAGTACTGTCACCATGAGTAATTTAACCATTGGCAGTATGACCATGTGCACTGTCACCATGGGCACTATCACCATGACAACTCTCAGCGTGAGCACTGTCACTGTTGGAAATGGCATTGTGTGCAATTCCACCATGGGCAATGTCACCATGGACATTATCGCTGTGAGCACTGTCAATATGAGCACGTCAACATGAGCCCTGTCACCATGGGCAATGTCACTGTGAGAAGTGTCACTATAGGCAATGTCACCGTGGGCACTGTCACCATGGTCACTGCCACCACTGTCACTGTCATTTTGAGCACTGTCACCATGGGTACTGCAACCATGAGCGCTGTCACCATGAGCACTGTCACCATTGCAAGTATCACCATGTGCACTGTCACCATGGGCACTATCACAATGAGAACTGTCAGCATGGGCACTGTCACTCTTGGCAATGTCACCATGGGCACTATCACTTTGAGCACTGTCAACATGAGCACGTCACCATGGGCACTGTCAACATGGGTACTATCTCGAAGGTCAATGTCACCATGAGCATTGTCAGGATGGGCAACTTCACCGTGAGCACTGTCACCAATGGCACTATCACCATGAGCAATGTCATTGTGGGCCGTGTCACCAGGGGCACTATCACCATGGTTAATGTTATCATTGGCAATTTCCCCGTGAGCACTGTCACCCTGGGCACTGTCATCATGGGCACGGTCACCATGAGCACTATCTCCATGAGCACAGCCACTGTGAACACCATCACCATAATCACTGGCCTCATCGGTACTGTCACCATGAGCACTGCCACAATGAGCACTGTCAGCATGGGCACATCCCCCCTGAGCACTGTCACTATGAGAACTGCTACCATGGGTATTTTCACCATGTGTACTGTCACCCTGTGTATTGTCACCATTTGCACTGTCACCATGAGGACTATTACCGTGAGCGCTATCACCGTGAGATCTCTCACCATGGTCACTGTCACCATGGCACCTTGCACAATGGGGGCTGTCAACATGAGTTCTGGCACCATTGGCACTATCACTGTGAGCATTCTCACTGTGGTCAGTGTCACCATAGGCACTGTCACCATGAGCACTGTCACCATAGGCAATGTCACCATGGTCAGTGTCACCATGAGCACTGTCAACATGGGCACTCATACAGTGGGCACTGTCACTGTGAGTACTGTCACCTTGGGTACTGCCACCATGAGCGCTGTCACGATGAGCACTGTCACCATTGCGAGTATCTCAATGTGCACTGTCACCATGGGCACTGGCACAATGTCGTGTGTCACCTTGAGCAATGTCACCATGGGAAATGTCACCGTGAGATGTGTCACCATAGGCAATGTCACCATGGGCAATGTCACCATGGGAAATGCCATTTTGCACACTGTCACCATGGGTACTGCAACCATGAGTACTGTCACCATTGGCAGAATGACCATGTGCACTGTCACCATGGGCACTATCACCATGACAACTCTCAGCGTGAGCACTGTCACTGTGGGAACTGGCATTGTGTGCAATTCCACCATGGGCAATGTCACCATGGGCACTATCACTGTGAGCACTGTCAATATAAGCACGTCAACATGAGCCCTGTCACCATTGGCAATGTCACCGTGAGAAGTGTCACTATAGGCGATGTCACCGTGGGCACTGTCACCATGGTCACTGCCACCACTGTCACTGTCATTTTGAGCACTGTCACCATGGGTATTGCAACCATGAGCACTGTCACCATGAGCACTGTCACCATTGCGATTATCACCATGTGTACTGTCACCATGGGCACTATCACAATGAGAACTGTCAGCATGGGCACTGTCACTGTTGGCAAGGGCACCGTGGGCACTTCCACCATGGGCAATGTCACCATGGGCACTATCACTGTGAGCACTGTCAACATGAGCACGTCACCATGGGCACAGTCAACATGGGTACTATCTCGAAGGGCAATGTCACCATGAGCATTGTCAGGAAGGGCAATTTCACCATGAGCACTGTCACCAAAGGCACTATCACCATGAGCAATGTCACTGTGGGCTGTGTCACCAGGGGCACTATCACCATAGTTAATGTTATCATTGGCAATTTCCCCGTGAGCACTGTCACCCTGGGCACTGTCATCATGGGCACGGTCACCGTAAGCACTATCTCCATGAGCACAGCCACTGTGAACACCATCACCATAATCACTGGCCTCATCGGTACTGTCACCATGAGCACTGCCACAATGAGCACTGTCAGCATGGGCACTTCCCCCATGAGCACTGTCACTATGAGAACTGCTAGCATGGGTATTTTCACCATGAGTACTGTCACCCTCTGTATTGTCACCATTTGCACTGTTACCATCAGGACTATTACCGTGAGTGCTATCACCGTGAGATCTCTCACCATGGTCACTGTCACCATGGCACCTTGCACAATGCGTGCTGTCAACATGAGTGCTGTCACCATTGGCACTATCACCGTGAGCATTCTCACTGTGGTCAGAGTCAACATGGGCTCTGTCACCATGAGCACTGTCACCATAGGCAATGTCACCGTGGTCAGTGTCACCATGAGCAATGTCTCCATGGGCACTCCTACAGTGGGCACTGTCACTGTGCGAACTGTCACCATGGTTACTGCCACTATGAGCAGTGTCTCTGTGAGTACTGTCAGCATGGGTTTTTACCGTGAGCACTGTCACCATGAGCCCTGTCACCATTTTTCAGTGCCACCATGAGCACTACCACCATGTGCACTCTCACCATGGGCACTATCACCGATAACACTGTCACCATAAGTACTGTCTGCATGGGCACTGTCACCAAGGGCACGGACAACATGTGACCTGTAACCATTGTCAGTGTCACTGTGAGAAGTGTCACCATGGGAATTAACAACATAGGCACTCTCATCATGAGCACTGTCACCATGAGCACTGACACCACGAGCACTGTCACCCAGGGCAGTGCCACCATGAGCACTGTCACCATAACTGTTGCTATGAGAATTGTAACCATGGGCAATTTCTCAATGAGTAATGTCACCATGTGTATTTTCACCTTGGGCACTCTCAAAGTAAACAGTATTACCATGAGCACTTTCACTGTGAACACTGTCACCATGGGCACTGGCACAATGTGGTGTGTCACCATGAGCCATGTCACCATGGGAAATGTCACCGTGAGAAGTGTCACCATAGGCAATGTCACCATGGGCAATGTCACCATGGGAACTGCCATTTTGAGCACTGTCACCATGGGTACTACAACCATGAGTACTGTCACCATGAGTAATTTAACCATTGGCAGTATGACCATGTGCACTGTCACCATGGGCACTATCACCATGACAACTCTCAGCGTGAGCACTGTCACTGTTGGAAATGGCATTGTGTGCAATTCCACCATGGGCAATGTCACCATGGACATTATCGCTGTGAGCACTGTCAATATGAGCACGTCAACATGAGCCCTGTCACCATGGGCAATGTCACTGTGAGAAGTGTCACTATAGGCAATGTCACCGTGGGCACTGTCAGCATGGTCACTGCCACCACTGTCACTGTCATTTTGAGCACTGTCACCATGGGTACTGCAACCATGAGCGCTGTCACCATGAGCACCGTCACCATTGCAAGTATCACCATGTGCACTGTCACCATGGGCACTATCACAATGAGAACTGTCAGCATGGGCACTGTCACTCTTGGCAATGTCACCATGGGCACTATCACTTTGAGCACTGTCAACATGAGCACGTCACCATGGGCACTGTCAACATGGGTACTATCTCGAAGGTCAATGTCACCATGAGCATTGTCAGGATGGGCAACTTCACCGTGAGCACTGTCACCAATGGCACTATCACCGTGAGCAATGTCACTGTGGGCCGTGTCACCAGGGGCACTATCACCATGGTTAATATTATCATTGGCACTTTCCCCGTGAGCACTGTCACCCTGGGCACTGTCATCATGGGCACGGTCACCGTGAGCACTATCTCCATGAGCACAGCCACTGTGAACACCATCACCATAATCACTGGCCTCATCGGTACTGTCACCATGAGCACTGCCACAATGAGCACTGTCAGCATGGGTACTTCCCCCATGAGCACTGTCACTATGAGAACTGCTAGCATGGGTATTTTCACCATGAGTACTGTCACCCTCTGTATTGTCACCATTTGCACTGTCACCATCAGGACTATTACCGTGAGTGCTATCACCGTGAGATCTCTCACCATGGTCACTGTCACCATGGCACCTTGCACAATGCGTGCTGTCAACATGAGTGCTGTCACCATTGGCACTATCACCGTGAGCATTCTCACTGTGGTCAGAGTCAACATGGGCTCTGTCACCATGAGCTCTGTCACCATAGGCAATGTCACCATTGTCAGGGTCACCATGAGCAATGTCTCCATGGGCACTCCTACAGTGGGCACTGTCACTGTGCGAACTGTCACCATGGTTACTGCCACTATGAGCAGTGTCTCTGTGAGTACTGTCAGCATGGGTTTTTACCGTGAGCACTGTCACCATGAGCCCTGTCACCATTTATCAGTGCCACCATGTGCACTACCACCATGTGCACTCTCACCATGGGCACTATCACCGATAACACTGTCATCATAAGTACTGTCTGCATGGGCACTGTCACCAAGGGCACGGCCAACATGTGACCTGTAACCATTGTCAGTGTCACTGTGAGAAGTGTCACCATGGGAATTAACAACATAGGCACTCTCATCATGAGCACTGTCACCATGAGCACTGACACCACGAGCACTGTCACCCAGGGCAGTGCCACCATGAGCACTGTCACCATAACTGTTGCTATGAGAATTGTAACCATGGGCAATTTCTCAATGAGTAATGTCACCATGTGTATTTTCACCTTGGGCACTCTCAAAGTAAACAGTATTACCATGAGCACTTTCACTGTGAACACTGTCACCATGGGCACTGGCACAATGTGGTGTGTCACCATGAGCCATATCACCATGGGAAATGTCACCGTGAGAAGTGTCACCATAGGCAATGTCACCATGGGCAATGTCACCATGGGAACTGCCATTTTGAGCACTGTCACCATGGGTACTGCAACCATGAGTACTGTCACCATGAGTAATTTAACCATTGGCAGTATGACCATGTGCACTGTCACCATGGGCACTATCACCATGACAACTCTCAGCGTGAGCACTGTCACTGTTGGAAATGGCATTGTGTGCAATTCCACCATGGGCAATGTCACCATGGACATTATCGCTGTGAGCACTGTCAATATGAGCACGTCAACATGAGCCCTGTCACCATGGGCAATGTCACTGTGAGAAGTGTCACTATAGGCAATGTCACCGTGGGCACTGTCACCATGGTCACTGCCACCACTGTCACTGTCATTTTGAGCACTGTCACCATGGGTACTGCAACCATGAGCGCTGTCACCATGAGCACTGTCACCATTGCAAGTATCACCATGTGTACTGTCACCATGGGCACTATCACAATGAGAACTGTCAGCATGGGCACTGTCACTCTTGGCAATGTCACCATGGGCACTATCACTTTGAGCACTGTCAACATGAGCACGTCACCATGGGCACTGTCAACATGGGTACTATCTCGAAGGTCAATGTCACCATGAGCATTGTCAGGATGGGCAACTTCACCGTGAGCACTGTCACCAATGGCACTATCACCATGAGCAATGTCACTGTGGGCCGTGTCACCAGGGGCACTATCACCATGGTTAATGTTATCATTGGCACTTTCCCCGTGAGCACTGTCACCCTGGGCACTGTCATCATGGGCACGGTCACCGTGAGCACTATCTCCATGAGCACAGCCACTGTGAACACCATCACCATAATCACTGGCCTCATCGGTACTGTCACCATGAGCACTGCCACAATGAGCACTGTCAGCATGGGCACTTCCCCCATGAGCACTGTCACTATGAGAACTGCTAGCATGGGTATTTTCACCATGAGTACTGTCACCCTCTGTATTGTCACCATTTGCACTGTCACCATCAGGACTATTACCGTGAGTGCTATCACCGTGAGATCTCTCACCATGGTCACTGTCACCATGGCACCTTGCACAATGCGTGCTGTCAACATGAGTGCTGTCACCATTGGCACTATCACCGTGAGCATTCTCACTGTGGTCAGAGTCAACATGGGCTCTGTCACCATGAGCACTGTCACCTTAGGCAATGTCACCATGGTCAGTGTCACCATGAGCAATGTCTCCATGGGCACTCCTACAGTGGGCACTGTCACTGTGCGAACTGTCACCATGGTTACTGCCACTATGAGCAGTGTCTCTGTGAGTACTGTCAGCATGGGTTTTTACCGTGAGCACTTGTCACCATGAGCCCTGTCACCATTTTACAGTGCCACCATGTGCACTACCACCATGTGCACTCTCACCATGGGCACTATCACCGATAACACTGTCACCATAAGTACTGTCTGCATGGGCACTGTCACCAAGGGCACGGCCAACATGTGACCTGTAACCACTGTTAGTGTCACTGTGAGAAGTGTCACCATGGGAATTAACAACATAGGCACTCTCATCTTGAGCACTGTCACCATGATCACTGACACCACGAGCACTGTCAGCCAGGGCAGTGCCACCATGAGCACTGTCACCATAACTGTTGCTATGAGAATTGTAACCATGGGCAATTTCTCAATGAGTAATGTCACCATGTGTATTTTCACCTTGGGCACTCTCAAAGTAAACAGTATTACCATGAGCACTTTCACTGTGAACACTGTCACCATGGGCACTGGCACAATGTGGTGTGTCACCATGAGCCATATCACCATGGGAAATGTCACCGTGAGAAGTGTCACCATAGGCAATGTCACCATGGGCAATGTCACCATGGGAACTGCCATTTTGAGCACTGTCACCATGGGTACTGCAACCATGAGTACTGTCACCATGAGTAATTTAACCATTGGCAGTATGACCCTGTGCACTGTCACCATGGGCACTATCACCATGACAACTCTCAGCGTGAGCACTGTCACTGTTGGAAATGGCATTGTGTGCAATTCCACCATGGGCAATGTCACCATGGACATTATCGCTGTGAGCACTGTCAATATGAGCACGTCAACATGAGCCTTGTCACCATGGGCAATGTCACTGTGAGAAGTGTCACTATAGGCAATGTCACCGTGGGCACTGTCACCATGGTCACTGCCACCACTGTCACTGTCATTTTGAGCACTGTCACCATGGGTACTGCAACCATGAGCGCTGTCACCATGAGCACTGTCACCATTGCAAGTATCACCATGTGTACTGTCACCATGGGCACTATCACAATGAGAACTGTCAGCATGGGCACTGTCACTCTTGGCAATATCACCATGGGCACTATCACTTTGAGCACTGTCAACATGAGCACGTCACCATGGGCACTGTCAACATGGGTACTATCTCGAAGGTCAATGTCACCATGAGCATTGTCAGGATGGGCAACTTCACCGTGAGCACTGTCACCAATGGCACTATCACCATGAGCAATGTCACTGTGGGCCGTGTCACCAGGGGCACTATCACCATGGTTAATGTTATCATTGGCACTTTCCCCGTGAGCACTGTCACCCAGGGCACTGTCATCATGGGCACGGTCACCGTGAGCACTATCTCCATGAGCACAGCCACTGTGAACACCATCACCATAATCACTGGCCTCATCGGTACTGTCACCATGAGCACTGCCACAATGAGCACTGTCAGCATGGGCACTTCCCCCATGAGCACTGTCACTATGAGAACTGCTAGCATGGGTATTTTCACCATGAGTACTGTCACCCTCTGTATTGTCACCATTTGCACTGTCACCATCAGGACTATTACCATGAGTGCTATCACCGTGAGATCTCTCACCATGGTCACTGTCACCATGGCACCTTGCACAATGCGTGCTGTCAACATGAGTGCTGTCACCATTGGCACTATCACCGTGAGCATTCTCACTGTGGTCAGAGTCAACATGGGCTCTGTCACCATGAGCACTGTCACCATAGGCAATGTCACCGTGGTCAGTGTCACCATGAGCAATGTCTCCATGGGCACTCCTACAGTGGGCACTGTCACTGTGCGAACTGTCACCATGGTTACTGCCACTATGAGCAGTGTCTCTGTGAGTACTGTCAGCATGGGTTTTTACCGTGAGCACTGTCACCATGAGCCCTGTCACCATTTTTCAGTGCCACCATGTGCACTACCACCATGTGCACTCTCACCATGGGCACTATCACCGATAACACTGTCACCATAAGTACTGTCTGCATGGGCACTGTCACCAAGGGCACGGCCAACATGTGACCTGTAACCATTGTCAGTGTCACTGTGAGAAGTGTCACCATGGGAATTAACAACATAGGCACTCTCATCATGAGCACTGTCACCATGAGCACTGACACCACGAGCACTGTCACCCAGGGCAGTGCCACCATGAGCACTGTCACCATAACTCTTGCTATGAGAATTGTAACCATGGGCAATTTCTCAATGAGTAATGTCACCATGTGTATTTTCACCTTGGGCACTCTCAAAGTAAACAGTATTACCATGAGCACTTTCACTGTGAACACTGTCACCATGGGCACTGGCACAATGTGGTGTGTCACCATGAGCCATGTCACCATGGGAAATGTCACCGTGAGAAGTTTCACCATAGGCAATGTCACCATGGGCAATGTCACCATGGGAACTGCCATTTTGAGCACTGTCACCATGGGTACTGCAACCATGAGTACTGTCACCATGAGTAATTTAACCATTGGCAGTATGACCATGTGCACTGTCACCATGGGCACTATCACCATGACAACTCTCAGCGTGAGCACTGTCACTGTTGGAAATGGCATTGTGTGCAATTCCACCATGGGCAATGTCACCATGGACATTATCGCTGTGAGCACTGTCAATATGAGCACGTCAACATGAGCCCTGTCACCATGGGCAATGTCACTGTGAGAAGTGTCACTATAGGCAATGTCACCGTGGGCACTGTCACCATGGTCACTGCCACCACTGTCACTGTCATTTTGAGCACTGTCACCATGGGTACTGCAACCATGAGCGCTGTCACCATGAGCACTGTCACCATTGCAAGTATCACCATGTGTACTGTCACCATGGGCACTATCACAATGAGAACTGTCAGCATGGGCACTGTCACTCTTGGCAATGTCACCATGGGCACTATCACTTTGAGCACTGTCAACATGAGCACGTCACCATGGGCACTGTCAACATGGGTACTATCTCGAAGGTCAATGTCACCATGAGCATTGTCAGGATGGGCAACTTCACCATGAGCACTGTCACCAATGGCACTATCACCATGAGCAATGTCACTGTGGGCCGTGTCACCAGGGGCACTATCACCATGGTTAATGTTATCATTGGCACTTTCCCCATGAGCACTGTCACCCTGGGCACTGTCATCATGGGCACGGTCACCGTGAGCACTATCTCCATGAGCACAGCCACTGTGAACACCATCACCATAATCACTGGCCTCATCGGTACTGTCACCATGAGCACTGCCACAATGAGCACTGTCAGCATGGGTACTTCCCCCATGAGCACTGTCACTATGAGAACTGCTACCATGGGTATTTTCACCATGTGTACTGTCACCCTGTGTATTGTCACCATTTGCACTGTCACCATGAGGACTATTACCTTGAGCACTATCACCGTGAGATCTCTCACCATGGTCACTGTCACCATGGCACCTTGCACAATGGGGGCTGTCAACATGAGTGCTGGCACCATTGGCACTATCACTGTGAGCATTCTCACTGTGGTCAGTGTCACCATGGGCACTGTCACCATGAGCACTGTCACCATAGGCAATGTCACCATGGTCAGTGTCACCATGAGCACTGTCAACATGGGCACTCATACAGTGGGCACTGTCACTGTGAGCACTGTCACCTTGGGTACTGCCACCATGAGTGCTGTCACCATGAGCACTGTCACCATTGTGAGTATCACAATGTGCACTGTCACCATGGGCACAGGCACAATGTCGTGTGTCACCTTGAGCAATGTCACCATGGGAAATGTCACCGTGAGATGTGTCACCATAGGCAATGTCACCATGGGCAATGTCACCATGGGAAATGCCATTTTGCACACTGTCACCATGGGTACTGCAACCATGAGTACTGTCACCATTGGCAGTATGACCATGTGCACTGTCACCATGGGCACTATCACCATGACAACTCTCAGCGTGAGCACTGTCACTGTGGGAACTGGCATTGTGTGCAATTCCACCATGGGCAATGTCACCATGGGCACTATCACTGTGAGCACTGTCAATATAAGCACGTCAACATGAGCCCTGTCACCATTGGCAATGTCACCGTGAGAAGTGTCACTATAGGCGATGTCACCGTGGGCACTGTCACCATGGTCACTGCCACCACTGTCACTGTCATTTTGAGCACTGTCACCATGGGTATTGCAACCATGAGCACTGTCACCATGAGCACTGTCACCATTGGGATTATCACCATGTGTACTGTCACCATGGGCACTATCACAATGAGAACTGTCAGCATGGGCACTGTCACTGTTGGCAAGGGCACCGTGGGCACTTCCACCATGGGCAATGTCACCATGGGCACTATCACTGTGAGCACTGTCAACATGAGCACATCACCATGGGCACTGTCAACATGGGTACTATCTCGAAGGGCAATGTCACCATGAGAATTGTCAGGATGGGCAACTTCACCATGAGCACTGTCACCAAAGGCACTATCACCATGAGCAATGTCACTGTGGGCCGTGTCACCAGGGGCACTATCACCATGGTTAATATTATCATTGGCACTTTCCCCATGAGCACTGTCACCCTGGGCACTGTCATCATGGGCACGGTCACCGTGAGCACTATCTCCATGAGCACAGCCACTGTGAACACCATCACCATAATCACTGGCCTCATCGGTACTGTCACCATGAGCACTGCCACAATGAGCACTGTCAGCATGGGCACTTCCCCCATGAGCACTGTCACTATGAGAACTGCTAGCATGGGTATTTTCACCATGAGTACTGTCACCCTCTGTATTGTCACCATTTGCACTGTCACCATCAGGACTATTACCGTGAGTGCTATCACCGTGAGATCTCTCACCATGGTCACTGTCACCATGGCACCTTGCACAATGCGTGCTGTCAACATGAGTGCTGTCACCATTGGCACTATCACCGTGAGCATTCTCACTGTGGTCAGAGTCAACATGGGCTCTGTCACCATGAGCACTGTCACCATAGGCAATGTCACCGTGGTCAGTGTCACCATGAGCAATGTCTCCATGGGCACTCCTACAGTGGGCACTGTCACTGTGCGAACTGTCACCATGGTTACTGCCACTATGAGCAGTGTCTCTGTGAGTACTCTCAGCATGGGTTTTTACCGTGAGCACTGTCACCATGAGCCCTGTCACCATTTTTCAGTGCCACCATGTGCACTACCACCATGTGCACTCTCACCATGGGCACTATCACCGATAACACTGTCAACATAAGTACTGTCTTCATGGGCACTGTCACCAAGGGCACGGACAACATGTGACCTGTAACCATTGTCAGTGTCACTGTGAGAAGTGTCACCATGGGAATTAACAACATAGGCACTCTCATCATGAGCACTGTCACCATGAGCACTGACACCACGAGCACTGTCACCCAGGGCCGTGCCACCATGAGCACTGTCACCATAACTGTTGCTATGAGAATTGTAACCATGGGCAATTTCTCAATGAGTAATGTCACCATGTGTATTTTCACCTTGGGCATTCTCAAAGTAAACAGTATTACCATGAGCACTTTCACTGTGAACACTGTCACCATGGGCACTGGCACAATGTGGTGTGTCACCATGAGCCATGTCACCATGGGAAATGTCACCGTGAGAAGTGTCACCATAGGCAATGTCACCATGGGCAATGTCACCATGGGAACTGCCATTTTGAGCACTGTCACCATGGGTACTGCAACCATGAGTACTGTCACCATGAGTAATTTAACCATTGGCAGTATGACCATGTGCACTGTCACCATGGGCACTATCACCATGACAACTCTCAGCGTGAGCACTGTCACTGTTGGAAATGGCATTGTGTGCAATTCCACCATGGGCAATGTCACCATGGACATTATCGCTGTGAGCACTGTCAATATGAGCACGTCAACATGAGCCCTGTCACCATGGGCAATGTCACTGTGAGAAGTGTCACTATAGGCAATGTCACCGTGGGCACTGTCACCATGGTCACTGCCACCACTGTCACTGTCATTTTGAGCACTGTCACCATGGGTACTGCAACCATGAGCGCTGTCACCATGAGCACTGTCACCATTGCAAGTATCACCATGTGCGCTGTCACCATGGGCACTATCACAATGAGAACTGTCAGCATGGGCACTGTCACTCTTGGCAATGTCACCATGGGCACTATCACTTTGAGCACTGTCAACATGAGCACGTCACCATGGGCACTGTCAACATGGGTACTATCTCGAAGGTCAATGTCACCATGAGCATTGTCAGGATGGGCAACTTCACCGTGAGCACTGTCACCAATGGCACTATCACCATGAGCAATGTCACTGTGGGCCGTGTCACCAGGGGCACTATCACCATGGTTAATGTTATCATTGGCACTTTCCCCGTGAGCACTGTCACCCTGGGCACTGTCATCATGGGCACGGTCACCGTGAGCACTATCTCCATGAACACAGCCACTGTGAACACCATCACCATAATCACTGGCCTCATCGGTACTGTCACCATGAGCACTGCCACAATGAGCACTGTCAGCATGGGTACTTCCCCCATGAGCACTGTCACTATGAGAACTGCTAGCATGGGTATTTTCACCATGAGTACTGTCACCCTCTGTATTGTCACCATTTGCACTGTCACCATCAGGACTATTACCGTGAGTGCTATCACCGTGAGATCTCTCACCATGGTCACTGTCACCATGGCACCTTGCACAATGCGTGCTGTCAACATGAGTGCTGTCACCATTGGCACTATCACCGTGAGCATTCTCACTGTGGTCAGAGTCAACATGGGCTCTGTCACCATGAGCACTGTCACCATAGGCAATGTCACCATGGTCAGTGTCACCATGAGCAATGTCTCCATGGGCACTCCTACAGTGGGCACTGTCACTGTGCGAACTGTCACCATGGTTACTGCCACTATGAGCAGTGTCTCTGTGAGTACTGTCAGCATGGGTTTTTACCGTGAGCACTGTCACCATGAGCCCTGTCACCATTTTTCAGTGCCACCATGTGCACTACCACCATGTGCACTCTCACCATGGGCACTATCACCGATAACACTGTCACCATAAGTACTGTCTGCATGGGCACTGTCACCAAGGGCACGGCCAACATGTGACCTGTAACCATTGTCAGTGTCACTGTGAGAAGTGTCACCATGGGAATTAACAACATAGGCACTCTCATCTTGAGCACTGTCACCATGAGCACTGACACCATGAGCACTGTCACCCAGGGCAGTGCCACCATGAGCACTGTCACCATAACTGTTGCTATGAGAATTGTAACCATGGGCAATTTCTCAATGAGTAATGTCACCATGTGTATTTTCACCTTGGGCACTGTCAAAGTAAACAGTATTACCATGAGCACTTTCACTGTGAACACTGTCACCATGGGCACTGGCACAATGTGGTGTGTCACCATGAGCCATATCACCATGGGAAATGTCACCGTGAGAAGTGTCACCATAGGCAATGTCACCATGGGCAATGTCACCATGGGAACTGCCATTTTGAGCACTGTCACCATGGGTACTGCAACCATGAGTACTGTCACCATGAGTAATTTAACCATTGGCAGTATGACCATGTGCACTGTCACCATGGGCACTATCACCATGACAACTCTCAGCGTGAGCACTGTCACTGTTGGAAATGGCATTGTGTGCAATTCCACCATGGGCAATGTCACCATGGACATTATCGCTGTGAGCACTGTCAATATGAGCACGTCAACATGAGCCCTGTCACCATGGGCAATGTCACTGTGAGAAGTGTCACTATAGGCAATGTCACCGTGGGCACTGTCACCATGGTCACTGCCACCACTGTCACTGTCATTTTGAGCACTGTCACCATGGGTACTGCAACCATGAGCGCTGTCACCATGAGCACTGTCACCATTGCAAGTATCACCATGTGCACTGTCACCATGGGCACTATCACAATGAGAACGGTCAGCATGGGCACTGTCACTCTTGGCAATGTCACCATGGGCACTATCACTTTGAGCACTGTCAACATGAGCACGTCACCATGGGCACTGTCAACATGGGTACTATCTCGAAGGTCAATGTCACCATGAGCATTGTCAGGATGGGCAACTTCACCGTGAGCACTGTCACCAATGGCACTATCACCATGAGCAATGTCATTGTGGGCCGTGTCACCAGGGGCACTATCACCATGGTTAATGTTATCATTGGCAATTTCCCCGTGAGCACTGTCACCCTGGGCACTGTCATCATGGGCACGGTCACCATGAGCACTATCTCCATGAGCACAGCCACTGTGAACACCATCACCATAATCACTGGCCTCATCGGTACTGTCACCATGAGCACTGCCACAATGAGCACTGTCAGCATGGGCACATCCCCCATGAGCACTGTCACTATGAGAACTGCTACCATGGGTATTTTCACCATGTGTACTGTCACCCTGTGTATTGTCACCATTTGCACTGTCACCATGAGGACTATTACCGTGAGCGCTATCACCGTGAGATCTCTCACCATGGTCACTGTCACCATGGCACCTTGCACAATGGGGGCTGTCAACATGAGTTCTGGCACCATTGGCACTATCACTGTGAGCATTCTCACTGTGGTCAGTGTCACCATAGGCACTGTCACCATGAGCACTGTCACCATAGGCAATGTCACCATGGTCAGTGTCACCATGAGCACTGTCAACATGGGCACTCATACAGTGGGCACTGTCACTGTGAGCACTGTCACCTTGGGTACTGCCACCATGAGCGCTGTCACGATGAGCACTGTCACCATTGCGAGTATCTCAATGTGCACTGTCACCATGGGCACTGGCAAAATGTCGTGTGTCACCTTGAGCAATGTCACCATGGGAAATGTCACCGTGAGATGTGTCACCATAGGCAATGTCACCATGGGCAATGTCACCATGGGAAATGCCATTTTGCACACTGTCACCATGGGTACTGCAACCATGAGTACTGTCACCATTGGCAGAATGACCATGTGCACTGTCACCATGGGCACTATCACCATGACAACTCTCAGCGTGAGCACTGTCACTGTGGGAACTGGCATTGTGTGCAATTCCACCATGGGCAATGTCACCATGGGCACTATCACTGTGAGCACTGTCAATATAAGCACGTCAACATGAGCCCTGTCACCATTGGCAATGTCACCGTGAGAAGTGTCACTATAGGCGATGTCACCGTGGGCACTGTCACCATGGTCACTGCCACCACTGTCACTGTCATTTTGAGCACTGTCACCATGGGTATTGCAACCATGAGCACTGTCACCATGAGCACTGTCACCATTGCGATTATCACCATGTGTACTGTCACCATGGGCACTATCACAATGAGAACTGTCAGCATGGGCACTGTCACTGTTGGCAAGGGCACCGTGGGCACTTCCACCATGGGCAATGTCACCATGGGCACTATCACTGTGAGCACTGTCAACATGAGCACGTCACCATGGGCACTGTCAACATGGGTACTATCTCGAAGGGCAATGTCACCATGAGCATTGTCAGGAAGGGCAATTTCACCATGAGCACTGTCACCAAAGGCACTATCACCATGAGCAATGTCACTGTGGGCTGTGTCACCAGGGGCACTATCACCATAGTTAATGTTATCATTGGCAATTTCCCCGTGAGCACTGTCACCCTGGGCACTGTCATCATGGGCACGGTCACCGTAAGCACTATCTCCATGAGCACAGCCACTGTGAACACCATCACCATAATCACTGGCCTCATCGGTACTGTCACCATGAGCACTGCCACAATGAGCACTGTCAGCATGGGCACTTCCCCCATGAGCACTGTCACTATGAGAACTGCTAGCATGGGTATTTTCACCATGAGTACTGTCACCCTCTGTATTGTCACCATTTGCACTGTTACCATCAGGACTATTACCGTGAGTGCTATCACCGTGAGATCTCTCACCATGGTCACTGTCACCATGGCACCTTGCACAATGCGTGCTGTCAACATGAGTGCTGTCACCATTGGCACTATCACCGTGAGCATTCTCACTGTGGTCAGAGTCAACATGGGCTCTGTCACCATGAGCACTGTCACCATAGGCAATGTCACCGTGGTCAGTGTCACCATGAGCAATGTCTCCATGGGCACTCCTACAGTGGGCACTGTCACTGTGCGAACTGTCACCATGGTTACTGCCACTATGAGCAGTGTCTCTGTGAGTACTGTCAGCATGGGTTTTTACCGTGAGCACTGTCACCATGAGCCCTGTCACCATTTTTCAGTGCCACCATGAGCACTACCACCATGTGCACTCTCACCATGGGCACTATCACCGATAACACTGTCACCATAAGTACTGTCTGCATGGGCACTGTCACCAAGGGCACGGACAACATGTGACCTGTAACCATTGTCAGTGTCACTGTGAGAAGTGTCACCATGGGAATTAACAACATAGGCACTCTCATCATGAGCACTGTCACCATGAGCACTGACACCACGAGCACTGTCACCCAGGGCAGTGCCACCATGAGCACTGTCACCATAACTGTTGCTATGAGAATTGTAACCATGGGCAATTTCTCAATGAGTAATGTCACCATGTGTATTTTCACCTTGGGCACTCTCAAAGTAAACAGTATTACCATGAGCACTTTCACTGTGAACACTGTCACCATGGGCACTGGCACAATGTGGTGTGTCACCATGAGCCATGTCACCATGGGAAATGTCACCGTGAGAAGTGTCACCATAGGCAATGTCACCATGGGCAATGTCACCATGGGAACTGCCATTTTGAGCACTGTCACCATGGGTACTACAACCATGAGTACTGTCACCATGAGTAATTTAACCATTGGCAGTATGACCATGTGCACTGTCACCATGGGCACTATCACCATGACAACTCTCAGCGTGAGCACTGTCACTGTTGGAAATGGCATTGTGTGCAATTCCACCATGGGCAATGTCACCATGGACATTATCGCTGTGAGCACTGTCAATATGAGCACGTCAACATGAGCCCTGTCACCATGGGCAATGTCACTGTGAGAAGTGTCACTATAGGCAATGTCACCGTGGGCACTGTCGGCATGGTCACTGCCACCACTGTCACTGTCATTTTGAGCACTGTCACCATGGGTACTGCAACCATGAGCGCTGTCACCATGAGCACCGTCACCATTGCAAGTATCACCATGTGCACTGTCACCATGGGCACTATCACAATGAGAACTGTCAGCATGGGCACTGTCACTCTTGGCAATGTCACCATGGGCACTATCACTTTGAGCACTGTCAACATGAGCACGTCACCATGGGCACTGTCAACATGGGTACTATCTCGAAGGTCAATGTCACCATGAGCATTGTCAGGATGGGCAACTTCACCGTGAGCACTGTCACCAATGGCACTATCACCGTGAGCAATGTCACTGTGGGCCGTGTCACCAGGGGCACTATCACCATGGTTAATGTTATCATTGGCACTTTCCCCGTGAGCACTGTCACCCTGGGCACTGTCATCATGGGCACGGTCACCGTGAGCACTATCTCCATGAGCACAGCCACTGTGAACACCATCACCATAATCACTGGCCTCATCGGTACTGTCACCATGAGCACTGCCACAATGAGCACTGTCAGCATGGGTACTTCCCCCATGAGCACTGTCACTATGAGAACTGCTAGCATGGGTATTTTCACCATGAGTACTGTCACCCTCTGTATTGTCACCATTTGCACTGTCACCATCAGGACTATTACCGTGAGTGCTATCACCGTGAGATCTCTCACCATGGTCACTGTCACCATGGCACCTTGCACAATGCGTGCTGTCAACATGAGTGCTGTCACCATTGGCACTATCACCGTGAGCATTCTCACTGTGGTCAGAGTCAACATGGGCTCTGTCACCATGAGCTCTGTCACCATAGGCAATGTCACCATTGTCAGGGTCACCATGAGCAATGTCTCCATGGGCACTCCTACAGTGGGCACTGTCACTGTGCGAACTGTCACCATGGTTACTGCCACTATGAGCAGTGTCTCTGTGAGTACTGTCAGCATGGGTTTTTACCGTGAGCACTGTCACCATGAGCCCTGTCACCATTTTTCAGTGCCACCATGTGCACTACCACCATGTGCACTCTCACCATGGGCACTATCACCGATAACACTGTCATCATAAGTACTGTCTGCATGGGCACTGTCACCAAGGGCACGGCCAACATGTGACCTGTAACCATTGTCAGTGTCACTGTGAGAAGTGTCACCATGGGAATTAACAACATAGGCACTCTCATCATGAGCACTGTCACCATGAGCACTGACACCACGAGCACTGTCACCCAGGGCAGTGCCACCATGAGCACTGTCACCATAACTGTTGCTATGAGAATTGTAACCATGGGCAATTTCTCAATGAGTAATGTCACCATGTGTATTTTCACCTTGGGCACTCTCAAAGTAAACAGTATTACCATGAGCACTTTCACTGTGAACACTGTCACCATGGGCACTGGCACAATGTGGTGTGTCACCATGAGCCATATCACCATGGGAAATGTCACCGTGAGAAGTGTCACCATAGGCAATGTCACCATGGGCAATGTCACCATGGGAACTGCCATTTTGAGCACTGTCACCATGGGTACTGCAACCATGAGTACTGTCACCATGAGTAATTTAACCATTGGCAGTATGACCATGTGCACTGTCACCATGGGCACTATCACCATGACAACTCTCAGCGTGAGCACTGTCACTGTTGGAAATGGCATTGTGTGCAATTCCACCATGGGCAATGTCACCATGGACATTATCGCTGTGAGCACTGTCAATATGAGCACGTCAACATGAGCCCTGTCACCATGGGCAATGTCACTGTGAGAAGTGTCACTATAGGCAATGTCACCGTGGGCACTGTCACCATGGTCACTGCCACCACTGTCACTGTCATTTTGAGCACTGTCACCATGGGTACTGCAACCATGAGCGCTGTCACCATGAGCACTGTCACCATTGCAAGTATCACCATGTGTACTGTCACCATGGGCACTATCACAATGAGAACTGTCAGCATGGGCACTGTCACTCTTGGCAATGTCACCATGGGCACTATCACTTTGAGCACTGTCAACATGAGCACGTCACCATGGGCACTGTCAACATGGGTACTATCTCGAAGGTCAATGTCACCATGAGCATTGTCAGGATGGGCAACTTCACCGTGAGCACTGTCACCAATGGCACTATCACCATGAGCAATGTCACTGTGGGCCGTGTCACCAGGGGCACTATCACCATGGTTAATGTTATCATTGGCACTTTCCCCGTGAGCACTGTCACCCTGGGCACTGTCATCATGGGCACGGTCACCGTGAGCACTATCTCCATGAGCACAGCCACTGTGAACACCATCACCATAATCACTGGCCTCATCGGTACTGTCACCATGAGCACTGCCACAATGAGCACTGTCAGCATGGGCACTTCCCCCATGAGCACTGTCACTATGAGAACTGCTAGCATGGGTATTTTCACCATGAGTACTGTCACCCTCTGTATTGTCACCATTTGCACTGTCACCATCAGGACTATTACCGTGAGTGCTATCACCGTGAGATCTCTCACCATGGTCACTGTCACCATGGCACCTTGCACAATGCGTGCTGTCAACATGAGTGCTGTCACCATTGGCACTATCACCGTGAGCATTCTCACTGTGGTCAGAGTCAACATGGGCTCTGTCACCATGAGCACTGTCACCTTAGGCAATGTCACCATGGTCAGTGTCACCATGAGCAATGTCTCCATGGGCACTCCTACAGTGGGCACTGTCACTGTGCGAACTGTCACCATGGTTACTGCCACTATGAGCAGTGTCTCTGTGAGTACTGTCAGCATGGGTTTTTACCGTGAGCACTTGTCACCATGAGCCCTGTCACCATTTTACAGTGCCACCATGTGCACTACCACCATGTGCACTCTCACCATGGGCACTATCACCGATAACACTGTCACCATAAGTACTGTCTGCATGGGCACTGTCACCAAGGGCACGGCCAACATGTGACCTGTAACCACTGTTAGTGTCACTGTGAGAAGTGTCACCATGGGAATTAACAACATAGGCACTCTCATCTTGAGCACTGTCACCATGATCACTGACACCACGAGCACTGTCACCCAGGGCAGTGCCACCATGAGCACTGTCACCATAACTGTTGCTATGAGAATTGTAACCATGGGCAATTTCTCAATGAGTAATGTCACCATGTGTATTTTCACCTTGGGCACTCTCAAAGTAAACAGTATTACCATGAGCACTTTCACTGTGAACACTGTCACCATGGGCACTGGCACAATGTGGTGTGTCACCATGAGCCATATCACCATGGGAAATGTCACCGTGAGAAGTGTCACCATAGGCAATGTCACCATGGGCAATGTCACCATGGGAACTGCCATTTTGAGCACTGTCACCATGGGTACTGCAACCATGAGTACTGTCACCATGAGTAATTTAACCATTGGCAGTATGACCCTGTGCACTGTCACCATGGGCACTATCACCATGACAACTCTCAGCGTGAGCACTGTCACTGTTGGAAATGGCATTGTGTGCAATTCCACCATGGGCAATGTCACCATGGACATTATCGCTGTGAGCACTGTCAATATGAGCACGTCAACATGAGCCTTGTCACCATGGGCAATGTCACTGTGAGAAGTGTCACTATAGGCAATGTCACCGTGGGCACTGTCACCATGGTCACTGCCACCACTGTCACTGTCATTTTGAGCACTGTCACCATGGGTACTGCAACCATGAGCGCTGTCACCATGAGCACTGTCACCATTGCAAGTATCACCATGTGTACTGTCACCATGGGCACTATCACAATGAGAACTGTCAGCATGGGCACTGTCACTCTTGGCAATGTCACCATGGGCACTATCACTTTGAGCACTGTCAACATGAGCACGTCACCATGGGCACTGTCAACATGGGTACTATCTCGAAGGTCAATGTCACCATGAGCATTGTCAGGATGGGCAACTTCACCGTGAGCACTGTCACCAATGGCACTATCACCATGAGCAATGTCACTGTGGGCCGTGTCACCAGGGGCACTATCACCATGGTTAATGTTATCATTGGCACTTTCCCCGTGAGCACTGTCACCCAGGGCACTGTCATCATGGGCACGGTCACCGTGAGCACTATCTCCATGAGCACAGCCACTGTGAACACCATCACCATAATCACTGGCCTCATCGGTACTGTCACCATGAGCACTGCCACAATGAGCACTGTCAGCATGGGCACTTCCCCCATGAGCACTGTCACTATGAGAACTGCTAGCATGGGTATTTTCACCATGAGTACTGTCACCCTCTGTATTGTCACCATTTGCACTGTCACCATCAGGACTATTACCATGAGTGCTATCACCGTGAGATCTCTCACCATGGTCACTGTCACCATGGCACCTTGCACAATGCGTGCTGTCAACATGAGTGCTGTCACCATTGGCACTATCACCGTGAGCATTCTCACTGTGGTCAGAGTCAACATGGGCTCTGTCACCATGAGCACTGTCACCATAGGCAATGTCACCGTGGTCAGTGTCACCATGAGCAATGTCTCCATGGGCACTCCTACAGTGGGCACTGTCACTGTGCGAACTGTCACCATGGTTACTGCCACTATGAGCAGTGTCTCTGTGAGTACTGTCAGCATGGGTTTTTACCGTGAGCACTGTCACCATGAGCCCTGTCACCATTTTTCAGTGCCACCATGTGCACTACCACCATGTGCACTCTCACCATGGGCACTATCACCGATAACACTGTCACCATAAGTACTGTCTGCATGGGCACTGTCACCAAGGGCACGGCCAACATGTGACCTGTAACCATTGTCAGTGTCACTGTGAGAAGTGTCACCATGGGAATTAACAACATAGGCACTCTCATCATGAGCACTGTCACCATGAGCACTGACACCACGAGCACTGTCACCCAGGGCAGTGCCACCATGAGCACTGTCACCATAACTCTTGCTATGAGAATTGTAACCATGGGCAATTTCTCAATGAGTAATGTCACCATGTGTATTTTCACCTTGGGCACTCTCAAAGTAAACAGTATTACCATGAGCACTTTCACTGTGAACACTGTCACCATGGGCACTGGCACAATGTGGTGTGTCACCATGAGCCATGTCACCATGGGAAATGTCACCGTGAGAAGTGTCACCATAGGCAATGTCACCATGGGCAATGTCAGCATGGGAACTGCCATTTTGAGCACTGTCACCATGGGTACTGCAACCATGAGTACTGTCACCATGAGTAATTTAACCATTGGCAGTATGACCATGTGCACTGTCACCATGGGCACTATCACCATGACAACTCTCAGCGTGAGCACTGTCACTGTTGGAAATGGCATTGTGTGCAATTCCACCATGGGCAATGTCACCATGGACATTATCGCTGTGAGCACTGTCAATATGAGCACGTCAACATGAGCCCTGTCACCATGGGCAATGTCACTGTGAGAAGTGTCACTATAGGCAATGTCACCGTGGGCACTGTCACCATGGTCACTGCCACCACTGTCACTGTCATTTTGAGCACTGTCACCATGGGTACTGCAACCATGAGCGCTGTCACCATGAGCACTGTCACCATTGCAAGTATCACCATGTGCACTGTCACCATGGGCACTATCACAATGAGAACTGTCAGCATGGGCACTGTCACTCTTGGCAATGTCACCATGGGCACTATCACTTTGAGCACTGTCAACATGAGCACGTCACCATGGGCACTGTCAACATGGGTACTATCTCGAAGGTCAATGTCACCATGAGCATTGTCAGGATGGGCAACTTCACCGTGAGCACTGTCACCAATGGCACTATCACCGTGAGCAATGTCACTGTGGGCCGTGGCACCAGGGGCACTATCACCATGGTTAATGTTATCATTGGCACTTTCCCCGTGAGCACTGTCACCCTGGGCACTGTCATCATGGGCACGGTCACCGTGAGCACTATCTCCATGAGCACAGCCACTGTGAACACCATCACCATAATCACTGGCCTCATCGGTACTGTCACCATGAGCACTGCCACAATGAGCACTGTCAGCATGGGTACTTCCCCCATGAGCACTGTCACTATGAGAACTGCTAGCATGGGTATTTTCACCATGAGTACTGTCACCCTCTGTATTGTCACCATTTGCACTGTCACCATCAGGACTATTACCGTGAGTGCTATCACCGTGAGATCTCTCACCATGGTCACTGTCACCATGGCACCTTGCACAATGCGTGCTGTCAACATGAGTGCTGTCACCATTGGCACTATCACCGTGAGCATTCTCACTGTGGTCAGAGTCAACATGGGCTCTGTCACCATGAGCTCTGTCACCATAGGCAATGTCACCATGGTCAGGGTCACCATGAGCAATGTCTCCATGGGCACTCCTACAGTGGGCACTGTCACTGTGCGAACTGTCACCATGGTTACTGCCACTATGAGCAGTGTCTCTGTGAGTACTGTCAGCATGGGTTTTTACCGTGAGCACTGTCACCATGAGCCCTGTCACCATTTATCAGTGCCACCATGTGCACTACCACCATGTGCACTCTCACCATGGGCACTATCACCGATAACACTGTCACCATAAGTACTGTCTGCATGGGCACTGTCACCAAGGGCACGGCCAACATGTGACCTGTAACCATTGTCAGTGTCACTGTGAGAAGTGTCACCATGGGAATTAACAACATAGGCACTCTCATCTTGAGCACTGTCACCATGAGCACTGACACCACGAGCACTGTCACCCAGGGCAGTGCCACCATGAGCACTGTCACCATAACTGTTGCTATGAGAATTGTAACCATGGGCAATTTCTCAATGAGTAATGTCACCATGTGTATTTTCACCTTGGGCACTCTCAAAGTAAACAGTATTACCATGAGCACTTTCACTGTGAACACTGTCACCATGGGCACTGGCACAATGTGGTGTGTCACCATGAGCCATATCACCATGGGAAATGTCACCGTGAGAAGTGTCACCATAGGCAATGTCACCATGGGCAATGTCACCATGGGAACTGCCATTTTGAGCACTGTCACCATGGGTACTGCAACCATGAGTACTGTCACCATGAGTAATTTAACCATTGGCAGTATGACCATGTGCACTGTCACCATGGGCACTATCACCATGACAACTCTCAGCGTGAGCACTGTCACTGTTGGAAATGGCATTGTGTGCAATTCCACCATGGGCAATGTCACCATGGACATTATCGCTGTGAGCACTGTCAATATGAGCACGTCAACATGAGCCCTGTCACCATGGGCAATGTCACTGTGAGAAGTGTCACTATAGGCAATGTCACCGTGGGCACTGTCACCATGGTCACTGCCACCACTGTCACTGTCATTTTGAGCACTGTCACCATGGGTACTGCAACCATGAGCGCTGTCACCATGAGCACTGTCACCATTGCAAGTATCACCATGTGCACTGTCACCATGGGCACTATCACAATGAGAACTGTCAGCATGGGCACTGTCACTCTTGGCAATGTCACCATGGGCACTATCACTTTGAGCACTGTCAACATGAGCACGTCACCATGGGCACTGTCAACATGGGTACTATCTCGAAGGTCAATGTCACCATGAGCATTGTCAGGATGGGCAACTTCACCGTGAGCACTGTCACCAATGGCACTATCACCATGAGCAATGTCACTGTGGGCCGTGTCACCAGGGGCACTATCACCATGGTTAATGTTATCATTGGCACTTTCCCCATGAGCACTGTCACCCTGGGCACTGTCATCATGGGCACGGTCACCGTGAGCACTATCTCCATGAGCACAGCCACTGTGAACACCATCACCATAATCACTGGCCTCATCGGTACTGTCACCATGAGCACTGCCACAATGAGCACTGTCAGCATGGGTACTTCCCCCATGAGCACTGTCACTATGAGAACTGCTACCATGGGTATTTTCACCATGTGTACTGTCACCCTGTGTATTGTCACCATTTGCACTGTCACCATGAGGACTATTACCATGAGCACTATCACCGTGAGATCTCTCACCATGGTCACTGTCACCATGGCACCTTGCACAATGGGGGCTGTCAACATGAGTGCTGGCACCATTGGCACTATCACTGTGAGCATTCTCACTGTGGTCAGTGTCACCATGGGCACTGTCACCATGAGCACTGTCACCATAGGCGATGTCACCATGGTCAGTGTCACCATGAGCACTGTCAACATGGGCACTCATACAGTGGGCACTGTCACTGTGAGCACTGTCACCTTGGGTACTGCCACCATGAGTGCTGTCACCATGAGCACTGTCACCATTGTGAGTATCACAATGTGCACTGTCACCATGGGCACAGGCACAATGTCGTGTGTCACCTTGAGCAATGTCACCATGGGAAATGTCACCGTGAGATGTGTCACCATAGGCAATGTCACCATGGGCAATGTCATCATGGGATATGCCATTTTGCACACTGTCACCATGGGTACTGCAACCATGAGTACTGTCACCATTGGCAGAATGACCATGTGCACTGTCACCATGGGCACTATCACCATGACAACTCTCAGCGTGAGCACTGTCACTGTGGGAACTGGCATTGTGTGCAATTCCACCATGGGCAATGTCACCATGGGCACTATCACTGTGAGCACTGTCAATATAAGCACGTCAACATGAGCCCTGTCACCATTGGCAATATCACCGTGAGAAGTGTCACTATAGGCGATGTCACCGTGGGCACTGTCACCATGGTCACTGCCACCACTGTCACTGTCATTTTGAGCACTGTCACCATGGGTATTGCAACCATGTGCACTGTCACCATGAGCACTGTCACCATTGGGATTATCACCATGTGTACTGTCACCATGGGCACTATCACAATGAGAACTGTCAGCATGGGCACTGTCACTGTTGGCAAGGGCACCGTGGGCACTTCCACCATGGGCAATGTCACCATGGGCACTATCACTGTGAGCACTGTCAACATGAGCACATCACCATGGGCACTGTCAACATGGGTACTATCTCGAAGGGCAATGTCACCATGAGAATTGTCAGGATGGGCAACTTCACCATGAGCACTGTCACCAAAGGCACTATCACCATGAGCAATGTCACTGTGGGCCGTGTCACCAGGGGCACTATCACCATGGTTAATGTTATCATTGGCACTTTCCCCGTGAGCACTGTCACCCTGGGCACTGTCATCATGGGCACGGTCACCGTGAGCACTATCTCCATGAGCACAGCCACTGTGAACACCATCACCATAATCACTGGCCTCATCGGTACTGTCACCATGAGCACTGCCACAATGAGCACTGTCAGCATGGGCACTTCCCCCATGAGCACTGTCACTATGAGAACTGCTAGCATGGGTATTTTCACCATGAGTACTGTCACCCTCTGTATTGTCACCATTTGCACTGTCACCATCAGGACTATTACCGTGAGTGCTATCACCGTGAGATCTCTCACCATGGTCACTGTCACCATGGCACCTTGCACAATGCGTGCTGTCAACATGAGTGCTGTCACCATTGGCACTATCACCGTGAGCATTCTCACTGTGGTCAGAGTCAACATGGGCTCTGTCACCATGAGCACTGTCACCATAGGCAATGTCACCGTGGTCAGTGTCACCATGAGCAATGTCTCCATGGGCACTCCTACAGTGGGCACTGTCACTGTGCGAACTGTCACCATGGTTACTGCCACTATGAGCAGTGTCTCTGTGAGTACTCTCAGCATGGGTTTTTACCGTGAGCACTGTCACCATGAGCCCTGTCACCATTTTTCAGTGCCACCATGTGCACTACCACCATGTGCACTCTCACCATGGGCACTATCACCGATAACACTGTCAACATAAGTACTGTCTTCATGGGCACTGTCACCAAGGGCACGGACAACATGTGACCTGTAACCATTGTCAGTGTCACTGTGAGAAGTGTCACCATGGGAATTAACAACATAGGCACTCTCATCATGAGCACTGTCACCATGAGCACTGACACCACGAGCACTGTCACCCAGGGCCGTGCCACCATGAGCACTGTCACCATAACTGTTGCTATGAGAATTGTAACCATGGGCAATTTCTCAATGAGTAATGTCACCATGTGTATTTTCACCTTGGGCATTCTCAAAGTAAACAGTATTACCATGAGCACTTTCACTGTGAACACTGTCACCATGGGCACTGGCACAATGTGGTGTGTCACCATGAGCCATGTCACCATGGGAAATGTCACCGTGAGAAGTGTCACCATAGGCAATGTCACCATGGGCAATGTCACCATGGGAACTGCCATTTTGAGCACTGTCACCATGGGTACTGCAACCATGAGTACTGTCACCATGAGTAATTTAACCATTGGCAGTATGACCATGTGCACTGTCACCATGGGCACTATCACCATGACAACTCTCAGCGTGAGCACTGTCACTGTTGGAAATGGCATTGTGTGCAATTCCACCATGGGCAATGTCACCATGGACATTATCGCTGTGAGCACTGTCAATATGAGCACGTCAACATGAGCCCTGTCACCATGGGCAATGTCACTGTGAGAAGTGTCACTATAGGCAATGTCACCGTGGGCACTGTCACCATGGTCACTGCCACCACTGTCACTGTCATTTTGAGCACTGTCACCATGGGTACTGCAACCATGAGCGCTGTCACCATGAGCACTGTCACCATTGCAAGTATCACCATGTGCACTGTCACCATGGGCACTATCACAATGAGAACTGTCAGCATGGGCACTGTCACTCTTGGCAATGTCACCATGGGCACTATCACTTTGAGCACTGTCAACATGAGCACGTCACCATGGGCACTGTCAACATGGGTACTATCTCGAAGGTCAATGTCACCATGAGCATTGTCAGGATGGGCAACTTCACCGTGAGCACTGTCACCAATGGCACTATCACCATGAGCAATGTCACTGTGGGCCGTGTCACCAGGGGCACTATCACCATGGTTAATGTTATCATTGGCACTTTCCCCGTGAGCACTGTCACCCTGGGCACTGTCATCATGGGCACGGTCACCGTGAGCACTATCTCCATGAACACAGCCACTGTGAACACCATCACCATAATCACTGGCCTCATCGGTACTGTCACCATGAGCACTGCCACAATGAGCACTGTCAGCATGGGTACTTCCCCCATGAGCACTGTCACTATGAGAACTGCTAGCATGGGTATTTTCACCATGAGTACTGTCACCCTCTGTATTGTCACCATTTGCACTGTCACCATCAGGACTATTACCGTGAGTGCTATCACCGTGAGATCTCTCACCATGGTCACTGTCACCATGGCACCTTGCACAATGCGTGCTGTCAACATGAGTGCTGTCACCATTGGCACTATCACCGTGAGCATTCTCACTGTGGTCAGAGTCAACATGGGCTCTGTCACCATGAGCACTGTCACCATAGGCAATGTCACCATGGTCAGTGTCACCATGAGCAATGTCTCCATGGGCACTCCTACAGTGGGCACTGTCACTGTGCGAACTGTCACCATGGTTACTGCCACTATGAGCAGTGTCTCTGTGAGTACTGTCAGCATGGGTTTTTACCGTGAGCACTGTCACCATGAGCCCTGTCACCATTTTTCAGTGCCACCATGTGCACTACCACCATGTGCACTCTCACCATGGGCACTATCACCGATAACACTGTCACCATAAGTACTGTCTGCATGGGCACTGTCACCAAGGGCACGGCCAACATGTGACCTGTAACCATTGTCAGTGTCACTGTGAGAAGTGTCACCATGGGAATTAACAACATAGGCACTCTCATCTTGAGCACTGTCACCATGAGCACTGACACAATGAGCACTGTCACCCAGGGCAGTGCCACCATGAGCACTGTCACCATAACTGTTGCTATGAGAATTGTAACCATGGGCAATTTCTCAATGAGTAATGTCACCATGTGTATTTTCACCTTGGGCACTCTCAAAGTAAACAGTATTACCATGAGCACTTTCACTGTGAACACTGTCACCATGGGCACTGGCACAATGTGGTGTGTCACCATGAGCCATATCACCATGGGAAATGTCACCGTGAGAAGTGTCACCATAGGCAATGTCACCATGGGCAATGTCACCATGGGAACTGCCATTTTGAGCACTGTCACCATGGGTACTGCAACCATGAGTACTGTCACCATGAGTAATTTAACCATTGGCAGTATGACCATGTGCACTGTCACCATGGGCACTATCACCATGACAACTCTCAGCGTGAGCACTGTCACTGTTGGAAATGGCATTGTGTGCAATTCCACCATGGGCAATGTCACCATGGACATTATCGCTGTGAGCACTGTCAATATGAGCACGTCAACATGAGCCCTGTCACCATGGGCAATGTCACTGTGAGAAGTGTCACTATAGGCAATGTCACCGTGGGCACTGTCACCATGGTCACTGCCACCACTGTCACTGTCATTTTGAGCACTGTCACCATGGGTACTGCAACCATGAGCGCTGTCACCATGAGCACTATCACCATTGCAAGTATCACCATGTGCACTGTCACCATGGGCACTATCACAATGAGAACTGTCAGCATGGGCACTGTCACTCTTGGCAATGTCACCATGGGCACTATCACTTTGAGCACTGTCAACATGAGCACGTCACCATGGGCACTGTCAACATGGGTACTATCTCGAAGGTCAATGTCACCATGAGCATTGTCAGGATGGGCAACTTCACCGTGAGCACTGTCACCAATGGCACTATCACCATGAGCAATGTCACTGTGGGCCGTGTCACCAGGGGCACTATCACCATGGTTAATGTTATCATTGGCACTTTCCCCGTGAGCACTGTCACCCTGGGCACTGTCATCATGGGCACGGTCACCGTGAGCACTATCTCCATGAGCACAGCCACTGTGAACACCATCACCATAATCACTGGCCTCATCGGTACTGTCACCATGAGCACTGCCACAATGAGCACTGTCAGCATGGGCACTTCCCCCATGAGCACTGTCACTATGAGAACTGCTAGCATGGGTATTTTCACCATGAGTACTGTCACCCTCTGTATTGTCACCATTTGCACTGTCACCATCAGGACTATTACCGTGAGTGCTATCACCGTGAGATCTCTCACCATGGTCACTGTCACCATGGCACCTTGCACAATGCGTGCTGTCAACATGAGTGCTGTCACCATTGGCACTATCACCGTGAGCATTCTCACTGTGGTCAGAGTCAACATGGGCTCTGTCACCATGAGCACTGTCACCATAGGCAATGTCACCGTGGTCAGTGTCACCATGAGCAATGTCTCCATGGGCACTCCTACAGTGGGCACTGTCACTGTGCGAACTGTCACCATGGTTACTGCCACTATGAGCAGTGTCTCTGTGAGTACTGTCAGCATGGGTTTTTACCGTGAGCACTGTCACCATGAGCCCTGTCACCATTTTTCAGTGCCACCATGTGCACTACCACCATGTGCACTCTCACCATGGGCACTATCACCGATAACACTGTCACCATAAGTACTGTCTGCATGGGCACTGTCACCAAGGGCACAGCCAACATGTGACCTGTAACCATTGTCAGTGTCACTGTGAGAAGTGTCACCATGGGAATTAACAACATAGGCACTCTCATCTTGAGCACTGTCACCATGAGCACTGACACCACGAGCACTGTCACCCAGGGCAGTGCCACCATGAGCACTGTCACCATAACTCTTGCTATGAGAATTGTAACCATGGGCAATTTCTCAATGAGTAATGTCACCATGTGTATTTTCACCTTGGGCACTCTCAAAGTAAACAGTATTACCATGAGCACTTTCACTGTGAACACTGTCACCATGGGCACTGGCACAATGTGGTGTGTCACCATGAGCCATATCACCATGGGAAATGTCACCGTGAGAAGTGTCACCATAGGCAATGTCACCATGGGCAATGTCACCATGGGAACTGCCATTTTGATCACTGTCACCATGGGTACTGCAACTATGAGTACTGTCACCATGAGTAATTTAACCATTGGCAGTATGACCATGTGCACTGTCACCATGGGCACTATCACCATGACAACTCTCAGCGTGAGCACTGTCACTGTTGGAAATGGCATTGTGTGCAATTCCACCATGGGCAATGTCACCATGGACATTATCGCTGTGAGCACTGTCAATATGAGCACGTCAACATGAGCCCTGTCACCATGGGCAATGTCACTGTGAGAAGTGTCACTATAGGCAATGTCACCGTGGGCACTGTCACCATGGTCACTGCCACCACTGTCACTGTCATTTTGAGCACTGTCACCATGGGTACTGCAACCATGAGCGCTGTCACCATGAGCACTGTCACCATTGCAAGTATCACCATGTGTACTGTCACCATGGGCACTATCACAATGAGAAGTGTCAGCATGGGCGCTGTCACTCTTGGCAATGTCACCATGGGCACTATCACTTTGAGCACTGTCAACATGAGCACGTCACCATGGGCACTGTCAACATGGGTACTATCTCGAAGGTCAATGTCACCATGAGCATTGTCAGGATGGGCAACTTCACCGTGAGCACTGTCACCAATGGCACTATCACCATGAGCAATGTCACTGTGGGCCGTGTCACCAGGGGCACTATCACCATGGTTAATGTTATCATTGGCACTTTCCCCGTGAGCACTGTCACCCAGGGCACTGTCATCATGGGCACGGTCACCGTGAGCACTATCTCCATGAGCACAGCCACTGTGAACACCATCACCATAATCACTGGCCTCATCGGTACTGTCACCATGAGCACTGCCACAATGAGCACTGTCAGCATGGGCACTTCCCCCATGAGCACTGTCACTATGAGAACTGCTAGCATGGGTATTTTCACCATGAGTACTGTCACCCTCTGTATTGTCACCATTTGCACTGTCACCATCAGGACTATTACCATGAGTGCTATCACCGTGAGATCTCTCACCATGGTCACTGTCACCATGGCACCTTGCACAATGCGTGCTGTCAACATGAGTGCTGTCACCATTGGCACTATCACCGTGAGCATTCTCACTGTGGTCAGAGTCAACATGGGCTCTGTCACCATGAGCACTGTCACCATAGGCAATGTCACCGTGGTCAGTGTCACCATGAGCAATGTCTCCATGGGCACTCCTACAGTGGGCACTGTCACTGTGCGAACTGTCACCATGGTTACTGCCACTATGAGCAGTGTCTCTGTGAGTACTGTCAGCATGGGTTTTTACCGTGAGCACTGTCACCATGAGCCCTGTCACCATTTTTCAGTGCCACCATGTGCACTACCACCATGTGCACTCTCACCATGGGCACTATCACCGATAACACTGTCACCATAAGTACTGTCTGCATGGGCACTGTCACCAAGGGCACGGCCAACATGTGACCTGTAACCATTGTCAGTGTCACTGTGAGAAGTGTCACCATGGGAATTAACAACATAGGCACTCTCATCATGAGCACTGTCACCATGAGCACTGACACCACGAGCACTGTCACCCAGGGCAGTGCCACCATGAGCACTGTCACCATAACTGTTGCTATGAGAATTGTAACCATGGGCAATTTCTCAATGAGTAATGTCACCATGTGTATTTTCACCTTGGGCACTCTCAAAGTAAACAGTATTACCATGAGCACTTTCACTGTGAACACTGTCACCATGGGCACTGGCACAATGTGGTGTGTCACCATGAGCCATGTCACCATGGGAAATGTCACCGTGAGAAGTGTCACCATAGGCAATGTCACCATGGGCAATGTCACCATGGGAACTGCCATTTTGAGCACTGTCACCATGGGTACTGCAACCATGAGTACTGTCACCATGAGTAATTTAACCATTGGCAGTATGACCATGTGCACTGTCACCATGGGCACTATCACCATGACAACTCTCAGCGTGAGCACTGTCACTGTTGGAAATGGCATTGTGTGCAATTCCACCATGGGCAATGTCACCATGGACATTATCGCTGTGAGCACTGTCAATATGAGCACGTCAACATGAGCCCTGTCACCATGGGCAATGTCACTGTGAGAAGTGTCACTATAGGCAATGTCACCGTGGGCACTGTCACCATGGTCACTGCCACCACTGTCACTGTCATTTTGAGCACTGTCACCATGGGTACTGCAACCATGAGCGCTGTCACCATGAGCACTGTCACCATTGCAAGTATCACCATGTGCACTGTCACCATGGGCACTATCACAATGAGAACTGTCAGCATGGGCACTGTCACTCTTGGCAATGTCACCATGGGCACTATCACTTTGAGCACTGTCAACATGAGCACGTCACCATGGGCACTGTCAACATGGGTACTATCTCGAAGGTCAATGTCACCATGAGCATTGTCAGGATGGGCAACTTCACCGTGAGCACTGTCACCAATGGCACTATCACCGTGAGCAATGTCACTGTGGGCCGTGTCACCAGGGGCACTATCACCATGGTTAATGTTATCATTGGCACTTTCCCCGTGAGCACTGTCACCCTGGGCACTGTCATCATGGGCACGGTCACCGTGAGCACTATCTCCATGAGCACAGCCACTGTGAACACCATCACCATAATCACTGGCCTCATCGGTACTGTCACCATGAGCACTGCCACAATGAGCACTGTCAGCATGGGTACTTCCCCCATGAGCACTGTCACTATGAGAACTGCTAGCATGGGTATTTTCACCATGAGTACTGTCACCCTCTGTATTGTCACCATTTGCACTGTCACCATCAGGACTATTACCGTGAGTGCTATCACCGTGAGATCTCTCACCATGGTCACTGTCACCATGGCACCTTGCACAATGCGTGCTGTCAACATGAGTGCTGTCACCATTGGCACTATCACCGTGAGCATTCTCACTGTGGTCAGAGTCAACATGGGCTCTGTCACCATGAGCTCTGTCACCATAGGCAATGTCACCATTGTCAGGGTCACCATGAGCAATGTCTCCATGGGCACTCCTACAGTGGGCACTGTCACTGTGCGAACTGTCACCATGGTTACTGCCACTATGAGCAGTGTCTCTGTGAGTACTGTCAGCATGGGTTTTTACCGTGAGCACTGTCACCATGAGCCCTGTCACCATTTTTCAGTGCCACCATGTGCACTACCACCATGTGCACTCTCACCATGGGCACTATCACCGATAACACTGTCATCATAAGTACTGTCTGCATGGGCACTGTCACCAAGGGCACGGCCAACATGTGACCTGTAACCATTGTCAGTGTCACTGTGAGAAGTGTCACCATGGGAATTAACAACATAGGCACTCTCATCATGAGCACTGTCACCATGAGCACTGACACCACGAGCACTGTCACCCAGGGCAGTGCCACCATGAGCACTGTCACCATAACTGTTGCTATGAGAATTGTAACCATGGGCAATTTCTCAATGAGTAATGTCACCATGTGTATTTTCACCTTGGGCACTCTCAAAGTAAACAGTATTACCATGAGCACTTTCACTGTGAACACTGTCACCATGGGCACTGGCACAATGTGGTGTGTCACCATGAGCCATATCACCATGGGAAATGTCACCGTGAGAAGTGTCACCATAGGCAATGTCACCATGGGCAATGTCACCATGGGAACTGCCATTTTGAGCACTGTCACCATGGGTACTGCAACCATGAGTACTGTCACCATGAGTAATTTAACCATTGGCAGTATGACCATGTGCACTGTCACCATGGGCACTATCACCATGACAACTCTCAGCGTGAGCACTGTCACTGTTGGAAATGGCATTGTGTGCAATTCCACCATGGGCAATGTCACCATGGACATTATCGCTGTGAGCACTGTCAATATGAGCACGTCAACATGAGCCCTGTCACCATGGGCAATGTCACTGTGAGAAGTGTCACTATAGGCAATGTCACCGTGGGCACTGTCACCATGGTCACTGCCACCACTGTCACTGTCATTTTGAGCACTGTCACCATGGGTACTGCAACCATGAGCGCTGTCACCATGAGCACTGTCACCATTGCAAGTATCACCATGTGCACTGTCACCATGGGCACTATCACAATGAGAACTGTCAGCATGGGCACTGTCACTCTTGGCAATGTCACCATGGGCACTATCACTTTGAGCACTGTCAACATGAGCACGTCACCATGGGCACTGTCAACATGGGTACTATCTCGAAGGTCAATGTCACCATGAGCATTGTCAGGATGGGCAACTTCACCGTGAGCACTGTCACCAATGGCACTATCACCATGAGCAATGTCACTGTGGGCCGTGTCACCAGGGGCACTATCACCATGGTTAATGTTATCATTGGCACTTTCCCCGTGAGCACTGTCACCCTGGGCACTGTCATCATGGGCACGGTCACCGTGAGCACTATCTCCATGAGCACAGCCACTGTGAACACCATCACCATAATCACTGGCCTCATCGGTACTGTCACCATGAGCACTGCCACAATGAGCACTGTCAGCATGGGCACTTCCCCCATGAGCACTGTCACTATGAGAACTGCTAGCATGGGTATTTTCACCATGAGTACTGTCACCCTCTGTATTGTCACCATTTGCACTGTCACCATCAGGACTATTACCGTGAGTGCTATCACCGTGAGATCTCTCACCATGGTCACTGTCACCATGGCACCTTGCACAATGCGTGCTGTCAACATGAGTGCTGTCACCATTGGCACTATCACCGTGAGCATTCTCACTGTGGTCAGAGTCAACATGGGCTCTGTCACCATGAGCACTGTCACCTTAGGCAATGTCACCATGGTCAGTGTCACCATGAGCAATGTCTCCATGGGCACTCCTACAGTGGGCACTGTCACTGTGCGAACTGTCACCATGGTTACTGCCACTATGAGCAGTGTCTCTGTGAGTACTGTCAGCATGGGTTTTTACCGTGAGCACTTGTCACCATGAGCCCTGTCACCATTTTACAGTGCCACCATGTGCACTACCACCATGTGCACTCTCACCATGGGCACTATCACCGATAACACTGTCACCATAAGTACTGTCTGCATGGGCACTGTCACCAAGGGCACGGCCAACATGTGACCTGTAACCACTGTTAGTGTCACTGTGAGAAGTGTCACCATGGGAATTAACAACATAGGCACTCTCATCTTGAGCACTGTCACCATGATCACTGACACCACGAGCACTGTCACCCAGGGCAGTGCCACCATGAGCACTGTCACCATAACTGTTGCTATGAGAATTGTAACCATGGGCAATTTCTCAATGAGTAATGTCACCATGTGTATTTTCACCTTGGGCACTCTCAAAGTAAACAGTATTACCATGAGCACTTTCACTGTGAACACTGTCACCATGGGCACTGGCACAATGTGGTGTGTCACCATGAGCCATATCACCATGGGAAATGTCACCGTGAGAAGTGTCACCATAGGCAATGTCACCATGGGCAATGTCACCATGGGAACTGCCATTTTGAGCACTGTCACCATGGGTACTGCAACCATGAGTACTGTCACCATGAGTAATTTAACCATTGGCAGTATGACCCTGTGCACTGTCACCATGGGCACTATCACCATGACAACTCTCAGCGTGAGCACTGTCACTGTTGGAAATGGCATTGTGTGCAATTCCACCATGGGCAATGTCACCATGGACATTATCGCTGTGAGCACTGTCAATATGAGCACGTCAACATGAGCCTTGTCACCATGGGCAATGTCACTGTGAGAAGTGTCACTATAGGCAATGTCACCGTGGGCACTGTCACCATGGTCACTGCCACCACTGTCACTGTCATTTTGAGCACTGTCACCATGGGTACTGCAACCATGAGCGCTGTCACCATGAGCACTGTCACCATTGCAAGTATCACCATGTGTACTGTCACCATGGGCACTATCACAATGAGAACTGTCAGCATGGGCACTGTCACTCTTGGCAATGTCACCATGGGCACTATCACTTTGAGCACTGTCAACATGAGCACGTCACCATGGGCACTGTCAACATGGGTACTATCTCGAAGGTCAATGTCACCATGAGCATTGTCAGGATGGGCAACTTCACCGTGAGCACTGTCACCAATGGCACTATCACCATGAGCAATGTCACTGTGGGCCGTGTCACCAGGGGCACTATCACCATGGTTAATGTTATCATTGGCACTTTCCCCGTGAGCACTGTCACCCAGGGCACTGTCATCATGGGCACGGTCACCGTGAGCACTATCTCCATGAGCACAGCCACTGTGAACACCATCACCATAATCACTGGCCTCATCGGTACTGTCACCATGAGCACTGCCACAATGAGCACTGTCAGCATGGGCACTTCCCCCATGAGCACTGTCACTATGAGAACTGCTAGCATGGGTATTTTCACCATGAGTACTGTCACCCTCTGTATTGTCACCATTTGCACTGTCACCATCAGGACTATTACCATGAGTGCTATCACCGTGAGATCTCTCACCATGGTCACTGTCACCATGGCACCTTGCACAATGCGTGCTGTCAACATGAGTGCTGTCACCATTGGCACTATCACCGTGAGCATTCTCACTGTGGTCAGAGTCAACATGGGCTCTGTCACCATGAGCACTGTCACCATAGGCAATGTCACCGTGGTCAGTGTCACCATGAGCAATGTCTCCATGGGCACTCCTACAGTGGGCACTGTCACTGTGCGAACTGTCACCATGGTTACTGCCACTATGAGCAGTGTCTCTGTGAGTACTGTCAGCATGGGTTTTTACCGTGAGCACTGTCACCATGAGCCCTGTCACCATTTTTCAGTGCCACCATGTGCACTACCACCATGTGCACTCTCACCATGGGCACTATCACCGATAACACTGTCACCATAAGTACTGTCTGCATGGGCACTGTCACCAAGGGCACGGCCAACATGTGACCTGTAACCATTGTCAGTGTCACTGTGAGAAGTGTCACCATGGGAATTAACAACATAGGCACTCTCATCATGAGCACTGTCACCATGAGCACTGACACCACGAGCACTGTCACCCAGGGCAGTGCCACCATGAGCACTGTCACCATAACTCTTGCTATGAGAATTGTAACCATGGGCAATTTCTCAATGAGTAATGTCACCATGTGTATTTTCACCTTGGGCACTCTCAAAGTAAACAGTATTACCATGAGCACTTTCACTGTGAACACTGTCACCATGGGCACTGGCACAATGTGGTGTGTCACCATGAGCCATGTCACCATGGGAAATGTCACCGTGAGAAGTGTCACCATAGGCAATGTCACCATGGGCAATGTCAGCATGTGAACTGCCATTTTGAGCACTGTCACCATGGGTACTGCAACCATGAGTACTGTCACCATGAGTAATTTAACCATTGGCAGTATGACCATGTGCACTGTCACCATGGGCACTATCACCATGACAACTCTCAGCGTGAGCACTGTCACTGTTGGAAATGGCATTGTGTGCAATTCCACCATGGGCAATGTCACCATGGACATTATCGCTGTGAGCACTGTCAATATGAGCACGTCAACATGAGCCCTGTCACCATGGGCAATGTCACTGTGAGAAGTGTCACTATAGGCAATGTCACCGTGGGCACTGTCACCATGGTCACTGCCACCACTGTCACTGTCATTTTGAGCACTGTCACCATGGGTACTGCAACCATGAGCGCTGTCACCATGAGCACTGTCACCATTGCAAGTATCACCATGTGCACTGTCACCATGGGCACTATCACAATGAGAACTGTCAGCATGGGCACTGTCACTCTTGGCAATGTCACCATGGGCACTATCACTTTGAGCACTGTCAACATGAGCACGTCACCATGGGCACTGTCAACATGGGTACTATCTCGAAGGTCAATGTCACCATGAGCATTGTCAGGATGGGCAACTTCACCGTGAGCACTGTCACCAATGGCACTATCACCGTGAGCAATGTCACTGTGGGCCGTGGCACCAGGGGCACTATCACCATGGTTAATGTTATCATTGGCACTTTCCCCGTGAGCACTGTCACCCTGGGCACTGTCATCATGGGCACGGTCACCGTGAGCACTATCTCCATGAGCACAGCCACTGTGAACACCATCACCATAATCACTGGCCTCATCGGTACTGTCACCATGAGCACTGCCACAATGAGCACTGTCAGCATGGGTACTTCCCCCATGAGCACTGTCACTATGAGAACTGCTAGCATGGGTATTTTCACCATGAGTACTGTCACCCTCTGTATTGTCACCATTTGCACTGTCACCATCAGGACTATTACCGTGAGTGCTATCACCGTGAGATCTCTCACCATGGTCACTGTCACCATGGCACCTTGCACAATGCGTGCTGTCAACATGAGTGCTGTCACCATTGGCACTATCACCGTGAGCATTCTCACTGTGGTCAGAGTCAACATGGGCTCTGTCACCATGAGCTCTGTCACCATAGGCAATGTCACCATGGTCAGGGTCACCATGAGCAATGTCTCCATGGGCACTCCTACAGTGGGCACTGTCACTGTGCGAACTGTCACCATGGTTACTGCCACTATGAGCAGTGTCTCTGTGAGTACTGTCAGCATGGGTTTTTACCGTGAGCACTGTCACCATGAGCCCTGTCACCATTTATCAGTGCCACCATGTGCACTACCACCATGTGCACTCTCACCATGGGCACTATCACCGATAACACTGTCACCATAAGTACTGTCTGCATGGGCACTGTCACCAAGGGCACGGCCAACATGTGACCTGTAACCATTGTCAGTGTCACTGTGAGAAGTGTCACCATGGGAATTAACAACATAGGCACTCTCATCTTGAGCACTGTCACCATGAGCACTGACACCACGAGCACTGTCACCCAGGGCAGTGCCACCATGAGCACTGTCACCATAACTGTTGCTATGAGAATTGTAACCATGGGCAATTTCTCAATGAGTAATGTCACCATGTGTATTTTCACCTTGGGCACTCTCAAAGTAAACAGTATTACCATGAGCACTTTCACTGTGAACACTGTCACCATGGGCACTGGCACAATGTGGTGTGTCACCATGAGCCATATCACCATGGGAAATGTCACCGTGAGAAGTGTCACCATAGGCAATGTCACCATGGGCAATGTCACCATGGGAACTGCCATTTTGAGCACTGTCACCATGGGTACTACAACCATGACTACTGTCAGCATGAGTAATTTAACCATTGGCAGTATGACCATGTGCACTGTCACCATGGGCACTATCACCATGACAACTCTCAGCGTGAGCACTGTCACTGTTGGAAATGGCATTGTGTGCAATTCCACCATGGGCAATGTCACCATGGACATTATCGCTGTGAGCACTGTCAATATGAGCACGTCAACATGAGCCCTGTCACCATGGGCAATGTCACTGTGAGAAGTGTCACTATAGGCAATGTCACCGTGGGCACTGTCACCATGGTCACTGCCACCACTGTCACTGTCATTTTGAGCACTGTCACCATGGGTACTGCAACCATGAGCGCTGTCACCATGAACACTGTCACCATTGCAAGTATCACCATGTGTACTGTCACCATGGGCACTATCACAATGAGAACTGTCAGCATGGGCACTGTCACTCTTGGCAATGTCACCATGGGCACTATCACTTTGAGCACTGTCAACATGAGCACGTCACCATGGGCACTGTCAACATGGGTACTATCTCGAAGGTCAATGTCACCATGAGCATTGTCAGGATGGGCAACTTCACCATGAGCACTGTCACCAATGGCACTATCACCATGAGCAATGTCACTGTGGGCCGTGTCACCAGGGGCACTATCACCATGGTTAATGTTATCATTGGCACTTTCCCCGTGAGCACTGTCACCCTGGGCACTGTCATCATGGGCACGGTCACCGTGAGCACTATCTCCATGAGCACAGCCACTGTGAACACCATCACCATAATCACTGGCCTCATCGGTACTGTCACCATGAGCACTGCCACAATGAGCACTGTCAGCATGGGTACTTCCCCCATGAGCACTGTCACTATGAGAACTGCTACCATGGGTATTTTCACCATGTGTACTGTCACCCTGTGTATTGTCACCATTTGCACTGTCACCATGAGGACTATTACCATGAGCACTATCACCGTGAGATTTCTCACCATGGTCACTGTCACCATGGCACCTTGCACAATGGGGGCTGTCAACATGAGTGCTGGCACCATTGGCACTATCACTGTGAGCATTCTCACTGTGGTCAGTGTCACCATGGGCACTGTCACCATGAGCACTGTCACCATAGGCAATGTCACCATGGTCAGTGTCACCATGAGCACTGTCAACATGGGCACTCATACAGTGGGCACTGTCACTGTGAGCACTGTCACCTTGGGTACTGCCACCATGAGTGCTGTCACCATGAGCACTGTCACCATTGTGAGTATCACAATGTGCACTGTCACCATGGGCACAGGCACAATGTCGTGTGTCACCTTGAGCAATGTCACCATGGGAAATGTCACCGTGAGATGTGTCACCATAGGCAATGTCACCATGGGCAATGTCATCATGGGAAATGCCATTTTGCACACTGTCACCATGGGTACTGCAACCATGAGTACTGTCACCATTGGCAGAATGACCATGTGCACTGTCACCATGGGCACTATCACCATGACAACTCTCAGCGTGAGCACTGTCACTGTGGGAACTGGCATTGTGTGCAATTCCACCATGGGCAATGTCACCATGGGCACTATCACTGTGAGCACTGTCAATATAAGCACGTCAACATGAGCCCTGTCACCATTGGCAATGTCACCGTGAGAAGTGTCACTATAGGCGATGTCACCGTGGGCACTGTCACCATGGTCACTGCCACCACTGTCACTGTCATTTTGAGCACTGTCACCATGGGTATTGCAACCATGAGCACTGTCACCATGAGCACTGTCACCATTGGGATTATCACCATGTGTACTGTCACCATGGGCACTATCACAATGAGAACTGTCAGCATGGGCACTGTCACTGTTGGCAAGGGCACCGTGGGCACTTCCACCATGGGCAATGTCACCATGGGCACTATCACTGTGAGCACTGTCAACATGAGCACATCACCATGGGCACTGTCAACATGGGTACTATCTCGAAGGGCAATGTCACCATGAGAATTGTCAGGATGGGCAACTTCACCATGAGCACTGTCACCAAAGGCACTATCACCATGAGCAATGTCACTGTGGGCCGTGTCACCAGGGGCACTATCACCATGGTTAATGTTATCATTGGCACTTTCCCCGTGAGCACTGTCACCCTGGGCACTGTCATCATGGGCACGGTCACCGTGAGCACTATCTCCATGAGCACAGCCACTGTGAACACCATCACCATAATCACTGGCCTCATCGGTACTGTCACCATGAGCACTGCCACAATGAGCACTGTCAGCATGGGCACTTCCCCCATGAGCACTGTCACTATGAGAACTGCTAGCATGGGTATTTTCACCATGAGTACTGTCACCCTCTGTATTGTCACCATTTGCACTGTCACCATCAGGACTATTACCGTGAGTGCTATCACCGTGAGATCTCTCACCATGGTCACTGTCACCATGGCACCTTGCACAATGCGTGCTGTCAACATGAGTGCTGTCACCATTGGCACTATCACCGTGAGCATTCTCACTGTGGTCAGAGTCAACATGGGCTCTGTCACCATGAGCACTGTCACCATAGGCAATGTCACCGTGGTCAGTGTCACCATGAGCAATGTCTCCATGGGCACTCCTACAGTGGGCACTGTCACTGTGCGAACTGTCACCATGGTTACTGCCACTATGAGCAGTGTCTCTGTGAGTACTCTCAGCATGGGTTTTTACCGTGAGCACTGTCACCATGAGCCCTGTCACCATTTTTCAGTGCCACCATGTGCACTACCACCATGTGCACTCTCACCATGGGCACTATCACCGATAACACTGTCAACATAAGTACTGTCTTCATGGGCACTGTCACCAAGGGCACGGACAACATGTGACCTGTAACCATTGTCAGTGTCACTGTGAGAAGTGTCACCATGGGAATTAACAACATAGGCACTCTCATCATGAGCACTGTCACCATGAGCACTGACACCACGAGCACTGTCACCCAGGGCCGTGCCACCATGAGCACTGTCACCATAACTGTTGCTATGAGAATTGTAACCATGGGCAATTTCTCAATGAGTAATGTCACCATGTGTATTTTCACCTTGGGCATTCTCAAAGTAAACAGTATTACCATGAGCACTTTCACTGTGAACACTGTCACCATGGGCACTGGCACAATGTGGTGTGTCACCATGAGCCATGTCACCATGGGAAATGTCACCGTGAGAAGTGTCACCATAGGCAATGTCACCATGGGCAATGTCAGCATGGGAACTGCCATTTTGAGCACTGTCACCATGGGTACTGCAACCATGAGTACTGTCACCATGAGTAATTTAACCATTGGCAGTATGACCATGTGCACTGTCACCATGGGCACTATCACCATGACAACTCTCAGCGTGAGCACTGTCACTGTTGGAAATGGCATTGTGTGCAATTCCACCATGGGCAATGTCACCATGGACATTATCGCTGTGAGCACTGTCAATATGAGCACGTCAACATGAGCCCTGTCACCATGGGCAATGTCACTGTGAGAAGTGTCACTATAGGCAATGTCACCGTGGGCACTGTCACCATGGTCACTGCCACCACTGTCACTGTCATTTTGAGCACTGTCACCATGGGTACTGCAACCATGAGCGCTGTCACCATGAGCACTGTCACCATTGCAAGTATCACCATGTGCACTGTCACCATGGGCACTATCACAATGAGAACTGTCAGCATGGGCACTGTCACTCTTGGCAATGTCACCATGGGCACTATCACTTTGAGCACTGTCAACATGAGCACGTCACCATGGGCACTGTCAACATGGGTACTATCTCGAAGGTCAATGTCACCATGAGCATTGTCAGGATGGGCAACTTCACCGTGAGCACTGTCACCAATGGCACTATCACCATGAGCAATGTCACTGTGGGCCGTGTCACCAGGGGCACTATCACCATGGTTAATGTTATCATTGGCACTTTCCCCGTGAGCACTGTCACCCTGGGCACTGTCATCATGGGCACGGTCACCGTGAGCACTATCTCCATGAACACAGCCACTGTGAACACCATCACCATAATCACTGGCCTCATCGGTACTGTCACCATGAGCACTGCCACAATGAGCACTGTCAGCATGGGTACTTCCCCCATGAGCACTGTCACTATGAGAACTGCTAGCATGGGTATTTTCACCATGAGTACTGTCACCCTCTGTATTGTCACCATTTGCACTGTCACCATCAGGACTATTACCGTGAGTGCTATCACCGTGAGATCTCTCACCATGGTCACTGTCACCATGGCACCTTGCACAATGCGTGCTGTCAACATGAGTGCTGTCACCATTGGCACTATCACCGTGAGCATTCTCACTGTGGTCAGAGTCAACATGGGCTCTGTCACCATGAGCACTGTCACCATAGGCAATGTCACCATGGTCAGTGTCACCATGAGCAATGTCTCCATGGGCACTCCTACAGTGGGCACTGTCACTGTGCGAACTGTCACCATGGTTACTGCCACTATGAGCAGTGTCTCTGTGAGTACTGTCAGCATGGGTTTTTACCGTGAGCACTGTCACCATGAGCCCTGTCACCATTTTTCAGTGCCACCATGTGCACTACCACCATGTGCACTCTCACCATGGGCACTATCACCGATAACACTGTCACCATAAGTACTGTCTGCATGGGCACTGTCACCAAGGGCACGGCCAACATGTGACCTGTAACCATTGTCAGTGTCACTGTGAGAAGTGTCACCATGGGAATTAACAACATAGGCACTCTCATCTTGAGCACTGTCACCATGAGCACTGACACCATGAGCACTGTCACCCAGGGCAGTGCCACCATGAGCACTGTCACCATAACTGTTGCTATGAGAATTGTAACCATGGGCAATTTCTCAATGAGTAATGTCACCATGTGTATTTTCACCTTGGGCACTCTCAAAGTAAACAGTATTACCATGAGCACTTTCACTGTGAACACTGTCACCATGGGCACTGGCACAATGTGGTGTGTCACCATGAGCCATATCACCATGGGAAATGTCACCGTGAGAAGTGTCACCATAGGCAATGTCACCATGGGCAATGTCACCATGGGAACTGCCATTTTGAGCACTGTCACCATGGGTACTGCAACCATGAGTACTGTCACCATGAGTAATTTAACCATTGGCAGTATGACCATGTGCACTGTCACCATGGGCACTATCACCATGACAACTCTCAGCGTGAGCACTGTCACTGTTGGAAATGGCATTGTGTGCAATTCCACCATGGGCAATGTCACCATGGACATTATCGCTGTGAGCACTGTCAATATGAGCACGTCAACATGAGCCCTGTCACCATGGGCAATGTCACTGTGAGAAGTGTCACTATAGGCAATGTCACCGTGGGCACTGTCACCATGGTCACTGCCACCACTGTCACTGTCATTTTGTGCACTGTCACCATGGGTACTGCAACCATGAGCGCTGTCACCATGAGCACTATCACCATTGCAAGTATCACCATGTGCACTGTCACCATGGGCACTATCACAATGAGAACTGTCAGCATGGGCACTGTCACTCTTGGCAATGTCACCATGGGCACTATCACTTTGAGCACTGTCAACATGAGCACGTCACCATGGGCACTGTCAACATGGGTACTATCTCGAAGGTCAATGTCACCATGAGCATTGTCAGGATGGGCAACTTCACCGTGAGCACTGTCACCAATGGCACTATCACCATGAGCAATGTCACTGTGGGCCGTGTCACCAGGGGCACTATCACCATGGTTAATGTTATCATTGGCACTTTCCCCGTGAGCACTGTCACCCTGGGCACTGTCATCATGGGCACGGTCACCGTGAGCACTATCTCCATGAGCACAGCCACTGTGAACACCATCACCATAATCACTGGCCTCATCGGTACTGTCACCATGAGCACTGCCACAATGAGCACTGTCAGCATGGGCACTTCCCCCATGAGCACTGTCACTATGAGAACTGCTAGCATGGGTATTTTCACCATGAGTACTGTCACCCTCTGTATTGTCACCATTTGCACTGTCACCATCAGGACTATTACCGTGAGTGATATCACCGTGAGATCTCTCACCATGGTCACTGTCACCATGGCACCTTGCACAATGCTTGCTGTCAACATGAGTGCTGTCACCATTGGCACTATCACCGTGAGCATTCTCACTGTGGTCAGAGTCAACATGGGCTCTGTCACCATGAGCACTGTCACCATAGGCAATGTCACCGTGGTCAGTGTCACCATGAGCAATGTCTCCATGGGCACTCCTACAGTGGGCACTGTCACTGTGCGAACTGTCACCATGGTTACTGCCACTATGAGCAGTGTCTCTGTGAGTACTGTCAGCATGGGTTTTTACCGTGAGCACTGTCACCATGAGCCCTGTCACCATTTTTCAGTGCCACCATGTGCACTACCACCATGTGCACTCTCACCATGGGCACTATCACCGATAACACTGTCACCATAAGTACTGTCTGCATGGGCACTGTCACCAAGGGCACAGCCAACATGTGACCTGTAACCATTGTCAGTGTCACTGTGAGAAGTGTCACCATGGGAATTAACAACATAGGCACTCTCATCTTGAGCACTGTCACCATGAGCACTGACACCACGAGCACTGTCACCCAGGGCAGTGCCACCATGAGCACTGTCACCATAACTCTTGCTATGAGAATTGTAACCATGGGCAATTTCTCAATGAGTAATGTCACCATGTGTATTTTCACCTTGGGCACTCTCAAAGTAAACAGTATTACCATGAGCACTTTCACTGTGAACACTGTCACCATGGGCACTGGCACAATGTGGTGTGTCACCATGAGCCATATCACCATGGGAAATGTCACCGTGAGAAGTGTCACCATAGGCAATGTCACCATGGGCAATGTCACCATGGGAACTGCCATTTTGAGCACTGTCACCATGGGTACTGCAACTATGAGTACTGTCACCATGAGTAATTTAACCATTGGCAGTATGACCATGTGCACTGTCACCATGGGCACTATCACCATGACAACTCTCAGCGTGAGCACTGTCACTGTTGGAAATGGCATTGTGTGCAATTCCACCATGGGCAATGTCACCATGGACATTATCGCTGTGAGCACTGTCAATATGAGCACGTCAACATGAGCCCTGTCACCATGGGCAATGTCACTGTGAGAAGTGTCACTATAGGCAATGTCACCGTGGGCACTGTCACCATGGTCACTGCCACCACTGTCACTGTCATTTTGAGCACTGTCACCATGGGTACTGCAACCATGAGCGCTGTCACCATGAGCACTGTCACCATTGCAAGTATCACCATGTGTACTGTCACCATGGGCACTATCACAATGAGAAGTGTCAGCATGGGCACTGTCACTCTTGGCAATGTCACCATGGGCACTATCACTTTGAGCACTGTCAACATGAGCACGTCACCATGGGCACTGTCAACATGGGTACTATCTCGAAGGTCAATGTCACCATGAGCATTGTCAGGATGGGCAACTTCACCGTGAGCACTGTCACCAATGGCACTATCACCATGAGCAATGTCACTGTGGGCCGTGTCACCAGGGGCACTATCACCATGGTTAATGTTATCATTGGCACTTTCCCCGTGAGCACTGTCACCCAGGGCACTGTCATCATGGGCACGGTCACCGTGAGCACTATCTCCATGAGCACAGCCACTGTGAACACCATCACCATAATCACTGGCCTCATCGGTACTGTCACCATGAGCACTGCCACAATGAGCACTGTCAGCATGGGCACTTCCCCCATGAGCACTGTCACTATGAGAACTGCTAGCATGGGTATTTTCACCATGAGTACTGTCACCCTCTGTATTGTCACCATTTGCACTGTCACCATCAGGACTATTACCATGAGTGCTATCACCGTGAGATCTCTCACCATGGTCACTGTCACCATGGCACCTTGCACAATGCGTGCTGTCAACATGAGTGCTGTCACCATTGGCACTATCACCGTGAGCATTCTCACTGTGGTCAGAGTCAACATGGGCTCTGTCACCATGAGCACTGTCACCATAGGCAATGTCACCGTGGTCAGTGTCACCATGAGCAATGTCTCCATGGGCACTCCTACAGTGGGCACTGTCACTGTGCGAACTGTCACCATGGTTACTGCCACTATGAGCAGTGTCTCTGTGAGTACTGTCAGCATGGGTTTTTACCGTGAGCACTGTCACCATGAGGCCTGTCACCATTTTTCAGTGCCACCATGTGCACTACCACCATGTGCACTCTCACCATGGGCACTATCACCGATAACACTGTCACCATAAGTACTGTCTGCATGGGCACTGTCACCAAGGGCACGGCCAACATGTGACCTGTAACCATTGTCAGTGTCACTGTGAGAAGTGTCACCATGGGAATTAACAACATAGGCACTCTCATCATGAGCACTGTCACCATGAGCACTGACACCACGAGCACTGTCACCCAGGGCAGTGCCACCATGAGCACTGTCACCATAACTCTTGCTATGAGAATTGGAACCATGGGCAATTTCTCAATGAGTAATGTCACCATGTGTATTTTCACCTTGGGCACTCTCAAAGTAAACAGTATTACCATGAGCACTTTCACTGTGAACACTGTCACCATGGGCACTGGCACAATGTGGTGTGTCACCATGAGCCATGTCACCATGGGAAATGTCACCGTGAGAAGTGTCACCATAGGCAATGTCACCATGGGCAATGTCACCATGGGAACTGCCATTTTGAGCACTGTCACCATGGGTACTGCAACCATGAGTACTGTCACCATGAGTAATTTAACCATTGGCAGTATGACCATGTGCACTGTCACCATGGGCACTATCACCATGACAACTCTCAGCGTGAGCACTGTCACTGTTGGAAATGGCATTGTGTGCAATTCCACCATGGGCAATGTCACCATGGACATTATCGCTGTGAGCACTGTCAATATGAGCACGTCAACATGAGCCCTGTCACCATGGGCAATGTCACTGTGAGAAGTGTCACTATAGGCAATGTCACCGTGGGCACTGTCACCATGGTCACTGCCACCACTGTCACTGTCATTTTGAGCACTGTCACCATGGGTACTGCAACCATGAGCGCTGTCACCATGAGCACTGTCACCATTGCAAGTATCACCATGTGCACTGTCACCATGGGCACTATCACAATGAGAACTGTCAGCATGGGCACTGTCACTCTTGGCAATGTCACCATGGGCACTATCACTTTGAGCACTGTCAACATGAGCACGTCAACATGGGCACTGTCAACATGGGTACTATCTCGAAGGTCAATGTCACCATGAGCATTGTCAGGATGGGCAACTTCACCGTGAGCACTGTCACCAATGGCACTATCACCGTGAGCAATGTCACTGTGGGCCGTGTCACCAGGGGCACTATCACCATGGTTAATGTTATCATTGGCACTTTCCCCGTGAGCACTGTCACCCTGGGCACTGTCATCATGGGCACGGTCACCGTGAGCACTATCTCCATGAGCACAGCCACTGTGAACACCATCACCATAATCACTGGCCTCATCGGTACTGTCACCATGAGCACTGCCACAATGAGCACTGTCAGCATGGGTACTTCCCCCATGAGCACTGTCACTATGAGAACTGCTAGCATGGGTATTTTCACCATGAGTACTGTCACCCTCTGTATTGTCACCATTTGCACTGTCACCATCAGGACTATTACCGTGAGTGCTATCACCGTGAGATCTCTCACCATGGACACTGTCACCATGGCACCTTACACAATGCGTGCTGTCAACATGAGTGCTGTCACCATTGGCACTATCACCGTGAGCATTCTCACTGTGGTCAGAGTCAACATGGGCTCTGTCACCATGAGCTCTGTAACCATAGGCAATGTCACCATGGTCAGGGTCACCATGAGCAATGTCTCCATGGGCACTCCTACAGTGGGCACTGTCACTGTGTGAACTGTCACCATGGTTACTGCCACTATGAGCAGTGTCTCTGTGAGTACTGTCAGCATGGGTTTTTACCGTGAGCACTGTCACTATGAGCCCTGTCACCATTTATCAGTGCCACCATGTGCACTACCACCATGTGCACTCTCACCATGGGCACTATCACCGATAACACTGTCACCATAAGTACTGTCTGCATGGGCACTGTCACCAAGGGCACGGCCAACATGTGACCTGTAACCATTGTCAGTGTCACTGTGAGAAGTGTCACCATGGGAATTAACAACATAGGCACTCTCATCTTGAGCACTGTCACCATGAGCACTGACACCACGAGCACTGTCAGCCAGGGCAGTGCCACCATGAGCACTGTCACCATAACTGTTGCTATGAGAATTGTAACCATGGGCAATTTCTCAATGAGTAATGTCACCATGTGTATTTTCACCTTGGGCACTCTCAAAGTAAACAGTATTACCATGAGCACTTTCACTGTGAACACTGTCACCATGGGCACTGGCACAATGTGGTGTGTCACCATGAGCCATGTCACCATGGGAAATGTCACCGTGAGAAGTGTCACCATAGGCAATGTCACCATGGGCAATGTCACCATGGGAACTGCCATTTTGAGCACTGTCACCATGGGTACTGCAACCATGAGTACTGTCACCATGAGTAATTTAACCATTGGCAGTATGACCATGTGCACTGTCACCATGGGCACTATCACCATGACAACTCTCAGCGTGAGCACTGTCACTGTAGGAAATGGCATTGTGTGCAATTCCACCATGAGCAATGTCACCATGGACATTATCGCTGTGAGCACTGTCAATATGAGCACGTCAACATGAGCCCTGTCACCATGGGCAATGTCACTGTGAGAAGTGTCACTATAGGCAATGTCACCGTGGGCACTGTCACCATGGTCACTGCCACCACTGTCACTGTCATTTTGAGCACTGTCACCATGGGTACTGCAACCATGAGCGCTGTCACCATGAGCACTGTCACCATTGCAAGTATCACCATGTGCACTGTCACCATGGGCACTATCACAATGAGAACTGTCAGCATGGGCACTGTCACTCTTGGCAATGTCACCATGGGCACTATCACTTTGAGCACTGTCAACATGAGCACGTCACCATGGGCACTGTCAACATGGGTACTATCTCGAAGGTCAATGTCACCATGAGCATTGTCAGGATGGGCAACTTCACCGTGAGCACTGTCACCAATGGCACTATCACCATGAGCAATGTCACTGTGGGCCGTGTCACCAGGGGCACTATCACCATGGTTAATGTTATCATTGGCACTTTCCCCGTGAGCACTGTCACCCTGGGCACTGTCATCATGGGCACGGTCACCGTGAGCACTATCTCCATGAACACAGCCACTGTGAACACCATCACCATAATCACTGGCCTCATCGGTACTGTCACCATGAGCACTGCCACAATGAGCACTGTCAGCATGGGTACTTCCCCCATGAGCACTGTCACTATGAGAAATGCTAGCATGGGTATTTTCACCATGAGTACTGTCACCCTCTGTATTGTCACCATTTGCACTGTCACCATCAGGACAATTACCGTGAGTGCTATCACCGTGAGATCTCTCACCATGGTCACTGTCACCATGGCACCTTGCACAATGCGTGCTGTCAACATGAGTGCTGTCACCATTGGCACTATCACCGTGAGCATTCTCACTGTGGTCAGAGTCAACATGGGCTCTGTCACCATGAGCACTGTCACCATAGGCAATGTCACCATGGTCAGTGTCACCATGAGCAATGTCTCCATGGGCACTCCTACAGTGGGCACTGTCACTGTGCGAACTGTCACCATGGTTACTGCCACTATGAGCAGTGTCTCTGTGAGTACTGTCAGCATGGGTTTTTACCGTGAGCACTGTCACCATGAGCCCTGTCACCATTTTTCAGTGCCACCATGTGCACTACCACCATGTGCACTCTCACCATGGGCACTATCACCGATAACACTGTCACCATAAGTACTGTCTGCATGGGCACTGTCACCAAGGGCACGGCCAACATGTGACCTGTAAACATTGTCAGTGTCACTGTGAGAAGTGTCACCATGGGAATTAACAACATAGGCACTCTCATCTTGAGCACTGTCACCATGAGCACTGACACCATGAGCACTGTCACCCAGGGCAGTGCCACCATGAGCACTGTCACCATAACTGTTGCTATGAGAATTGTAACCATGGGCAATTTCTCAATGAGTAATGTCACCATGTGTATTTTCACCTTGGGCACTCTCAAAGTAAACAGTACTACCATGAGCACTTTCACTGTGAACACTGTCACCATGGGCACTGGCACAATGTGGTGTGTCACCATGAGCCATATCACCATGGGAAATGTCACCGTGAGAAGTGTCACCATAGGCAATGTCACCATGGGCAATGTCACCATGGGAACTGCCATTTTGAGCACTGTCACCATGGGTACTGCAACCATGAGTACTGTCACCATGAGTAATTTAACCATTGGCAGTATGACCATGTGCACTGTCACCATGGGCACTATCACCATGACAACTCTCAGCGTGAGCACTGTCACTGTTGGAAATGGCATTGTGTGCAATTCCACCATGGGCAATGTCACCATGGACATTATCGCTGTGAGCACTGTCAATATGAGCACGTCAACATGAGCCCTGTCACCATGGGCAATGTCACTGTGAGAAGTGTCACTATAGGCAATGTCACCGTGGGCACTGTCACCATGGTCACTGCCACCACTGTCACTGTCATTTTGAGCACTGTCACCATGGGTACTGCAACCATGAGCACTGTCACCATGAGCACTATCACCATTGCAAGTATCACCATGTGCACTGTCACCATGGGCACTATCACAATGAGAACTGTCAGCATGGGCACTGTCACTCTTGGCAATGTCACCATGGGCACTATCACTTTGAGCACTGTCAACATGAGCACGTCACCATGGGCACTGTCAACATGGGTACTATCTCGAAGGTCAATGTCACCATGAGCATTGTCAGGATGGGCAACTTCACCGTGAGCACTGTCACCAATGGCACTATCACCATGAGCAATGTCACTGTGGGCCGTGTCACCAGGGGCACTATCACCATGGTTAATGTTATCATTGGCACTTTCCCCGTGAGCACTGTCATCCTGGGCACTGTCATCATGGGCACGGTCACCGTGAGCACTATCTCCATGAGCACAGCCACTGTGAACACCATCACCATAATCACTGGCCTCATCGGTACTGTCACCATGAGCACTGCCACAATGAGCACTGTCAGCATGGGCACTTCCCCCATGAGCACTGTCACTATGAGAACTGCTAGCATGGGTATTTTCACCATGAGTACTGTCACCCTCTGTATTGTCACCATTTGCACTGTCACCATCAGGACTATTACCGTGAGTGATATCACCGTGAGATCTCTCACCATGGTCACTGTCACCATGGCACCTTGCACAATGCGTGCTGTCAACATGAGTGCTGTCACCATTGGCACTATCACCGTGAGCATTCTCACTGTGGTCAGAGTCAACATGGGCTCTGTCACCATGAGCACTGTCACCATAGGCAATGTCACCGTGGTCAGTGTCACCATGAGCAATGTCTCCATGGGCACTCCTACAGTGGGCACTGTCACTGTGCGAACTGTCACCATGGTTACTGCCACTATGAGCAGTGTCTCTGTGAGTACTGTCAGCATGGGTTTTTACCGTGAGCACTGTCACCATGAGCCCTGTCACCATTTTTCAGTGCCACCATGTGCACTACCACCATGTGCACTCTCACCATGGGCACTATCACCGATAACACTGTCACCATAAGTACTGTCTGCATGGGCACTGTCACCAAGGGCACAGCCAACATGTGACCTGTAACCATTGTCAGTGTCACTGTGAGAAGTGTCACCATGGGAATTAACAACATAGGCACTCTCATCTTGAGCACTGTCACCATGAGCACTGACACCACGAGCACTGTCACCCAGGGCAGTGCCACCATGAGCACTGTCACCATAACTCTTGCTATGAGAATTGTAACCATGGGCAATTTCTCAATGAGTAATGTCACCATGTGTATTTTCACCTTGGGCACTCTCAAAGTAAACAGTATTACCATGAGCACTTTCACTGTGAACACTGTCACCATGGGCACTGGCACAATGTGGTGTGTCACCATGAGCCATATCACCATGGGAAATGTCACCGTGAGAAGTGTCACCATAGGCAATGTCACCATGGGCAATGTCACCATGGGAACTGCCGTTTTGAGCACTGTCACCATGGGTACTGCAACCATGAGTATTGTCACCATGAGTAATTTAACCATTGGCAGTATGACCATGTGCACTGTCACCATGGGCACTATCACCATGACAACTCTCAGCGTGAGCACTGTCACTGTTGGAAATGGCATTGTGTGCAATTCCACCATGGGCAATGTCACCATGGACATTATCGCTGTGAGCACTGTCAATATGAGCACGTCAACATGAGCCCTGTCACCATGGGCAATGTCACTGTGAGAAGTGTCACTATAGGCAATGTCACCGTGGGCACTGTCACCATGGTCACTGCCACCACTGTCACTGTCATTTTGAGCACTGTCACCATGGGTACTGCAACCATGAGCGCTGTCACCATGAGCACTGTCACCATTGCAAGTATCACCATGTGTACTGTCACCATGGGCACTATCACAATGAGAACTGTCAGCATGGGCACTGTCACTCTTGGCAATGTCACCATGGGCACTATCACTTTGAGCACTGTCAACATGAGCACGTCACCATGGGCACTGTCAACATGGGTACTATCTCGAAGGTCAATGTCACCATGAGCATTGTCAGGATGGGCAACTTCACCATGAGCACTGTCACCAATGGCACTATCACCATGAGCAATGTCACTGTGGGCCGTGTCACCAGGGGCACTATCACCATGGTTAATGTTATCATTGGCACTTTCCCCGTGAGCACTGTCACCCTGGGCACTGTCATCATGGGCACGGTCACCGTGAGCACTATCTCCATGAGCACAGCCACTGTGAACACCATCACCATAATCACTGGCCTCATCGGTACTGTCACCATGAGCACTGCCACAATGAGCACTGTCAGCATGGGTACTTCCCCCATGAGCACTGTCACTATGAGAACTGCTACCATGGGTATTTCACCATGTGTACTGTCACCCTGTGTATTGTCACCATTTGCACTGTCACCATGAGGACTATTACCATGAGCGCTATCACCGTGAGATCTCTCACCATGGTCACTGTCACCATGGCACCTTGCACAATGGGGGCTGTCAACATGAGTGCTGGCACCATTGGCACTATCACTGTGAGCATTCTCACTGTGGTCAGTGTCACCATGGGCACTGTCACCATGAGCACTGTCACCATAGGCAATGTCACCATGGTCAGTGTCACCATGAGCACTGTCAACATGGGCACTCATACAGTGGGCACTGTCACTGTGAGCACTGTCACCTTGGGTACTGCCACCATGAGTGCTCTCACCATGAGCACTGTCACCATTGTGAGTATCACAATGTGCACTATCACCATGGGCACTGGCACAATGTCGTGTGTCACCTTGAGCAATGTCACCATGGGAAATGTCACCGTGAGATGTGTCACCATAGGCAATGTCACCATGGGCAATGTCATCATGGGAAATGCCATTTTGCACACTGTCACCATGGGTACTGCAACCATGAGTACTGTCACCATTGGCAGAATGACCACGTGCACTGTCACCATGGGCACTATCACCATGACAACTCTCAGCGTGAGCACTGTCACTGTGGGAACTGGCATTGTGTGCAATTCCACCATGGGCAATGTCACCATGGGCACTATCACTGTGAGCACTGTCAATATAAGCACGTCAACATGAGCCCTGTCACCATTGGCAATGTCACCGTGAGAAGTGTCACTATAGGCGATGTCACCGTGGGCACTGTCACCATGGTCACTGCCACCACTGTCACTGTCATTTTGAGCACTGTCACCATGGGTATTGCAACCATGAGCACTGTCACCATGAGCACTGTCACCATTGCGATTATCACCATGTGTACTGTCACCATGGGCACTATCACAATGAGAACTGTCAGCATGGGCACTGTCACTGTTGGCAAGGGCACCGTGGGCACTTCCACCATGGGCAATGTCACCATGGGCACTATCACTGTGAGCACTGTCAACATGAGCACATCACCATGGGCACTGTCAACATGGGTACTATCTCGAAGGGCAATGTCACCATGAGCATTGTCAGGATGGGCAACTTCACCATGAGCACTGTCACCAAAGGCACTATCACCGTGAGCAATGTCACTGTGGGCCGTGTCACCAGGGGCACTATCACCATGGTTAATGTTATCATTGGCACTTTCCCCGTGAGCAATGTCACCCTGGGCACTGTCATCATGGGCACGGTCACCGTGAGCACTATCTCAATGAGCACAGCCACTGTGAACACCATCACCATAATCACTGGCCTCATCGGTACTGTCACCATGAGCACTGCCACAATGAGCACTGTCAGCATGGGTACTTCCCCCATGAGCACTGTCACTATGAGAACTGCTAGCATGGGTATTTTCACCATGAGTACTGTCACCCTCTGTATTGTCACCATTTGCACTGTCACCATCAGGACTATTACCGTGAGTGCTATCACCGTGAGATCTCTCACCATGGTCACTGTCACCATGGCACCTTGCACAATGCGTGCTGTCAACATGAGTGCTGTCACCATTGGCACTATCACCGTGAGCATTCTCACTGTGGTCAGAGTCAACATGGGCTCTGTCACCATGAGCTCTGTCACCATAGGCAATGTCACCATGGTCAGGGTCACCATGAGCAATGTCTCCATGGGCACTCCTACAGTGGGCACTGTCACTGTGCGAACTGTCACCATGGTTACTGCCACTATGAGCAGTGTCTCTGTGAGTACTGTCAGCATGGGTTTTTAACGTGAGCACTGTCACCATGAGCCCTGTCACCATTTATCAGTGCCACCATGTGCACTACCACCATGTGCACTCTCACCATGGGCACTATCACCGAAAACACTGTCATCATAAGTACTGTCTGCATGGGCACTGTCACCAAGGGCACGGCCAACATGTGACCTGTAACCATTGTCAGTGTCACTGTGAGAAGTGTCACCATGGGAATTAACAACATAGGCACTCTCATCATGAGCACTGTCACCATGAGCACTGACACCACGAGCACTGTCACCCAGGGCACTGCCACCATGAGCACTGTCACCATAACTGTTGCTATGAGAATTGTAACCATGGGCAATTTCTCAATGAGTAATGTCACCATGTGTATTTTCACCTTGGGCACTCTCAAAGTAAACAGTATTACCATGAGCACTTTCACTGTGAACACTGTCACCATGGGCACTGGCACAATGTGGTGTGTCACCATGAGCCATATCACCATGGGAAATGTCACCGTGAGAAGTGTCACCATAGGCAATGTCACCATGGGCAATGTCACCATGGGAACTGCCATTTTGAGCACTGTCACCATGGGTACTGCAACCATGAGTACTGTCACCATGAGTAATTTAACCATTGGCAGTATGACCATGTGCACTGTCACCATGGGCACTATCACCATGACAACTCTCAGCGTGAGCACTGTCACTGTTGGAAATGGCATTGTGTGCAATTCCACCATGGGCAATGTCACCATGGACATTATCGCTGTGAGCACTGTCAATATGAGCACGTCAACATGAGCCCTGTCACCATGGGCAATGTCACTGTGAGAAGTGTCACTATAGGCAATGTCACCGTGGGCACTGTCACCATGGTCACTGCCACCACTGTCACTGTCATTTTGAGCACTGTCACCATGGGTACTGCAACCATGAGCGCTGTCACCATGAGCACTATCACCATTGCAAGTATCACCATGTGCACTGTCACCATGGGAACTATCACAATGAGAACTGTCAGCATGGGCACTGTCACTCTTGGCAATGTCACCATGGGCACTATCACTTTGAGCACTGTCAACATGAGCACGTCACCATGGGCACTGTAAACATGGGTACTATCTCGAAGGTCAATGTCACCATGAGCATTGTCAGGATGGGCAACTTCACCGTGAGCACTGTCACCAATGGCACTATCACCGTGAGCAATGTCACTGTGGGCCGTGGCACCAGGGGCACTATCACCATGGTTAATGTTATCATTGGCACTTTCCCCGTGAGCACTGTCACCCTGGGCACTGTCATCATGGGCACGGTCACCGTGAGCACTATCTCCATGAGCACAGCCACTGTGAACACCATCACCATAATCACTGGCCTCATCGGTACTGTCACCATGAGCACTGCCACAATGAGCACTGTCAGCATGGGCACTTCCCCCATGAGCACTGTCACTATGAGAACTGCTAGCATGGGTATTTTCACCATGAGTACTGTCACCCTCTGTATTGTCACCATTTGCACTGTCACCATCAGGACTATTACCGTGAGTGATATCACCGTGAGATCTCTCACCATGGTCACTGTCACCATGGCACCTTGCACAATGCGTGCTGTCAACATGAGTGCTGTCACCATTGGCACTATCACCGTGAGCATTCTCACTGTGGTCAGAGTCAACATGGGCTCTGTCACCATGAGCACTGTCACCATAGGCAATGTCACCGTGGTCAGTGTCACCATGAGCAATGTCTCCATGGGCACTCCTACAGTGGGCACTGTCACTGTGCGAACTGTCACCATGGTTACTGCCACTATGAGCAGTGTCTCTGTGAGTACTGTCAGCATGGGTTTTTACCGTGAGCACTGTCACCATGAGCCCTGTCACCATTTTTCAGTGCCACCATGTGCACTACCACCATGTGCACTCTCACCATGGGCACTATCACCGATAACACTGTCACCATAAGTACTGTCTGCATGGGCACTGTCACCAAGGGCACAGCCAACATGTGACCTGTAACCATTGTCAGTGTCACTGTGAGAAGTGTCACCATGGGAATTAACAACATAGGCACTCTCATCTTGAGCACTGTCACCATGAGCACTGACACCACGAGCACTGTCACCCAGGGCAGTGCCACCATGAGCACTGTCACCATAACTCTTGCTATGAGAATTGTAACCATGGGCAATTTCTCAATGAGTAATGTCACCATGTGTATTTTCACCTTGGGCACTCTCAAAGTAAACAGTATTACCATGAGCACTTTCACTGTGAACACTGTCACCATGGGCACTGGCACAATGTGGTGTGTCACCATGAGCCATATCACCATGGGAAATGTCACCGTGAGAAGTGTCACCATAGGCAATGTCACCATGGGCAATATCACCATGGGAACTGCCATTTTGAGCACTGTCACCATGGGTACTGCAACCATGAGTACTGTCACCATGAGTAATTTAACCATTGGCAGTATGACCATGTGCACTGTCACCATGGGCACTATCACCATGACAACTCTCAGCGTGAGCACTGTCACTGTTGGAAATGGCATTGTGTGCAATTCCACCATGGGCAATGTCACCATGGACATTATCGCTGTGAGCACTGTCAATATGAGCACGTCAACATGAGCCCTGTCACCATGGGCAATGTCACTGTGAGAAGTGTCACTGTAGGCAATGTCACCGTGGGCACTGTCACCATGGTCACTGCCACCACTGTCACTGTCATTTTGAGCACTGTCACCATGGGTACTGCAACCATGAGCGCTGTCACCATGAGCACTGTCACCATTGCAAGTATCACCATGTGTACTGTCACCATGGGCACTATCACAATGAGAACTGTCAGCATGGGCACTGTCACTCTTGGCAATGTCACCATGGGCACTATCACTTTGAGCACTGTCAACATGAGCACGTCACCATGGGCACTGTCAACATGGGTACTATCTCGAAGGTCAATGTCACCATGAGCATTGTCAGGATGGGCAACTTCACCGTGAGCACTGTCACCAATGGCACTATCACCATGAGCAATGTCACTGTGGGCCGTGTCACCAGGGGCACTATCACCATGGTTAATGTTATCATTGGCACTTTCCCCGTGAGCACTGTCACCCAGGGCACTGTCATCATGGGCACGGTCACCGTGAGCACTATCTCCATGAGCACAGCCACTGTGAACACCATCACCATAATCACTGGCCTCATCGGTACTGTCACCATGAGCACTGCCACAATGAGCACTGTCAGCATGGGTACTTCCCCCATGAGCACTGTCACTATGAGAACTGCTACCATGGGTATTTCACCATGTGTACTGTCACCCTGTGTATTGTCACCATTTGCACTGTCACCATGAGGACTATTACCATGAGCACTATCACCGTGAGATCTCTCACCATGGTCACTGTCACCATGGCACCTTGCACAATGGGGGCTGTCAACATGAGTGCTGGCACCATTGGCACTATCACTGTGAGCATTCTCACTGTGGTCAGTGTCACCATGGGCACTGTCACCATGAGCACTGTCACCATAGGCAATGTCACCATGGTCAGTGTCACCATGAGCACTGTCAACATGGGCACTCATACAGTGGGCACTGTCACTGTGAGCACTGTCACCTTGTGTACGGCCACAATGAGTGCTCTCACCATGAGCACTGTCACCATTGTGAGTATCACAATGTGCACTATCACCATGGGCACTGGCACAATGTCGTGTGTCACCTTGAGCAATGTCACCATGGGAAATGTCACCGTGAGATGTGTCACCATAGGCAATGTCACCATGGGCAATGTCATCATGGGAAATGCCATTTTGCACACTGTCACCATGGGTACTGCAACAATGAGTACTGTCACCATTGGCAGAATGACCACGTGCACTGTCACCATGGGCACTATCACCATGACAACTCTCAGCGTGAGCACTGTCACTGTGGGAACTGGCATTGTGTGCAATTCCACCATGGGCAATGTCACCATGGGCACTATCACTGTGAGCACTGTCAATATAAGCACGTCAACATGAGCCCTGTCACCATTGGCAATGTCACCGTGAGAAGTGTCACTATAGGCGATGTCACCGTGGGCACTGTCACCATGGTCACTGCCACCACTGTCACTGTCATTTTGAGCACTGTCACCATGGGTATTGCAACCATGAGCACTGTCACCATGAGCACTGTCACCATTGCGATTATCACCATGTGTACTGTCACCATGGGCACTATCACAATGAGAACTGTCAGCATGGGCACTGTCACTGTTGGCAAGGGCACCGTGGGCACTTCCACCATGGGCAATGTCACCATGTGCACTATCACTGTGAGCACTGTCAACATGAGCACATCACCATGGGCACTGTCAACATGGGTACTATCTCGAAGGGCAATGTCACCATGAGCATTGTCAGGATGGGCAACTTCACCATGAGCACTGTCACCAAAGGCACTATCACCGTGAGCAATGTCACTGTGGGCCGTGTCACCAGGGGCACTATCACCATGGTTAATGTTATCATTGGCACTTTCCCCGTGAGCAATGTCACCCTGGGCACTGTCATCATGGGCACGGTCACCGTGAGCACTATCTCAATGAGCACAGCCACTGTGAACACCATCACCATAATCACTGGCCTCATCGGTACTGTCACCATGAGCACTGCCACAATGAGCACTGTCAGCATGGGTACTTCCCCCATGAGCACTGTCACTATGAGAACTGCTAGCATGGGTATTTTCACCATGAGTACTGTCACCCTCTGTATTGTCACCATTTGCACTGTCACCATCAGGACTATTACCGTGAGTGCTATCACCGTGAGATCTCTCACCATGGTCACTGTCACCATGGCACCTTGCACAATGCGTGCTGTCAACATGAGTGCTGTCACCATTGGCACTATCACCGTGAGCATTCTCACTGTGGTCAGAGTCAACATGGGCTCTGTCACCATGAGCTCTGTCACCATAGGCAATGTCACCATGGTCAGGGTCACCATGAGCAATGTCTCCATGGGCACTCCTACAGTGGGCACTGTCACTGTGCGAACTGTCACCATGGTTACTGCCACTATGAGCAGTGTCTCTGTGAGTACTGTCAGCATGGGTTTTTAACGTGAGCACTGTCACCATGAGCCCTGTCACCATTTATCAGTGCCACCATGTGCACTACCACCATGTGCACTCTCACCATGGGCACTATCACCGAAAACACTGTCATCATAAGTACTGTCTGCATGGGCACTGTCACCAAGGGCACGGCCAACATGTGACCTGTAACCATTGTCAGTGTCACTGTGAGAAGTGTCACCATGGGAATTAACAACATAGGCACTCTCATCATGAGCACTGTCACCATGAGCACTGACACCACGAGCACTGTCACCCAGGGCACTGCCACCATGAGCACTGTCACCATAACTGTTGCTATGAGAATTGTAACCATGGGCAATTTCTCAATGAGTAATGTCACCATGTGTATTTTCACCTTGGGCACTCTCAAAGTAAACAGTATTACCATGAGCACTTTCACTGTGAACACTGTCACCATGGGCACTGGCACAATGTGGTGTGTCACCATGAGCCATATCACCATGGGAAATGTCACCGTGAGAAGTGTCACCATAGGCAATGTCACCATGGGCAATGTCACCATGGGAACTGCCATTTTGAGCACTGTCACCATGGGTACTGCAACCATGAGTACTGTCACCATGAGTAATTTAACCATTGGCAGTATGACCATGTGCACTGTCACCATGGGCACTATCACCATGACAACTCTCAGCGTGAGCACTGTCACTGTTGGAAATGGCATTGTGTGCAATTCCACCATGGGCAATGTCACCATGGACATTATCGCTGTGAGCACTGTCAATATGAGCACGTCAACATGAGCCCTGTCACCATGGGCAATGTCACTGTGAGAAGTGTCACTATAGGCAATGTCACCGTGGGCACTGTCACCATGGTCACTGCCACCACTGTCACTGTCATTTTGAGCACTGTCACCATGGGTACTGCAACCATGAGCGCTGTCACCATGAGCACTATCACCATTGCAAGTATCACCATGTGCACTGTCACCATGGGAACTATCACAATGAGAACTGTCAGCATGGGCACTGTCACTCTTGGCAATGTCACCATGGGCACTATCACTTTGAGCACTGTCAACATGAGCACGTCACCATGGGCACTGTCAACATGGGTACTATCTCGAAGGTCAATGTCACCATGAGCATTGTCAGGATGGGCAACTTCACCGTGAGCACTGTCACCAATGGCACTATCACCGTGAGCAATGTCACTGTGGGCCGTGGCACCAGGGGCACTATCACCATGGTTAATGTTATCATTGGCACTTTCCCCGTGAGCACTGTCACCCTGGGCACTGTCATCATGGGCACGGTCACCGTGAGCACTATCTCCATGAGCACAGCCACTGTGAACACCATCACCATAATCACTGGCCTCATCGGTACTGTCACCATGAGCACTGCCACAATGAGCACTGTCAGCATGGGCACTTCCCCCATGAGCACTGTCACTATGAGAACTGCTAGCATGGGTATTTTCACCATGAGTACTGTCACCCTCTGTATTGTCACCATTTGCACTGTCACCATCAGGACTATTACCGTGAGTGATATCACCGTGAGATCTCTCACCATGGTCACTGTCACCATGGCACCTTGCACAATGCGTGCTGTCAACATGAGTGCTGTCACCATTGGCACTATCACCGTGAGCATTCTCACTGTGGTCAGAGTCAACATGGGCTCTGTCACCATGAGCACTGTCACCATAGGCAATGTCACCGTGGTCAGTGTCACCATGAGCAATGTCTCCATGGGCACTCCTACAGTGGGCACTGTCACTGTGCGAACTGTCACCATGGTTACTGCCACTATGAGCAGTGTCTCTGTGAGTACTGTCAGCATGGGTTTTTACCGTGAGCACTGTCACCATGAGGCCTGTCACCATTTTTCAGTGCCACCATGTGCACTACCACCATGTGCACTCTCACCATGGGCACTATCACCGATAACACTGTCACCATAAGTACTGTCTGCATGGGCACTGTCACCAAGGGCACGGCCAACATATGACCTGTAACCATTGTCAGTGTCACTGTGAGAAGTGTCACCATGGGAATTAACAACATAGGCACTCTCATCTTGAGCACTGTCACCATGAGCACTGACACCACGAGCACTGTCACCCAGGGCAGTGCCACCATGAGCACTGTCACCATAACTCTTGCTATGAGAATTGTAACCATGGGCAATTTCTCAATGAGTAATGTCACCATGTGTATTTTCACCTTGGGCACTCTCAAAGTAAACAGTATTACCATGAGCACTTTCACTGTGAACACTGTCACCATGGGCACTGGCACAATGTGGTGTGTCACCATGAGCCATATCACCATGGGAAATGTCACCGTGAGAAGTGTCACCATAGGCAATGTCACCATGGGCAATGTCACCATGGGAACTGCCGTTTTGAGCACTGTCACCATGGGTACTGCAACCATGAGTATTGTCACCATGAGTAATTTAACCATTGGCAGTATGACCATGTGCACTGTCACCATGGGCACTATCACCATGACAACTCTCAGCGTGAGCACTGTCACTGTTGGAAATGGCATTGTGTGCAATTCCACCATGGGCAATGTCACCATGGACATTATCGCTGTGAGCACTGTCAATATGAGCACGTCAACATGAGCCCTGTCACCATGGGCAATGTCACTGTGAGAAGTGTCACTATAGGCAATGTCACCGTGGGCACTGTCACCATGGTCACTGCCACCACTGTCACTGTCATTTTGAGCACTGTCACCATGGGTACTGCAACCATGAGCGCTGTCACCATGAGCACTGTCACCATTGCAAGTATCACCATGTGTACTGTCACCATGGGCACTATCACAATGAGAACTGTCAGCATGGGCACTGTCACTCTTGGCAATGTCACCATGGGCACTATCACTTTGAGCACTGTCAACATGAGCACGTCACCATGGGCACTGTCAACATGGGTACTATCTCGAAGGTCAATGTCACCATGAGCATTGTCAGGATGGGCAACTTCACCATGAGCACTGTCACCAATGGCACTATCACCATGAGCAATGTCACTGTGGGCCGTGTCACCAGGGGCACTATCACCATGGTTAATGTTATCATTGGCACTTTCCCCGTGAGCACTGTCACCCTGGGCACTGTCATCATGGGCACGGTCACCGTGAGCACTATCTCCATGAGCACAGCCACTGTGAACACCATCACCATAATCACTGGCCTCATCGGTACTGTCACCATGAGCACTGCCACAATGAGCACTGTCAGCATGGGTACTTCCCCCATGAGCACTGTCACTATGAGAACTGCTACCATGGGTATTTCACCATGTGTACTGTCACCCTGTGTATTGTCACCATTTGCACTGTCACCATGACGACTATTACCATGAGCGCTATCACCGTGAGATCTCTCACCATGGTCACTGTCACCATGGCACCTTGCACAATGGGGGCTGTCAACATGAGTGCTGGCACCATTGGCACTATCACTGTGAGCATTCTCACTGTGGTCAGTGTCACCATGGGCACTGTCACCATGAGCACTGTCACCATAGGCAATGTCACCATGGTCAGTGTCACCATGAGCACTGTCAACATGGGCACTCATACAGTGGGCACTGTCACTGTGAGCACTGTCACCTTGGGTACTGCCACCATGAGTGCTCTCACCATGAGCACTGTCACCATTGTGAGTATCACAATGTGCACTATCACCATGGGCACTGGCACAATGTCGTGTGTCACCTTGAGCAATGTCACCATGGGAAATGTCACCGTGAGATGTGTCACCATAGGCAATGTCACCATGGGCAATGTCATCATGGGAAATGCCATTTTGCACACTGTCACCATGGGTACTGCAACCATGAGTACTGTCACCATTGGCAGAATGACCACGTGCACTGTCACCATGGGCACTATCACCATGACAACTCTCAGCGTGAGCACTGTCACTGTGGGAACTGGCATTGTGTGCAATTCCACCATGGGCAATGTCACCATGGGCACTATCACTGTGAGCACTGTCAATATAAGCACGTCAACATGAGCCCTGTCACCATTGGCAATGTCACCGTGAGAAGTGTCACTATAGGCGATGTCACCGTGGGCACTGTCACCATGGTCACTGCCACCACTGTCACTGTCATTTTGAGCACTGTCACCATGGGTATTGCAACCATGAGCACTGTCACCATGAGCACTGTCACCATTGCGATTATCACCATGTGTACTGTCACCATGGGCACTATCACAATGAGAACTGTCAGCATGGGCACTGTCACTGTTGGCAAGGGCACCGTGGGCACTTCCACCATGGGCAATGTCACCATGGGCACTATCACTGTGAGCACTGTCAACATGAGCACATCACCATGGGCACTGTCAACATGGGTACTATCTCGAAGGGCAATGTCACCATGAGCATTGTCAGGATGGGCAACTTCACCATGAGCACTGTCACCAAAGGCACTATCACCGTGAGCAATGTCACTGTGGGCCGTGTCACCAGGGGCACTATCACCATGGTTAATGTTATCATTGGCACTTTCCCCGTGAGCAATGTCACCCTGGGCACTGTCATCATGGGCACGGTCACCGTGAGCACTATCTCAATGAGCACAGCCACTGTGAACACCATCACCATAATCACTGGCCTCATCGGTACTGTCACCATGAGCACTGCCACAATGAGCACTGTCAGCATGGGTACTTCCCCCATGAGCACTGTCACTATGAGAACTGCTAGCATGGGTATTTTCACCATGAGTACTGTCACCCTCTGTATTGTCACCATTTGCACTGTCACCATCAGGACTATTACCGTGAGTGCTATCACCGTGAGATCTCTCACCATGGTCACTGTCACCATGGCACCTTGCACAATGCGTGCTGTCAACATGAGTGCTGTCACCATTGGCACTATCACCGTGAGCATTCTCACTGTGGTCAGAGTCAACATGGGCTCTGTCACCATGAGCTCTGTCACCATAGGCAATGTCACCATGGTCAGGGTCACCATGAGCAATGTCTCCATGGGCACTCCTACAGTGGGCACTGTCACTGTGCGAACTGTCACCATGGTTACTGCCACTATGAGCAGTGTCTCTGTGAGTACTGTCAGCATGGGTTTTTAACGTGAGCACTGTCACCATGAGCCCTGTCACCATTTATCAGTGCCACCATGTGCACTACCACCATGTGCACTCTCACCATGGGCACTATCACCGAAAACACTGTCATCATAAGTACTGTCGGCATGGGCACTGTCACCAAGGGCACGGCCAACATGTGACCTGTAACCATTGTCAGTGTCACTGTGAGAAGTGTCACCATGGGAATTAACAACATAGGCACTCTCATCATGAGCACTGTCACCATGAGCACTGACACCACGAGCACTGTCACCCAGGGCACTGCCACCATGAGCACTGTCACCATAACTGTTGCTATGAGAATTGTAACCATGGGCAATTTCTCAATGAGTAATGTCACCATGTGTATTTTCACCTTGGGCACTCTCAAAGTAAACAGTATTACCATGAGCACTTTCACTGTGAACACTGTCACCATGGGCACTGGCACAATGTGGTGTGTCACCATGAGCCATATCACCATGGGAAATGTCACCGTGAGAAGTGTCACCATAGGCAATGTCACCATGGGCAATGTCACCATGGGAACTGCCATTTTGAGCACTGTCACCATGGGTACTGCAACCATGAGTACTGTCACCATGAGTAATTTAACCATTGGCAGTATGACCATGTGCACTGTCACCATGGGCACTATCACCATGACAACTCTCAGCGTGAGCACTGTCACTGTTGGAAATGGCATTGTGTGCAATTCCACCATGGGCAATGTCACCATGGACATTATCGCTGTGAGCACTGTCAATATGAGCACGTCAACATGAGCCCTGTCACCATGGGCAATGTCACTGTGAGAAGTGTCACTATAGGCAATGTCACCGTGGGCACTGTCACCATGGTCACTGCCACCACTGTCACTGTCATTTTGAGCACTGTCACCATGGGTACTGCAACCATGAGCGCTGTCACCATGAGCACTATCACCATTGCAAGTATCACCATGTGCACTGTCACCATGGGAACTATCACAATGAGAACTGTCAGCATGGGCACTGTCACTCTTGGCAATGTCACCATGGGCACTATCACTTTGAGCACTGTCAACATGAGCACGTCACCATGGGCACTGTCAACATGGGTACTATCTCGAAGGTCAATGTCACCATGAGCATTGTCAGGATGGGCAACTTCACCGTGAGCACTGTCACCAATGGCACTATCACCGTGAGCAATGTCACTGTGGGCCGTGGCACCAGGGGCACTATCACCATGGTTAATGTTATCATTGGCACTTTCCCCGTGAGCACTGTCACCCTGGGCACTGTCATCATGGGCACGGTCACCGTGAGCACTATCTCCATGAGCACAGCCACTGTGAACACCATCACCATAATCACTGGCCTCATCGGTACTGTCACCATGAGCACTGCCACAATGAGCACTGTCAGCATGGGCACTTCCCCCATGAGCACTGTCACTATGAGAACTGCTAGCATGGGTATTTTCACCATGAGTACTGTCACCCTCTGTATTGTCACCATTTGCACTGTCACCATCAGGACTATTACCGTGAGTGATATCACCGTGAGATCTCTCACCATGGTCACTGTCACCATGGCACCTTGCACAATGCGTGCTGTCAACATGAGTGCTGTCACCATTGGCACTATCACCGTGAGCATTCTCACTGTGGTCAGAGTCAACATGGGCTCTGTCACCATGAGCACTGTCACCATAGGCAATGTCACCGTGGTCAGTGTCACCATGAGCAATGTCTCCATGGGCACTCCTACAGTGGGCACTGTCACTGTGCGAACTGTCACCATGGTTACTGCCACTATGAGCAGTGTCTCTGTGAGTACTGTCAGCATGGGTTTTTACCGTGAGCACTGTCACCATGAGCCCTGTCACCATTTTTCAGTGCCACCATGTGCACTACCACCATGTGCACTCTCACCATGGGCACTATCACCGATAACACTGTCACCATAAGTACTGTCTGCATGGGCACTGTCACCAAGGGCACAGCCAACATGTGACCTGTAACCATTGTCAGTGTCACTGTGAGAAGTGTCACCATGGGAATTAACAACATAGGCACTCTCATCTTGAGCACTGTCACCATGAGCACTGACACCACGAGCACTGTCACCCAGGGCAGTGCCACCATGAGCACTGTCACCATAACTCTTGCTATGAGAATTGTAACCATGGGCAATTTCTCAATGAGTAATGTCACCATGTGTATTTTCACCTTGGGCACTCTCAAAGTAAACAGTATTACCATGAGCACTTTCACTGTGAACACTGTCACCATGGGCACTGGCACAATGTGGTGTGTCACCATGAGCCATATCACCATGGGAAATGTCACCGTGAGAAGTGTCACCATAGGCAATGTCACCATGGGCAATATCACCATGGGAACTGCCATTTTGAGCACTGTCACCATGGGTACTGCAACCATGAGTACTGTCACCATGAGTAATTTAACCATTGGCAGTATGACCATGTGCACTGTCACCATGGGCACTATCACCATGACAACTCTCAGCGTGAGCACTGTCACTGTTGGAAATGGCATTGTGTGCAATTCCACCATGGGCAATGTCACCATGGACATTATCGCTGTGAGCACTGTCAATATGAGCACGTCAACATGAGCCCTGTCACCATGGGCAATGTCACTGTGAGAAGTGTCACTGTAGGCAATGTCACCGTGGGCACTGTCACCATGGTCACTGCCACCACTGTCACTGTCATTTTGAGCACTGTCACCATGGGTACTGCAACCATGAGCGCTGTCACCATGAGCACTGTCACCATTGCAAGTATCACCATGTGTACTGTCACCATGGGCACTATCACAATGAGAACTGTCAGCATGGGCACTGTCACTCTTGGCAATGTCACCATGGGCACTATCACTTTGAGCACTGTCAACATGAGCACGTCACCATGGGCACTGTCAACATGGGTACTATCTCGAAGGTCAATGTCACCATGAGCATTGTCAGGATGGGCAACTTCACCGTGAGCACTGTCACCAATGGCACTATCACCATGAGCAATGTCACTGTGGGCCGTGTCACCAGGGGCACTATCACCATGGTTAATGTTATCATTGGCACTTTCCCCGTGAGCACTGTCACCCAGGGCACTGTCATCATGGGCACGGTCACCGTGAGCACTATCTCCATGAGCACAGCCACTGTGAACACCATCACCATAATCACTGGCCTCATCGGTACTGTCACCATGAGCACTGCCACAATGAGCACTGTCAGCATGGGTACTTCCCCCATGAGCACTGTCACTATGAGAACTGCTACCATGGGTATTTCACCATGTGTACTGTCACCCTGTGTATTGTCACCATTTGCACTGTCACCATGAGGACTATTACCATGAGCGCTATCACCGTGAGATCTCTCACCATGGTCACTGTCACCATGGCACCTTGCACAATGGGGGCTGTCAACATGAGTGCTGGCACCATTGGCACTATCACTGTGAGCATTCTCACTGTGGTCAGTGTCACCATGGGCACTGTCACCATGAGCACTGTCACCATAGGCAATGTCACCATGGTCAGTGTCACCATGAGCACTGTCAACATGGGCACTCATACAGTGGGCACTGTCACTGTGAGCACTGTCACCTTGTGTACGGCCACAATGAGTGCTCTCACCATGAGCACTGTCACCATTGTGAGTATCACAATGTGCACTATCACCATGGGCACTGGCACAATGTCGTGTGTCACCTTGAGCAATGTCACCATGGGAAATGTCACCGTGAGATGTGTCACCATAGGCAATGTCACCATGGGCAATGTCATCATGGGAAATGCCATTTTGCACACTGTCACCATGGGTACTGCAACAATGAGTACTGTCACCATTGGCAGAATGACCACGTGCACTGTCACCATGGGCACTATCACCATGACAACTCTCAGCGTGAGCACTGTCACTGTGGGAACTGGCATTGTGTGCAATTCCACCATGGGCAATGTCACCATGGGCACTATCACTGTGAGCACTGTCAATATAAGCACGTCAACATGAGCCCTGTCACCATTGGCAATGTCACCGTGAGAAGTGTCACTATAGGCGATGTCACCGTGGGCACTGTCACCATGGTCACTGCCACCACTGTCACTGTCATTTTGAGCACTGTCACCATGGGTATTGCAACCATGAGCACTGTCACCATGAGCACTGTCACCATTGCGATTATCACCATGTGTACTGTCACCATGGGCACTATCACAATGAGAACTGTCAGCATGGGCACTGTCACTGTTGGCAAGGGCACCGTGGGCACTTCCACCATGGGCAATGTCACCATGTGCACTATCACTGTGAGCACTGTCAACATGAGCACATCACCATGGGCACTGTCAACATGGGTACTATCTCGAAGGGCAATGTCACCATGAGCATTGTCAGGATGGGCAACTTCACCATGAGCACTGTCACCAAAGGCACTATCACCGTGAGCAATGTCACTGTGGGCCGTGTCACCAGGGGCACTATCACCATGGTTAATGTTATCATTGGCACTTTCCCCGTGAGCAATGTCACCCTGGGCACTGTCATCATGGGCACGGTCACCGTGAGCACTATCTCAATGAGCACAGCCACTGTGAACACCATCACCATAATCACTGGCCTCATCGGTACTGTCACCATGAGCACTGCCACAATGAGCACTGTCAGCATGGGTACTTCCCCCATGAGCACTGTCACTATGAGAACTGCTAGCATGGGTATTTTCACCATGAGTACTGTCACCCTCTGTATTGTCACCATTTGCACTGTCACCATCAGGACTATTACCGTGAGTGCTATCACCGTGAGATCTCTCACCATGGTCACTGTCACCATGGCACCTTGCACAATGCGTGCTGTCAACATGAGTGCTGTCACCATTGGCACTATCACCGTGAGCATTCTCACTGTGGTCAGAGTCAACATGGGCTCTGTCACCATGAGCTCTGTCACCATAGGCAATGTCACCATGGTCAGGGTCACCATGAGCAATGTCTCCATGGGCACTCCTACAGTGGGCACTGTCACTGTGCGAACTGTCACCATGGTTACTGCCACTATGAGCAGTGTCTCTGTGAGTACTGTCAGCATGGGTTTTTAACGTGAGCACTGTCACCATGAGCCCTGTCACCATTTATCAGTGCCACCATGTGCACTACCACCATGTGCACTCTCACCATGGGCACTATCACCGAAAACACTGTCATCATAAGTACTGTCTGCATGGGCACTGTCACCAAGGGCACGGCCAACATGTGACCTGTAACCATTGTCAGTGTCACTGTGAGAAGTGTCACCATGGGAATTAACAACATAGGCACTCTCATCATGAGCACTGTCACCATGAGCACTGACACCACGAGCACTGTCACCCAGGGCACTGCCACCATGAGCACTGTCACCATAACTGTTGCTATGAGAATTGTAACCATGGGCAATTTCTCAATGAGTAATGTCACCATGTGTATTTTCACCTTGGGCACTCTCAAAGTAAACAGTATTACCATGAGCACTTTCACTGTGAACACTGTCACCATGGGCACTGGCACAATGTGGTGTGTCACCATGAGCCATATCACCATGGGAAATGTCACCGTGAGAAGTGTCACCATAGGCAATGTCACCATGGGCAATGTCACCATGGGAACTGCCATTTTGAGCACTGTCACCATGGGTACTGCAACCATGAGTACTGTCACCATGAGTAATTTAACCATTGGCAGTATGACCATGTGCACTGTCACCATGGGCACTATCACCATGACAACTCTCAGCGTGAGCACTGTCACTGTTGGAAATGGCATTGTGTGCAATTCCACCATGGGCAATGTCACCATGGACATTATCGCTGTGAGCACTGTCAATATGAGCACGTCAACATGAGCCCTGTCACCATGGGCAATGTCACTGTGAGAAGTGTCACTATAGGCAATGTCACCGTGGGCACTGTCACCATGGTCACTGCCACCACTGTCACTGTCATTTTGAGCACTGTCACCATGGGTACTGCAACCATGAGCGCTGTCACCATGAGCACTATCACCATTGCAAGTATCACCATGTGCACTGTCACCATGGGAACTATCACAATGAGAACTGTCAGCATGGGCACTGTCACTCTTGGCAATGTCACCATGGGCACTATCACTTTGAGCACTGTCAACATGAGCACGTCACCATGGGCACTGTCAACATGGGTACTATCTCGAAGGTCAATGTCACCATGAGCATTGTCAGGATGGGCAACTTCACCGTGAGCACTGTCACCAATGGCACTATCACCGTGAGCAATGTCACTGTGGGCCGTGGCACCAGGGGCACTATCACCATGGTTAATGTTATCATTGGCACTTTCCCCGTGAGCACTGTCACCCTGGGCACTGTCATCATGGGCACGGTCACCGTGAGCACTATCTCCATGAGCACAGCCACTGTGAACACCATCACCATAATCACTGGCCTCATCGGTACTGTCACCATGAGCACTGCCACAATGAGCACTGTCAGCATGGGCACTTCCCCCATGAGCACTGTCACTATGAGAACTGCTAGCATGGGTATTTTCACCATGAGTACTGTCACCCTCTGTATTGTCACCATTTGCACTGTCACCATCAGGACTATTACCGTGAGTGATATCACCGTGAGATCTCTCACCATGGTCACTGTCACCATGGCACCTTGCACAATGCGTGCTGTCAACATGAGTGCTGTCACCATTGGCACTATCACCGTGAGCATTCTCACTGTGGTCAGAGTCAACATGGGCTCTGTCACCATGAGCACTGTCACCATAGGCAATGTCACCGTGGTCAGTGTCACCATGAGCAATGTCTCCATGGGCACTCCTACAGTGGGCACTGTCACTGTGCGAACTGTCACCATGGTTACTGCCACTATGAGCAGTGTCTCTGTGAGTACTGTCAGCATGGGTTTTTACCGTGAGCACTGTCACCATGAGCCCTGTCACCATTTTTCAGTGCCACCATGTGCACTACCACCATGTGCACTCTCACCATGGGCACTATCACCGATAACACTGTCACCATAAGTACTGTCTGCATGGGCACTGTCACCAAGGGCACAGCCAACATGTGACCTGTAACCATTGTCAGTGTCACTGTGAGAAGTGTCACCATGGGAATTAACAACATAGGCACTCTCATCTTGAGCACTGTCACCATGAGCACTGACACCACGAGCACTGTCACCCAGGGCAGTGCCACCATGAGCACTGTCACCATAACTCTTGCTATGAGAATTGTAACCATGGGCAATTTCTCAATGAGTAATGTCACCATGTGTATTTTCACCTTGGGCACTCTCAAAGTAAACAGTATTACCATGAGCACTTTCACTGTGAACACTGTCACCATGGGCACTGGCACAATGTGGTGTGTCACCATGAGCCATATCACCATGGGAAATGTCACCGTGAGAAGTGTCACCATAGGCAATGTCACCATGGGCAATATCACCATGGGAACTGCCATTTTGAGCACTGTCACCATGGGTACTGCAACCATGAGTACTGTCACCATGAGTAATTTAACCATTGGCAGTATGACCATGTGCACTGTCACCATGGGCACTATCACCATGACAACTCTCAGCGTGAGCACTGTCACTGTTGGAAATGGCATTGTGTGCAATTCCACCATGGGCAATGTCACCATGGACATTATCGCTGTGAGCACTGTCAATATGAGCACGTCAACATGAGCCCTGTCACCATGGGCAATGTCACTGTGAGAAGTGTCACTGTAGGCAATGTCACCGTGGGCACTGTCACCATGGTCACTGCCACCACTGTCACTGTCATTTTGAGCACTGTCACCATGGGTACTGCAACCATGAGCGCTGTCACCATGAGCACTGTCACCATTGCAAGTATCACCATGTGTACTGTCACCATGGGCACTATCACAATGAGAACTGTCAGCATGGGCACTGTCACTCTTGGCAATGTCACCATGGGCACTATCACTTTGAGCACTGTCAACATGAGCACGTCACCATGGGCACTGTCAACATGGGTACTATCTCGAAGGTCAATGTCACCATGAGCATTGTCAGGATGGGCAACTTCACCGTGAGCACTGTCACCAATGGCACTATCACCATGAGCAATGTCACTGTGGGCCGTGTCACCAGGGGCACTATCACCATGGTTAATGTTATCATTGGCACTTTCCCCGTGAGCACTGTCACCCAGGGCACTGTCATCATGGGCACGGTCACCGTGAGCACTATCTCCATGAGCACAGCCACTGTGAACACCATCACCATAATCACTGGCCTCATCGGTACTGTCACCATGAGCACTGCCACAATGAGCACTGTCAGCATGGGCACTTCCCCCATGAGCACTGTCACTATGAGAACTGCTAGCATGGGTATTTTCACCATGAGTACTGTCACCCTCTGTATTGTCACCATTTGCACTGTCACCATCAGGACTATTACCATGAGTGCTATCACCGTGAGATCTCTCACCATGGTCACTGTCACCATGGCACCTTGCACAATGCGTGCTGTCAACATGAGTGCTGTCACCATTGGCACTATCACCGTGAGCATTCTCACTGTGGTCAGAGTCAACATGGGCTCTGTCACCATGAGCACTGTCACCATAGGCAATGTCACCGTGGTCAGTGTCACCATGAGCAATGTCTCCATGGGCACTCCTACAGTGGGCACTGTCACTGTGCGAACTGTCACCATGGTTACTGCCACTATGAGCAGTGTCTCTGTGAGTACTGTCAGCATGGGTTTTTACCGTGAGCACTGTCACCATGAGCCCTGTCACCATTTTTCAGTGCCACCATGTGCACTACCACCATGTGCACTCTCACCATGGGCACTATCACCGATAACACTGTCACCATAAGTACTGTCTGCATGGGCACTGTCACCAAGGGCACGGCCAACATGTGACCTGTAACCATTGTCAGTGTCACTGTGAGAAGTGTCACCATGGGAATTAACAACATAGGCACTCTCATCATGAGCACTGTCACCATGAGCACTGACACCACGAGCACTGTCACCCAGGGCAGTGCCACCATGAGCACTGTCACCATAACTCTTGCTATGAGAATTGGAACCATGGGCAATTTCTCAATGAGTAATGTCACCATGTGTATTTTCACCTTGGGCACTCTCAAAGTAAACAGTATTACCATGAGCACTTTCACTGTGAACACTGTCACCATGGGCACTGGCACAATGTGGTGTGTCACCATGAGCCATGTCACCATGGGAAATGTCACCGTGAGAAGTGTCACCATAGGCAATGTCACCATGGGCAATGTCACCATGGGAACTGCCATTTTGAGCACTGTCACCATGGGTACTGCAACCATGAGTACTGTAACCATGAGTAATTTAACCATTGGCAGTATGACCATGTGCACTGTCACCATGGGCACTATCACCATGACAACTCTCAGCGTGAGCACTGTCACTGTTGGAAATGGCATTGTGTGCAATTCCACCATGGGCAATGTCACCATGGACATTATCGCTGTGAGCACTGTCAATATGAGCACGTCAACATGAGCCCTGTCACCATGGGCAATGTCACTGTGAGAAGTGTCACTATAGGCAATGTCACCGTGGGCACTGTCACCATGGTCACTGCCACCACTGTCACTGTCATTTTGAGCACTGTCACCATGGGTACTGCAACCATGAGCGCTGTCACCATGAGCACTGTCACCATTGCAAGTATCACCATGTGCACTGTCACCATGGGCACTATCACAATGAGAACTGTCAGCATGGGCACTGTCACTTTTGGCAATGTCACCATGGGCACTATCACTTTGAGCACTGTCAACATGAGCACGTCAACATGGGCACTGTCAACATGGGTACTATCTCGAAGGTCAATGTCACCATGAGCATTGTCAGGATGGGCAACTTCACCGTGAGCACTGTCACCAATGGCACTATCACCGTGAGCAATGTCACTGTGGGCCGTGTCACCAGGGGCACTATCACCATGGTTAATGTTATCATTGGCACTTTCCCCGTGAGCACTGTCACCCTGGGCACTGTCATCATGGGCACGGTCACCGTGAGCACTATCTCCATGAGCACAGCCACTGTGAACACCATCACCATAATCACTGGCCTCATCGGTACTGTCACCATGAGCACTGCCACAATGAGCACTGTCAGCATGGGTACTTCCCCCATGAGCACTGTCACTATGAGAACTGCTAGCATGGGTATTTTCACCATGAGTACTGTCACCCTCTGTATTGTCACCATTTGCACTGTCACCATCAGGACTATTACCGTGAGTGCTATCACCGTGAGATCTCTCACCATGGTCACTGTCACCATGGCACCTTACACAATGCGTGCTGTCAACATGAGTGCTGTCACCATTGGCACTATCACCGTGAGCATTCTCACTGTGGTCAGAGTCAACATGGGCTCTGTCACCATGAGCACTGTCACCATAGGCAATGTCACCATGGTCAGGGTCACCATGAGCAATGTCTCCATGGGCACTCCTACAGTGGGCACTGTCACTGTGTGAACTGTCACCATGGTTACTGCCACTATGAGCAGTGTCTCTGTGAGTACTGTCAGCATGGGTTTTTACCGTGAGCACTGTCACCATGAGCCCTGTCACCATTTATCAGTGCCACCATGTGCACTACCACCATGTGCACTCTCACCATGGGCACTATCACCGATAACACTGTCACCATAAGTACTGTCTGCATGGGCACTGTCACCAAGGGCACGGCCAACATGTGACCTGTAACCATTGTCAGTGTCACTGTGAGAAGTGTCACCATGGGAATTAACAACATAGGCACTCTCATCTTGAGCACTGTCACCATGAGCACTGACACCACGAGCACTGTCACCCAGGGCAGTGCCACCATGAGCACTGTCACCATAACTCTTGCTATGAGAATTGTAACCATGGGCAATTTCTCAATGAGTAATGTCACCATGTGTATTTTCACCTTGGGCACTCTCAAAGTAAACAGTATTACCATGAGCACTTTCACTGTGAACACTGTCACCATGGGCACTGGCACAATGTGGTGTGTCACCATGAGCCATATCACCATGGGAAATGTCACCGTGAGAAGTGTCACCATAGGCAATGTCACCATGGGCAATGTCACCATGGGAACTGCCATTTTGAGCACTGTCACCATGGGTACTGCAACCATGAGTATTGTCACCATGAGTAATTTAACCATTGGCAGTATGACCATGTGCACTGTCACCATGGGCACTATCACCATGACAACTCTCAGCGTGAGCACTGTCACTGTTGGAAATGGCATTGTGTGCAATTCCACCATGGGCAATGTCACCATGGACATTATCGCTGTGAGCACTGTCAATATGAGCACGTCAACATGAGCCCTGTCACCATGGGCAATGTCACTGTGAGAAGTGTCACTATAGGCAATGTCACCGTGGGCACTGTCACCATGGTCACTGCCACCACTGTCACTGTCATTTTGAGCACTGTCACCATGGGTACTGCAACCATGAGCGCTGTCACCATGAGCACTGTCACCATTGCAAGTATCACCATGTGTACTGTCACCATGGGCACTATCACAATGAGAACTGTCAGCATGGGCACTGTCACTCTTGGCAATGTCACCATGGGCACTATCACTTTGAGCACTGTCAACATGAGCACGTCACCATGGGCACTGTCAACATGGGTACTATCTCGAAGGTCAATGTCACCATGAGCATTGTCAGGATGGGCAACTTCACCATGAGCACTGTCACCAATGGCACTATCACCATGAGCAATGTCACTGTGGGCCGTGTCACCAGGGGCACTATCACCATGGTTAATGTTATCATTGGCACTTTCCCCGTGAGCACTGTCACCCTGGGCACTGTCATCATGGGCACGGTCACCGTGAGCACTATCTCCATGAGCACAGCCACTGTGAACACCATCACCATAATCACTGGCCTCATCGGTACTGTCACCATGAGCACTGCCACAATGAGCACTGTCAGCATGGGTACTTCCCCCATGAGCACTGTCACTATGAGAACTGCTACCATGGGTATTTCACCATGTGTACTGTCACCCTGTGTATTGTCACCATTTGCACTGTCACCATGAGGACTATTACCATGAGCGCTATCACCGTGAGATCTCTCACCATGGTCACTGTCACCATGGCACCTTGCACAATGGGGGCTGTCAACATGAGTGCTGGCACCATTGGCACTATCACTGTGAGCATTCTCACTGTGGTCAGTGTCACCATGGGCACTGTCACCATGAGCACTGTCACCATAGGCAATGTCACCATGGTCAGTGTCACCATGAGCACTGTCAACATGGGCACTCATACAGTGGGCACTGTCACTGTGAGCACTGTCACCTTGGGTACTGCCACCATGAGTGCTGTCACCATGAGCACTGTCACCATTGTGAGTATCACAATGTGCACTGTCACCATGGGCACTGGCACAATGTCGTGTGTCACCTTGAGCAATGTCACCATGGGAAATGTCACCGTGAGATGTGTCACCATAGGCAATGTCACCATGGGCAATGTCATCATGGGAAATGCCATTTTGCACACTGTCACCATGGGTACTGCAACCATGAGTACTGTCACCATTGGCAGAATGACCACGTGCACTGTCACCATGGGCACTATCACCATGACAACTCTCAGCGTGAGCACTGTCACTGTGGGAACTGGCATTGTGTGCAATTCCACCATGGGCAATGTCACCATGGGCACTATCACTGTGAGCACTGTCAATATAAGCACGTCAACATGAGCCCTGTCACCATTGGCAATGTCACCGTGAGAAGTGTCACTATAGGCGATGTCACCGTGGGCACTGTCACCATGGTCACTGCCACCACTGTCACTGTCATTTTGAGCACTGTCACCATGGGTATTGCAACCATGAGCACTGTCACCATGAGCACTGTCACCATTGTGATTATCACCATGTGTACTGTCACCATGGGCACTATCACAATGAGAACTGTCAGCATGGGCACTGTCACTGTTGGCAAGGGCACCGTGGGCACTTCCACCATGGGCAATGTCACCATGGGCACTATCACTGTGAGCACTGTCAACATGAGCACATCACCATGGGCACTGTCAACATGGGTACTATCTCGAAGGGCAATGTCACCATGAGCATTGTCAGGATGGGCAACTTCACCATGAGCACTGTCACCAAAGGCACTATCACCGTGAGCAATGTCACTGTGGGCCGTGTCACCAGGGGCACTATCACCATGGTTAATGTTATCATTGGCACTTTCCCCGTGAGCAATGTCACCCTGGGCACTGTCATCATGGGCACGGTCACCGTGAGCACTATCTCAATGAGCACAGCCACTGTGAACACCATCACCATAATCACTGGCCTCATCGGTACTGTCACCATGAGCACTGCCACAATGAGCACTGTCAGCATGGGTAATTCCCCCATGAGCACTGTCACTATGAGAACTGCTAGCATGGGTATTTTCACCATGAGTACTGTCACCCTCTGTATTGTCACCATTTGCACTGTCACCATCAGGACTATTACCGTGAGTGCTATCACCGTGAGATCTCTCACCATGGTCACTGTCACCATGGCACCTTGCACAATGCGTGCTGTCAACATGAGTGCTGTCACCATTGGCACTATCACCGTGAGCATTCTCACTGTGGTCAGAGTCAACATGGGCTCTGTCACCATGAGCTCTGTCACCATAGGCAATGTCACCATGGTCAGGGTCACCATGAGCAATGTCTCCATGGGCACTCCTACAGTGGGCACTGTCACTGTGCGAACTGTCACCATGGTTACTGCCACTATGAGCAGTGTCTCTGTGAGTACTGTCAGCATGGGTTTTTACCGTGAGCACTGTCACCATGAGCCCTGTCACCATTTATCAGTGCCACCATGTGCACTACCACCATGTGCACTCTCACCATGGGCACTATCACCGAAAACACTGTCATCATAAGTACTGTCTGCATGGGCACTGTCACCAAGGGCACGGCCAACATGTGACCTGTAACCATTGTCAGTGTCACTGTGAGAAGTGTCACCATGGGAATTAACAACATAGGCACTCTCATCATGAGCACTGTCACCATGAGCACTGACACCACGAGCACTGTCACCCAGGGCAGTGCCACCATGAGCACTGTCACCATAACTGTTGCTATGAGAATTGTAACCATGGGCAATTTCTCAATGAGTAATGTCACCATGTGTATTTTCACCTTGGGCACTCTCAAAGTAAACACTATTACCATGAGCACTTTCACTGTGAACACTGTCACCATGGGCACTGGCACAATGTGGTGTGTCACCATGAGCCATATCACCATGGGAAATGTCACCGTGAGAAGTGTCACCATAGGCAATGTCACCATGGGCAATGTCACCATGGGAACTGCCATTTTGAGCACTGTCACCATGGGTACTGCAACCATGAGTACTGTCACCATGAGTAATTTAACCATTGGCAGTATGACCATGTGCACTGTCACCATGGGCACTATCACCATGACAACTCTCAGCGTGAGCACTGTCACTGTTGGAAATGGCATTGTGTGCAATTCCACCATGGGCAATGTCACCATGGACATTATCGCTGTGAGCACTGTCAATATGAGCACGTCAACATGAGCCCTGTCACCATGGGCAATGTCACTGTGAGAAGTGTCACTATAGGCAATGTCACCGTGGGCACTGTCACCATGGTCACTGCCACCACAGTCACTGTCATTTTGAGCACTGTCACCATGGGTACTTCAACCATGAGCGCTGTCACCATGAGCACTGTCACCATTGCAAGTATCACCATGTGCACTGTCACCATGGGCACTATCACAATGAGAACTGTCAGCATGGGCACTGTCACTCTTGGCAATGTCACCATGGGCACTATCACTTTGAGCACTGTCAACATGAGCACGTCACCATGGGCACTGTCAACATGGGTACTATCTCGAAGGTCAATGTCACCATGAGCATTGTCAGGATGGGCAACTTCACCGTGAGCACTGTCACCAATGGCACTATCACCATGAGCAATGTCACTGTGGGCCGTGTCACCAGGGGCACTATCACCATGGTTAATGTTATCATTGGCACTTTCCCCGTGAGCACTGTCACCCTGGGCACTGTCATCATGGGCACGGTCACCGTGAGCACTATCTCCATGAGCACAGCCACTGTGAACACCATCACCATAATCACTGGCCTCATCGGTACTGTCACCATGAGCACTGCCACAATGAGAACTCTCATCATGGGCACTTCCCCCATGAGCACTGTTACTATGAGAACTGCTACCATGGGTATTTTCACCATGTGTACTGTCACCCTGTGTATTGTCACCATTTGCACTGTCACCATGAGGACTATTACCGTGAGCGCTATCACCGTGAGATCTCTCACCATGGTCACTGTCACCATGGCACCTTGCACAATGGGGGCTGTCAACATGAGTGCTGGCACCATTGGCACTATCACTGTGAGCATTCTCACTGTGGTCAGTGTCACCATGGGCACTGTCACCATGAGCACTGTCACCATAGGCAATGTCACCATGGTCAGTGTCACCATGAGCACTGTCAACATGGGCACTCATACAGTGGGCACTGTCACTGTGAGCACTGTCACCTTGGGTACTGCCACCATGAGTGCTGTCACCATGAGCACTGTCACCATTGTGAGTATCACAATGTGCACTGTCACCATGGGCACTGGCACAATGTCGTGTGTCACCTTGAGCAATGTCACCATGGGAAATGTCACCGTGAGATGTGTCACCATAGGCAATGTCACCATGGGCAATGTCATCATGGGAAATGCCATTTTGCACACTGTCACCATGGGTACTGCAACCATGAGTACTGTCACCATTGGCAGAATGACCACGTGCACTGTCACCATGGGCACTATCACCATGACAACTCTCAGCATGAGCACTGTCACTGTGGGAACTGGCATTGTGTGCAATTCCACCATGGGCAATGTCACCATGGGCACTATCACTGTGAGCACTGTCAATATAAGCACGTCAACATGAGCCCTGTCACCATTGGCAATGTCACCGTGAGAAGTGTCACTATAGGCGATGTCACCGTGGGCACTGTCACCATGGTCACTGCCACCACTGTCACTGTCATTTTGAGCACTGTCACCATGGGTATTGCAACCATGAGCACTGTCACCATGAGCACTGTCACCATTGCGATTATCACCATGTGTACTGTCACCATGGGCACTATCACAATGAGAACTGTCAGCATGGGCACTGTCACTGTTGGCAAGGGCACCGTGGGCACTTCCACCATGGGCAATGTCACCATGGGCACTATCACTGTGAGCACTGTCAACATGAGCACATCACCATGGGCACTGTCAACATGGGTACTATCTCGAAGGTCAATGTCACCATGAGCATTGTCAGGATGGGCAACTTCACCGTGAGCACTGTCACCAATGGCACTATCACCATGAGCAATGTCACTGTGGGCCGTGTCACCAGGGGCACAATCACCATGGTTAATGTTATCATTGGCACTTTCCCCGTGAGCACTGTCACCCTGGGCACTGTCATCATGGGCACGGTCACCGTGAGCACTATCTCCATGAGCACAGCCACTGTGAACACCATCACCATAATCACTGGCCTCATCGGTACTGTCACCATGAGCACTGCCACAATGAGCACTGTCAGCATGGGCACTTCCCCCATGAGCACTGTCACTATGAGAACTGCTAGCATGGGTATTTTCACCATGAGTACTGTCACCCTCTGTATTGTCACCATTTGCACTGTCACCATCAGGACTATTACCGTGAGTGATATCACCGTGAGATCTCTCACCATGGTCACTGTCACCATGGCACCTTGCACAATGCGTGCTGTCAACATGAGTGCTGTCACCATTGGCACTATCACCGTGAGCATTCTCACTGTGGTCAGAGTCAACATGGGCTCTGTCACCATGAGCACTGTCACCATAGGCAATGTCACCGTGGTCAGTGTCACCATGAGCAATGTCTCCATGGGCACTCCTACAGTGGGCACTGTCACTGTGCAAACTGTCACCATGGTTACTGCCACTATGAGCAGTGTCTCTGTGAGTACTGTCAGCATGGGTTTTTACCGTGAGCACTGTCACCATGAGCCCTGTCACCATTTTTCAGTGCCACCATGTGCACTACCACCATGTGCACTCTCACCATGGGCACTATCACCGATAACACTGTCACCATAAGTACTGTCTGCATGGGCACTGTCACCAAGGGCACAGCCAACATGTGACCTGTAACCATTGTCAGTGTCACTGTGAGAAGTGTCACCATGGGAATTAACAACATAGGCACTCTCATCATGAGCACTGTCACCATGAGCACTGACACCACGAGCACTGTCACCCAGGGCAGTGCCACCATGAGCACTGTCACCATAACTGTTGCTATGAGAATTGTAACCATGGGCAATTTCTCAATGAGTAATGTCACCATGTGTATTTTCACCTTGGGCACTCTCAAAGTAAACAGTATTACCATGAGCACTTTCACTGTGAACACTGTCACCATGGGCACTGGCACAATGTGGTGTGTCACCATGAGCCATGTCACCATGGGAAATGTCACCGTGAGAAGTGTCACCATAGGCAATGTCACCATGGGCAATGTCACCATGGGAACTGCCATTTTGAGCACTGTCACCATGGGTACTGCAACCATGAGTACTGTCACCATGAGTAATTTAACCATTGGCAGTATGACCATGTGCACTGTCACCATGGGCACTATCACCATGACAACTCTCAGCGTGAGCACTGTCACTGTTGGAAATGGCATTGTGTGCAATTCCACCATGGGCAATGTCACCATGGACATTATCGCTGTGAGCACTGTCAATATGAGCACGTCAACATGAGCCCTGTCACCATGGGCAATGTCACTGTGAGAAGTGTCACTATAGGCAATGTCACCGTGGGCACTGTCACCATGGTCACTGCCACCACTGTCACTGTCATTTTGAGCACTGTCACCATGGGTACTGCAACCATGAGCGCTGTCACCATGAGCACTGTCACCATTGCAAGTATCACCATGTGCACTGTCACCATGGGCACTATCACAATGAGAACTGTCAGCATGGGCACTGTCACTCTTGGCAATGTCACCATGGGCACTATCACTTTGAGCACTGTCAACATGAGCACGTCAACATGGGCACTGTCAACATGGGTACTATCTCAAAGGTCAATGTCACCATGAGCATTGTCAGGATGGGCAACTTCACCGTGAGCACTGTCACCAATGGCACTATCACCGTGAGCAATGTCACTGTGGGCCGTGTCACCAGGGGCACTATCACCATGGTTAATGTTATCATTGGCACTTTCCCCGTGAGCACTGTCACCCTGGGCACTGTCATCATGGGCACGGTCACCGTGAGCACTATCTCCATGAGCACAGCCACTGTGAACACCATCACCATAATCACTGGCCTCATCGGTACTGTCACCATGAGCACTGCCACAATGAGCACTGTCAGCATGGGTACTTCCCCCATGAGCACTGTCACTATGAGAACTGCTAGCATGGGTATTTTCACCATGAGTACTGTCACCCTCTGTATTGTCACCATTTGCACTGTCACCATCAGGACTATTACCGTGAGTGCTATCACCGTGAGATCTCTCACCATGGTCACTGTCACCATGGCACCTTACACAATGCGTGCTGTCAACATGAGTGCTGTCACCATTGGCACTATCACCGTGAGCATTCTCACTGTGGTCAGAGTCAACATGGGCTCTGTCACCATGAGCTCTGTCACCATAGGCAATGTCACCATGGTCAGGGTCACCATGAGCAATGTCTCCATGGGCACTCCTACAGTGGGCACTGTCACTGTGTGAACTGTCACCATGGTTACTGCCACTATGAGCAGTGTCTCTGTGAGTACTGTCAGCATGGGTTTTTACCGTGAGCACTGTCACTATGAGCCCTGTCACCATTTATCAGTGCCACCATGTGCACTACCACCATGTGCACTCTCACCATGGGCACTATCACCGATAACACTGTCACCATAAGTACTGTCTGCATGGGCACTGTCACCAAGGGCACGGCCAACATGTGACCTGTAACCATTGTCAGTGTCACTGTGAGAAGTGTCACCATGGGAATTAACAACATAGGCACTCTCATCTTGAGCACTGTCACCATGAGCACTGACACCACGAGCACTGTCACCCAGGGCAGTGCCACCATGAGCACTGTCACCATAACTGTTGCTATGAGAATTGTAACCATGGGCAATTTCTCAATGAGTAATGTCACCATGTGTATTTTCACCTTGGGCACTCTCAAAGTAAACAGTATTACCATGAGCACTTTCACTGTGAACACTGTCACCATGGGCACTGGCACAATGTGGTGTGTCACCATGAGCCATGTCACCATGGGAAATGTCACCGTGAGAAGTGTCACCATAGGCAATGTCACCATGGGCAATGTCACCATGGGAACTGCCATTTTGAGCACTGTCACCATGGGTACTACAACCATGAGTACTGTCACCATGAGTAATTTAACCATTGGCAGTATGACCATGTGCACTGTCACCATGGGCACTATCACCATGACAACTCTCAGCGTGAGCACTGTCACTGTAGGAAATGGCATTGTGTGCAATTCCACCATGAGCAATGTCACCATGGACATTATCGCTGTGAGCACTGTCAATATGAGCACGTCAACATGAGCCCTGTCACCATGGGCAATGTCACTGTGAGAAGTGTCACTATAGGCAATGTCACCGTGGGCACTGTCACCATGGTCACTGCCACCACTGTCACTGTCATTTTGAGCACTGTCACCATGGGTACTGCAACCATGAGCGCTGTCACCATGAGCACTGTCACCATTGCAAGTATCACCATGTGCACTGTCACCATGGGCACTATCACAATGAGAACTGTCAGCATGGGCACTGTCACTCTTGGCAATGTCACCATGGGCACTATCACTTTGAGCACTGTCAACATGAGCACGTCACCATGGGCACTGTCAACATGGGTACTATCTCGAAGGTCAATGTCACCATGAGCATTGTCAGGATGGGCAACTTCACCGTGAGCACTGTCACCAATGGCACTATCACCATGAGCAATGTCACTGTGGGCCGTGTCACCAGGGGCACTATCACCATGGTTAATGTTATCATTGGCACTTTCCCCGTGAGCACTGTCACCCTGGGCACTGTCATCATGGGCACGGTCACCGTGAGCACTATCTCCATGAACACAGCCACTGTGAACACCATCACCATAATCACTGGCCTCATCGGTACTGTCACCATGAGCACTGCCACAATGAGCACTGTCAGCATGGGTACTTCCCCCATGAGCACTGTCACTATGAGAAATGCTAGCATGGGTATTTTCACCATGAGTACTGTCACCCTCTGTATTGTCACCATTTGCACTGTCACCATCAGGACTATTACCGTGAGTGCTATCACCGTGAGATCTCTCACCATGGTCACTGTCACCATGGCACCTTGCACAATGCGTGCTGTCAACATGAGTGCTGTCACCATTGGCACTATCACCGTGAGCATTCTCACTGTGGTCAGAGTCAACATGGGCTCTGTCACCATGAGCACTGTCACCATAGGCAATGTCACCATGGTCAGTGTCACCATGAGCAATGTCTCCATGGGCACTCCTACAGTGGGCACTGTCACTGTGCGAACTGTCACCATGGTTACTGCCACTATGAGCAGTGTCTCTGTGAGTACTGTCAGCATGGGTTTTTACCGTGAGCACTGTCACCATGAGCCCTGTCACCATTTTTCAGTGCCACCATGTGCACTACCACCATGTGCACTCTCACCATGGGCACTATCACCGATAACACTGTCACCATAAGTACTGTCTGCATGGGCACTGTCACCAAGGGCACGGCCAACATGTGACCTGTAACCATTGTCAGTGTCACTGTGAGAAGTGTCACCATGGGAATTAACAACATAGGCACTCTCATCTTGAGCACTGTCACCATGAGCACTGAAACCATGAGCACTGTCACCCAGGGCAGTGCCACCATGAGCACTGTCACCATAACTGTTGCTATGAGAATTGTAACCATGGGCAATTTCTCAATGAGTAATGTCACCATGTGTATTTTCACCTTGGGCACTCTCAAAGTAAACAGTATTACCATGAGCACTTTCACTGTGAACACTGTCACCATGGGCACTGGCACAATGTGGTGTGTCACCATGAGCCATATCACCATGGGAAATGTCACCGTGAGAAGTGTCACCATAGGCAATGTCACCATGGGCAATGTCACCATGGGAACTGCCATTTTGAGCACTGTCACCATGGGTACTGCAACCATGAGTACTGTCACCATGAGTAATTTAACCATTGGCAGTATGACCATGTGCACTGTCACCATGGGCACTATCACCATGACAACTCTCAGCGTGAGCACTGTCACTGTTGGAAATGGCATTGTGTGCAATTCCACCATGGGCAATGTCACCATGGACATTATCGCTGTGAGCACTGTCAATATGAGCACGTCAACATGAGCCCTGTCACCATGGGCAATGTCACTGTGAGAAGTGTCACTATAGGCAATGTCACCGTGGGCACTGTCACCATGGTCACTGCCACCACTGTCACTGTCATTTTGAGCACTGTCACCATGGGTACTGCAACCATGAGCACTGTCACCATGAGCACTATCACCATTGCAAGTATCACCATGTGCACTGTCACCATGGGCACTATCACAATGAGAACTGTCAGCATGGGCACTGTCACTCTTGGCAATGTCACCATGGGCACTATCACTTTGAGCACTGTCAACATGAGCACGTCACCATGGGCACTGTCAACATGGGTACTATCTCGAAGGTCAATGTCACCATGAGCATTGTCAGGATGGGCAACTTCACCGTGAGCACTGTCACCAATGGCACTATCACCATGAGCAATGTCACTGTTGGCCGTGGCACCAGGGGCACTATCACCATGGTTAATGTTATCATTGGCACTTTCCCCGTGAGCACTGTCACCCTGGGCACTGTCATCATGGGCACGGTCACCGTGAGCACTATCTCCATGAGCACAGCCACTGTGAACACCATCACCATAATCACTGGCCTCATCGGTACTGTCACCATGAGCACTGCCACAATGAGCACTGTCAGCATGGGCACTTCCCCCATGAGCACTGTCACTATGAGAACTGCTAGCATGGGTATTTTCACCATGAGTACTGTCACCCTCTGTATTGTCACCATTTGCACTGTCACCATCAGGACTATTACCGTGAGTGATATCACCGTGAGATCTCTCACCATGGTCACTGTCACCATGGCACCTTGCACAATGCGTGCTGTCAACATGAGTGCTGTCACCATTGGCACTATCACCGTGAGCATTCTCACTGTGGTCAGAGTCAACATGGGCTCTGTCACCATGAGCACTGTCACCATAGGCAATGTCACCGTGGTCAGTGTCACCATGAGCAATGTCTCCATGGGCACTCCTACAGTGGGCACTGTCACTGTGCGAACTGTCACCATGGTTACTGCCACTATGAGCAGTGTCTCTGTGAGTACTGTCAGCATGGGTTTTTACCGTGAGCACTGTCACCATGAGCCCTGTCACCATTTTTCAGTGCCACCATGTGCACTACCACCATGTGCACTCTCACCATGGGCACTATCACCGATAACACTGTCACCATAAGTACTGTCTGCATGGGCACTGTCACCAAGGGCACAGCCAACATGTGACCTGTAACCATTGTCAGTGTCACTGTGAGAAGTGTCACCATGGGAATTAACAACATAGGCACTCTCATCTTGAGCACTGTCACCATGAGCACTGACACCACGAGCACTGTCACCCAGGGCAGTGCCACCATGAGCACTGTCACCATAACTCTTGCTATGAGAATTGTAACCATGGGCAATTTCTCAATGAGTAATGTCACCATGTGTATTTTCACCTTGGGCACTCTCAAAGTAAACAGTATTACCATGAGCACTTTCACTGTGAACACTGTCACCATGGGCACTGGCACAATGTGGTGTGTCACCATGAGCCATATCACCATGGGAAATGTCACCGTGAGAAGTGTCACCATAGGCAATGTCACCATGGGCAATATCACCATGGGAACTGCCATTTTGAGCACTGTCACCATGGGTACTGCAACCATGAGTACTGTCACCATGAGTAATTTAACCATTGGCAGTATGACCATGTGCACTGTCACCATGGGCACTATCACCATGACAACTCTCAGCGTGAGCACTGTCACTGTTGGAAATGGCATTGTGTGCAATTCCACCATGGGCAATGTCACCATGGACATTATCGCTGTGAGCACTGTCAATATGAGCACGTCAACATGAGCCCTGTCACCATGGGCAATGTCACTGTGAGAAGTGTCACTGTAGGCAATGTCACCGTGGGCACTGTCACCATGGTCACTGCCACCACTGTCACTGTCATTTTGAGCACTGTCACCATGGGTACTGCAACCATGAGCGCTGTCACCATGAGCACTGTCACCATTGCAAGTATCACCATGTGTACTGTCACCATGGGCACTATCACAATGAGAACTGTCAGCATGGGCACTGTCACTCTTGGCAATGTCACCATGGGCACTATCACTTTGAGCACTGTCAACATGAGCACGTCACCATGGGCACTGTAAACATGGGTACTATCTCGAAGGTCAATGTCACCATGAGCATTGTCAGGATGGGCAACTTCACCGTGAGCACTGTCACCAATGGCACTATCACCATGAGCAATGTCACTGTGGGCCGTGTCACCAGGGGCACTATCACCATGGTTAATGTTATCATTGGCACTTTCCCCGTGAGCACTGTCACCCAGGGCACTGTCATCATGGGCACGGTCACCGTGAGCACTATCTCCATGAGCACAGCCACTGTGAACACCATCACCATAATCACTGGCCTCATCGGTACTGTCACCATGAGCACTGCCACAATGAGCACTGTCAGCATGGGCACTTCCCCCATGAGCACTGTCACTATGAGAACTGCTAGCATGGGTATTTTCACCATGAGTACTGTCACCCTCTGTATTGTCACCATTTGCACTGTCACCATCAGGACTATTACCATGAGTGCTATCACCGTGAGATCTCTCACCATGGTCACTGTCACCATGGCACCTTGCACAATGCGTGCTGTCAACATGAGTGCTGTCACCATTGGCACTATCACCGTGAGCATTCTCACTGTGGTCAGAGTCAACATGGGCTCTGTCACCATGAGCACTGTCACCATAGGCAATGTCACCGTGGTCAGTGTCACCATGAGCAATGTCTCCATGGGCACTCCTACAGTGGGCACTGTCACTGTGCGAACTGTCACCATGGTTACTGCCACTATGAGCAGTGTCTCTGTGAGTACTGTCAGCATGGGTTTTTACCGTGAGCACTGTCACCATGAGCCCTGTCACCATTTTTCAGTGCCACCATGTGCACTACCACCATGTGCACTCTCACCATGGGCACTATCACCGATAACACTGTCACCATAAGTACTGTCTGCATGGGCACTGTCACCAAGGGCACGGCCAACATGTGACCTGTAACCATTGTCAGTGTCACTGTGAGAAGTGTCACCATGGGAATTAACAACATAGGCACTCTCATCTTGAGCACTGTCACCATGAGCACTGACACCATGAGCACTGTCACCCAGGGCAGTGCCACCATGAGCACTGTCACCATAACTGTTGCTATGAGAATTGTAACCATGGGCAATTTCTCAATGAGTAATGTCACCATGTGTATTTTCACCTTGGGCACTCTCAAAGTAAACAGTACTACCATGAGCACTTTCACTGTGAACACTGTCACCATGGGCACTGGCACAATGTGGTGTGTCACCATGAGCCATATCACCATGGGAAATGTCACCGTGAGAAGTGTCACCATAGGCAATGTCACCATGGGCAATGTCACCATGGGAACTGCCATTTTGAGCACTGTCACCATGGGTACTGCAACCATGAGTACTGTCACCATGAGTAATTTAACCATTGGCAGTATGACCATGTGCACTGTCACCATGGGCACTATCACCATGACAACTCTCAGCGTGAGCACTGTCACTGTTGGAAATGGCATTGTGTGCAATTCCACCATGGGCAATGTCACCATGGACATTATCGCTGTGAGCACTGTCAATATGAGCACGTCAACATGAGCCCTGTCACCATGGGCAATGTCACTGTGAGAAGTGTCACTATAGGCAATGTCACCGTGGGCACTGTCACCATGGTCACTGCCACCACTGTCACTGTCATTTTGAGCACTGTCACCATGGGTACTGCAACCATGAGCACTGTCACCATGAGCACTATCACCATTGCAAGTATCACCATGTGCACTGTCACCATGGGCACTATCACAATGAGAACTGTCAGCATGGGCACTGTCACTCTTGGCAATGTCACCATGGGCACTATCACTTTGAGCACTGTCAACATGAGCACGTCACCATGGGCACTGTCAACATGGGTACTATCTCGAAGGTCAATGTCACCATGAGCATTGTCAGGATGGGCAACTTCACCGTGAGCACTGTCACCAATGGCACTATCACCATGAGCAATGTCACTGTGGGCCGTGTCACCAGGGGCACTATCACCATGGTTAATGTTATCATTGGCACTTTCCCCGTGAGCACTGTCACCCTGGGCACTGTCATCATGGGCACGGTCACCGTGAGCACTATCTCCATGAGCACAGCCACTGTGAACACCATCACCATAATCACTGGCCTCATCGGTACTGTCACCATGAGCACTGCCACAATGAGCACTGTCAGCATGGGCACTTCCCCCATGAGCACTGTCACTATGAGAACTGCTAGCATGGGTATTTTCACCATGAGTACTGTCACCCTCTGTATTGTCACCATTTGCACTGTCACCATCAGGACTATTACCGTGAGTGATATCACCGTGAGATCTCTCACCATGGTCACTGTCACCATGGCACCTTGCACAATGCGTGCTGTCAACATGAGTGCTGTCACCATTGGCACTATCACCGTGAGCATTCTCACTGTGGTCAGAGTCAACATGGGCTCTGTCACCATGAGCACTGTCACCATAGGCAATGTCACCGTGGTCAGTGTCACCATGAGCAATGTCTCCATGGGCACTCCTACAGTGGGCACTGTCACTGTGCGAACTGTCACCATGGTTACTGCCACTATGAGCAGTGTCTCTGTGAGTACTGTCAGCATGGGTTTTTACCGTGAGCACTGTCACCATGAGGCCTGTCACCATTTTTCAGTGCCACCATGTGCACTACCACCATGTGCACTCTCACCATGGGCACTATCACCGATAACACTGTCACCATAAGTACTGTCTGCATGGGCACTGTCACCAAGGGCACAGCCAACATGTGACCTGTAACCATTGTCAGTGTCACTGTGAGAAGTGTCACCATGGGAATTAACAACATAGGCACTCTCATCTTGAGCACTGTCACCATGAGCACTGACACCACGAGCACTGTCACCCAGGGCAGTGCCACCATGAGCACTGTCACCATAACTGTTGCTATGAGAATTGTAACCATGGGCAATTTCTCAATGAGTAATGTCACCATGTGTATTTTCACCTTGGGCACTCTCAAAGTAAACAGTATTACCATGAGCACTTTCACTGTGAACACTGTCACCATGGGCACTGGCACAATGTGGTGTGTCACCATGAGCCATATCACCATGGGAAATGTCACCGTGAGAAGTGTCACCATAGGCAATGTCACCATGGGCAATATCACCATGGGAACTGCCATTTTGAGCACTGTCACCATGGGTACTGCAACCATGAGTACTGTCACCATGAGTAATTTAACCATTGGCAGTATGACCATGTGCACTGTCACCATGGGCACTATCACCATGACAACTCTCAGCGTGAGCACTGTCACTGTTGGAAATGGCATTGTGTGCAATTCCACCATGGGCAATGTCACCATGGACATTATCGCTGTGAGCACTGTCAATATGAGCACGTCAACATGAGCCCTGTCACCATGGGCAATGTCACTGTGAGAAGTGTCACTATAGGCAATGTCACCGTGGGCACTGTCACCATGGTCACTGCCACCACTGTCACTGTCATTTTGAGCACTGTCACCATGGGTACTGCAACCATGAGCGCTGTCACCATGAGCACTGTCACCATTGCAAGTATCACCATGTGTACTGTCACCATGGGCACTATCACAATGAGAACTGTCAGCATGGGCACTGTCACTCTTGGCAATGTCACCATGGGCACTATCACTTTGAGCACTGTCAACATGAGCACGTCACCATGGGCACTGTCAACATGGGTACTATCTCGAAGGTCAATGTCACCATGAGCATTGTCAGGATGGGCAACTTCACCGTGAGCACTGTCACCAATGGCACTATCACCGTGAGCAATGTCACTGTGGGCCGTGTCACCAGGGGCACTATCACCATGGTTAATGTTATCATTGGCACTTTCCCCGTGAGCACTGTCACCCTGGGCACTGTCATCATGGGCACGGTCACCGTGAGCACTATCTCCATGAGCACAGCCACTGTGAACACCATCACCATAATCACTGGCCTCATCGGTACTGTCACCATGAGCACTGCCACAATGAGCACTGTCAGCATGGGTACTTCCCCCATGAGCACTGTCACTATGAGAACTGCTAGCATGGGTATTTTCACCATGAGTACTGTCACCCTCTGTATTGTCACCATTTGCACTGTCACCATCAGGACTATTACCGTGAGTGCTATCACCGTGAGATCTCTCACCATGGTCACTGTCACCATGGCACCTTACACAATGCGTGCTGTCAACATGAGTGCTGTCACCATTGGCACTATCACCGTGAGCATTCTCACTGTGGTCAGAGTCAACATGGGCTCTGTCACCATGAGCTCTGTCACCATAGGCAATGTCACCATGGTCAGGGTCACCATGAGCAATGTCTCCATGGGCACTCCTACAGTGGGCACTGTCACTGTGTGAACTGTCACCATGGTTACTGCCACTATGAGCAGTGTCTCTGTGAGTAATGTCAGCATGGGTTTTTACCGTGAGCACTGTCACCATGAGCCCTGTCACCATTTATCAGTGCTACCATGTGCACTACCACCATGTGCACTCTCACCATGGGCACTATCACCGATAACACTGTCACCATAAGTACTGTCTGCATGGGCACTGTCACCAAGGGCACGGCCAACATGTGACCTGTAACCATTGTCAGTGTCACTGTGAGAAGTGTCACCATGGGAATTAACAACATAGGCACTCTCATCTTGAGCACTGTCACCATGAGCACTGACACCACGAGCACTGTCACCCAGGGCAGTGCCACCATGAGCACTGTCACCATAACTCTTGCTATGAGAATTGTAACCATGGGCAATTTCTCAATGAGTAATGTCACCATGTGTATTTTCACCTTGGGCACTCTCAAAGTAAACAGTATTACCATGAGCACTTTCACTGTGAACACTGTCACCATGGGCACTGGCACAATGTGGTGTGTCACCATGAGCCATATCACCATGGGAAATGTCACCGTGAGAAGTGTCACCATAGGCAATGTCACCATGGGCAATGTCACCATGGGAACTGCCATTTTGAGCACTGTCACCATGGGTACTGCAACCATGAGTATTGTCACCATGAGTAATTTAACCATTGGCAGTATGACCATGTGCACTGTCACCATGGGCACTATCACCATGACAACTCTCAGCGTAAGCACTGTCACTGTTGGAAATGGCATTGTGTGCAATTCCACCATGGGCAATGTCACCATGGACATTATCGCTGTGAGCACTGTCAATATGAGCACGTCAACATGAGCCCTGTCACCATGGGCAATGTCACTGTGAGAAGTGTCACTATAGGCAATGTCACCGTGGGCACTGTCACCATGGTCACTGCCACCACTGTCACTGTCATTTTGAGCACTGTCACCATGGGTACTGCAACCATGAGCGCTGTCACCATGAGCACTGTCACCATTGCAAGTATCACCATGTGTACTGTCACCATGGGCACTATCACAATGAGAACTGTCAGCATGGGCACTGTCACTCTTGGCAATGTCACCATGGGCACTATCACTTTGAGCACTGTCAACATGAGCACGTCACCATGGGCACTGTCAACATGGGTACTATCTCGAAGGTCAATGTCACCATGAACATTGTCAGGATGGGCAACTTCACCATGAGCACTGTCACCAATGGCACTATCACCATGAGCAATGTCACTGTGGGCCGTGTCACCAGGGGCACTATCACCATGGTTAATGTTATCATTGGCACTTTCCCCGTGAGCACTGTCACCCTGGGCACTGTCATCATGGGCACGGTCACCGTGAGCACTATCTCCATGAGCACAGCCACTGTGAACACCATCACCATAATCACTGGCCTCATCGGTACTGTCACCATGAGCACTGCCACAATGAGCACTGTCAGCATGGGTACTTCCCCCATGAGCACTGTCACTATGAGAACTGCTACCATGGGTATTTCACCATGTGTACTGTCACCCTGTGTATTGTCACCATTTGCACTGTCACCATGAGGACTATTACCATGAGCGCTATCACCGTGAGATCTCTCACCATGGTCACTGTCACCATGGCACCTTGCACAATGGGGGCTGTCAACATGAGTGCTGGCACCATTGGCACTATCACTGTGAGCATTCTCACTGTGGTCAGTGTCACCATGGGCACTGTCACCATGAGCACTGTCACCATAGGCAATGTCACCATGGTCAGTGTCACCATGAGCACTGTCAACATGGGCACTCATACAGTGGGCACTGTCACTGTGAGCACTGTCACCTTGGGTACTGCCACCATGAGTGCTCTCACCATGAGCACTGTCACCATTGTGAGTATCACAATGTGCACTATCACCATGGGCACTGGCACAATGTCGTGTGTCACCTTGAGCAATGTCACCATGGGAAATGTCACCGTGAGATGTGTCACCATAGGCAATGTCACCATGGGCAATGTCATCATGGGAAATGCCATTTTGCACACTGTCACCATGGGTACTGCAACCATGAGTACTGTCACCATTGGCAGAATGACCACGTGCACTGTCACCATGGGCACTATCACCATGACAACTCTCAGCGTGAGCACTGTCACTGTGGGAACTGGCATTGTGTGCAATTCCACCATGGGCAATGTCACCATGGGCACTATCACTGTGAGCACTGTCAATATAAGCACGTCAACATGAGCCCTGTCACCATTGGCAATGTCACCGTGAGAAGTGTCACTATAGGCGATGTCACCGTGGGCACTGTCACCATGGTCACTGCCACCACTGTCACTGTCATTTTGAGCACTGTCACCATGGGTATTGCAACCATGAGCACTGTCACCATGAGCACTGTCACCATTGCGATAATCACCATGTGTACTGTCACCATGGGCACTATCACAATGAGAACTGTCAGCATGGGCACTGTCACTGTTGGCAAGGGCACCGTGGGCATTTCCACCATGGGCAATGTCACCATGGGCACTATCACTGTGAGCACTGTCAACATGAGCACATCACCATGGGCACTGTCAACATGGGTACTATCTCGAAGGGCAATGTCACCATGAGCATTGTCAGGATGGGCAACTTCACCATGAGCACTGTCACCAAAGGCACTATCACCGTGAGCAATGTCACTGTGGGCCGTGTCACCAGGGGCACTATCACCATGGTTAATGTTATCATTGGCACTTTCCCCGTGAGCAATGTCACCCTGGGCACTGTCATCATGGGCACGGTCACCGTGAGCACTATCTCAATGAGCACAGCCACTGTGAACACCATCACCATAATCACTGGCCTCATCGGTACTGTCACCATGAGCACTGCCACAATGAGCACTGTCAGCATGGGTACTTCCCCCATGAGCACTGTCACTATGAGAACTGCTAGCATGGGTATTTTCACCATGAGTACTGTCACCCTCTGTATTGTCACCATTTGCACTGTCACCATCAGGACTATTACCGTGAGTGCTATCACCGTGAGATCTCTCACCATGGTCACTGTCACCATGGCACCTTGCACAATGCGTGCTGTCAACATGAGTGCTGTCACCATTGGCACTATCACCGTGAGCATTCTCACTGTGGTCAGAGTCAACATGGGCTCTGTCACCATGAGCTCTGTCACCATAGGCAATGTCACCATGGTCAGGGTCACCATGAGCAATGTCTCCATGGGCACTCCTACAGTGGGCACTGTCACTGTGCGAACTGTCACCATGGTTACTGCCACTATGAGCAGTGTCTCTGTGAGTACTGTCAGCATGGGTTTTTACCGTGAGCACTGTCACCATGAGCCCTGTCACCATTTATCAGTGCCACCATGTGCACTACCACCATGTGCACTCTCACCATGGGCACTATCACCGAAAACACTGTCATCATAAGTACTGTCTGCATGGGCACTGTCACCAAGGGCACGGCCAACATGTGACCTGTAACCATTGTCAGTGTCACTGTGAGAAGTGTCACCATGGGAATTAACAACATAGGCACTCTCATCATGAGCACTGTCACCATGAGCACTGACACCACGAGCACTGTCACCCAGGGCACTGCCACCATGAGCACTGTCACCATAACTGTTGCTATGAGAATTGTAACCATGGGCAATTTCTCAATGAGTAATGTCACCATGTGTATTTTCACCTTGGGCACTCTCAAAGTAAACAGTATTACCATGAGCACTTTCACTGTGAACACTGTCACCATGGGCACTGGCACAATGTGGTGTGTCACCATGAGCCATATCACCATGGGAAATGTCACCGTGAGAAGTGTCACCATAGGCAATGTCACCATGGGCAATGTCACCATGGGAACTGCCATTTTGAGCACTGTCACCATGGGTACTGCAACCATGAGTACTGTCACCATGAGTAATTTAACCATTGGCAGTATGACCATGTGCACTGTCACCATGGGCACTATCACCATGACAACTCTCAGCGTGAGCACTGTCACTGTTGGAAATGGCATTGTGTGCAATTCCACCATGGGCAATGTCACCATGGACATTATCGCTGTGAGCACTGTCAATATGAGCACGTCAACATGAGCCCTGTCACCATGGGCAATGTCACTGTGAGAAGTGTCACTATAGGCAATGTCACCGTGGGCACTGTCACCATGGTCACTGCCACCACTGTCACTGTCATTTTGAGCACTGTCACCATGGGTACTGCAACCATGAGCGCTGTCACCATGAGCACTATCACCATTGCAAGTATCACCATGTGCACTGTCACCATGGGAACTATCACAATGAGAACTGTCAGCATGGGCACTGTCACTCTTGGCAATGTCACCATGGGCACTATCACTTTGAGCACTGTCAACATGAGCACGTCACCATGGGCACTGTCAACATGGGTACTATCTCGAAGGTCAATGTCACCATGAGCATTGTCAGGATGGGCAACTTCACCGTGAGCACTGTCACCAATGGCACTATCACCGTGAGCAATGTCACTGTGGGCCGTGGCACCAGGGGCACTATCACCATGGTTAATGTTATCATTGGCACTTTCCCCGTGAGCACTGTCACCCTGGGCACTGTCATCATGGGCACGGTCACCGTGAGCACTATCTCCATGAGCACAGCCACTGTGAACACCATCACCATAATCACTGGCCTCATCGGTACTGTCACCATGAGCACTGCCACAATGAGCACTGTCAGCATGGGCACTTCCCCCATGAGCACTGTCACTATGAGAACTGCTAGCATGGGTATTTTCACCATGAGTACTGTCACCCTCTGTATTGTCACCATTTGCACTGTCACCATCAGGACTATTACCGTGAGTGATATCACCGTGAGATCTCTCACCATGGTCACTGTCACCATGGCACCTTGCACAATGCGTGCTGTCAACATGAGTGCTGTCACCATTGGCACTATCACCGTGAGCATTCTCACTGTGGTCAGAGTCAACATGGGCTCTGTCACCATGAGCACTGTCACCATAGGCAATGTCACCGTGGTCAGTGTCACCATGAGCAATGTCTCCATGGGCACTCCTACAGTGGGCACTGTCACTGTGCGAACTGTCACCATGGTTACTGCCACTATGAGCAGTGTCTCTGTGAGTACTGTCAGCATGGGTTTTTACCGTGAGCACTGTCACCATGAGCCCTGTCACCATTTTTCAGTGCCACCATGTGCACTACCACCATGTGCACTCTCACCATGGGCACTATCACCGATAACACTGTCACCATAAGTACTGTCTGCATGGGCACTGTCACCAAGGGCACAGCCAACATGTGACCTGTAACCATTGTCAGTGTCACTGTGAGAAGTGTCACCATGGGAATTAACAACATAGGCACTCTCATCTTGAGCACTGTCACCATGAGCACTGACACCACGAGCACTGTCACCCAGGGCAGTGCCACCATGAGCACTGTCACCATAACTCTTGCTATGAGAATTGTAACCATGGGCAATTTCTCAATGAGTAATGTCACCATGTGTATTTTCACCTTGGGCACTCTCAAAGTAAACAGTATTACCATGAGCACTTTCACTGTGAACACTGTCACCATGGGCACTGGCACAATGTGGTGTGTCACCATGAGCCATATCACCATGGGAAATGTCACCGTGAGAAGTGTCACCATAGGCAATGTCACCATGGGCAATATCACCATGGGAACTGCCATTTTGAGCACTGTCACCATGGGTACTGCAACCATGAGTACTGTCACCATGAGTAATTTAACCATTGGCAGTATGACCATGTGCACTGTCACCATGGGCACTATCACCATGACAACTCTCAGCGTGAGCACTGTCACTGTTGGAAATGGCATTGTGTGCAATTCCACCATGGGCAATGTCACCATGGACATTATCGCTGTGAGCACTGTCAATATGAGCACGTCAACATGAGCCCTGTCACCATGGGCAATGTCACTGTGAGAAGTGTCACTGTAGGCAATGTCACCGTGGGCACTGTCACCATGGTCACTGCCACCACTGTCACTGTCATTTTGAGCACTGTCACCATGGGTACTGCAACCATGAGCGCTGTCACCATGAGCACTGTCACCATTGCAAGTATCACCATGTGTACTGTCACCATGGGCACTATCACAATGAGAACTGTCAGCATGGGCACTGTCACTCTTGGCAATGTCACCATGGGCACTATCACTTTGAGCACTGTCAACATGAGCACGTCACCATGGGCACTGTCAACATGGGTACTATCTCGAAGGTCAATGTCACCATGAGCATTGTCAGGATGGGCAACTTCACCGTGAGCACTGTCACCAATGGCACTATCACCATGAGCAATGTCACTGTGGGCCGTGTCACCAGGGGCACTATCACCATGGTTAATGTTATCATTGGCACTTTCCCCGTGAGCACTGTCACCCAGGGCACTGTCATCATGGGCACGGTCACCGTGAGCACTATCTCCATGAGCACAGCCACTGTGAACACCATCACCATAATCACTGGCCTCATCGGTACTGTCACCATGAGCACTGCCACAATGAGCACTGTCAGCATGGGTACTTCCCCCATGAGCACTGTCACTATGAGAACTGCTACCATGGGTATTTCACCATGTGTACTGTCACCCTGTGTATTGTCACCATTTGCACTGTCACCATGAGGACTATTACCATGAGCGCTATCACCGTGAGATCTCTCACCATGGTCACTGTCACCATGGCACCTTGCACAATGGGGGCTGTCAACATGAGTGCTGGCACCATTGGCACTATCACTGTGAGCATTCTCACTGTGGTCAGTGTCAACATGGGCACTGTCACCATGAGCACTGTCACCATAGGCAATGTCACCATGGTCAGTGTCACCATGAGCACTGTCAACATGGGCACTCATACAGTGGGCACTGTCACTGTGAGCACTGTCACCTTGGGTACTGCCACCATGAGTGCTCTCACCATGAGCACTGTCACCATTGTGAGTATCACAATGTGCACTATCACCATGGGCACTGGCACAATGTCGTGTGTCACCTTGAGCAATGTCACCATGGGAAATGTCACCGTGAGATGTGTCACCATAGGCAATGTCACCATGGGCAATGTCATCATGGGAAATGCCATTTTGCACACTGTCACCATGGGTACTGCAACCATGAGTACTGTCACCATTGGCAGAATGACCACGTGCACTGTCACCATGGGCACTATCACCATGACAACTCTCAGCGTGAGCACTGTCACTGTGGGAACTGGCATTGTGTGCAATTCCACCATGGGCAATGTCACCATGGGCACTATCACTGTGAGCACTGTCAATATAAGCACGTCAACATGAGCCCTGTCACCATTGGCAATGTCACCGTGAGAAGTGTCACTATAGGCGATGTCACCGTGGGCACTGTCACCATGGTCACTGCCACCACTGTCACTGTCATTTTGAGCACTGTCACCATGGGTATTGCAACCATGAGCACTGTCACCATGAGCACTGTCACCATTGCGATTATCACCATGTGTACTGTCACCATGGGCACTATCACAATGAGAACTGTCAGCATGGGCACTGTCACTGTTGGCAAGGGCACCGTGGGCACTTCCACCATGGGCAATGTCACCATGGGCACTATCACTGTGAGCACTGTCAACATGAGCACATCACCATGGGCACTGTCAACATGGGTACTATCTCGAAGGGCAATGTCACCATGAGCATTGTCAGGATGGGCAACTTCACCATGAGCACTGTCACCAAAGGCACTATCACCGTGAGCAATGTCACTGTGGGCCGTGTCACCAGGGGCACTATCACCATGGTTAATGTTATCATTGGCACTTTCCCCGTGAGCAATGTCACCCTGGGCACTGTCATCATGGGCACGGTCACCGTGAGCACTATCTCAATGAGCACAGCCACTGTGAACACCATCACCATAATCACTGGCCTCATCGGTACTGTCACCATGAGCACTGCCACAATGAGCACTGTCAGCATGGGTACTTCCCCCATGAGCACTGTCACTATGAGAACTGCTAGCATGGGTATTTTCACCATGAGTACTGTCACCCTCTGTATTGTCACCATTTGCACTGTCACCATCAGGACTATTACCGTGAGTGCTATCACCGTGAGATCTCTCACCATGGTCACTGTCACCATGGCACCTTGCACAATGCGTGCTGTCAACATGAGTGCTGTCACCATTGGCACTATCACCGTGAGCATTCTCACTGTGGTCAGAGTCAACATGGGCTCTGTCACCATGAGCTCTGTCACCATAGGCAATGTCACCATGGTCAGGGTCACCATGAGCAATGTCTCCATGGGCACTCCTACAGTGGGCACTGTCACTGTGCGAACTGTCACCATGGTTACTGCCACTATGAGCAGTGTCTCTGTGAGTACTGTCAGCATGGGTTTTTAACGTGAGCACTGTCACCATGAGCCCTGTCACCATTTATCAGTGCCACCATGTGCACTACCACCATGTGCACTCTCACCATGGGCACTATCACCGAAAACACTGTCATCATAAGTACTGTCTGCATGGGCACTGTCACCAAGGGCACGGCCAACATGTGACCTGTAACCATTGTCAGTGTCACTGTGAGAAGTGTCACCATGGGAATTAACAACATAGGCACTCTCATCATGAGCACTGTCACCATGAGCACTGACACCACGAGCACTGTCACCCAGGGCACTGCCACCATGAGCACTGTCACCATAACTGTTGCTATGAGAATTGTAACCATGGGCAATTTCTCAATGAGTAATGTCACCATGTGTATTTTCACCTTGGGCACTCTCAAAGTAAACAGTATTACCATGAGCACTTTCACTGTGAACACTGTCACCATGGGCACTGGCACAATGTGGTGTGTCACCATGAGCCATATCACCATGGGAAATGTCACCGTGAGAAGTGTCACCATAGGCAATGTCACCATGGGCAATGTCACCATGGGAACTGCCATTTTGAGCACTGTCACCATGGGTACTGCAACCATGAGTACTGTCACCATGAGTAATTTAACCATTGGCAGTATGACCATGTGCACTGTCACCATGGGCACTATCACCATGACAACTCTCAGCGTGAGCACTGTCACTGTTGGAAATGGCATTGTGTGCAATTCCACCATGGGCAATGTCACCATGGACATTATCGCTGTGAGCACTGTCAATATGAGCACGTCAACATGAGCCCTGTCACCATGGGCAATGTCACTGTGAGAAGTGTCACTATAGGCAATGTCACCGTGGGCACTGTCACCATGGTCACTGCCACCACTGTCACTGTCATTTTGAGCACTGTCACCATGGGTACTGCAACCATGAGCGCTGTCACCATGAGCACTATCACCATTGCAAGTATCACCATGTGCACTGTCACCATGGGAACTATCACAATGAGAACTGTCAGCATGGGCACTGTCACTCTTGGCAATGTCACCATGGGCACTATCACTTTGAGCACTGTCAACATGAGCACGTCACCATGGGCACTGTCAACATGGGTACTATCTCGAAGGTCAATGTCACCATGAGCATTGTCAGGATGGGCAACTTCACCGTGAGCACTGTCACCAATGGCACTATCACCGTGAGCAATGTCACTGTGGGCCGTGGCACCAGGGGCACTATCACCATGGTTAATGTTATCATTGGCACTTTCCCCGTGAGCACTGTCACCCTGGGCACTGTCATCATGGGCACGGTAACCGTGAGCACTATCTCCATGAGCACAGCCACTGTGAACACCATCACCATAATCACTGGCCTCATCGGTACTGTCACCATGAGCACTGCCACAATGAGCACTGTCAGCATGGGCACTTCCCCCATGAGCACTGTCACTATGAGAACTGCTAGCATGGGTATTTTCACCATGAGTACTGTCACCCTCTGTATTGTCACCATTTGCACTGTCACCATCAGGACTATTACCGTGAGTGATATCACCGTGAGATCTCTCACCATGGTCACTGTCACCATGGCACCTTGCACAATGCGTGCTGTCAACATGAGTGCTGTCACCATTGGCACTATCACCGTGAGCATTCTCACTGTGGTCAGAGTCAACATGGGCTCTGTCACCATGAGCACTGTCACCATAGGCAATGTCACCGTGGTCAGTGTCACCATGAGCAATGTCTCCATGGGCACTCCTACAGTGGGCACTGTCACTGTGCGAACTGTCACCATGGTTACTGCCACTATGAGCAGTGTCTCTGTGAGTACTGTCAGCATGGGTTTTTACCGTGAGCACTGTCACCATGAGCCCTGTCACCATTTTTCAGTGCCACCATGTGCACTACCACCATGTGCACTCTCACCATGGGCACTATCACCGATAACACTGTCACCATAAGTACTGTCTGCATGGGCACTGTCACCAAGGGCACAGCCAACATGTGACCTGTAACCATTGTCAGTGTCACTGTGAGAAGTGTCACCATGGGAATTAACAACATAGGCACTCTCATCTTGAGCACTGTCACCATGAGCACTGACACCACGAGCACTGTCACCCAGGGCAGTGCCACCATGAGCACTGTCACCATAACTCTTGCTATGAGAATTGTAACCATGGGCAATTTCTCAATGAGTAATGTCACCATGTGTATTTTCACCTTGGGCACTCTCAAAGTAAACAGTATTACCATGAGCACTTTCACTGTGAACACTGTCACCATGGGCACTGGCACAATGTGGTGTGTCACCATGAGCCATATCACCATGGGAAATGTCACCGTGAGAAGTGTCACCATAGGCAATGTCACCATGGGCAATATCACCATGGGAACTGCCATTTTGAGCACTGTCACCATGGGTACTGCAACCATGAGTACTGTCACCATGAGTAATTTAACCATTGGCAGTATGACCATGTGCACTGTCACCATGGGCACTATCACCATGACAACTCTCAGCGTGAGCACTGTCACTGTTGGAAATGGCATTGTGTGCAATTCCACCATGGGCAATGTCACCATGGACATTATCGCTGTGAGCACTGTCAATATGAGCACGTCAACATGAGCCCTGTCACCATGGGCAATGTCACTGTGAGAAGTGTCACTGTAGGCAATGTCACCGTGGGCACTGTCACCATGGTCACTGCCACCACTGTCACTGTCATTTTGAGCACTGTCACCATGGGTACTGCAACCATGAGCGCTGTCACCATGAGCACTGTCACCATTGCAAGTATCACCATGTGTACTGTCACCATGGGCACTATCACAATGAGAACTGTCAGCATGGGCACTGTCACTCTTGGCAATGTCACCATGGGCACTATCACTTTGAGCACTGTCAACATGAGCACGTCACCATGGGCACTGTCAACATGGGTACTATCTCGAAGGTCAATGTCACCATGAGCATTGTCAGGATGGGCAACTTCACCGTGAGCACTGTCACCAATGGCACTATCACCATGAGCAATGTCACTGTGGGCCGTGTCACCAGGGGCACTATCACCATGGTTAATGTTATCATTGGCACTTTCCCCGTGAGCACTGTCACCCAGGGCACTGTCATCATGGGCACGGTCACCGTGAGCACTATCTCCATGAGCACAGCCACTGTGAACACCATCACCATAATCACTGGCCTCATCGGTACTGTCACCATGAGCACTGCCACAATGAGCACTGTCAGCATGGGCACTTCCCCCATGAGCACTGTCACTATGAGAACTGCTAGCATGGGTATTTTCACCATGAGTACTGTCACCCTCTGTATTGTCACCATTTGCACTGTCACCATCAGGACTATTACCATGAGTGCTATCACCGTGAGATCTCTCACCATGGTCACTGTCACCATGGCACCTTGCACAATGCGTGCTGTCAACATGAGTGCTGTCACCATTGGCACTATCACCGTGAGCATTCTCACTGTGGTCAGAGTCAACATGGGCTCTGTCACCATGAGCACTGTCACCATAGGCAATGTCACCGTGGTCAGTGTCACCATGAGCAATGTCTCCATGGGCACTCCTACAGTGGGCACTGTCACTGTGCGAACTGTCACCATGGTTACTGCCACTATGAGCAGTGTCTCTGTGAGTACTGTCAGCATGGGTTTTTACCGTGAGCACTGTCACCATGAGCCCTGTCACCATTTTTCAGTGCCACCATGTGCACTACCACCATGTGCACTCTCACCATGGGCACTATCACCGATAACACTGTCACCATAAGTACTGTCTGCATGGGCACTGTCACCAAGGGCACGGCCAACATGTGACCTGTAACCATTGTCAGTGTCACTGTGAGAAGTGTCACCATGGGAATTAACAACATAGGCACTCTCATCATGAGCACTGTCACCATGAGCACTGACACCACGAGCACTGTCACCCAGGGCAGTGCCACCATGAGCACTGTCACCATAACTCTTGCTATGAGAATTGGAACCATGGGCAATTTCTCAATGAGTAATGTCACCATGTGTATTTTCACCTTGGGCACTCTCAAAGTAAACAGTATTACCATGAGCACTTTCACTGTGAACACTGTCACCATGGGCACTGGCACAATGTGGTGTGTCACCATGAGCCATGTCACCATGGGAAATGTCACCGTGAGAAGTGTCACCATAGGCAATGTCACCATGGGCAATGTCACCATGGGAACTGCCATTTTGAGCACTGTCACCATGGGTACTGCAACCATGAGTACTGTAACCATGAGTAATTTAACCATTGGCAGTATGACCATGTGCACTGTCACCATGGGCACTATCACCATGACAACTCTCAGCGTGAGCACTGTCACTGTTGGAAATGGCATTGTGTGCAATTCCACCATGGGCAATGTCACCATGGACATTATCGCTGTGAGCACTGTCAATATGAGCACGTCAACATGAGCCCTGTCACCATGGGCAATGTCACTGTGAGAAGTGTCACTATAGGCAATGTCACCGTGGGCACTGTCACCATGGTCACTGCCACCACTGTCACTGTCATTTTGAGCACTGTCACCATGGGTACTGCAACCATGAGCGCTGTCACCATGAGCACTGTCACCATTGCAAGTATCACCATGTGTACTGTCACCATGGGCACTATCACAATGAGAACTGTCAGCATGGGCACTGTCACTCTTGGCAATGTCACCATGGGCACTATCACTTTGAGCACTGTCAACATGAGCACGTCACCATGGGCACTGTCAACATGGGTACTATCTCGAAGGTCAATGTCACCATGAGCATTGTCAGGATGGGCAACTTCACCGTGAGCACTGTCACCAAAGGCACTATCACCATGAGCAATGTCACTGTGGGCCGTGTCACCAGGGGCACTATCACCATGGTTAATGTTATCATTGGCACTTTCCCCGTGAGCACTGTCACCCAGGGCACTGTCATCATGGGCACGGTCACCGTGAGCACTATCTCCATGAGCACAGCCACTGTGAACACCATCACCATAATCACTGGCCTCATCGGTACTGTCACCATGAGCACTGCCACAATGAGCACTGTCAGCATGGGCACTTCCCCCATGAGCACTGTCACTATGAGAACTGCTAGCATGGGTATTTTCACCATGAGTACTGTCACCCTCTGTATTGTCACCATTTGCACTGTCACCATCAGGACTATTACCATGAGTGCTATCACCGTGAGATCTCTCACCATGGTCACTGTCACCATGGCACCTTGCACAATGCGTGCTGTCAACATGAGTGCTGTCACCATTGGCACTATCACCGTGAGCATTCTCACTGTGGTCAGAGTCAACATGGGCTCTGTCACCATGAGCACTGTCACCATAGGCAATGTCACCGTGGTCAGTGTCACCATGAGCAATGTCTCCATGGGCACTCCTACAGTGGGCACTGTCACTGTGCGAACTGTCACCATGGTTACTGCCACTATGAGCAGTGTCTCTGTGAGTACTGTCAGCATGGGTTTTTACCGTGAGCACTGTCACCATGAGCCCTGTCACCATTTTTCAGTGCCACCATGTGCACTACCACCATGTGCACTCTCACCATGGGCACTATCACCGATAACACTGTCACCATAAGTACTGTCTGCATGGGCACTGTCACCAAGGGCACGGCCAACATGTGACCTGTAACCATTGTCAGTGTCACTGTGAGAAGTGTCACCATGGGAATTAACAACATAGGCACTCTCATCATGAGCACTGTCACCATGAGCACTGACACCACGAGCACTGTCACCCAGGGCAGTGCCACCATGAGCACTGTCACCATAACTCTTGCTATGAGAATTGGAACCATGGGCAATTTCTCAATGAGTAATGTCACCATGTGTATTTTCACCTTGGGCACTCTCAAAGTAAACAGTATTACCATGAGCACTTTCACTGTGAACACTGTCACCATGGGCACTGGCACAATGTGGTGTGTCACCATGAGCCATGTCACCATGGGAAATGTCACCGTGAGAAGTGTCACCATAGGCAATGTCACCATGGGCAATGTCAACATGGGAACTGCCATTTTGAGCACTGTCACCATGGGTACTGCAACCATGAGTACTGTAACCATGAGTAATTTAACCATTGGCAGTATGACCATGTGCACTGTCACCATGGGCACTATCACCATGACAACTCTCAGCGTGAGCACTGTCACTGTTGGAAATGGCATTGTGTGCAATTCCACCATGGGCAATGTCACCATGGACATTATCGCTGTGAGCACTGTCAATATGAGCACGTCAACATGAGCCCTGTCACCATGGGCAATGTCACTGTGAGAAGTGTCACTATAGGCAATGTCACCGTGGGCACTGTCACCATGGTCACTGCCACCACTGTCACTGTCATTTTGAGCACTGTCACCATGGGTACTGCAACCATGAGCGCTGTCACCATGAGCACTGTCACCATTGCAAGTATCACCATGTGCACTGTCACCATGGGCACTATCACAATGAGAACTGTCAGCATGGGCACTGTCACTCTTGGCAATGTCACCATGGGCACTATCACTTTGATCACTGTCAACATGAGCACGTCAACATGGGCACTGTCAACATGGGTACTATCTCGAAGGTCAATGTCACCATGAGCATTGTCAGGATGGGCAACTTCACCGTGAGCACTGTCACCAATGGCACTATCACCGTGAGCAATGTCACTGTGGGCCGTGTCACCAGGGGCACTATCACCATGGTTAATGTTATCATTGGCACTTTCCCCGTGAGCACTGTCACCCTGGGCACTGTCATCATGGGCACGGTCACCGTGAGCACTATCTCCATGAGCACAGCCACTGTGAACACCATCACCATAATCACTGGCCTCATCGGTACTGTCACCATGAGCACTGCCACAATGAGCACTGTCAGCATGGGTACTTCCCCCATGAGCACTGTCACTATGAGAACTGCTAGCATGGGTATTTTCACCATGAGTACTGTCACCCTCTGTATTGTCACCATTTGCACTGTCACCATCAGGACTATTACCGTGAGTGCTATCACCGTGAGATCTCTCACCATGGTCACTGTCACCATGGCACCTTACACAATGCGTGCTGTCAACATGAGTGCTGTCACCATTGGCACTATCACCGTGAGCATTCTCACTGTGGTCAGAGTCAACATGGGCTCTGTCACCATGAGCTCTGTAACCATAGGCAATGTCACCATGGTCAGGGTCACCATGAGCAATGTCTCCATGGGCACTCCTACAGTGGGCACTGTCACTGTGTGAACTGTCACCATGGTTACTGCCACTATGAGCAGTGTCTCTGTGAGTACTGTCAGCATGGGTTTTTACCGTGAGCACTGTCACCATGAGCCCTGTCACCATTTATCAGTGCCACCATGTGCACTACCACCATGTGCACTCTCACCATGGGCACTATCACCGATAACACTGTCACCATAAGTACTGTCTGCATGGGCACTGTCACCAAGGGCACGGCCAACATGTGACCTGTAACCATTGTCAGTGTCACTGTGAGAAGTGTCACCATGGGAATTAACAACATAGGCACTCTCATCTTGAGCACTGTCACCATGAGCACTGACACCACGAGCACTGTCACCCAGGGCAGTGCCACCATGAGCACTGTCACCATAACTCTTGCTATGAGAATTGTAACCATGGGCAATTTCTCAATGAGTAATGTCACCATGTGTATTTTCACCTTGGGCACTCTCAAAGTAAACACTATTACCATGAGCACTTTCACTGTGAACACTGTCACCATGGGCACTGGCACAATGTGGTGTGTCACCATGAGCCATATCACCATGGGAAATGTCACCGTGAGAAGTGTCACCATAGGCAATGTCACCATGGGCAATGTCACCATGGGAACTGCCATTTTGAGCACTGTCACCATGGGTACTGCAACCATGAGTATTGTCACCATGAGTAATTTAACCATTGGCAGTATGACCATGTGCACTGTCACCATGGGCACTATCACCATGACAACTCTCAGCGTGAGCACTGTCACTGTTGGAAATGGCATTGTGTGCAATTCCACCATGGGCAATGTCACCATGGACATTATCGCTGTGAGCACTGTCAATATGAGCACGTCAACATGAGCCCTGTCACCATGGGCAATGTCACTGTGAGAAGTGTCACTATAGGCAATGTCACCGTGGGCACTGTCACCATGGTCACTGCCACCACTGTCACTGTCATTTTGAGCACTGTCACCATGGGTACTGCAACCATGAGCGCTGTCACCATGAGCACTGTCACCATTGCAAGTATCACCATGTGTACTGTCACCATGGGCACTATCACAATGAGAACTGTCAGCATGGGCACTGTCACTCTTGGCAATGTCACCATGGGCACTATCACTTTGAGCACTGTCAACATGAGCACGTCACCATGGGCACTGTCAACATGGGTACTATCTCGAAGGTCAATGTCACCATGAGCATTGTCAGGATGGGCAACTTCACTGTGAGCACTGTCACCAATGGCACTATCACCATGAGCAATGTCACTGTGGGCCGTGTCACCAGGGGCACTATCACCATGGTTAATGTTATCATTGGCACTTTCCCCGTGAGCACTGTCACCCTGGGCACTGTCATCATGGGCACGGTCACCGTGAGCACTATCTCCATGAGCACAGCCACTGTGAACACCATCACCATAATCACTGGCCTCATCGGTACTGTCACCATGAGCACTGCCACAATGAGCACTGTCAGCATGGGTACTTCCCCCATGAGCACTGTCACTATGAGAACTGCTACCATGGGTATTTCACCATGTGTACTGTCACCCTGTGTATTGTCACCATTTGCACTGTCACCATGAGGACTATTACCATGAGCGCTATCACCGTGAGATCTCTCACCATGGTCACTGTCACCATGGCACCTTGCACAATGGGGGCTGTCAACATGAGTGCTGGCACCATTGGCACTATCACTGTGAGCATTCTCACTGTGGTCAGTGTCACCATGGGCACTGTCACCATGAGCACTGTCACCATAGGCAATGTCACCATGGTCAGTGTCACCATGAGCACTGTCAACATGGGCACTCATACAGTGGGCACTGTCACTGTGAGCACTGTCACCTTGGGTACTGCCACCATGAGTGCTGTCACCATGAGCACTGTCACCATTGTGAGTATCACAATGTGCACTGTCACCATGGGCACTGGCACAATGTCGTGTGTCACCTTGAGCAATGTCACCATGGGAAATGTCACCGTGAGATGTGTCACCATAGGCAATGTCACCATGGGCAATGTCATCATGGGAAATGCCATTTTGCACACTGTCACCATGGGTACTGCAACCATGAGTACTGTCACCATTGGCAGAATGACCACGTGCACTGTCACCATGGGCACTATCACCATGACAACTCTCAGCGTGAGCACTGTCACTGTGGGAACTGGCATTGTGTGCAATTCCACCATGGGCAATGTCACCATGGGCACTATCACTGTGAGCACTGTCAATATAAGCACGTCAACATGAGCCCTGTCACCATTGGCAATGTCACCGTGAGAAGTGTCACTATAGGCGATGTCACCGTGGGCACTGTCACCATGGTCACTGCCACCACTGTCACTGTCATTTTGAGCACTGTCACCATGGGTATTGCAACCATGAGCACTGTCACCATGAGCACTGTCACCATTGTGATTATCACCATGTGTACTGTCACCATGGGCACTATCACAATGAGAACTGTCAGCATGGGCACTGTCACTGTTGGCAAGGGCACCGTGGGCACTTCCACCATGGGCAATGTCACCATGGGCACTATCACTGTGAGCACTGTCAACATGAGCACATCACCATGGGCACTGTCAACATGGGTACTATCTCGAAGGGCAATGTCACCATGAGCATTGTCAGGATGGGCAACTTCACCATGAGCACTGTCACGAAAGGCACTATCACCGTGAGCAATGTCACTGTGGGCCGTGTCACCAGGGGCACTATCACCATGGTTAATGTTATCATTGGCACTTTCCCCGTGAGCACTGTCACCCTGGGCACTGTCATCATGGGCACGGTCACCGTGAGCACTATCTCAATGAGCACAGCCACTGTGAACACCATCACCATAATCACTGGCCTCATCGGTACTGTCACCATGAGCACTGCCACAATGAGCACTGTCAGCATGGGTAATTCCCCCATGAGCACTGTCACTATGAGAACTGCTAGCATGGGTATTTTCACCATGAGTACTGTCACCCTCTGTATTGTCACCATTTGCACTGTCACCATCAGGACTATTACCGTGAGTGCTATCACCGTGAGATCTCTCACCATGGTCACTGTCACCATGGCACCTTGCACAATGCGTGCTGTCAACATGAGTGCTGTCACCATTGGCACTATCACCGTGAGCATTCTCACTGTGGTCAGAGTCAACATGGGCTCTGTCACCATGAGCTCTGTCACCATAGGCAATGTCACCATGGTCAGGGTCACCATGAGCAATGTCTCCATGGGCACTCCTACAGTGGGCACTGTCACTGTGCGAACTGTCACCATGGTTACTGCCACTATGAGCAGTGTCTCTGTGAGTACTGTCAGCATGGGTTTTTACCGTGAGCACTGTCACCATGAGCCCTGTCACCATTTATCAGTGCCACCATGTGCACTACCACCATGTGCACTCTCACCATGGGCACTATCACCGAAAACACTGTCATCATAAGTACTGTCTGCATGGGCACTGTCACCAAGGGCACGGCCAACATGTGACCTGTAACCATTGTCAGTGTCACTGTGAGAAGTGTCACCATGGGAATTAACAACATAGGCACTCTCATCATGAGCACTGTCACCATGAGCACTGACACCACGAGCACTGTCACCCAGGGCAGTGCCACCATGAGCACTGTCACCATAACTGTTGCTATGAGAATTGTAACCATGGGCAATTTCTCAATGAGTAATGTCACCATGTGTATTTTCACCTTGGGCACTCTCAAAGTAAACATTATTACCATGAGCACTTTCACTGTGAACACTGTCACCATGGGCACTGGCACAATGTGGTGTGTCACCATGAGCCATATCACCATGGGAAATGTCACCGTGAGAAGTGTCACCATAGGCAATGTCACCATGGGCAATGTCACCATGGGAACTGCCATTTTGAGCACTGTCACCATGGGTACTGCAACCATGAGTACTGTCACCATGAGTAATTTAACCATTGGCAGTATGACCATGTGCACTGTCACCATGGGCACTATCACCATGACAACTCTCAGCGTGAGCACTGTCACTGTTGGAAATGGCATTGTGTGCAATTCCACCATGGGCAATGTCACCATGGACATTATCGCTGTGAGCACTGTCAATATGAGCACGTCAACATGAGCCCTGTCACCATGGGCAATGTCACTGTGAGAAGTGTCACTATAGGCAATGTCACCGTGGGCACTGTCACCATGGTCACTGCCACCACAGTCACTGTCATTTTGAGCACTGTCACCATGGGTACTTCAACCATGAGCGCTGTCACCATGAGCACTGTCACCATTGCAAGTATCACCATGTGCACTGTCACCATGGGCACTATCACAATGAGAACTGTCAGCATGGGCACTGTCACTCTTGGCAATGTCACCATGGGCACTATCACTTTGAGCACTGTCAACATGAGCACGTCACCATGGGCACTGTCAACATGGGTACTATCTCGAAGGTCAATGTCACCATGAGCATTGTCAGGATGGGCAACTTCACCGTGAGCACTGTCACCAATGGCACTATCACCATGAGCAATGTCACTGTGGGCCGTGTCACCAGGGGCACTATCACCATGGTTAATGTTATCATTGGCACTTTCCCCGTGAGCACTGTCACCCTGGGCACTGTCATCATGGGCACGGTCACCGTGAGCACTATCTCCATGAGCACAGCCACTGTGAACACCATCACCATAATCACTGGCCTTATCGGTACTGTCACCATGAGCACTGCCACAATGAGAACTCTCATCATGGGCACTTCCCCCATGAGCACTGTTACTATGAGAACTGCTACCATGGGTATTTTCACCATGTGTACTGTCACCCTGTGTATTGTCACCATTTGCACTGTCACCATGAGGACTATTACCGTGAGCGCTATCACCGTGAGATCTCTCACCATGGTCACTGTCACCATGGCACCTTGCACAATGGGGGCTGTCAACATGAGTGCTGGCACCATTGGCACTATCACTGTGAGCATTCTCACTGTGGTCAGTGTCACCATGGGCACTGTCACCATGAGCACTGTCACCATAGGCAATGTCACCATGGTCAGTGTCACCATGAGCACTGTCAACATGGGCACTCATACAGTGGGCACTGTCACTGTGAGCACTGTCACCTTGGGTACTGCCACCATGAGTGCTGTCACCATGAGCACTGTCACCATTGTGAGTATCACAATGTGCACTGTCACCATGGGCACTGGCACAATGTCGTGTGTCACCTTGAGCAATGTCACCATGGGAAATGTCACCGTGAGATGTGTCACCATAGGCAATGTCACCATGGGCAATGTCATCATGGGAAATGCCATTTTGCACACTGTCACCATGGGTACTGCAACCATGAGTACTGTCACCATTGGCAGAATGACCACGTGCACTGTCACCATGGGCACTATCACCATGACAACTCTCAGCGTGAGCACTGTCACTGTGGGAACTGGCATTGTGTGCAATTCCACCATGGGCAATGTCACCATGGGCACTATCACTGTGAGCACTGTCAATATAAGCACGTCAACATGAGCCCTGTCACCATTGGCAATGTCACCGTGAGAAGTGTCACTATAGGCGATGTCACCGTGGGCACTGTCACCATGGTCACTGCCACCACTGTCACTGTCATTTTGAGCACTGTCACCATGGGTATTGCAACCATGAGCACTGTCACCATGAGCACTGTCACCATTGCGATTATCACCATGTGTACTGTCACCATGGGCACTATCACAATGAGAACTGTCAGCATGGGCACTGTCACTGTTGGCAAGGGCACCGTGGGCACTTCCACCATGGGCAATGTCACCATGGGCACTATCACTGTGAGCACTGTCAACATGAGCACATCACCATGGGCACTGTCAACATGGGTACTATCTCGAAGGTCAATGTCACCATGAGCATTGTCAGGATGGGCAACTTCACCGTGAGCACTGTCACCAATGGCACTATCACCATGAGCAATGTCACTGTGGGCCGTGTCACCAGGGGCACAATCACCATGGTTAATGTTATCATTGGCACTTTCCCCGTGAGCACTGTCACCCTGGGCACTGTCATCATGGGCACGGTCACCGTGAGCACTATCTCCATGAGCACAGCCACTGTGAACACCATCACCATAATCACTGGCCTCATCGGTACTGTCACCATGAGCACTGCCACAATGAGCACTGTCAGCATGGGCACTTCCCCCATGAGCACTGTCACTATGAGAACTGCTAGCATGGGTATTTTCACCATGAGTACTGTCACCCTCTGTATTGTCACCATTTGCACTGTCACCATCAGGACTATTACCGTGAGTGATATCACCGTGAGATCTCTCACCATGGTCACTGTCACCATGGCACCTTGCACAATGCGTGCTGTCAACATGAGTGCTGTCACCATTGGCACTATCACCGTGAGCATTCTCACTGTGGTCAGAGTCAACATGGGCTCTGTCACCATGAGCACTGTCACCATAGGCAATGTCACCGTGGTCAGTGTCACCATGAGCAATGTCTCCATGGGCACTCCTACAGTGGGCACTGTCACTGTGCAAACTGTCACCATGGTTACTGCCACTATGAGCAGTGTCTCTGTGAGTACTGTCAGCATGGGTTTTTACCGTGAGCACTGTCACCATGAGCCCTGTCACCATTTTTCAGTGCCACCATGTGCACTACCACCATGTGCACTCTCACCATGGGCACTATCACCGATAACACTGTCACCATAAGTACTGTCTGCATGGGCACTGTCACCAAGGGCACAGCCAACATGTGACCTGTAACCATTGTCAGTGTCACTGTGAGAAGTGTCACCATGGGAATTAACAACATAGGCACTCTCATCATGAGCACTGTCACCATGAGCACTGACACCACGAGCACTGTCACCCAGGGCAGTGCCACCATGAGCACTGTCACCATAACTGTTGCTATGAGAATTGTAACCATGGGCAATTTCTCAATGAGTAATGTCACCATGTGTATTTTCACCTTGGGCACTCTCAAAGTAAACAGTATTACCATGAGCACTTTCACTGTGAACACTGTCACCATGGGCACTGGCACAATGTGGTGTGTCACCATGAGCCATGTCACCATGGGAAATGTCACCGTGAGAAGTGTCACCATAGGCAATGTCACCATGGGCAATGTCACCATGGGAACTGCCATTTTGAGCACTGTCACCATGGGTACTGCAACCATGAGTACTGTCACCATGAGTAATTTAACCATTGGCAGTATGACCATGTGCACTGTCACCATGGGCACTATCACCATGACAACTCTCAGCGTGAGCACTGTCACTGTTGGAAATGGCATTGTGTGCAATTCCACCATGGGCAATGTCACCATGGACATTATCGCTGTGAGCACTGTCAATATGAGCACGTCAACATGAGCCCTGTCACCATGGGCAATGTCACTGTGAGAAGTGTCACTATAGGCAATGTCACCGTGGGCACTGTCACCATGGTCACTGCCACCACTGTCACTGTCATTTTGAGCACTGTCACCATGGGTACTGCAACCATGAGCGCTGTCACCATGAGCACTGTCACCATTGCAAGTATCACCATGTGCACTGTCACCATGGGCACTATCACAATGAGAACTGTCAGCATGGGCACTGTCACTCTTGGCAATGTCACCATGGGCACTATCACTTTGAGCACTGTCAACATGAGCACGTCAACATGGGCACTGTCAACATGGGTACTATCTCAAAGGTCAATGTCACCATGAGCATTGTCAGGATGGGCAACTTCACCGTGAGCACTGTCACCAATGGCACTATCACCGTGAGCAATGTCACTGTGGGCCGTGTCACCAGGGGCACTATCACCATGGTTAATGTTATCATTGGCACTTTCCCCGTGAGCACTGTCACCCTGGGCACTGTCATCATGGGCACGGTCACCGTGAGCACTATCTCCATGAGCACAGCCACTGTGAACACCATCACCATAATCACTGGCCTCATCGGTACTGTCACCATGAGCACTGCCACAATGAGCACTGTCAGCATGGGTACTTCCCCCATGAGCACTGTCACTATGAGAACTGCTAGCATGGGTATTTTCACCATGAGTACTGTCACCCTCTGTATTGTCACCATTTGCACTGTCACCATCAGGACTATTACCGTGAGTGCTATCACCGTGAGATCTCTCACCATGGTCACTGTCACCATGGCACCTTACACAATGCGTGCTGTCAACATGAGTGCTGTCACCATTGGCACTATCACCGTGAGCATTCTCACTGTGGTCAGAGTCAACATGGGCTCTGTCACCATGAGCTCTGTCACCATAGGCAATGTCACCATGGTCAGGGTCACCATGAGCAATGTCTCCATGGGCACTCCTACAGTGGGCACTGTCACTGTGTGAACTGTCACCATGGTTACTGCCACTATGAGCAGTGTCTCTGTGAGTACTGTCAGCATGGGTTTTTACCGTGAGCACTGTCACTATGAGCCCTGTCACCATTTATCAGTGCCACCATGTGCACTACCACCATGTGCACTCTCACCATGGGCACTATCACCGATAACACTGTCACCATAAGTACTGTCTGCATGGGCACTGTCACCAAGGGCACGGCCAACATGTGACCTGTAACCATTGTCAGTGTCACTGTGAGAAGTGTCACCATGGGAATTAACAACATAGGCACTCTCATCTTGAGCACTGTCACCATGAGCACTGACACCACGAGCACTGTCACCCAGGGCAGTGCCACCATGAGCACTGTCACCATAACTGTTGCTATGAGAATTGTAACCATGGGCAATTTCTCAATGAGTAATGTCACCATGTGTATTTTCACCTTGGGCACTCTCAAAGTAAACAGTATTACCATGAGCACTTTCACTGTGAACACTGTCACCATGGGCACTGGCACAATGTGGTGTGTCACCATGAGCCATGTCACCATGGGAAATGTCACCGTGAGAAGTGTCACCATAGGCAATGTCACCATGGGCAATGTCACCATGGGAACTGCCATTTTGAGCACTGTCACCATGGGTACTACAACCATGAGTACTGTCACCATGAGTAATTTAACCATTGGCAGTATGACCATGTGCACTGTCACCATGGGCACTATCACCATGACAACTCTCAGCGTGAGCACTGTCACTGTAGGAAATGGCATTGTGTGCAATTCCACCATGAGCAATGTCACCATGGACATTATCGCTGTGAGCACTGTCAATATGAGCACGTCAACATGAGCCCTGTCACCATGGGCAATGTCACTGTGAGAAGTGTCACTATAGGCAATGTCACCGTGGGCACTGTCACCATGGTCACTGCCACCACTGTCACTGTCATTTTGAGCACTGTCACCATGGGTACTGCAACCATGAGTGCTGTCACCATGAGCACTGTCACCATTGCAAGTATCACCATGTGCACTGTCACCATGGGCACTATCACAATGAGAACTGTCAGCATGGGCACTGTCACTCTTGGCAATGTCACCATGGGCACTATCACTTTGAGCACTGTCAACATGAGCACGTCACCATGGGCACTGTCAACATGGGTACTATCTCGAAGGTCAATGTCACCATGAGCATTGTCAGGATGGGCAACTTCACCGTGAGCACTGTCACCAATGGCACTATCACCATGAGCAATGTCACTGTGGGCCGTGTCACCAGGGGCACTATCACCATGGTTAATGTTATCATTGGCACTTTCCCCGTGAGCACTGTCACCCTGGGCACTGTCATCATGGGCACGGTCACCGTGAGCACTATCTCCATGAACACAGCCACTGTGAACACCATCACCATAATCACTGGCCTCATCGGTACTGTCACCATGAGCACTGCCACAATGAGCACTGTCAGCATGGGTACTTCCCCCATGAGCACTGTCACTATGAGAAATGCTAGCATGGGTATTTTCACCATGAGTACTGTCACCCTCTGTATTGTCACCATTTGCACTGTCACCATCAGGACTATTACCGTGAGTGCTATCACCGTGAGATCTCTCACCATGGTCACTGTCACCATGGCACCTTGCACAATGCGTGCTGTCAACATGAGTGCTGTCACCATTGGCACTATCACCGTGAGCATTCTCACTGTGGTCAGAGTCAACATGGGCTCTGTCACCATGAGCACTGTCACCATAGGCAATGTCACCATGGTCAGTGTCACCATGAGCAATGTCTCCATGGGCACTCCTACAGTGGGCACTGTCACTGTGCGAACTGTCACCATGGTTACTGCCACTATGAGCAGTGTCTCTGTGAGTACTGTCAGCATGGGTTTTTACCGTGAGCACTGTCACCATGAGCCCTCTCACCATTTTTCAGTGCCACCATGTGCACTACCACCATGTGCACTCTCACCATGGGCACTATCACCGATAACACTGTCACCATAAGTACTGTCTGCATGGGCACTGTCACCAAGGGCACGGCCAACATGTGACCTGTAACCATTGTCAGTGTCACTGTGAGAAGTGTCACCATGGGAATTAACAACATAGGCACTCTCATCTTGAGCACTGTCACCATGAGCACTGAAACCATGAGCACTGTCACCCAGGGCAGTGCCACCATGAGCACTGTCACCATAACTGTTGCTATGAGAATTGTAACCATGGGCAATTTCTCAATGAGTAATGTCACCATGTGTATTTTCACCTTGGGCACTCTCAAAGTAAACAGTATTACCATGAGCACTTTCACTGTGAACACTGTCACCATGGGCACTGGCACAATGTGGTGTGTCACCATGAGCCATATCACCATGGGAAATGTCACCGTGAGAAGTGTCACCATAGGCAATGTCACCATGGGCAATGTCACCATGGGAACTGCCATTTTGAGCACTGTCACCATGGGTACTGCAACCATGAGTACTGTCACCATGAGTAATTTAACCATTGGCAGTATGACCATGTGCACTGTCACCATGGGCACTATCACCATGACAACTCTCAGCGTGAGCACTGTCACTGTTGGAAATGGCATTGTGTGCAATTCCACCATGGGCAATGTCACCATGGACATTATCGCTGTGAGCACTGTCAATATGAGCACGTCAACATGAGCCCTGTCACCATGGGCAATGTCACTGTGAGAAGTGTCACTATAGGCAATGTCACCGTGGGCACTGTCACCATGGTCACTGCCACCACTGTCACTGTCATTTTGAGCACTGTCACCATGGGTACTGCAACCATGAGCGCTGTCACCATGAGCACTGTCACCATTGCAAGTATCACCATGTGTACTGTCACCATGGGCACTATCACAATGAGAACTGTCAGCATGGGCACTGTCACTCTTGGCAATGTCACCATGGGCACTATCACTTTGAGCACTGTCAACATGAGCACGTCACCATGGGCACTGTCAACATGGGTACTATCTCGAAGGTCAATGTCACCATGAGCATTGTCAGGATGGGCAACTTCACCGTGAGCACTGTCACCAATGGCACTATCACCATGAGCAATGTCACTGTGGGCCGTGTCACCAGGGGCACTATCACCATGGTTAATGTTATCATTGGCACTTTCCCCGTGAGCACTGTCACCCAGGGCACTGTCATCATGGGCACGGTCACCGTGAGCACTATCTCCATGAGCACAGCCACTGTGAACACCATCACCATAATCACTGGCCTCATCGGTACTGTCACCATGAGCACTGCCACAATGAGCACTGTCAGCATGGGCACTTCCCCCATGAGCACTGTCACTATGAGAACTGCTAGCATGGGTATTTTCACCATGAGTACTGTCACCCTCTGTATTGTCACCATTTGCACTGTCACCATCAGGACTATTACCATGAGTGCTATCACCGTGAGATCTCTCACCATGGTCACTGTCACCATGGCACCTTGCACAATGCGTGCTGTCAACATGAGTGCTGTCACCATTGGCACTATCACCGTGAGCATTCTCACTGTGGTCAGAGTCAACATGGGCTCTGTCACCATGAGCACTGTCACCATAGGCAATGTCACCGTGGTCAGTGTCACCATGAGCAATGTCTCCATGGGCACTCCTACAGTGGGCACTGTCACTGTGCGAACTGTCACCATGGTTACTGCCACTATGAGCAGTGTCTCTGTGAGTACTGTCAGCATGGGTTTTTACCGTGAGCACTGTCACCATGAGCCCTGTCACCATTTTTCAGTGCCACCATGTGCACTACCACCATGTGCACTCTCACCATGGGCACTATCACCGATAACACTGTCACCATAAGTACTGTCTGCATGGGCACTGTCACCAAGGGCACGGCCAACATGTGACCTGTAACCATTGTCAGTGTCACTGTGAGAAGTGTCACCATGGGAATTAACAACATAGGCACTCTCATCATGAGCACTGTCACCATGAGCACTGACACCACGAGCACTGTCACCCAGGGCAGTGCCACCATGAGCACTGTCACCATAACTCTTGCTATGAGAATTGTAACCATGGGCAATTTCTCAATGAGTAATGTCACCATGTGTATTTTCACCTTGGGCACTCTCAAAGTAAACAGTATTACCATGAGCACTTTCACTGTGAACACTGTCACCATGGGCACTGGCACAATGTGGTGTGTCACCATGAGCCATGTCACCATGGGAAATGTCACCGTGAGAAGTGTCACCATAGGCAATGTCACCATGGGCAATGTCACCATGGGAACTGCCATTTTGAGCACTGTCACCATGGGTACTGCAACCATGAGTACTGTAACCATGAGTAATTTAACCATTGGCAGTATGACCATGTGCACTGTCACCATGGGCACTATCACCATGACAACTCTCAGCGTGAGCACTGTCACTGTTGGAAATGGCATTGTGTGCAATTCCACCATGGGCAATGTCACCATGGACATTATCGCTGTGAGCACTGTCAATATGAGCACGTCAACATGAGCCCTGTCACCATGGGCAATGTCACTGTGAGAAGTGTCACTATAGGCAATGTCACCGTGGGCACTGTCACCATGGTCACTGCCACCACTGTCACTGTCATTTTGAGCACTGTCACCATGGGTACTGCAACCATGAGCGCTGTCACCATGAGCACTGTCACCATTGCAAGTATCACCATGTGCACTGTCACCATGGGCACTATCACAATGAGAACTGTCAGCATGGGCACTGTCACTCTTGGCAATGTCACCATGGGCACTATCACTTTGAGCACTGTCAACATGAGCACGTCAACATGGGCACTGTCAACATGGGTACTATCTCGAAGGTCAATGTCACCATGAGCATTGTCAGGATGGGCAACTTCACCGTGAGCACTGTCACCAATGGCACTATCACCGTGAGCAATGTCACTGTGGGCCGTGTCACCAGGGGCACTATCACCATGGTTAATGTTATCATTGGCACTTTCCCCGTGAGCACTGTCACCCTGGGCACTGTCATCATGGGCACGGTCACCGTGAGCACTATCTCCATGAGCACAGCCACTGTGAACACCATCACCATAATCACTGGCCTCATCGGTACTGTCACCATGAGCACTGCCACAATGAGCACTGTCAGCATGGGTACTTCCCCCATGAGCACTGTCACTATGAGAACTGCTAGCATGGGTATTTTCACCATGAGTACTGTCACCCTCTGTATTGTCACCATTTGCACTGTCACCATCAGGACTATTACCGTGAGTGCTATCACCGTGAGATCTCTCACCATGGTCACTGTCACCATGGCACCTTACACAATGCGTGCTGTCAACATGAGTGCTGTCACCATTGGCACTATCACCGTGAGCATTCTCACTGTGGTCAGAGTCAACATGGGCTCTGTCACCATGAGCTCTGTCACCATAGGCAATGTCACCATGGTCAGGGTCACCATGAGCAATGTCTCCATGGGCACTCCTACAGTGGGCACTGTCACTGTGTGAACTGTCACCATGGTTACTGCCACTATGAGCAGTGTCTCTGTGAGTACTGTCAGCATGGGTTTTTACCTTGAGCACTGTCACCATGAGCCCTGTCACCATTTATCAGTGCCACCATGTGCACTACCACCATGTGCACTCTCACCATGGGCACTATCACCGATAACACTGTCACCATAAGTACTGTCTGCATGGGCACTGTCACCAAGGGCACGGCCAACATGTGACCTGTAACCATTGTCAGTGTCACTGTGAGAAGTGTCACCATGGGAATTAACAACATAGGCACTCTCATCTTGAGCACTGTCACCATGAGCACTGACACCACGAGCACTGTCACCCAGGGCAGTGCCACCATGAGCACTGTCACCATAACTCTTGCTATGAGAATTGTAACCATGGGCAATTTCTCAATGAGTAATGTCACCATGTGTATTTTCACCTTGGGCACTCTCAAAGTAAACAGTATTACCATGAGCACTTTCACTGTGAACACTGTCACCATGGGCACTGGCACAATGTGGTGTGTCACCATGAGCCATATCACCATGGGAAATGTCACCGTGAGAAGTGTCACCATAGGCAATGTCACCATGGGCAATGTCACCATGGGAACTGCCATTTTGAGCACTGTCACCATGGGTACTGCAACCATGAGTATTGTCACCATGAGTAATTTAACCATTGGCAGTATGACCATGTGCACTGTCACCATGGGCACTATCACCATGACAACTCTCAGCGTGAGCACTGTCACTGTTGGAAATGGCATTGTGTGCAATTCCACCATGGGCAATGTCACCATGGACATTATCGCTGTGAGCACTGTCAATATGAGCACGTCAACATGAGCCCTGTCACCATGGGCAATGTCACTGTGAGAAGTGTCACTATAGGCAATGTCACCGTGGGCACTGTCACCATGGTCACTGCCACCACTGTCACTGTCATTTTGAGCACTGTCACCATGGGTACTGCAACCATGAGCGCTGTCACCATGAGCACTGTCACCATTGCAAGTATCACCATGTGTACTGTCACCATGGGCACTATCACAATGAGAAGTGTCAGCATGGGCACTGTCACTCTTGGCAATGTCACCATGGGCACTATCACTTTGAGCACTGTCAACATGAGCACGTCACCATGGGCACTGTCAACATGGGTACTATCTCGAAGGTCAATGTCACCATGAGCATTGTCAGGATGGGCAACTTCACCATGAGCACTGTCACCAATGGCACTATCACCATGAGCAATGTCACTGTGGGCCGTGTCACCAGGGGCACTATCACCATGGTTAATGTTATCATTGGCACTTTCCCCGTGAGCACTGTCACCCTGGGCACTGTCATCATGGGCACGGTCACCGTGAGCACTATCTCCATGAGCACAGCCACTGTGAACACCATCACCATAATCACTGGCCTCATCGGTACTGTCACCATGAGCACTGCCACAATGAGCACTGTCAGCATGGGTACTTCCCCCATGAGCACTGTCACTATGAGAACTGCTACCATGGGTATTTCACCATGTGTACTGTCACCCTGTGTATTGTCACCATTTGCACTGTCACCATGAGGACTATTACCATGAGCGCTATCACCGTGAGATCTCTCACCATGGTCACTGTCACCATGGCACCTTGCACAATGGGGGCTGTCAACATGAGTGCTGGCACCATTGGCACTATCACTGTGAGCATTCTCACTGTGGTCAGTGTCACCATGGGCACTGTCACCATGAGCACTGTCACCATAGGCAATGTCACCATGGTCAGTGTCACCATGAGCACTGTCAACATGGGCACTCATACAGTGGGCACTGTCACTGTGAGCACTGTCACCTTGGGTACTGCCACCATGAGTGCTGTCACCATGAGCACTGTCACCATTGTGAGTATCACAATGTGCACTGTCACCATGGGCACTGGCACAATGTCGTGTGTCACCTTGAGCAATGTCACCATGGGAAATGTCACCGTGAGATGTGTCACCATAGGCAATGTCACCATGGGCAATGTCATCATGGGAAATGCCATTTTGCACACTGTCACCATGGGTACTGCAACCATGAGTACTGTCACCATTGGCAGAATGACCACGTGCACTGTCACCATGGGCACTATCACCATGACAACTCTCAGCGTGAGCACTGTCACTGTGGGAACTGGCATTGTGTGCAATTCCACCATGGGCAATGTCACCATGGGCACTATCACTGTGAGCACTGTCAATATAAGCACGTCAACATGAGCCCTGTCACCATTGGCAATGTCACCGTGAGAAGTGTCACTATAGGCGATGTCACCGTGGGCACTGTCACCATGGTCACTGCCACCACTGTCACTGTCATTTTGAGCACTGTCACCATGGGTATTGCAACCATGAGCACTGTCACCATGAGCACTGTCACCATTGCGATTATCACCATGTGTACTGTCACCATGGGCACTATCACAATGAGAACTGTCAGCATGGGCACTGTCACTGTTGGCAAGGGCACCGTGGGCACTTCCACCATGGGCAATGTCACCATGGGCACTATCACTGTGAGCACTGTCAACATGAGCACATCACCATGGGCACTGTCAACATGGGTACTATCTCGAAGGGCAATGTCACCATGAGCATTGTCAGGATGGGCAACTTCACCATGAGCACTGTCACCAAAGGCACTATCACCGTGAGCAATGTCACTGTGGGCCGTGTCACCAGGGGCACTATCACCATGGTTAATGTTATCATTGGCACTTTCCCCGTGAGCAATGTCACCCTGGGCACTGTCATCATGGGCACGGTCACCGTGAGCACTATCTCAATGAGCACAGCCACTGTGAACACCATCACCATAATCACTGGCCTCATCTGTACTGTCACCATGAGCACTGCCACAATGAGCACTGTCAGCATGGGTACTTCCCCCATGAGCACTGTCACTATGAGAACTGCTAGCATGGGTATTTTCACCATGAGTACTGTCACCCTCTGTATTGTCACCATTTGCACTGTCACCATCAGGACTATTACCGTGAGTGCTATCACCGTGAGATCTCTCACCATGGTCACTGTCACCATGGCACCTTGCACAATGCGTGCTGTCAACATGAGTGCTGTCACCATTGGCACTATCACCGTGAGCATTCTCACTGTGGTCAGAGTCAACATGGGCTCTGTCACCATGAGCTCTGTCACCATAGGCAATGTCACCATGGTCAGGGTCACCATGAGCAATGTCTCCATGGGCACTCCTACAGTGGGCACTGTCACTGTGCGAACTGTCACCATGGTTACTGCCACTATGAGCAGTGTCTCTGTGAGTACTGTCAGCATGGGTTTTTACCGTGAGCACTGTCACCATGAGCCCTGTCACCTTTTATCAGTGCCACCATGTGCACTACCACCATGTGCACTCTCACCATGGGCACTATCACCGAAACCACTGTCATCATAAGTACTGTCTGCATGGGCACTGTCACCAAGGGCACGGCCAACATGTGACCTGTAACCATTGTCAGTGTCACTGTGAGAAGTGTCACCATGGGAATTAACAACATAGGCACTCTCATCATGAGCACTGTCACCATGAGCACTGACACCACGAGCACTGTCACCCAGGGCAGTGCCACCATGAGCACTGTCACCATAACTGTTGCTATGAGAATTGTAACCATGGGCAATTTCTCAATGAGTAATGTCACCATGTGTATTTTCACCTTGGGCACTCTCAAAGTAAACACTATTACCATGAGCACTTTCACTGTGAACACTGTCACCATGGGCACTGGCACAATGTGGTGTGTCACCATGAGCCATATCACCATGGGAAATGTCACCGTGAGAAGTGTCACCATAGGCAATGTCACCATGGGCAATGTCACCATGGGAACTGCCATTTTGAGCACTGTCACCATGGGTACTGCAACCATGAGTACTGTCACCATGAGTAATTTAACCATTGGCAGTATGACCATGTGCACTGTCACCATGGGCACTATCACCATGACAACTCTCAGCGTGAGCACTGTCACTGTTGGAAATGGCATTGTGTGCAATTCCACCATGGGCAATGTCACCATGGACATTATCGCTGTGAGCACTGTCAATATGAGCACGTCAACATGAGCCCTGTCACCATGGGCAATGTCACTGTGAGAAGTGTCACTATAGGCAATGTCACCGTGGGCACTGTCACCATGGTCACTGCCACCACTGTCACTGTCATTTTGAGCACTGTCACCATGGGTACTGCAACCATGAGCGCTGTCACCATGAGCACTGTCACCATTGCAAGTATCACCATGTGCACTGTCACCATGGGCACTATCACAATGAGAACTGTCAGCATGGGCACTGTCACTCTTGGCAATGTCACCATGGGCACTATCACTTTGAGCACTGTCAACATGAGCACGTCACCATGGGCACTGTCAACATGGGTACTATCTCGAAGGTCAATGTCACCATGAGCATTGTCAGGATGGGCAACTTCACCGTGAGCACTGTCACCAATGGCACTATCACCATGAGCAATGTCACTGTGGGCCGTGTCACCAGGGGCACAATCACCATGGTTAATGTTATCATTGGCACTTTCCCCGTGAGCACTGTCACCCTGGGCACTGTCATCATGGGCACGGTCACCGTGAGCACTATCTCCATGAGCACAGCCACTGTGAACACCATCACCATAATCACTGGCCTCATCGGTACTGTCACCATGAGCACTGCCACAATGAGCACTGTCAGCATGGGTACTTCCCCCATGAGCACTGTCACTATGAGAACTGCTACCATGGGTATTTCACCATGTGTACTGTCACCCTGTGTATTGTCACCATTTGCACTGTCACCATGAGGACTATTACCATGAGCGCTATCACCGTGAGATCTCTCACCATGGTCACTGTCACCATGGCACCTTGCACAATGGGGGCTGTCAACATGAGTGCTGGCACCATTGGCACTATCACTGTGAGCATTCTCACTGTGGTCAGTGTCACCATGGGCACTGTCACCATGAGCACTGTCACCATAGGCAATGTCACCATGGTCAGTGTCACCATGAGCACTGTCAACATGGGCACTCATACAGTGGGCACTGTCACTGTGAGCACTGTCACCTTGGGTACTGCCACCATGAGTGCTGTCACCATGAGCACTGTCACCATTGTGAGTATCACAATGTGCACTGTCACCATGGGCACTGGCACAATGTCGTGTGTCACCTTGAGCAATGTCACCATGGGAAATGTCACCGTGAGATGTGTCACCATAGGCAATGTCACCATGGGCAATGTCATCATGGGAAATGCCATTTTGCACACTGTCACCATGGGTACTGCAACCATGAGTACTGTCACCATTGGCAGAATGACCACGTGCACTGTCACCATGGGCACTATCACCATGACAACTCTCAGCGTGAGCACTGTCACTGTGGGAACTGGCATTGTGTGCAATTCCACCATGGGCAATGTCACCATGGGCACTATCACTGTGAGCACTGTCAATATAAGCACGTCAACATGAGCCCTGTCACCATTGGCAATGTCACCGTGAGAAGTGTCACTATAGGCGATGTCACCGTGGGCACTGTCACCATGGTCACTGCCACCACTGTCACTGTCATTTTGAGCACTGTCACCATGGGTATTGCAACCATGAGCACTGTCACCATGAGCACTGTCACCATTGCGATTATCACCATGTGTACTGTCACCATGGGCACTATCACAATGAGAACTGTCAGCATGGGCACTGTCACTGTTGGCAAGGGCACCGTGGGCACTTCCACCATGGGCAATGTCACCATGGGCACTATCACTGTGAGCACTGTCAACATGAGCACATCACCATGGGCACTGTCAACATGGGTACTATCTCGAAGGGCAATGTCACCATGAGCATTGTCAGGATGGGCAACTTCACCATGAGCACTGTCACCAAAGGCACTATCACCGTGAGCAATGTCACTGTGGGCCGTGTCACCAGGGGCACTATCACCATGGTTAATGTTATCATTGGCACTTTCCCCGTGAGCAATGTCACCCTGGGCACTGTCATCATGGGCACGGTCACCGTGAGCACTATCTCAATGAGCACAGCCACTGTGAACACCATCACCATAATCACTGGCCTCATCTGTACTGTCACCATGAGCACTGCCACAATGAGCACTGTCAGCATGGGTACTTCCCCCATGAGCACTGTCACTATGAGAACTGCTAGCATGGGTATTTTCACCATGAGTACTGTCACCCTCTGTATTGTCACCATTTGCACTGTCACCATCAGGACTATTACCGTGAGTGCTATCACCGTGAGATCTCTCACCATGGTCACTGTCACCATGGCACCTTGCACAATGCGTGCTGTCAACATGAGTGCTGTCACCATTGGCACTATCACCGTGAGCATTCTCACTGTGGTCAGAGTCAACATGGGCTCTGTCACCATGAGCTCTGTCACCATAGGCAATGTCACCATGGTCAGGGTCACCATGAGCAATGTCTCCATGGGCACTCCTACAGTGGGCACTGTCACTGTGCGAACTGTCACCATGGTTACTGCCACTATGAGCAGTGTCTCTGTGAGTACTGTCAGCATGGGTTTTTACCGTGAGCACTGTCACCATGAGCCCTGTCACCTTTTATCAGTGCCACCATGTGCACTACCACCATGTGCACTCTCACCATGGGCACTATCACTGAAACCAATGTCATCATAAGTACTGTCTGCATGGGCACTGTCACCAAGGGCACGGCCAACATGTGACCTGTAACCATTGTCAGTGTCACTGTGAGAAGTGTCACCATGGGAATTAACAACATAGGCACTCTCATCATGAGCACTGTCACCATGAGCACTGACACCACGAGCACTGTCACCCAGGGCAGTGCCACCATGAGCACTGTCACCATAACTGTTGCTATGAGAATTGTAACCATGGGCAATTTCTCAATGAGTAATGTCACCATGTGTATTTTCACCTTGGGCACTCTCAAAGTAAACACTATTACCATGAGCACTTTCACTGTGAACACTGTCACCATGGGCACTGGCACAATGTGGTGTGTCACCATGAGCCATATCACCATGGGAAATGTCACCGTGAGAAGTGTCACCATAGGCAATGTCACCATGGGCAATGTCACCATGGGAACTGCCATTTTGAGCACTGTCACCATGGGTACTGCAACCATGAGTACTGTCACCATGAGTAATTTAACCATTGGCAGTATGACCATGTGCACTGTCACCATGGGCACTATCACCATGACAACTCTCAGCGTGAGCACTGTCACTGTTGGAAATGGCATTGTGTGCAATTCCACCATGGGCAATGTCACCATGGACATTATCGCTGTGAGCACTGTCAATATGAGCACGTCAACATGAGCCCTGTCACCATGGGCAATGTCACTGTGAGAAGTGTCACTATAGGCAATGTCACCGTGGGCACTGTCACCATGGTCACTGCCACCACTGTCACTGTCATTTTGAGCACTGTCACCATGGGTACTGCAACCATGAGCGCTGTCACCATGAGCACTGTCACCATTGCAAGTATCACCATGTGCACTGTCACCATGGGCACTATCACAATGAGAACTGTCAGCATGGGCACTGTCACTCTTGGCAATGTCACCATGGGCACTATCACTTTGAGCACTGTCAACATGAGCACGTCACCATGGGCACTGTCAACATGGGTACTATCTCGAAGGTCAATGTCACCATGAGCATTGTCAGGATGGGCAACTTCACCGTGAGCACTGTCACCAATGGCACTATCACCATGAGCAATGTCACTGTGGGCCGTGTCACCAGGGGCACAATCACCATGGTTAATGTTATCATTGGCACTTTCCCCGTGAGCACTGTCACCCTGGGCACTGTCATCATGGGCACGGTCACCGTGAGCACTATCTCCATGAGCACAGCCACTGTGAACACCATCACCATAATCACTGGCCTCATCGGTACTGTCACCATGAGCACTGCCACAATGAGCACTGTCAGCATGGGCACTTCCCCCATGAGCACTGTCACTATGAGAACTGCTAGCATGGGTATTTTCACCATGAGTACTGTCACCCTCTGTATTGTCACCATTTGCACTGTCACCATCAGGACTATTACCGTGAGTGATATCACCGTGAGATCTCTCACCATGGTCACTGTCACCATGGCACCTTGCACAATGCGTGCTGTCAACATGAGTGCTGTCACCATTGGCACTATCACCGTGAGCATTCTCACTGTGGTCAGAGTCAACATGGGCTCTGTCACCATGAGCACTGTCACCATAGGCAATGTCACCGTGGTCAGTGTCACCATGAGCAATGTCTCCATGGGCACTCCTACAGTGGGCACTGTCACTGTGCGAACTGTCACCATGGTTACTGCCACTATGAGCAGTGTCTCTGTGAGTACTGTCAGCATGGGTTTTTACCGTGAGCACTGTCACCATGAGCCCTGTCACCATTTTTCAGTGCCACCATGTGCACTACCACCATGTGCACTCTCACCATGGGCACTATCACCGATAACACTGTCACCATAAGTACTGTCTGCATGGGCACTGTCACCAAGGGCACAGCCAACATGTGACCTGTAACCATTGTCAGTGTCACTGTGAGAAGTGTCACCATGGGAATTAACAACATAGGCACTCTCATCATGAGCACTGTCACCATGAGCACTGACACCACGAGCACTGTCACCCAGGGCAGTGCCACCATGAGCACTGTCACCATAACTGTTGCTATGAGAATTGTAACCATGGGCAATTTCTCAATGAGTAATGTCACCATGTGTATTTTCACCTTGGGCACTCTCAAAGTAAACAGTATTACCATGAGCACTTTCACTGTGAACACTGTTACCATGGGCACTGGCACAATGTGGTGTGTCACCATGAGCCATATCACCATGGGAAATGTCACCGTGAGAAGTGTCACCATAGGCAATGTCACCATGGGCAATGTCACCATGGGAACTGCCATTTTGAGCACTGTCACCATGGGTACTGCAACCATGAGTACTGTCAGCATGAGTAATTTAACCATTGGCAGTATGACCATGTGCACTGTCACCATGGGCACTATCACCATGACAACTCTCAGCGTGAGCACTGTCACTGTTGGAAATGGCATTGTGTGCAATTCCACCATGGGCAATGTCACCATGGACATTATCGCTGTGAGCACTGTCAATATGAGCATGTCAACATGAGCCCTGTCACCATGGGCAATGTCACTGTGAGAAGTGTCACTATAGGCAATGTCACCGTGGGCACTGTCACCATGGTCACTGCCACCACTGTCACTGTCATTTTGAGCACTGTCACCATGGGTACTGCAACCATGAGCGCTGTCACCATGAGCACTGTCACCATTGCAAGTATCACCATGTGCACTGTCACCATGGGCACTATCACAATGAGAACTGTCAGCATGGGCACTGTCACTCTTGGCAATGTCACCATGGGCACTATCACTTTGAGCACTGTCAACATGAGCACGTCACCATGGGCACTGTCAACATGGGTACTATCTCGAAGGTCAATGTCACCATGAGCATTGTCAGGATGGGCAACTTCACCGTGAGCACTGTCACCAATGGCACTATCACCATGAGCAATGTCACTGTGGGCCGTGTCACCAGGGGCACTATCACCATGGTTAATGTTATCATTGGCACTTTCCCCGTGAGCACTGTCACCCTGGGCAATGTCATCATGGGCACGGTCACCGTGAGCACTATCTCCATGAGCACAGTCACTGTGAACACCATCACCATAATCACTGGCCTCATCGGTACTGTCACCATGAGCACTGCCACAATGAGCACTGTCAGCATGGGTCCTTCCCCCATGAGCACTGTCACTATGAGAACTGCTAGCATGGGTAATTTCACCATGAGTACTGTCACCCTCTGTATTGTCACCATTTGCACTGTCACCATCAGGACTATTACCGTGAGTGCTATCACCGTGAGATCTCTCACCATGGTCACTGTCACCATGGCACCTTGCACAATGCGTGCTGTCAACATGAGTGCTGTCACCATTGGCACTATCACCGTGAGCATTCTCACTGTGGTCAGAGTCAACATGGGCTCTGTCACCATGAGCACTGTCACCATAGGCAATGTCACCGTGGTCAGTGTCACCATGAGCAATGTCTCCATGGGCACTCCTACAGTGGGCACTGTCACTGTGCGAACTGTCACCATGGTTACTGCCACTATGAGCAGTGTCTCTGTGAGTACTGTCAGCATGGGTTTTTACCGTGAGCACTGTCACCATGAACCCTGTCACCATTTTTCAGTGCCACCATGTGCACTACCACCATGTGCACTCTCACCATGGGCACTATCACCGATAACACTGTCACCATAAGTACTGTCTGCATGGGCACTGTCACCAAGGGCACGGCCAACATGTGACCTGTAACCATTGTCAGTGTCACTGTGAGAAGTGTCACCATGGGAATTAACAACATAGGCACTCTCATCTTGAGCACTGTCACCATGAGCACTGACACCACGAGCACTGTCAGCCAGGGCAGTGCCACCATGAGCACTGTCACCATAACTGTTGCTATGAGAATTGTAACCATGGGCAATTTCTCAATGAGTAATGTCACCATGTGTATTTTCACCTTGGGCACTCTCAAAGTAAACAGTATTACCATGAGCACTTTCACTGTGAACACTGTCACCATGGGCACTGGCACAATGTGGTGTGTCACCATGAGCCATATCACCATGGGAAATGTCACCGTGAGAAGTGTCACCATAGGCAATGTCACCATGGGCAATGTCACCATGGGAACTGCCATTTTGAGCACTGTCACCATGGGTACTGCAACCATGAGTACTGTCACCATGAGTAATTTAACCATTGGCAGTATGACCATGTGCACTGTCACCATGGGCACTATCACCATGACAACTCTCAGCGTGAGCACTGTCACTGTTGGAAATGGCATTGTGTGCAATTCCACCATGGGCAATGTCACCATGGACATTATCGCTGTGAGCACTGTCAATATGAGCACGTCAACATGAGCCCTGTCACCATGGGCAATGTCACTGTGAGAAGTGTCACTATAGGCAATGTCACCGTGGGCACTGTCACCATGGTCACTGCCACCACTGTCACTGTCATTTTGAGCACTGTCACCATGGGTACTGCAACCATGAGCGCTGTCACCATGAGCACTGTCACCATTGCAAGTATCACCATGTGTACTGTCACCATGGGCACTATCACAATGAGAACTGTCAGCATGGGCACTGTCACTCTTGGCAATGTCACCATGGGCACTATCACTTTGAGCACTGTCAACATGAGCATGTCACCATGGGCACTGTCAACATGGGTACTATCTCGAAGGTCAATGTCACCATGAGCATTGTCAGGATGGGCAACTTCACCGTGAGCACTGTCACCAATGGCACTATCACCATGAGCAATGTCACTGTGGGCCGTGTCACCAGGGGCACTATCACCATGGTTAATGTTATCATTGGCACTTTCCCCGTGAGCACTGTCACCCTGGGCACTGTCATCATGGGCACGGTCACCGTGAGCACTATCTCCATGAGCACAGCCACTGTGAACACCATCACCATAATCACTGGCCTCATCGGTACTGTCACCATGAGCACTGCCACAATGAGCACTGTCAGCATGGGTACTTCCCCCATGAGCACTGTCACTATGAGAACTGCTACCATGGGTATTTCACCATGTGTACTGTCACCCTGTGTATTGTCACCATTTGCACTGTCACCATGAGGACTATTACCATGAGCGCTATCACCGTGAGATCTCTCACCATGGTCACTGTCACCATGGCCCCTTGCACAATGGGGGCTGTCAACATGAGTGCTGGCACCATTGGCACTATCACTGTGAGCATTCTCACTGTGGTCAGTGTCACCATGGGCACTGTCACCATGAGCACTGTCACCATAGGCAATGTCACCATGGTCAGTGTCACCATGAGCACTGTCAACATGGGCACTCATACAGTGGGCACTGTCACTGTGAGCACTGTCACCTTGGGTACTGCCACCATGAGTGCTGTCACCATGAGCACTGTCACCATTGTGAGTATCACAATGTGCACTGTCACCATGGGCACTGGCACAATGTCGTGTGTCACCTTGAGCAATGTCACCATGGGAAATGTCACCGTGAGATGTGTCACCATAGGCAATGTCACCATGGGCAATGTCATCATGGGAAATGCCATTTTGCACACTGTCACCATGGGTACTGCAACCATGAGTACTGTCACCATTGGCAGAATGACCATGTGCACTGTCACAATGGGCACTATCACCATGACAACTCTCAGCGTGAGCACTGTCACTGTGGGAACTGGCATTGTGTGCAATTCCACCATGGGCAATGTCACCATGGGCATTATCACTGTGAGCACTGTCAATATAAGCACGTCAACATGAGCCCTGTCACCATTGGCAATGTCACCGTGAGAAGTGTCACTATAGGCGATGTCACCGTGGGCACTGTCACCATGGTCACTGCCACCACTGTCACTGTCATTTTGAGCACTGTCACCATGGGTATTGCAACCATGAGCACTGTCACCATGAGCACTGTCACCATTGCGATTATCACCATGTGTACTGTCACCATGGGCACTATCACAATGAGAACTGTCAGCATGGGCACTGTCACTGTTGGCAAGGGCACCGTGGGCACTTCCACCATGGGCAATGTCACCATGGGCACTATCACTGTGAGCACTGTCAACATGAGCACATCACCATGGGCACTGTCAACATGGGTACTATCTCGAAGGGCAATGTCACCATGAGCATTGTCAGGATGGGCAACTTCACCATGAGCACTGTCACCAAAGGCACTATCACCATGAGCAATGTCACTGTGGGCCGTGTCACCAGGGGCACTATCACCATGGTTAATGTTATCATTGGCACTTTCCCCGTGAGCACTGTCACCCTGGGCACTGTCATCATGGGCACGGTCACCGTGAGCACTATCTCCATGAGCACAGCCACTGTGAACACCATCACCATAATCACTGGCCTCATCGGTACTGTCACCATGAGCACTGCCACAATGGGCACTGTCAGCATGGGCTCTTCCCCCATGAGCACTGTCACTATGAGAACTGCTAGCATGGGTATTTTCACCATGAGTACTGTCACCCTCTGTATTGTCACCATTTGCACTGTCACCATCAGGACTATTACCGTGAGTGCTATCACCGTGAGATCTCTCACCATGGTCACTGTCACCATGGCACCTTGCACAATGCGTGCTGTCAACATGAGTGCTGTCACCATTGGCACTATCACCGTGAGCATTCTCACTGTGGTCAGAGTCAACATGGGCTCTGTCACCATGAGCACTGTCACCATAGGCAATGTCACCGTGGTCAGTGTCACCATGAGCAATGTCTCCATGGGCACTCCTACAGTGGGCACTGTCACTGTGCGAACTGTCACCATGGTTACTGCCACTATGAGCAGTGTCTCTGTGAGTACTGTCAGCATGGGTTTTTACCGTGAGCACTGTCACCATGAGCCCTGTCACCATTTTTCAGTGCCACCATGTGCACTACCACCATGTGCACTCTCACCATGGGCACTATCACCGATAACACTGTCACCATAAGTACTGTCTGCATGGGCACTGTCACCAAGGGCACGGCCAACATGTGACCTGTAACCATTGTCAGTGTCACTGTGAGAAGTGTCACCATGGGAATTAACAACATAGGCACTCTCATCTTGAGAACTGTCACCATGAGCACTGACACCACGAGCACTGTCACCCAGGGCAGTGCCACCATGAGCACTGTCACCATAACTCTTGCTATGAGAATTGTAACCATGCGCAATTACTCAATGAGTAATGTCACCATGTGTATTTTCACCTTGGGCACTCTCAAAGTAAACAGTATTACCATGAGCACTTTCACTGTGAACACTGTCACCATGGGCACTGGCACAATGTGGTGTGTCACCATGAGCCATATCACCATGGGAAATGTCACCGTGAGAAGTGTCACCATAGGCAATGTCACCATGGGCAATGTCACCATGGGAACTGCCATTTTGAGCACTGTCACCATGGGTACTGCAACCATGAGTACTGTCACCATGAGTAATTTAACCATTGGCAGTATGACCATGTGCACTGTCACCATGGGCACTATCACCATGACAACTCTCAGCGTGAGCACTGTCACTGTTGGAAATGGCATTGTGTGCAATTCCACCATGGGCAATGTCACCATGGACATTATCGCTGTGAGCACTGTCAATATGAGCACGTCAACATGAGCCCTGTCACCATGGGCAATGTCACTGTGAGAAGTGTCACTATAGGCAATGTCACCGTGGGCACTGTCACCATGGTCACTGCCACCACTGTCACTGTCATTTTGAGCACTGTCACCATGGGTACTGCAACCATGAGCGCTGTCACCATGAGCACTGTCACCATTGCAAGTATCACCATGTGCACTGTCACCATGGGCACTATCACAATGAGAACTGTCAGCATGGGCACTGTCACTCTTGGCAATGTCACCATGGGCACTATCACTTTGAGCACTGTCAACATGAGCACGTCACCATGGGCACTGTCAACATGGGTACTATCTCGAAGGTCAATGTCACCATGAGCATTGTCAGGATGGGCAACTTCACCGTGAGCACTGTCACCAATGGCACTATCACCATGAGCAATGTCACTGTGGGCCGTGTCACCAGGGGCACTATCACCATGGTTAATGTTATCATTGGCACTTTCCCCGTGAGCACTGTCACCCTGGGCACTGTCATCATGGGCACGGTCACCGTGAGCACTATCTCCATGAGCACAGCCACTGTGAACACCATCACCATAATCACTGGCCTCATCGGTACTGTCACCATGAGCACTGCCACAATGAGCACTGTCAGCATGGGCACTTCCCCCATGAGCACTGTCACTATGAGAACTGCTAGCATGGGTATTTTCACCATGAGTACTGTCACCCTCTGTATTGTCACCATTTGCACTGTCACCATCAGGACTATTACCGTGAGTGCTATCACCGTGAGATCTCTCACCATGGTCACTGTCACCATGGCACCTTGCACAATGCGTGCTGTCAACATGAGTGCTGTCACCATTGGCACTTTCACCGTGAGCATTCTCACTGTGGTCAGAGTCAACATGGGCTCTGTCACCATGAGCACTGTCACCATAGGCAATGTCACCGTGGTCAGTGTCACCATGAGCAATGTCTCCATGGGCACTCCTACAGTGGGCACTGTCACTGTGTGAACTGTCACCATGGTTACTGCCACTATGAGCAGTGTCTCTGTGAGTACTCTCAGCATGGGTTTTTACCGTGAGCACTGTCACCATGAGCCCTGTCACCATTTTTCAGTGCCACCATGTGCACTACCACCATGTGCACTCTCACCATGGGCACTATCACCGATAACACTGTCACCATAAGTACTGTCTTCATGGGCACTGTCACCAAGGGCACGGCCAACATGTGACCTGTAACCATTGTCAGTGTCACTGTGAGAAGTGTCACCATGGGAATTAACAACATAGGCACTCTCATCATGAGCACTGTCACCATGAGCACTGACACCACGAGCACTGTCACCCAGGGCAGTGCCACCATGAGCACTGTCACCATAACTGTTGCTATGAGAATTGTAACCATGGGCAATTTCTCAATGAGTAATGTCACCATGTGTATTTTCACCTTGGGCATTCTCAAAGAAAACAGTATTACCATGAGCACTTTCACTGTGAACACTGTCACCATGGGCACTGGCACAATGTGGTGTGTCACCATGAGCCATGTCACCATGGGAAATGTCACCGTGAGAAGTGTCACCATAGGCAATGTCACCATGGGCAATGTCACCATGGGAACTGCCATTTTGAGCACTGTCACCATGGGTACTGCAACCATGAGTACTGTCACCATGAGTAATTTAACCATTGGCAGTATGACCATGTGCACTGTCACCATGGGCACTATCACCATGACAACTCTCAGCGTGAGCACTGTCACTGTTGGAAATGGCATTGTGTGCAATTCCACCATGAGCAATGTCACCATGGACATTATCGCTGTGAGCACTGTCAATATGAGCACGTCAACATGAGCCCTGTCACCATGGGCAATGTCACTGTGAGAAGTGTCACTATAGGCAATGTCACCGTGGGCACTGTCACCATGGTCACTGCCACCACTGTCACTGTCATTTTGAGCACTGTCACCATGGGTACTGCAACCATGAGCGCTGTCACCATGAGCACTGTCACCATTGCAAGTATCACCATGTGCACTGTCACCATGGGCACTATCACAATGAGAACTGTCAGCATGGGCACTGTCAATCTTGGCAATGTCACCATGGGCACTATCACTTTGAGCACTGTCAACATGAGCACGTCACCATGGGCACTGTCAACATTGGTACTATCTCGAAGGTCAATGTCACCATGAGCATTGTCAGGATGGGCAACTTCACCGTGAGCACTGTCACCAATGGCACTATCACCATGAGCAATGTCACTGTGGGCCGTGTCACCAGGGGCACAATCACCATGGTTAATGTTATCATTGGCACTTTCCCCGTGAGCACTGTCACCCTGGGCACTGTCATCATGGGCACGGTCACCGTGAGCACTATCTCCATGAACACAGCCACTGTGAACACCATCACCATAATCACTGGCCTCATCGGTACTGTCACCATGAGCACTGCCACAATGAGCACTGTCAGCATGGGTACTTCCCCCATGAGCACTGTCACTATGAGAACTGCTAGCATGGGTATTTTCACCATGAGTACTGTCACCCTCTGTATTGTCACCATTTGCACTGTCACCATCAGGACTATTACCGTGAGTGCTATCACCGTGAGATCTCTCACCATGGTCACTGTCACCATGGCACCTTGCACAATGCGTGCTGTCAACATGAGTGCTGTCACCATTGGCACTATCACCGTGAGCATTCTCACTGTGGTCAGAGTCAACATGGGCTCTGTCACCATGAGCACTGTCACCATAGGCAATGTCACCATGCTCAGTGTCACCATGAGCAATGTCTCCATGGGCACTCCTACAGTGGGCACTGTCACTGTGCGAACTGTCACCATGGTTACTGCCACTATGAGCAGTGTCTCTGTGAGTACTCTCAGCATGGGTTTTTACCGTGAGCACTGTCACCATGAGCCCTGTCACCATTTTTCAGTGCCACCATGTGCACTACCACCATGTGCACTCTCACCATGGGCACTATCACCGATAACACTGTCACCATAAGTACTGTCTGCATGGGCACTGTCACCAAGGGCACGGCCAACATGTGACCTGTAACCATTGTCAGTGTCACTGTGAGAAGTGTCACCATGGGAATTAACAACATAGGCACTCTCATCTTGAGAACTGTCACCATGAGCACTGACACCACGAGCACTGTCACCCAGGGCAGTGCCACCATGAGCACTGTCACCATAACTGTTGCTATGAGAATTGTAACCATGCGCAATTACTCAATGAGTAATGTCACCATGTGTATTTTCACCTTGGGCACTCTCAAAGTAAACAGTATTACCATGAGCACTTTCACTGTGAACACTGTCACCATGGGCACTGGCACAATGTGGTGTGTCACCATAAGCCATATCACCATGGGAAATGTCACCGTGAGAAGTGTCACCATAGGCAATGTCACCATGGGCAATGTCACCATGGGAACTGCCATTTTGAGCACTGTCACCATGGGTACTGCAACCATGAGTACTGTCACCATGAGTAATTTAACCATTGGCAGTATGACCATGTGCACTGTCACCATGGGCACTATCACCATGACAACTCTCAGCGTGAGCACTGTCACTGTTGGAAATGGCATTGTGTGCAATTCCACCATGGGCAATGTCACCATGGACATTATCGCTGTGAGCACTGTCAATATGAGCACGTCAACATGAGCCCTGTCACCATGGGCAATGTCACTGTGAGAAGTGTCACTATAGGCAATGTCACCGTGGGCACTGTCACCATGGTCACTGCCACCACTGTCACTGTCATTTTGAGCACTGTCACCATGGGTACTGCAACCATGAGCGCTGTCACCATGAGCACTATCACCATTGCAAGTATCACCATGTGCACTGTCACCATGGGCACTATCACAATGAGAACTGTCAGCATGGGCACTGTCACTCTTGGCAATGTCACCATGGGCACTATCACTTTGAGCACTGTCAACATGAGCACGTCACCATGGGCACTGTCAACATGGGTACTATCTCGAAGGTCAATGTCACCATGAGCATTGTCAGGATGGGCAACTTCACCGTGAGCACTGTCACCAATGGCACTATCACCATGAGCAATGTCACTGTGGGCCGTGTCACCAGGGGCACTATCACCATGGTTAATGTTATCATTGGCACTTTCCCCGTGAGCACTGTCACCCTGGGCACTGTCATCATGGGCACGGTCACCGTGAGCACTATCTCCATGAGCACAGCCACTGTGAACACCATCACCATAATCACTGGCCTCATCGGTACTGTCACCATGAGCACTGCCACAATGAGCACTGTCAGCATGGGCACTTCCCCCATGAGCACTGTCACTATGAGAACTGCTAGCATGGGTATTTTCACCATGAGTACTGTCACCCTCTGTATTGTCACCATTTGCACTGTCACCATCAGGACTATTACCGTGAGTGCTATCACCGTGAGATCTCTCACCATGGTCACTGTCACCATGGCACCTTGCACAATGCGTGCTGTCAACATGAGTGCTGTCACCATTGGCACTATCACCGTGAGCATTCTCACTGTGGTCAGAGTCAACATGGGCTCTGTCACCATGAGCACTGTCACCATAGGCAATGTCACCGTGGTCAGTGTCACCATGAGCAATGTCTCCATGGGCACTCCTACAGTGGGCACTGTCACTGTGCGAACTGTCACCATGGTTACTGCCACTATGAGCAGTGTCTCTGTGAGTACTGTCAGCATGGGTTTTTACCGTGAGCACTGTCACCATGAGCCCTGTCACCATTTTTCAGTGCCACCATGTGCACTACCACCATGTGCACTCTCACCATGGGCACTATCACCGATAACACTGTCACCATAAGTACTGTCTGCATGGGCACTGTCACCAAGGGCACGGCCAACATGTGACCTGTAACCATTGTCAGTGTCACTGTGAGAAGTGTCACCATGGGAATTAACAACATAGGCACTCTCATCATGAGCACTGTCACCATGAGCACTGACACCACGAGCACTGTCACCCAGGGCATTGCCACCATGAGCACTGTCACCATAACTGTTGCTATGAGAATTGTAACCATGGGCAATTTCTCAATGAGTAATGTCACCATGTGTATTTTCACCTTGGGCATTCTCAAAGTAAACAGTATTACCATGAGCACTTTCACTGTGAACACTGTCACCATGGGCACTGGCACAATGTGGTGTGTCACCATGAGCCATGTCACCATGGGAAATGTCACCGTGAGAAGTGTCACCATAGGCAATGTCACCATGGGCAATGTCACCATGGGAACTGCCATTTTGAGCACTGTCACCATGGGTACTACAACCATGAGTACTGTCACCATGAGTAATTTAACCATTGGCAGTATGACCATGTGCACTGTCACCATGGGCACTATCACCATGACAACTCTCAGCGTGAGCACTGTCACTGTTGGAAATGGCATTGTGTGCAATTCCACCATGGGCAATGTCACCATGGACATTATCGCTGTGAGCACTGTCAATATGAGCACGTCAACATGAGCCCTGTCACCATGGGCAATGTCACTGTGAGAAGTGTCACTATAGGCAATGTCACCGTGGGCACTGTCACCATGGTCACTGCCACCACTGTCACTGTCATTTTGAGCACTGTCACCATGGGTACTGCAACCATGAGCGCTGTCACCATGAGCACTGTCACCATTGCAAGTGTCACCATGTGTACTGTCACCATGGGCACTATCACAATGAGAAATGTCAGCATGGGCACTGTCACTCTTGGCAATGTCACCATGGGCACTATCACTTTGAGCACTGTCAACATGAGCACGTCACCATGGGCACTGTCAACATGGGTACTATCTCGAAGGTCAATGTCACCATGAGCATTGTCAGGATGGGCAACTTCACCGTGAGCACTGTCACCAATGGCACTATCACCATGAGCAATGTCACTGTGGGCCGTGTCACCAGGGGCACTATCACCATGGTTAATGTTATCATTGGCACTTTCCCCGTGAGCACTGTCACCCTGGGCACTGTCATCATGGGCACGGTCACCGTGAGCACTATCTCCATGAGCACAGCCACTGTGAACACCATCACCATAATCACTGGCCTCATCGGTACTGTCACCATGAGCACTGCCACAATGAGCACTGTCAGCATGGGCACTTCCCCCATGAGCACTGTCACTATGAGAACTGCTAGCATGGGTATTTTCACCATGAGTACTGTCACCCTCTGTATTGTCACCATTTGCACTGTCACCATCAGGACTATTACCGTGAGTGCTATCACCGTGAGATCTCTCACCATGGTCACTGTCACCATGGCACCTTGCACAATGCGTGCTGTCAACATGAGTGCTGTCACCATTGGCACTATCACCGTGAGACTTCTCACTGTGGTCAGAGTCAACATGGGCTGTGTCACCATGAGCACTGTCACCATAGGCAATGTCACCGTGGTCAGTGTCACCATGAGCAATGTCTCCATGGGCACTCCTACAGTGGGCACTGTCACTGTGCGAACTGTCACCATGGTTACTGCCACTATGAGCAGTGTCTCTGTGAGTACTGTCAGCATGGGTTTTTACCGTGAGCACTGTCACCATGAGCCCTGTCACCATTTTTCAGTGCCACCATGTGCACTACCACCATGTGCACTCTCACCATGGGCACTATCACCGATAACACTGTCACCATAAGTACTGTCTGCATGGGCACTGTCACCAAGGGCACGGCCAACATGTGACCTGTAACCATTGTCAGTGTCACTGTGAGAAGTGTCACCATGGGAATTAACAACATAGGCACTCTCATCATGAGCACTGTCACCATGAGCACTGACACCACGAGCACTGTCACCCAGGGCAGTGCCACCATGAGCACTGTCACCATAACTGTTGCTATGAGAATTGTAACCATGGGCAATTTCTCAATGAGTAATGTCACCATGTGTATTTTCACCTTGGGCACTCTCAAAGTAAACAGTATTACCATGAGCACTTTCACTGTGAACACTGTCACCATGGGCACTGGCACAATGTGGTGTGTCACCATGAGCCATGTCACCATGGGAAATGTCACCGTGAGAAGTGTCACCATAGGCCATGTCACCATGGGCAATGTCACCATGGGAACTGCCATTTTGAGCACTGTCACCATGGGTACTGCAACCATGAGTACTTTCACCATGAGTAATTTAACCATTGGCAGTATGACCATGTGCACTGTCACCATGGGCACTATCACCATGACGACTCTCAGCGTGAGCACTGTCACTGTTGGAAATGGCATTGTGTGCAATTCCACCATGGGCAATGTCACCATGGACATTATCGCTGTGAGCACTGTCAATATGAGCACGTCAACATGAGCCCTGTCACCATGGGCAATGTCACTGTGAGAAGTGTCACTATAGGCAATGTCACCGTGGGCACTGTCACCATGGTCACTGCCACCACTGTCACTGTCATTTTGAGCACTGTCACCATGGGTACTGCAACCATGAGCGCTGTCACCATGAGCACTGTCACCATTGCAAGTATCACCATGTGCACTGTCACCATGGGCACTATCACAATGAGAACTGTCAGCATGGGCACTGTCACTCTTGGCATTGTCACCATGGGCACTATCACTTTGAGCACTGTCAACATGAGTACGTCACCATGGGCACTGTCAACATGGGTACTATCTCGAAGGGCAATGTCACCATGAGCATTGTCAGGATGGGCAACTTCACCGTGAGCACTGTCACCAATGGCACTATCACCATGAGTAATGTCACTGTAGGCCGTGTCACCAGGGGCACTATCACCATGGTTAATGTTATCATTGGCACTTTCCCCGTGAGCACTGTCACCCTGGGCACTGTCATCATGGGCACGGTCACCATGAGCACTATCTCCATGAGCACAGCCACTGTGAACACCATCACCATAATCACTGGCCTCATCGGTACTGTCACCATGAGCACTGCCACAATGAGCACTGTCAGCATGGGCACTTCCCCCATGAGCACTGTCACTATGAGAACTGCTAGCATGGGTATTTTCACCATGAGTACTGTCACCCTCTGTATTGTCACCATTTGCACTGTCACCATCAGGACTATTACCGTGAGTGATATCACCGTGAGATCTCTCACCATGGTCACTGTCACCATGGCACCTTGCACAATGCGTGCTGTCAACATGAGTGCTGTCACCATTGGCACTATCACCGTGAGCATTCTCACTGTGGTCAGAGTCAACATGGGCTCTGTCACCATGAGCACTGTCACCATAGGCAATGTCACCGTGGTCAGTGTCACCATGAGCAATGTCTCCATGGGCACTCCTACAGTGGGCACTGTCACTGTGTGAACTGTCACCATGGTTACTGCCACTATGAGCAGTGTCTCTGTGAGTACTGTCAGCATGGGTTTTTACCGTGAGCACTGTCACTATGAGCCCTGTCACCATTTATCAGTGCCACCATGTGCACTACCACCATGTGCACTCTCACCATGGGCACTATCACCGATAACACTGTCACCATAAGTACTGTCTGCATGGGCACTGTCACCAAGGGCACGGCCAACATGTGACCTGTAACCATTGTCAGTGTCACTGTGAGAAGTGTCACCATGGGAATTAACAACATAGGCACTCTCATCTTGAGCACTGTCACCATGAGCACTGACACCACGAGCACTGTCACCCAGGGCAGTGCCACCATGAGCACTGTCACCATAACTGTTGCTATGAGAATTGTAACCATGGGCAATTTCTCAATGAGTAATGTCACCATGTGTATTTTCACCTTGGGCACTCTCAAAGTAAACAGTATTACCATGAGCACTTTCACTGTGAACACTGTCACCATGGGCACTGGCACAATGTGGTGTGTCACCATGAGCCATGTCACCATGGGAAATGTCACCGTGAGAAGTGTCACCATAGGCAATGTCACCATGGGCAATGTCACCATGGGAACTGCCATTTTGAGCACTGTCACCATGGGTACTACAACCATGAGTACTGTCACCATGAGTAATTTAACCATTGGCAGTATGACCATGTGCACTGTCACCATGGGCACTATCACCATGACAACTCTCAGCGTGAGCACTGTCACTGTAGGAAATGGCATTGTGTGCAATTCCACCATGAGCAATGTCACCATGGACATTATCGCTGTGAGCACTGTCAATATGAGCACGTCAACATGAGCCCTGTCACCATGGGCAATGTCACTGTGAGAAGTGTCACTATAGGCAATGTCACCGTGGGCACTGTCACCATGGTCACTGCCACCACTGTCACTGTCATTTTGAGCACTGTCACCATGGGTACTGCAACCATGAGTGCTGTCACCATGAGCACTGTCACCATTGCAAGTATCACCATGTGCACTGTCACCATGGGCACTATCACAATGAGAACTGTCAGCATGGGCACTGTCACTCTTGGCAATGTCACCATGGGCACTATCACTTTGAGCACTGTCAACATGAGCACGTCACCATGGGCACTGTCAACATGGGTACTATCTCGAAGGTCAATGTCACCATGAGCATTGTCAGGATGGGCAACTTCACCGTGAGCACTGTCACCAATGGCACTATCACCATGAGCAATGTCACTGTGGGCCGTGTCACCAGGGGCACTATCACCATGGTTAATGTTATCATTGGCACTTTCCCCGTGAGCACTGTCACCCTGGGCACTGTCATCATGGGCACGGTCACCGTGAGCACTATCTCCATGAACACAGCCACTGTGAACACCATCACCATAATCACTGGCCTCATCGGTACTGTCACCATGAGCACTGCCACAATGAGCACTGTCAGCATGGGTACTTCCCCCATGAGCACTGTCACTATGAGAAATGCTAGCATGGGTATTTTCACCATGAGTACTGTCACCCTCTGTATTGTCACCATTTGCACTGTCACCATCAGGACTATTACCGTGAGTGCTATCACCGTGAGATCTCTCACCATGGTCACTGTCACCATGGCACCTTGCACAATGCGTGCTGTCAACATGAGTGCTGTCACCATTGGCACTATCACCGTGAGCATTCTCACTGTGGTCAGAGTCAACATGGGCTCTGTCACCATGAGCACTGTCACCATAGGCAATGTCACCATGGTCAGTGTCACCATGAGCAATGTCTCCATGGGCACTCCTACAGTGGGCACTGTCACTGTGCGAACTGTCACCATGGTTACTGCCACTATGAGCAGTGTCTCTGTGAGTACTGTCAGCATGGGTTTTTACCGTGAGCACTGTCACCATGAGCCCTCTCACCATTTTTCAGTGCCACCATGTGCACTACCACCATGTGCACTCTCACCATGGGCACTATCACCGATAACACTGTCACCATAAGTACTGTCTGCATGGGCACTGTCACCAAGGGCACGGCCAACATGTGACCTGTAACCATTGTCAGTGTCACTGTGAGAAGTGTCACCATGGGAATTAACAACATAGGCACTCTCATCTTGAGCACTGTCACCATGAGCACTGAAACCATGAGCACTGTCACCCAGGGCAGTGCCACCATGAGCACTGTCACCATAACTGTTGCTATGAGAATTGTAACCATGGGCAATTTCTCAATGAGTAATGTCACCATGTGTATTTTCACCTTGGGCACTCTCAAAGTAAACAGTATTACCATGAGCACTTTCACTGTGAACACTGTCACCATGGGCACTGGCACAATGTGGTGTGTCACCATGAGCCATATCACCATGGGAAATGTCACCGTGAGAAGTGTCACCATAGGCAATGTCACCATGGGCAATGTCACCATGGGAACTGCCATTTTGAGCACTGTCACCATGGGTACTGCAACCATGAGTACTGTCACCATGAGTAATTTAACCATTGGCAGTATGACCATGTGCACTGTCACCATGGGCACTATCACCATGACAACTCTCAGCGTGAGCACTGTCACTGTTGGAAATGGCATTGTGTGCAATTCCACCATGGGCAATGTCACCATGGACATTATCGCTGTGAGCACTGTCAATATGAGCACGTCAACATGAGCCCTGTCACCATGGGCAATGTCACTGTGAGAAGTGTCACTATAGGCAATGTCACCGTGGGCACTGTCACCATGGTCACTGCCACCACTGTCACTGTCATTTTGAGCACTGTCACCATGGGTACTGCAACCATGAGCACTGTCACCATGAGCACTATCACCATTGCAAGTATCACCATGTGCACTGTCACCATGGGCACTATCACAATGAGAACTGTCAGCATGGGCACTGTCACTCTTGGCAATGTCACCATTGGCACTATCACTTTGAGCACTGTCAACATGAGCACGTCACCATGGGCACTGTCAACATGGGTACTATCTCGAAGGTCAATGTCACCATGAGCATTGCCAGGATGGGCAACTTCACCGTGAGCACTGTCACCAATGGCACTATCACCATGAGCAATGTCACTGTTGGCCGTGGCACCAGGGGCACTATCACCATGGTTAATGTTATCATTGGCACTTTCCCCGTGAGCACTGTCACCCTGGGCACTGTCATCATGGGCACGGTCACCGTGAGCACTATCTCCATGAGCACAGCCACTGTGAACACCATCACCATAATCACTGGCCTCATCGGTACTGTCACCATGAGCACTGCCACAATGAGCACTGTCAGCATGGGCACTTCCCCCATGAGCACTGTCACTATGAGAACTGCTAGCATGGGTATTTTCACCATGAGTACTGTCACCCTCTGTATTGTCACCATTTGCACTGTCACCATCAGGACTATTACCGTGAGTGATATCACCGTGAGATCTCTCACCATGGTCACTGTCACCATGGCACCTTGCACAATGCGTGCTGTCAACATGAGTGCTGTCACCATTGGCACTATCACCGTGAGCATTCTCACTGTGGTCAGAGTCAACATGGGCTCTGTCACCATGAGCACTGTCACCATAGGCAATGTCACCGTGGTCAGTGTCACCATGAGCAATGTCTCCATGGGCACTCCTACAGTGGGCACTGTCACTGTGCGAACTGTCACCATGGTTACTGCCACTATGAGCAGTGTCTCTGTGAGTACTGTCAGCATGGGTTTTTACCGTGAGCACTGTCACCATGAGCCCTGTCACCATTTTTCAGTGCCACCATGTGCACTACCACCATGTGCACTCTCACCATGGGCACTATCACCGATAACACTGTCACCATAAGTACTGTCTGCATGGGCACTGTCACCAAGGGCACAGCCAACATGTGACCTGTAACCATTGTCAGTGTCACTGTGAGAAGTGTCACCATGGGAATTAACAACATAGGCACTCTCATCTTGAGCACTGTCACCATGAGCACTGACACCACGAGCACTGTCACCCAGGGCAGTGCCACCATGAGCACTGTCACCATAACTCTTGCTATGAGAATTGTAACCATGGGCAATTTCTCAATGAGTAATGTCACCATGTGTATTTTCACCTTGGGCACTCTCAAAGTAAACATTATTACCATGAGCACTTTCACTGTGAACACTGTCACCATGGGCACTGGCACAATGTGGTGTGTCACCATGAGCCATATCACCATGGGAAATGTCACCGTGAGAAGTGTCACCATAGGCAATGTCACCATGGGCAATATCACCATGGGAACTGCCATTTTGAGCACTGTCACCATGGGTACTGCAACCATGAGTACTGTCACCATGAGTAATTTAACCATTGGCAGTATGACCATGTGCACTGTCACCATGGGCACTATCACCATGACAACTCTCAGCGTGAGCACTGTCACTGTTGGAAATGGCATTGTGTGCAATTCCACCATGGGCAATGTCACCATGGACATTATCGCTGTGAGCACTGTCAATATGAGCACGTCAACATGAGCCCTGTCACCATGGGCAATGTCACTGTGAGAAGTGTCACTATAGGCAATGTCACCGTGGGCACTGTCACCATGGTCACTGCCACCACTGTCACTGTCATTTTGAGCACTGTCACCATGGGTACTGCAACCATGAGCGCTGTCACCATGAGCACTGTCACCATTGCAAGTATCACCATGTGTACTGTCACCATGGGCACTATCACAATGAGAACTGTCAGCATGGGCACTGTCACTCTTGGCAATGTCACCATGGGCACTATCACTTTGAGCACTGTCAACATGAGCACGTCACCATGGGCACTGTCAACATGGGTACTATCTCGAAGGTCAATGTCACCATGAGCATTGTCAGGATGGGCAACTTCACCGTGAGCACTGTCACCAATGGCACTATCACCATGAGCAATGTCACTGTGGGCCGTGTCACCAGGGGCACTATCACCATGGTTAATGTTATCATTGGCACTTTCCCCGTGAGCACTGTCACCCAGGGCACTGTCATCATGGGCACGGTCACCGTGAGCACTATCTCCATGAGCACAGCCACTGTGAACACCATCACCATAATCACTGGCCTCATCGGTACTGTCACCATGAGCACTGCCACAATGAGCACTGTCAGCATGGGCACTTCCCCCATGAGCACTGTCACTATGAGAACTGCTAGCATGGGTATTTTCACCATGAGTACTGTCACCCTCTGTATTGTCACCATTTGCACTGTCACCATCAGGACTATTACCATGAGTGCTATCACCGTGAGATCTCTCACCATGGTCACTGTCACCATGGCACCTTGCACAATGCGTGCTGTCAACATGAGTGCTGTCACCATTGGCACTATCACCGTGAGCATTCTCACTGTGGTCAGAGTCAACATGGGCTCTGTCACCATGAGCACTGTCACCATAGGCAATGTCACCGTGGTCAGTGTCACCATGAGCAATGTCTCCATGGGCACTCCTACAGTGGGCACTGTCACTGTGCGAACTGTCACCATGGTTACTGCCACTATGAGCAGTGTCTCTGTGAGTACTGTCAGCATGGGTTTTTACCGTGAGCACTGTCACCATGAGCCCTGTCACCATTTTTCAGTGCCACCATGTGCACTACCACCATGTGCACTCTCACCATGGGCACTATCACCGATAACACTGTCACCATAAGTACTGTCTGCATGGGCACTGTCACCAAGGGCACGGCCAACATGTGACCTGTAACCATTGTCAGTGTCACTGTGAGAAGTGTCACCATGGGAATTAACAACATAGGCACTCTCATCATGAGCACTGTCACCATGAGCACTGACACCACGAGCACTGTCACCCAGGGCAGTGCCACCATGAGCACTGTCACCATAACTCTTGCTATGAGAATTGTAACCATGGGCAATTTCTCAATGAGTAATGTCACCATGTGTATTTTCACCTTGGGCACTCTCAAAGTAAACAGTATTACCATGAGCACTTTCACTGTGAACACTGTCACCATGGGCACTGGCACAATGTGGTGTGTCACCATGAGCCATGTCACCATGGGAAATGTCACCGTGAGAAGTGTCACCATAGGCAATGTCACCATGGGCAATGTCACCATGGGAACTGCCATTTTGAGCACTGTCACCATGGGTACTGCAACCATGAGTACTGTAACCATGAGTAATTTAACCATTGGCAGTATGACCATGTGCACTGTCACCATGGGCACTATCACCATGACAACTCTCAGCGTGAGCACTGTCACTGTTGGAAATGGCATTGTGTGCAATTCCACCATGGGCAATGTCACCATGGACATTATCGCTGTGAGCACTGTCAATATGAGCACGTCAACATGAGCCCTGTCACCATGGGCAATGTCACTGTGAGAAGTGTCACTATAGGCAATGTCACCGTGGGCACTGTCACCATGGTCACTGCCACCACTGTCACTGTCATTTTGAGCACTGTCACCATGGGTACTGCAACCATGAGCGCTGTCACCATGAGCACTGTCACCATTGCAAGTATCACCATGTGCACTGTCACCATGGGCACTATCACAATGAGAACTGTCAGCATGGGCACTGTCACTCTTGGCAATGTCACCATGGGCACTATCACTTTGAGCACTGTCAACATGAGCACGTCAACATGGGCACTGTCAACATGGGTACTATCTCGAAGGTCAATGTCACCATGAGCATTGTCAGGATGGGCAACTTCACCGTGAGCACTGTCACCAATGGCACTATCACCATGAGCAATGTCACTGTGGGCCGTGTCACCAGGGGCACTATCACCATGGTTAATGTTATCATTGGCACTTTCCCCGTGAGCACTGTCACCCAGGGCACTGTCATCATGGGCACGGTCACCGTGAGCACTATCTCCATGAGCACAGCCACTGTGAACACCATCACCATAATCACTGGCCTCATCGGTACTGTCACCATGAGCACTGCCACAATGAGCACTGTCAGCATGGGCACTTCCCCCATGAGCACTGTCACTATGAGAACTGCTAGCATGGGTATTTTCACCATGAGTACTGTCACCCTCTGTATTGTCACCATTTGCACTGTCACCATCAGGACTATTACCATGAGTGCTATCACCGTGAGATCTCTCACCATGGTCACTGTCACCATGGCACCTTGCACAATGCGTGCTGTCAACATGAGTGCTGTCACCATTGGCACTATCACCGTGAGCATTCTCACTGTGGTCAGAGTCAACATGGGCTCTGTCACCATGAGCACTGTCACCATAGGCAATGTCACCGTGGTCAGTGTCACCATGAGCAATGTCTCCATGGGCACTCCTACAGTGGGCACTGTCACTGTGCGAACTGTCACCATGGTTACTGCCACTATGAGCAGTGTCTCTGTGAGTACTGTCAGCATGGGTTTTTACCGTGAGCACTGTCACCATGAGCCCTGTCACCATTTTTCAGTGCCACCATGTGCACTACCACCATGTGCACTCTCACCATGGGCACTATCACCGATAACACTGTCACCATAAGTACTGTCTGCATGGGCACTGTCACCAAGGGCACGGCCAACATGTGACCTGTAACCATTGTCAGTGTCACTGTGAGAAGTGTCACCATGGGAATTAACAACATAGGCACTCTCATCATGAGCACTGTCACCATGAGCACTGACACCACGAGCACTGTCACCCAGGGCAGTGCCACCATGAGCACTGTCACCATAACTCTTGCTATGAGAATTGTAACCATGGGCAATTTCTCAATGAGTAATGTCACCATGTGTATTTTCACCTTGGGCACTCTCAAAGTAAACAGTATTACCATGAGCACTTTCACTGTGAACACTGTCACCATGGGCACTGGCACAATGTGGTGTGTCACCATGAGCCATGTCACCATGGGAAATGTCACCGTGAGAAGTGTCACCATAGGCAATGTCACCATGGGCAATGTCACCATGGGAACTGCCATTTTGAGCACTGTCACCATGGGTACTGCAACCATGAGTACTGTAACCATGAGTAATTTAACCATTGGCAGTATGACCATGTGCACTGTCACCATGGGCACTATCACCATGACAACTCTCAGCGTGAGCACTGTCACTGTTGGAAATGGCATTGTGTGCAATTCCACCATGGGCAATGTCACCATGGACATTATCGCTGTGAGCACTGTCAATATGAGCACGTCAACATGAGCCCTGTCACCATGGGCAATGTCACTGTGAGAAGTGTCACTATAGGCAATGTCACCGTGGGCACTGTCACCATGGTCACTGCCACCACTGTCACTGTCATTTTGAGCACTGTCACCATGGGTACTGCAACCATGAGCGCTGTCACCATGAGCACTGTCACCATTGCAAGTATCACCATGTGCACTGTCACCATGGGCACTATCACAATGAGAACTGTCAGCATGGGCACTGTCACTCTTGGCAATGTCACCATGGGCACTATCACTTTGAGCACTGTCAACATGAGCACGTCAACATGGGCACTGTCAACATGGGTACTATCTCGAAGGTCAATGTCACCATGAGCATTGTCAGGATGGGCAACTTCACCGTGAGCACTGTCACCAATGGCACTATCACCGTGAGCAATGTCACTGTGGGCCGTGTCACCAGGGGCACTATCACCATGGTTAATGTTATCATTGGCACTTTCCCCGTGAGCACTGTCACCCTGGGCACTGTCATCATGGGCACGGTCACCGTGAGCACTATCTCCATGAGCACAGCCACTGTGAACACCATCACCATAATCACTGGCCTCATCGGTACTGTCACCATGAGCACTGCCACAATGAGCACTGTCAGCATGGGTACTTCCCCCATGAGCACTGTCACTATGAGAACTGCTAGCATGGGTATTTTCACCATGAGTACTGTCACCCTCTGTATTGTCACCATTTGCACTGTCACCATCAGGACTATTACCGTGAGTGCTATCACCGTGAGATCTCTCACCATGGTCACTGTCACCATGGCACCTTACACAATGCGTGCTGTCAACATGAGTGCTGTCACCATTGGCACTATCACCGTGAGCATTCTCACTGTGGTCAGAGTCAACATGGGCTCTGTCACCATGAGCTCTGTCACCATAGGCAATGTCACCATGGTCAGGGTCACCATGAGCAATGTCTCCATGGGCACTCCTACAGTGGGCACTGTCACTGTGTGAACTGTCACCATGGTTACTGCCACTATGAGCAGTGTCTCTGTGAGTACTGTCAGCATGGGTTTTTACCTTGAGCACTGTCACCATGAGCCCTGTCACCATTTATCAGTGCCACCATGTGCACTACCACCATGTGCACTCTCACCATGGGCACTATCACCGATAACACTGTCACCATAAGTACTGTCTGCATGGGCACTGTCACCAAGGGCACGGCCAACATGTGACCTGTAACCATTGTCAGTGTCACTGTGAGAAGTGTCACCATGGGAATTAACAACATAGGCACTCTCATCTTGAGCACTGTCACCATGAGCACTGACACCACGAGCACTGTCACCCAGGGCAGTGCCACCATGAGCACTGTCACCATAACTCTTGCTATGAGAATTGTAACCATGGGCAATTTCTCAATGAGTAATGTCACCATGTGTATTTTCACCTTGGGCACTCTCAAAGTAAACAGTATTACCATGAGCACTTTCACTGTGAACACTGTCACCATGGGCACTGGCACAATGTGGTGTGTCACCATGAGCCATATCACCATGGGAAATGTCACCGTGAGAAGTGTCACCATAGGCAATGTCACCATGGGCAATGTCACCATGGGAACTGCCATTTTGAGCACTGTCACCATGGGTACTGCAACCATGAGTATTGTCACCATGAGTAATTTAACCATTGGCAGTATGACCATGTGCACTGTCACCATGGGCACTATCACCATGACAACTCTCAGCGTGAGCACTGTCACTGTTGGAAATGGCATTGTGTGCAATTCCACCATGGGCAATGTCACCATGGACATTATCGCTGTGAGCACTGTCAATATGAGCACGTCAACATGAGCCCTGTCACCATGGGCAATGTCACTGTGAGAAGTGTCACTATAGGCAATGTCACCGTGGGCACTGTCACCATGGTCACTGCCACCACTGTCACTGTCATTTTGAGCACTGTCACCATGGGTACTGCAACCATGAGCGCTGTCACCATGAGCACTGTCACCATTGCAAGTATCACCATGTGTACTGTCACCATGGGCACTATCACAATGAGAAGTGTCAGCATGGGCACTGTCACTCTTGGCAATGTCACCATGGGCACTATCACTTTGAGCACTGTCAACATGAGCACGTCACCATGGGCACTGTCAACATGGGTACTATCTCGAAGGTCAATGTCACCATGAGCATTGTCAGGATGGGCAACTTCACCATGAGCACTGTCACCAATGGCACTATCACCATGAGCAATGTCACTGTGGGCCGTGTCACCAGGGGCACTATCACCATGGTTAATGTTATCATTGGCACTTTCCCCGTGAGCACTGTCACCCTGGGCACTGTCATCATGGGCACGGTCACCGTGAGCACTATCTCCATGAGCACAGCCACTGTGAACACCATCACCATAATCACTGGCCTCATCGGTACTGTCACCATGAGCACTGCCACAATGAGCACTGTCAGCATGGGTACTTCCCCCATGAGCACTGTCACTATGAGAACTGCTACCATGGGTATTTCACCATGTGTACTGTCACCCTGTGTATTGTCACCATTTGCACTGTCACCATGAGGACTATTACCATGAGCGCTATCACCGTGAGATCTCTCACCATGGTCACTGTCACCATGGCACCTTGCACAATGGGGGCTGTCAACATGAGTGCTGGCACCATTGGCACTATCACTGTGAGCATTCTCACTGTGGTCAGTGTCACCATGGGCACTGTCACCATGAGCACTGTCACCATAGGCAATGTCACCATGGTCAGTGTCACCATGAGCACTGTCAACATGGGCACTCATACAGTGGGCACTGTCACTGTGAGCACTGTCACCTTGGGTACTGCCACCATGAGTGCTGTCACCATGAGCACTGTCACCATTGTGAGTATCACAATGTGCACTGTCACCATGGGCACTGGCACAATGTCGTGTGTCACCTTGAGCAATGTCACCATGGGAAATGTCACCGTGAGATGTGTCACCATAGGCAATGTCACCATGGGCAATGTCATCATGGGAAATGCCATTTTGCACACTGTCACCATGGGTACTGCAACCATGAGTACTGTCACCATTGGCAGAATGACCATGTGCACTGTCACAATGGGCACTATCACCATGACAACTCTCAGCGTGAGCACTGTCACTGTGGGAACTGGCATTGTGTGCAATTCCACCATGGGCAATGTCACCATGGGCATTATCACTGTGAGCACTGTCAATATAAGCACGTCAACATGAGCCCTGTCACCATTGGCAATGTCACCGTGAGAAGTGTCACTATAGGCGATGTCACCGTGGGCACTGTCACCATGGTCACTGCCACCACTGTCACTGTCATTTTGAGCACTGTCACCATGGGTATTGCAACCATGAGCACTGTCACCATGAGCACTGTCACCATTGCGATTATCACCATGTGTACTGTCACCATGGGCATTATCACAATGAGAACTGTCAGCATGGGCACTGTCACTGTTGGCAAGGGCACCGTGGGCACTTCCACCATGGGCAATGTCACCATGGGCACTATCACTGTGAGCACTGTCAACATGAGCACATCACCATGGGCACTGTCAACATGGGTACTATCTCGAAGGGCAATGTCACCATGAGCATTGTCAGGATGGGCAACTTCACCATGAGCACTGTCACCAAAGGCACTATCACCATGAGCAATGTCACTGTGGGCCGTGTCACCAGGGGCACTATCACCATGGTTAATGTTATCATTGGCACTTTCCCCGTGAGCACTGTCACCCTGGGCACTGTCATCATGGGCACGGTCACCGTGAGCACTATCTCCATGAGCACAGCCACTGTGAACACCATCACCATAATCACTGGCCTCATCGGTACTGTCACCATGAGCACTGCCACAATGGGCACTGTCAGCATGGGCTCTTCCCCCATGAGCACTGTCACTATGAGAACTGCTAGCATGGGTATTTTCACCATGAGTACTGTCACCCTCTGTATTGTCACCATTTGCACTGTCACCATCAGGACTATTACCGTGAGTGCTATCACCGTGAGATCTCTCACCATGGTCACTGTCACCATGGCACCTTGCACAATGCGTGCTGTCAACATGAGTGCTGTCACCATTGGCACTATCACCGTGAGCATTCTCACTGTGGTCAGAGTCAACATGGGCTCTGTCACCATGAGCACTGTCACCATAGGCAATGTCACCGTGGTCAGGGTCACCATGAGCAATGTCTCCATGGGCACTCCTACAGTGGGCACTGTCACTGTGCGAACTGTCACCATGGTTACTGCCACTATGAGCAGTGTCTCTGTGAGTACTGTCAGCATGGGTTTTTACCGTGAGCACTGTCACCATGAGCCCTGTCACCATTTTTCAGTGCCACCATGTGCACTACCACCATGTGCACTCTCACCATGGGCACTATCACCGATAACACTGTCACCATAAGTACTGTCTGCATGGGCACTGTCACCAAGGGCACGGCCAACATGTGACCTGTAACCATTGTCAGTGTCACTGTGAGAAGTGTCACCATGGGAATTAACAACATAGGCACTCTCATCTTGAGAACTGTCACCATGAGCACTGACACCACGAGCACTGTCACCCAGGGCAGTGCCACCATGAGCACTGTCACCATAACTCTTGCTATGAGAATTGTAACCATGCGCAATTACTCAATGAGTAATGTCACCATGTGTATTTTCACCTTGGGCACTCTCAAAGTAAACACTATTACCATGAGCACTTTCACTGTGAACACTGTCACCATGGGCACTGGCACAATGTGGTGTGTCACCATGAGCCATATCACCATGGGAAATGTCACCGTGAGAAGTGTCACCATAGGCAATGTCACCATGGGCAATGTCACCATGGGAACTGCCATTTTGAGCACTGTCACCATGGGTACTGCAACCATGAGTACTGTCACCATGAGTAATTTAACCATTGGCAGTATGACCATGTGCACTGTCACCATGGGCACTATCACCATGACAACTCTCAGCGTGAGCACTGTCACTGTTGGAAATGGCATTGTGTGCAATTCCACCATGGGCAATGTCACCATGGACATTATCGCTGTGAGCACTGTCAATATGAGCACGTCAACATGAGCCCTGTCACCATGGGCAATGTCACTGTGAGAAGTGTCACTATAGGCAATGTCACCGTGGGCACTGTCACCATGGTCACTGCCACCACTGTCACTGTCATTTTGAGCACTGTCACCATGGGTACTGCAACCATGAGCGCTGTCACCATGAGCACTGTCACCATTGCAAGTATCACCATGTGCACTGTCACCATGGGCACTATCACAATGAGAACTGTCAGCATGGGCACTGTCACTCTTGGCAATGTCACCATGGGCACTATCACTTTGAGCACTGTCAACATGAGCACGTCACCATGGGCACTGTCAACATGGGTACTATCTCGAAGGTCAATGTCACCATGAGCATTGTCAGGATGGGCAACTTCACCGTGAGCACTGTCACCAATGGCACTATCACCATGAGCAATGTCACTGTGGGCCGTGTCACCAGGGGCACTATCACCATGGTTAATGTTATCATTGGCACTTTCCCCGTGAGCACTGTCACCCTGGGCACTGTCATCATGGGCACGGTCACCGTGAGCACTATCTCCATGAGCACAGCCACTGTGAACACCATCACCATAATCACTGGCCTCATCGGTACTGTCACCATGAGCACTGCCACAATGAGCACTGTCAGCATGGGCACTTCCCCCATGAGCACTGTCACTATGAGAACTGCTAGCATGGGTATTTTCACCATGAGTACTGTCACCCTCTGTATTGTCACCATTTGCACTGTCACCATCAGGACTATTACCGTGAGTGCTATCACCGTGAGATCTCTCACCATGGTCACTGTCACCATGGCACCTTGCACAATGCGTGCTGTCAACATGAGTGCTGTCACCATTGGCACTTTCACCGTGAGCATTCTCACTGTGGTCAGAGTCAACATGGGCTCTGTCACCATGAGCACTGTCACCATAGGCAATGTCACCGTGGTCAGTGTCACCATGAGCAATGTCTCCATGGGCACTCCTACAGTGGGCACTGTCACTGTGTGAACTGTCACCATGGTTACTGCCACTATGAGCAGTGTCTCTGTGAGTACTCTCAGCATGGGTTTTTACCGTGAGCACTGTCACCATGAGCCCTGTCACCATTTTTCAGTGCCACCATGTGCACTACCACCATGTGCACTCTCACCATGGGCACTATCACCGATAACACTGTCACCATAAGTACTGTCTTCATGGGCACTGTCACCAAGGGCACGGCCAACATGTGACCTGTAACCATTGTCAGTGTCACTGTGAGAAGTGTCACCATGGGAATTAACAACATAGGCACTCTCATCATGAGCACTGTCACCATGAGCACTGACACCACGAGCACTGTCACCCAGGGCAGTGCCACCATGAGCACTGTCACCATAACTGTTGCTATGAGAATTGTAACCATGGGCAATTTCTCAATGAGTAATGTCACCATGTGTATTTTCACCTTGGGCATTCTCAAAGAAAACAGTATTACCATGAGCACTTTCACTGTGAACACTGTCACCATGGGCACTGGCACAATGTGGTGTGTCACCATGAGCCATGTCACCATGGGAAATGTCACCGTGAGAAGTGTCACCATAGGCAATGTCACCATGGGCAATGTCACCATGGGAACTGCCATTTTGAGCACTGTCACCATGGGTACTGCAACCATGAGTACTGTCACCATGAGTAATTTAACCATTGGCAGTATGACCATGTGCACTGTCACCATGGGCACTATCACCATGACAACTCTCAGCGTGAGCACTGTCACTGTTGGAAATGGCATTGTGTGCAATTCCACCATGAGCAATGTCACCATGGACATTATCGCTGTGAGCACTGTCAATATGAGCACGTCAACATGAGCCCTGTCACCATGGGCAATGTCACTGTGAGAAGTGTCACTATAGGCAATGTCACCGTGGGCACTGTCACCATGGTCACTGCCACCACTGTCACTGTCATTTTGAGCACTGTCACCATGGGTACTGCAACCATGAGCGCTGTCACCATGAGCACTGTCACCATTGCAAGTATCACCATGTGCACTGTCACCATGGGCACTATCACAATGAGAACTGTCAGCATGGGCACTGTCAATCTTGGCAATGTCACCATGGGCACTATCACTTTGAGCACTGTCAACATGAGCACGTCACCATGGGCACTGTCAACATTGGTACTATCTCGAAGGTCAATGTCACCATGAGCATTGTCAGGATGGGCAACTTCACCGTGAGCACTGTCACCAATGGCACTATCACCATGAGCAATGTCACTGTGGGCCGTGTCACCAGGGGCACAATCACCATGGTTAATGTTATCATTGGCACTTTCCCCGTGAGCACTGTCACCCTGGGCACTGTCATCATGGGCACGGTCACCGTGAGCACTATCTCCATGAACACAGCCACTGTGAACACCATCACCATAATCACTGGCCTCATCGGTACTGTCACCATGAGCACTGCCACAATGAGCACTGTCAGCATGGGTACTTCCCCCATGAGCACTGTCACTATGAGAACTGCTAGCATGGGTATTTTCACCATGAGTACTGTCACCCTCTGTATTGTCACCATTTGCACTGTCACCATCAGGACTATTACCGTGAGTGCTATCACCGTGAGATCTCTCACCATGGTCACTGTCACCATGGCACCTTGCACAATGCGTGCTGTCAACATGAGTGCTGTCACCATTGGCACTATCACCGTGAGCATTCTCACTGTGGTCAGAGTCAACATGGGCTCTGTCACCATGAGCACTGTCACCATAGGCAATGTCACCATGGTCAGTGTCACCATGAGCAATGTCTCCATGGGCACTCCTACAGTGGGCACTGTCACTGTGCGAACTGTCACCATGGTTACTGCCACTATGAGCAGTGTCTCTGTGAGTACTCTCAGCATGGGTTTTTACCGTGAGCACTGTCACCATGAGCCCTGTCACCATTTTTCAGTGCCACCATGTGCACTACCACCATGTGCACTCTCACCATGGGCACTATCACCGATAACACTGTCACCATAAGTACTGTCTGCATGGGCACTGTCACCAAGGGCACGGCCAACATGTGACCTGTAACCATTGTCAGTGTCACTGTGAGAAGTGTCACCATGGGAATTAACAACATAGGCACTCTCATCTTGAGAACTGTCACCATGAGCACTGACACCACGAGCACTGTCACCCAGGGCAGTGCCACCATGAGCACTGTCACCATAACTCTTGCTATGAGAATTGTAACCATGCGCAATTACTCAATGAGTAATGTCACCATGTGTATTTTCACCTTGGGCACTCTCAAAGTAAACAGTATTACCATGAGCACTTTCACTGTGAACACTGTCACCATGGGCACTGGCACAATGTGGTGTGTCACCATAAGCCATATCACCATGGGAAATGTCACCGTGAGAAGTGTCACCATAGGCAATGTCACCATGGGCAATGTCACCATGGGAACTGCCATTTTGAGCACTGTCACCATGGGTACTGCAACCATGAGTACTGTCACCATGAGTAATTTAACCATTGGCAGTATGACCATGTGCACTGTCACCATGGGCACTATCACCATGACAACTCTCAGCGTGAGCACTGTCACTGTTGGAAATGGCATTGTGTGCAATTCCACCATGGGCAATGTCACCATGGACATTATCGCTGTGAGCACTGTCAATATGAGCACGTCAACATGAGCCCTGTCACCATGGGCAATGTCACTGTGAGAAGTGTCACTATAGGCAATGTCACCGTGGGCACTGTCACCATGGTCACTGCCACCACTGTCACTGTCATTTTGAGCACTGTCACCATGGGTACTGCAACCATGAGCGCTGTCACCATGAGCACTATCACCATTGCAAGTATCACCATGTGCACTGTCACCATGGGCACTATCACAATGAGAACTGTCAGCATGGGCACTGTCACTCTTGGCAATGTCACCATGGGCACTATCACTTTGAGCACTGTCAACATGAGCACGTCACCATGGGCACTGTCAACATGGGTACTATCTCGAAGGTCAATGTCACCATGAGCATTGTCAGGATGGGCAACTTCACCGTGAGCACTGTCACCAATGGCACTATCACCATGAGCAATGTCACTGTGGGCCGTGTCACCAGGGGCACTATCACCATGGTTAATGTTATCATTGGCACTTTCCCCGTGAGCACTGTCACCCTGGGCACTGTCATCATGGGCACGGTCACCGTGAGCACTATCTCCATGAGCACAGCCACTGTGAACACCATCACCATAATCACTGGCCTCATCGGTACTGTCACCATGAGCACTGCCACAATGAGCACTGTCAGCATGGGCACTTCCCCCATGAGCACTGTCACTATGAGAACTGCTAGCATGGGTATTTTCACCATGAGTACTGTCACCCTCTGTATTGTCACCATTTGCACTGTCACCATCAGGACTATTACCGTGAGTGCTATCACCGTGAGATCTCTCACCATGGTCACTGTCACCATGGCACCTTGCACAATGCGTGCTGTCAACATGAGTGCTGTCACCATTGGCACTATCACCGTGAGCATTCTCACTGTGGTCAGAGTCAACATGGGCTCTGTCACCATGAGCACTGTCACCATAGGCAATGTCACCGTGGTCAGTGTCACCATGAGCAATGTCTCCATGGGCACTCCTACAGTGGGCACTGTCACTGTGCGAACTGTCACCATGGTTACTGCCACTATGAGCAGTGTCTCTGTGAGTACTGTCAGCATGGGTTTTTACCGTGAGCACTGTCACCATGAGCCCTGTCACCATTTTTCAGTGCCACCATGTGCACTACCACCATGTGCACTCTCACCATGGGCACTATCACCGATAACACTGTCACCATAAGTACTGTCTGCATGGGCACTGTCACCAAGGGCACGGCCAACATGTGACCTGTAACCATTGTCAGTGTCACTGTGAGAAGTGTCACCATGGGAATTAACAACATAGGCACTCTCATCATGAGCACTGTCACCATGAGCACTGACACCACGAGCACTGTCACCCAGGGCATTGCCACCATGAGCACTGTCACCATAACTGTTGCTATGAGAATTGTAACCATGGGCAATTTCTCAATGAGTAATGTCACCATGTGTATTTTCACCTTGGGCATTCTCAAAGTAAACAGTATTACCATGAGCACTTTCACTGTGAACACTGTCACCATGGGCACTGGCACAATGTGGTGTGTCACCATGAGCCATGTCACCATGGGAAATGTCACCGTGAGAAGTGTCACCATAGGCAATGTCACCATGGGCAATGTCACCATGGGAACTGCCATTTTGAGCACTGTCACCATGGGTACTACAACCATGAGTACTGTCACCATGAGTAATTTAACCATTGGCAGTATGACCATGTGCACTGTCACCATGGGCACTATCACCATGACAACTCTCAGCGTGAGCACTGTCACTGTTGGAAATGGCATTGTGTGCAATTCCACCATGGGCAATGTCACCATGGACATTATCGCTGTGAGCACTGTCAATATGAGCACGTCAACATGAGCCCTGTCACCATGGGCAATGTCACTGTGAGAAGTGTCACTATAGGCAATGTCACCGTGGGCACTGTCACCATGGTCACTGCCACCACTGTCACTGTCATTTTGAGCACTGTCACCATGGGTACTGCAACCATGAGCGCTGTCACCATGAGCACTGTCACCATTGCAAGTGTCACCATGTGTACTGTCACCATGGGCACTATCACAATGAGAAATGTCAGCATGGGCACTGTCACTCTTGGCAATGTCACCATGGGCACTATCACTTTGAGCACTGTCAACATGAGCACGTCACCATGGGCACTGTCAACATGGGTACTATCTCGAAGGTCAATGTCACCATGAGCATTGTCAGGATGGGCAACTTCACCGTGAGCACTGTCACCAATGGCACTATCACCATGAGCAATGTCACTGTGGGCCGTGTCACCAGGGGCACTATCACCATGGTTAATGTTATCATTGGCACTTTCCCCGTGAGCACTGTCACCCTGGGCACTGTCATCATGGGCACGGTCACCGTGAGCACTATCTCCATGAGCACAGCCACTGTGAACACCATCACCATAATCACTGGCCTCATCGGTACTGTCACCATGAGCACTGCCACAATGAGCACTGTCAGCATGGGCACTTCCCCCATGAGCACTGTCACTATGAGAACTGCTAGCATGGGTATTTTCACCATGAGTACTGTCACCCTCTGTATTGTCACCATTTGCACTGTCACCATCAGGACTATTACCGTGAGTGCTATCACCGTGAGATCTCTCACCATGGTCACTGTCACCATGGCACCTTGCACAATGCGTGCTGTCAACATGAGTGCTGTCACCATTGGCACTATCACCGTGAGCATTCTCACTGTGGTCAGAGTCAACATGGGCTGTGTCACCATGAGCACTGTCACCATAGGCAATGTCACCGTGGTCAGTGTCACCATGAGCAATGTCTCCATGGGCACTCCTACAGTGGGCACTGTCACTGTGCGAACTGTCACCATGGTTACTGCCACTATGAGCAGTGTCTCTGTGAGTACTGTCAGCATGGGTTTTTACCGTGAGCACTGTCACCATGAGCCCTGTCACCATTTTTCAGTGCCACCATGTGCACTACCACCATGTGCACTCTCACCATGGGCACTATCACCGATAACACTGTCACCATAAGTACTGTCTGCATGGGCACTGTCACCAAGGGCACGGCCAACATGTGACCTGTAACCATTGTCAGTGTCACTGTGAGAAGTGTCACCATGGGAATTAACAACATAGGCACTCTCATCATGAGCACTGTCACCATGAGCACTGACACCACGAGCACTGTCACCCAGGGCAGTGCCACCATGAGCACTGTCACCATAACTGTTGCTATGAGAATTGTAACCATGGGCAATTTCTCAATGAGTAATGTCACCATGTGTATTTTCACCTTGGGCACTCTCAAAGTAAACAGTATTACCATGAGCACTTTCACTGTGAACACTGTCACCATGGGCACTGGCACAATGTGGTGTGTCACCATGAGCCATGTCACCATGGGAAATGTCACCGTGAGAAGTGTCACCATAGGCCATGTCACCATGGGCAATGTCACCATGGGAACTGCCATTTTGAGCACTGTCACCATGGGTACTGCAACCATGAGTACTTTCACCATGAGTAATTTAACCATTGGCAGTATGACCATGTGCACTGTCACCATGGGCACTATCACCATGACGACTCTCAGCGTGAGCACTGTCACTGTTGGAAATGGCATTGTGTGCAATTCCACCATGGGCAATGTCACCATGGACATTATCGCTGTGAGCACTGTCAATATGAGCACGTCAACATGAGCCCTGTCACCATGGGCAATGTCACTGTGAGAAGTGTCACTATAGGCAATGTCACCGTGGGCACTGTCACCATGGTCACTGCCACCACTGTCACTGTCATTTTGAGCACTGTCACCATGGGTACTGCAACCATGAGCGCTGTCACCATGAGCACTGTCACCATTGCAAGTATCACCATGTGCACTGTCACCATGGGCACTATCACAATGAGAACTGTCAGCATGGGCACTGTCACTCTTGGCATTGTCACCATGGGCACTATCACTTTGAGCACTGTCAACATGAGTACGTCACCATGGGCACTGTCAACATGGGTACTATCTCGAAGGGCAATGTCACCATGAGCATTGTCAGGATGGGCAACTTCACCGTGAGCACTGTCACCAATGGCACTATCACCATGAGTAATGTCACTGTAGGCCGTGTCACCAGGGGCACTATCACCATGGTTAATGTTATCATTGGCACTTTCCCCGTGAGCACTGTCACCCTGGGCACTGTCATCATGGGCACGGTCACCATGAGCACTATCTCCATGAGCACAGCCACTGTGAACACCATCACCATAATCACTGGCCTCATCGGTACTGTCACCATGAGCACTGCCACAATGAGCACTGTCAGCATGGGCACTTCCCCCATGAGCACTGTCACTATGAGAACTGCTAGCATGGGTATTTTCACCATGAGTACTGTCACCCTCTGTATTGTCACCATTTGCACTGTCACCATCAGGACTATTACCGTGAGTGCTATCACCGTGAGATCTCTCACCATGGTCACTGTCACCATGGCACCTTGCACAATGCGTGCTGTCAACATGAGTGCTGTCACCATTGGCACTATCACCGTGAGCCTTCTCACTGTGGTCAGAGTCAACATGGGCTCTGTCACCATGAGCACTGTCACCATAGGCAATGTCACCGTGGTCAGTGTCACCATGAGCAATGTCTCCATGGGCACTCCTACAGTGGGCACTGTCACTGTGCGAACTGTCACCATGGTTACTGCCACTATGAGCAGTGTCTCTGTGAGTACTGTCAGCATGGGTTTTTACCGTGAGCACTGTCACCATGAGCCCTGTCACCATTTTTCAGTGCCACCATGTGCACTACCACCATGTGCACTCTCACCATGGGCACTATCACCGATAACACTGTCACCATAAGTACTGTCTGCATGGGCACTGTCACCAAGGGCACGGCCAACATGTTACCTGTAACCATTGTCAGTGTCACTGTGAGAAGTGTCACCATGGGAATTAACAACATAGGCACTCTCATCATGAGCACTGTCACCATGAGCACTGACACCACGAGCACTGTCACCCAGGGCAGTGCCACCATGAGCACTGTCACCATAACTCTTGCTATGAGAATTGTAACCATGGGCAATTTCTCAATGAGTAATGTCACCATGTGTATTTTCACCTTGGGCACTCTCAAAGTAAACAGTATTACCATGAGCACTTTCACTGTGAACACTGTCACCATGGGCACTGGCACAATGTGGTGTGTCACCATGAGCCATATCACCATGGGAAATGTCACCGTGAGAAGTGTCACCATAGGCAATGTCACCATGGGCAATGTCACCATGGGAACTGCCATTTTGAGCACTGTCACCATGGGTACTGCAACCATGAGTACTGTCACCATGAGTAATTTAACCATTGGCAGTATGACCATGTGCACTGTCACCATGGGCACTATCACCATGACAACTCTCAGCGTGAGCACTGTCACTGTTGGAAATGGCATTGTGTGCAATTCCACCATGGGCAATGTCACCATGGACATTATCGCTGTGAGCACTGTCAATATGAGCACGTCAACATGAGCCCTGTCACCATGGGCAATGTCACTGTGAGAAGTGTCACTATAGGCAATGTCACCGTGGGCACTGTCACCATGGTCACTGCCACCACTGTCACTGTCATTTTGAGCACTGTCACCATGGGTACTGCAACCATGAGCACTGTCACCATGAGCACTGTCACCATTGCAAGTATCACCATGTGTACTGTCACCATGGGCACTATCACAATGAGAACTGTCAGCATGGGCACTGTCACTCTTGGCAATGTCACCATGGGCACTATCACTTTGAGCACTGTCAACATGAGCACGTCACCATGGGCACTGTCAACATTGGTACTATCTCGAAGGTCAATGTCACCATGAGCATTGTCAGGATGGGCAACTTCACCGTGAGTACTGTCACCAATGGCACTATCACCATGAGCAATGTCACTGTGGGCCGTGGCACCAGGGGCACTATCACCATGGTTAATGTTATCATTGGCACTTTCCCCGTGAGCACTGTCACCCTGGGCACTGTCATCATGGGCACGGTCACCGTGAGCACTATCTCCATGAGCACAGCCACTGTGAACACCATCACCATAATCACTGGCCTCATCGGTACTGTCACCATGAGCACTGCCACAATGAGCACTGTCAGCATGGGCACTTCCCCCATGAGCACTGTCACTATGAGAACTGCTAGCATGGGTATTTTCACCATGAGTACTGTCACCCTCTGTATTGTCACCATTTGCACAGTCACCATCAGGACTATTACCGTGAGTGCTATCACCGTGAGATCTCTCACCATGGTCACTGTCACCATGGCACCTTGCACAATGCGTGCTGTCAACATGAGTGCTGTCACCATTGGCACTATCACCGTGAGCATTCTCACTGTGGTCAGAGTCAACATGGGCTGTGTCACCATGAGCACTGTCACCATAGGCAATGTCACCGTGGTCAGTGTCACCATGAGCAATGTCTCCATGGGCACTCCTACAGTGGGCACTGTCACTGTGCGAACTGTCACCATGGTTACTGCCACTATGAGCAGTGTCTCTGTGAGTACTGTCAGCATGGGTTTTTACCGTGAGCACTGTCACCATGAGCCCTGTCACCATTTTTCAGTGCCACCATGTGCACTACCACCATGTGCACTCTCACCATGGGCACTATCACCGATAACACTGTCACCATAAGTACTGTCTGCATGGGCACTGTCACCAAGGGCACGGCCAACATGTGACCTGTAACCATTGTCAGTGTCACTGTGAGAAGTGTCACCATGGGAATTAACAACATAGGCACTCTCATCATGAGCACTGTCACCATGAGCACTGACACCACGAGCACTGTCACCCAGGGCAGTGCCACCATGAGCACTGTCACCATAACTGTTGCTATGAGAATTGTAACCATGGGCAATTTCTCAATGAGTAATGTCACCATGTGTATTTTCACCTTGGGCATTCTCAAAGTAAACAGTATTACCATGAGCACTTTCACTGTGAACACTGCCACCATGGGCACTGGCACAATGTGGTGTGTCACCATGAGCCATATCACCATGGGAAATGTCACCGTGAGAAGTGTCACCATAGGCAATGTCACCATGGGCAATGTCACCATGGGAACTGCCATTTTGAGCACTGTCACCATGGGTACTGCAACCATGAGTACTGTCACCATGAGTAATTTAACCATTGGCAGTATGACCATGTGCACTGTCACCATGGGCACTATCACCATGACAACTCTCAGCGTGAGCACTGTCACTGTTGGAAATGGCATTGTGTGCAATTCCACCATGGGCAATGTCACCATGGACATTATCGCTGTGAGCACTGTCAATATGAGCACGTCAACATGAGCCCTGTCACCATGGGCAATGTCACTGTGAGAAGTGTCACTATAGGCAATGTCACCGTGGGCACTGTCACCATGGTCACTGCCACCACTGTCACTGTCATTTTGAGCACTGTCACCATGGGTACTGCAACCATGAGCGCTGTCACCATGAGCACTGTCACCATTGCAAGTATCACCATGTGCACTGTCACCATGGGCACTATCACAATGAGAACTGTCAGCATGGGCACTGTCACTCTTGGCAATGTCACCATGGGCACTATCACTTTGAGCACTGTCAACATGAGCACGTCACCATGGGCACTGTCAACATGGGTACTATCTCGAAGGTCAATGTCACCATGAGCATTGTCAGGATGGGCAACTTCACCGTGAGCACTGTCACCAATGGCACTATCACCATGAGCAATGTCACTGTGGGCCGTGTCACCAGGGGCACTATCACCATGGTTAATGTTATCATTGGCACTTTCCCCGTGAGCACTGTCACCCTGGGCACTGTCATCATGGGCACGGTCACCGTGAGCACTATCTCCATGAACACAGCCACTGTGAACACCATCACCATAATCACTGGCCTCATCGGTACTGTCACCATGAGCACTGCCACAATGAGCACTGTCAGCATGGGTACTTCCCCCATGAGCACTGTCACTATGAGAACTGCTAGCATGGGTATTTTCACCATGAGTACTGTCACCCTCTGTATTGTCACCATTTGCACAGTCACCATCAGGACTACTACCGTGAGTGCTATCACCGTGAGATCTCTCACCATGGTCACTGTCACCATGGCACCTTGCACAATGCGTGCTGTCAACATGAGTGCTGTCACCATTGGCACTATCACCGTGAGCATTCTCACTGTGGTCAGAGTCAACATGGGCTGTGTCACCATGAGCACTGTCACCATAGGCAATGTCACCGTGGTCAGTGTCACCATGAGCAATGTCTCCATGGGCACTCCTACAGTGGGCACTGTCACTGTGCGAACTGTCACCATGGTTACTGCCACTATGAGCAGTGTCTCTGTGAGTACTGTCAGCATGGGTTTTTACCGTGAGCACTGTCACCATGAGCCCTGTCACCATTTTTCAGTGCCACCATGTGCACTACCACCATGTGCACTCTCACCATGGGCACTATCACCGATAACACTGTCACCATAAGTACTGTCTGCATGGGCACTGTCACCAAGGGCACGGCCAACATGTGACCTGTAACCATTGTCAGTGTCACTGTGAGAAGTGTCACCATGGGAATTAACAACATAGGCACTCTCATCATGAGCACTGTCACCATGAGCACTGACACCACGAGCACTGTCACCCAGGGCAGTGCCACCATGAGCACTGTCACCATAACTGTTGCTATGAGAATTGTAACCATGGGCAATTTCTCAATGAGTAATGTCACCATGTGTATTTTCACCTTGGGCATTCTCAAAGTAAACAGTATTACCATGAGCACTTTCACTGTGAACACTGCCACCATGGGCACTGGCACAATGTGGTGTGTCACCATGAGCCATATCACCATGGGAAATGTCACCGTGAGAAGTGTCACCATAGGCAATGTCACCATGGGCAATGTCACCATGGGAACTGCCATTTTGAGCACTGTCACCATGGGTACTGCAACCATGAGTACTGTCACCATGAGTAATTTAACCATTGGCAGTATGACCATGTGCACTGTCACCATGGGCACTATCACCATGACAACTCTCAGCGTGAGCACTGTCACTGTTGGAAATGGCATTGTGTGCAATTCCACCATGGGCAATGTCACCATGGACATTATCGCTGTGAGCACTGTCAATATGAGCACGTCAACATGAGCCCTGTCACCATGGGCAATGTCACTGTGAGAAGTGTCACTATAGGCAATGTCACCGTGGGCACTGTCACCATGGTCACTGCCACCACTGTCACTGTCATTTTGAGCACTGTCACCATGGGTACTGCAACCATGAGCGCTGTCACCATGAGCACTGTCACCATTGCAAGTATCACCATGTGCACTGTCACCATGGGCACTATCACAATGAGAACTGTCAGCATGGGCACTGTCACTCTTGGCAATGTCACCATGGGCACTATCACTTTGAGCACTGTCAACATGAGCACGTCACCATGGGCACTGTCAACATGGGTACTATCTCGAAGGTCAATGTCACCATGAGCATTGTCAGGATGGGCAACTTCACCGTGAGCACTGTCACCAATGGCACTATCACCATGAGCAATGTCACTGTGGGCCGTGTCACCAGGGGCACTATCACCATGGTTAATGTTATCATTGGCACTTTCCCCGTGAGCACTGTCACCCTGGGCACTGTCATCATGGGCACGGTCACCGTGAGCACTATCTCCATGAACACAGCCACTGTGAACACCATCACCATAATCACTGGCCTCATCGGTACTGTCACCATGAGCACTGCCACAATGAGCACTGTCAGCATGGGTACTTCCCCCATGAGCACTGTCACTATGAGAACTGCTAGCATGGGTATTTTCACCATGAGTACTGTCACCCTCTGTATTGTCACCATTTGCACTGTCACCATCAGGACTACTACCGTGAGTGCTATCACCGTGAGATCTCTCACCATGGTCACTGTCACCATGGCACCTTGCACAATGCGTGCTGTCAACATGAGTGCTGTCACCATTGGCACTATCACCGTGAGCATTCTCACTGTGGTCAGAGTCAACATGGGCTCTGTCACCATGAGCACTGTCACCATAGGCAATGTCACCATGGTCAGTGTCACCATGAGCAATGTCTCCATGGGCACTCCTACAGTGGGCACTGTCACTGTGCGAACTGTCACCATGGTTACTGCCACTATGAGCAGTGTCTCTGTGAGTACTGTCAGCATGGGTTTTTACCGTGAGCACTGTCACCATGAGCCCTGTCACCATTTTTCAGTGCCACCATGTGCACTACCACCATGTGCACTCTCACCATGGGCACTATCACCGATAACACTGTCACCATAAGTACTGTCTGCATGGGCACTGTCACCAAGGGCACGGCCAACATGTGACCTGTAACCATTGTCAGTGTCACTGTGAGAAGTGTCACCATGGGAATTAACAACATAGGCACTCTCATCTTGAGCACTGTCACCATGAGCACTGACACCACGAGCACTGTCACCCAGGGCAGTGCCACCATGAGCACTGTCACCATAACTGTTGCTATGAGAATTGTAACCATGGGCAATTTCTCAATGAGTAATGTCACCATGTGTATTTTCACCTTGGGCACTCTCAAAGTAAACAGTATTACCATGAGCACTTTCACTGTGAACACTGTCACCATGGGCACTGGCACAATGTGGTGTGTCACCATGAGCCATATCACCATGGGAAATGTCACCGTGAGAAGTGTCACCATAGGCAATGTCACCATGGGCAATGTCACCATGGGAACTGCCATTTTGAGCACTGTCACCATGGGTACTGCAACCATGAGTACTGTCACCATGAGTAATTTAACCATTGGCAGTATGACCATGTGCACTGTCACCATGGGCACTATCACCATGACAACTCTCAGCGTGAGCACTGTCACTGTTGGAAATGGCATTGTGTGCAATTCCACCATGGGCAATGTCACCATGGACATTATCGCTGTGAGCACTGTCAATATGAGCACGTCAACATGAGCCCTGTCACCATGGGCAATGTCACTGTGAGAAGTGTCACTATAGGCAATGTCACCGTGGGCACTGTCACCATGGTCACTGCCACCACTGTCACTGTCATTTTGAGCACTGTCACCATGGGTACTGCAACCATGAGCGCTGTCACCATGAGCACTGTCACCATTGCAAGTATCACCATGTGCACTGTCACCATGGGCACTATCACAATGAGAACTGTCAGCATGGGCACTGTCACTCTTGGCAATGTCACAATGGGCACTATCACTGTGAGCACTGTCAACATGAGCACGTCACCATGGGCACTGTCAACATGGGTACTATCTCGAAGGTCAATGTCACCATGAGCATTGTCAGGATGGGCAACTTCACCGTGAGCACTGTCACCAATGGCACTATCACCATGAGCAATGTCACTGTGGGCCGTGTCACCAGGGGCACTATCACCATGGTTAATGTTATCATTGGCAATTTCCCCGTGAGCACTGTCACCCTGGGCACTGTCATCATGGGCACGGTCACCGTGAGCACTATCTCTATGAGCACAGCCACTGTGAACACCATCACCATAATCACTGGCCTCATCGGTACTGTCACCATGAGCACTGCCACAATGAGCACTGTCAGCATGGGTACTTCCCCCATGAGCACTGTCACTATGAGAACTGCTAGCATGGGTATTTTCACCATGAGTACTGTCACCCTCTGTATTGTCACCATTTGCACAGTCACCATCAGGACTATTACCGTGAGTGCTATCACCGTGAGATCTCTCACCATGGTCACTGTCACCATGGCACCTTGCACAATGCGTGCTGTCAACATGAGTGCTGTCACCATTGGCACTATCACCGTGAGCATTCTCACTGTGGTCAGAGTCAACATGGGCTGTGTCACCATGAGCACTGTCACCATAGGCAATGTCACCGTGGTCAGTGTCACCATGAGCAATGTCTCCATGGGCACTCCTACAGTGGGCACTGTCACTGTGCGAACTGTCACCATGGTTACTGCCACTATGAGCAGTGTCTCTGTGAGTACTGTCAGCATGGGTTTTTACCGTGAGCACTGTCACCATGAGCCCTGTCACCATTTTTCAGTGCCACCATGTGCACTACCACCATGTGCACTCTCACCATGGGCACTATCACCGATAACACTGTCACCATAAGTACTGTCTGCATGGGCACTGTCACCAAGGGCACGGCCAACATGTGACCTGTAACCATTGTCAGTGTCACTGTGAGAAGTGTCACCATGGGAATTAACAACATAGGCACTCTCATCATGAGCACTGTCACCATGAGCACTGACACCACGAGCACTGTCACCCAGGGCAGTGCCACCATGAGCACTGTCACCATAACTGTTGCTATGAGAATTGTAACCATGGGCAATTTCTCAATGAGTAATGTCACCATGTGTATTTTCACCTTGGGCATTCTCAAAGTAAACAGTATTACCATGAGCACTTTCACTGTGAACACTGTCACCATGGGCACTGGCACAATGTGGTGTGTCACCATGAGCCATATCACCATGGGAAATGTCACCGTGAGAAGTGTCACCATAGGCAATGTCACCATGGGCAATGTCACCATGGGAACTGCCATTTTGAGCACTGTCACCATGGGTACTACAACCATGAGTACTGTCACCATGAGTAATTTAACCATTGGCAGTATGACCATGTGCACTGTCACCATGGGCACTATCACCATGACAACTCTCAGCGTGAGCACTGTCACTGTTGGAAATGGCATTGTGTGCAATTCCACCATGGGCAATGTCACCATGGACATTATCGCTGTGAGCACTGTCAATATGAGCACGTCAACATGAGCCCTGTCACCATGGGCAATGTCACTGTGAGAAGTGTCACTATAGGCAATGTCACCGTGGGCACTGTCACCATGGTCACTGCCACCACTGTCACTGTCATTTTGAGCACTGTCACCATGGGTACTGCAACCATGAGCGCTGTCACCATGAGCACTGTCACCATTGCAAGTATCACCATGTGCACTGTCACCATGGGCACTATCACAATGAGAACTGTCAGCATGGGCACTGTCACTCTTGGCAATGTCACCATGGGCACTATCACTTTGAGCACTGTCAACATGAGCACGTCACCATGGGCACTGTCAACATGGGTACTATCTCGAAGGTCAATGTCACCATGAGCATTGTCAGGATGGGCAACTTCACCGTGAGCACTGTCACCAATGGCACTATCACCATGAGCAATGTCACTGTGGGCCGTGTCACCAGGGGCACTATCACCATGGTTAATGTTATCATTGGCACTTTCCCCGTGAGCACTGTCACCCTGGGCACTGTCATCATGGGCACGGTCACCGTGAGCACTATCTCCATGAACACAGCCACTGTGAACACCATCACCATAATCACTGGCCTCATCGGTACTGTCACCATGAGCACTGCCACAATGAGCACTGTCAGCATGGGTACTTCCCCCATGAGCACTGTCACTATGAGAACTGCTAGCATGGGTATTTTCACCATGAGTACTGTCACCCTCTGTATTGTCACCATTTGCACTGTCACCATCAGGACTACTACCGTGAGTGCTATCACCGTGAGATCTCTCACCATGGTCACTGTCACCATGGCACCTTGCACAATGCGTGCTGTCAACATGAGTGCTGTCACCATTGGCACTATCACCGTGAGCATTCTCACTGTGGTCAGAGTCAACATGGGCTCTGTCACCATGAGCACTGTCACCATAGGCAATGTCACCATGGTCAGTGTCACCATGAGCAATGTCTCCATGGGCACTCCTACAGTGGGCACTGTCACTGTGCGAACTGTCACCATGGTTACTGCCACTATGAGCAGTGTCTCTGTGAGTACTGTCAGCATGGGTTTTTACCGTGAGCACTGTCACCATGAGCCCTGTCACCATTTTTCAGTGCCACCATGTGCACTACCACCATGTGCACTCTCACCATGGGCACTATCACCGATAACACTGTCACCATAAGTACTGTCTGCATGGGCACTGTCACCAAGGGCACGGCCAACATGTGACCTGTAACCATTGTCAGTGTCACTGTGAGAAGTGTCACCATGGGAATTAACAACATAGGCACTCTCATCTTGAGCACTGTCACCATGAGCACTGACACCACGAGCACTGTCACCCAGGGCAGTGCCACCATGAGCACTGTCACCATAACTGTTGCTATGAGAATTGTAACCATGGGCAATTTCTCAATGAGTAATGTCACCATGTGTATTTTCACCTTGGGCACTCTCAAAGTAAACAGTATTACCATGAGCACTTTCACTGTGAACACTGTCACCATGGGCACTGGCACAATGTGGTGTGTCACCATGAGCCATATCACCATGGGAAATGTCACCGTGAGAAGTGTCACCATAGGCAATGTCACCATGGGCAATGTCACCATGGGAACTGCCATTTTGAGCACTGTCACCATGGGTACTGCAACCATGAGTACTGTCACCATGAGTAATTTAACCATTGGCAGTATGACCATGTGCACTGTCACCATGGGCACTATCACCATGACAACTCTCAGCGTGAGCACTGTCACTGTTGGAAATGGCATTGTGTGCAATTCCACCATGGGCAATGTCACCATGGACATTATCGCTGTGAGCACTGTCAATATGAGCACGTCAACATGAGCCCTGTCACCATGGGCAATGTCACTGTGAGAAGTGTCACTATAGGCAATGTCACCGTGGGCACTGTCACCATGGTCACTGCCACCACTGTCACTGTCATTTTGAGCACTGTCACCATGGGTACTGCAACCATGAGCGCTGTCACCATGAGCACTGTCACCATTGCAAGTATCACCATGTGCACTGTCACCATGGGCACTATCACAATGAGAACTGTCAGCATGGGCACTGTCACTCTTGGCAATGTCACAATGGGCACTATCACTGTGAGCACTGTCAACATGAGCACGTCACCATGGGCACTGTCAACATGGGTACTATCTCGAAGGTCAATGTCACCATGAGCATTGTCAGGATGGGCAACTTCACCGTGAGCACTGTCACCAATGGCACTATCACCATGAGCAATGTCACTGTGGGCCGTGTCACCAGGGGCACTATCACCATGGTTAATGTTATCATTGGCAATTTCCCCGTGAGCACTGTCACCCTGGGCACTGTCATCATGGGCACGGTCACCGTGAGCACTATCTCTATGAGCACAGCCACTGTGAACACCATCACCATAATCACTGGCCTCATCGGTACTGTCACCATGAGCACTGCCACAATGAGCACTGTCAGCATGGGTACTTCCCCCATGAGCACTGTCACTATGAGAACTGCTAGCATGGGTATTTTCACCATGAGTACTGTCACCCTCTGTATTGTCACCATTTGCACAGTCACCATCAGGACTATTACCGTGAGTGCTATCACCGTGAGATCTCTCACCATGGTCACTGTCACCATGGCACCTTGCACAATGCGTGCTGTCAACATGAGTGCTGTCACCATTGGCACTATCACCGTGAGCATTCTCACTGTGGTCAGAGTCAACATGGGCTGTGTCACCATGAGCACTGTCACCATAGGCAATGTCACCGTGGTCAGTGTCACCATGAGCAATGTCTCCATGGGCACTCCTACAGTGGGCACTGTCACTGTGCGAACTGTCACCATGGTTACTGCCACTATGAGCAGTGTCTCTGTGAGTACTGTCAGCATGGGTTTTTACCGTGAGCACTGTCACCATGAGCCCTGTCACCATTTTTCAGTGCCACCATGTGCACTACCACCATGTGCACTCTCACCATGGGCACTATCACCGATAACACTGTCACCATAAGTACTGTCTGCATGGGCACTGTCACCAAGGGCACGGCCAACATGTGACCTGTAACCATTGTCAGTGTCACTGTGAGAAGTGTCACCATGGGAATTAACAACATAGGCACTCTCATCATGAGCACTGTCACCATGAGCACTGACACCACGAGCACTGTCACCCAGGGCAGTGCCACCATGAGCACTGTCACCATAACTGTTGCTATGAGAATTGTAACCATGGGCAATTTCTCAATGAGTAATGTCACCATGTGTATTTTCACCTTGGGCATTCTCAAACTAAACAGTATTACCATGAGCACTTTCACTGTGAACACTGTCACCATGGGCACTGGCACAATGTGGTGTGTCACCATGAGCCATATCACCATGGGAAATGTCACCGTGAGAAGTGTCACCATAGGCAATGTCACCATGGGCAATGTCACCATGGGAACTGCCATTTTGAGCACTGTCACCATGGGTACTACAACCATGAGTACTGTCACCATGAGTAATTTAACCATTGGCAGTATGACCATGTGCACTGTCACCATGGGCACTATCACCATGACAACTCTCAGCGTGAGCACTGTCACTGTTGGAAATGGCATTGTGTGCAATTCCACCATGGGCAATGTCACCATGGACATTATCGCTGTGAGCACTGTCAATATGAGCACGTCAACATGAGCCCTGTCACCATGGGCAATGTCACTGTGAGAAGTGTCACTATAGGCAATGTCACCGTGGGCACTGTCACCATGGTCACTGCCACCACTGTCACTGTCATTTTGAGCACTGTCACCATGGGTACTGCAACCATGAGCGCTGTCACCATGAGCACTGTCACCATTGCAAGTATCACCATGTGCACTGTCACCATGGGCACTATCACAATGAGAACTGTCAGCATGGGCACTGTCACTCTTGGCAATGTCACCATGGGCACTATCACTTTGAGCACTGTCAACATGAGCACGTCACCATGGGCACTGTCAACATGGGTACTATCTCGAAGGTCAATGTCACCATGAGCATTGTCAGGATGGGCAACTTCACCGTGAGCACTGTCACCAATGGCACTATCACCATGAGCAATGTCACTGTGGGCCGTGTCACCAGGGGCACTATCACCATGGTTAATGTTATCATTGGCACTTTCCCCGTGAGCACTGTCACCCTGGGCACTGTCATCATGGGCACGGTCACCGTGAGCACTATCTCCATGAACACAGCCACTGTGAACACCATCACCATAATCACTGGCCTCATCGGTACTGTCACCATGAGCACTGCCACAATGAGCACTGTCAGCATGGGTACTTCCCCCATGAGCACTGTCACTATGAGAACTGCTAGCATGGGTATTTTCACCATGAGTACTGTCACCCTCTGTATTGTCACCATTTGCACTGTCACCATCAGGACTACTACCGTGAGTGCTATCACCGTGAGATCTCTCACCATGGTCACTGTCACCATGGCACCTTGCACAATGCGTGCTGTCAACATGAGTGCTGTCACCATTGGCACTATCACCGTGAGCATTCTCACTGTGGTCAGAGTCAACATGGGCTCTGTCACCATGAGCACTGTCACCATAGGCAATGTCACCATGGTCAGTGTCACCATGAGCAATGTCTCCATGGGCACTCCTACAGTGGGCACTGTCACTGTGCGAACTGTCACCATGGTTACTGCCACTATGAGCAGTGTCTCTGTGAGTACTGTCAGCATGGGTTTTTACCGTGAGCACTGTCACCATGAGCCCTGTCACCATTTTTCAGTGCCACCATGTGCACTACCACCATGTGCACTCTCACCATGGGCACTATCACCGATAACACTGTCACCATAAGTACTGTCTGCATGGGCACTGTCACCAAGGGCACGGCCAACATGTGACCTGTAACCATTGTCAGTGTCACTGTGAGAAGTGTCACCATGGGAATTAACAACATAGGCACTCTCATCTTGAGCACTGTCACCATGAGCACTGACACCACGAGCACTGTCACCCAGGGCAGTGCCACCATGAGCACTGTCACCATAACTGTTGCTATGAGAATTGTAACCATGGGCAATTTCTCAATGAGTAATGTCACCATGTGTATTTTCACCTTGGGCACTCTCAAAGTAAACAGTATTACCATGAGCACTTTCACTGTGAACACTGTCACCATGGGCACTGGCACAATGTGGTGTGTCACCATGAGCCATATCACCATGGGAAATGTCACCGTGAGAAGTGTCACCATAGGCAATGTCACCATGGGCAATGTCACCATGGGAACTGCCATTTTGAGCACTGTCACCATGGGTACTGCAACCATGAGTACTGTCACCATGAGTAATTTAACCATTGGCAGTATGACCATGTGCACTGTCACCATGGGCACTATCACCATGACAACTCTCAGCGTGAGCACTGTCACTGTTGGAAATGGCATTGTGTGCAATTCCACCATGGGCAATGTCACCATGGACATTATCGCTGTGAGCACTGTCAATATGAGCACGTCAACATGAGCCCTGTCACCATGGGCAATGTCACTGTGAGAAGTGTCACTATAGGCAATGTCACCGTGGGCACTGTCACCATGGTCACTGCCACCACTGTCACTGTCATTTTGAGCACTGTCATCATGGGTACTGCAACCATGAGCGCTGTCACCATGAGCACTGTCACCATTGCAAGTATCACCATGTGCACTGTCACCATGGGCACTATCACAATGAGAACTGTCAGCATGGGCACTGTCACTCTTGGCAATGTCACAATGGGCACTATCACTGTGAGCACTGTCAACATGAGCACGTCACCATGGGCACTGTCAACATGGGTACTATCTCGAAGGTCAATGTCACCATGAGCATTGTCAGGATGGGCAACTTCACCGTGAGCACTGTCACCAATGGCACTATCACCATGAGCAATGTCACTGTGGGCCGTGTCACCAGGGGCACTATCACCATGGTTAATGTTATCATTGGCAATTTCCCCGTGAGCACTGTCACCCTGGGCACTGTCATCATGGGCACGGTCACCGTGAGCACTATCTCTATGAGCACAGCCACTGTGAACACCATCACCATAATCACTGGCCTCATCGGTACTGTCACCATGAGCACTGCCACAATGAGCACTGTCAGCATGGGTACTTCCCCCATGAGCACTGTCACTATGAGAACTGCTAGCATGGGTATTTTCACCATGAGTACTGTCACCCTCTGTATTGTCACCATTTGCACAGTCACAATCAGGACTATTACCGTGAGTGCTATCACCGTGAGATCTCTCACCATGGTCACTGTCACCATGGCACCTTGCACAATGCGTGCTGTCAACATGAGTGCTGTCACCATTGGCACTATCACCGTGAGCATTCTCACTGTGGTCAGAGTCAACATGGGCTGTGTCACCATGAGCACTGTCACCATAGGCAATGTCACCGTGGTCAGTGTCACCATGAGCAATGTCTCCATGGGCACTCCTACAGTGGGCACTGTCACTGTGCGAACTGTCACCATGGTTACTGCCACTATGAGCAGTGTCTCTGTGAGTACTGTCAGCATGGGTTTTTACCGTGAGCACTGTCACCATGAGCCCTGTCACCATTTTTCAGTGCCACCATGTGCACTACCACCATGTGCACTCTCACCATGGGCACTATCACCGATAACACTGTCACCATAAGTACTGTCTGCATGGGCACTGTCACCAAGGGCACGGCCAACATGTGACCTGTAACCATTGTCAGTGTCACTGTGAGAAGTGTCACCATGGGAATTAACAACATAGGCACTCTCATCATGAGCACTGTCACCATGAGCACTGACACCACGAGCACTGTCAACCAGGGCAGTGCCACCATGAGCACTGTCACCATAACTGTTGCTATGAGAATTGTAACCATGGGCAATTTCTCAATGAGTAATGTCACCATGTGTATTTTCACCTTGGGCATTCTCAAAGTAAACAGTATTACCATGAGGACTTTCACTGTGAACACTGTCACCATGGGCACTGGCACAATGTGGTGTGTCACCATGAGCCATATCACCATGGGAAATGTCACCGTGAGAAGTGTCACCATAGGCAATGTCACCATGGGCAATGTCACCATGGGAACTGCCATTTTGAGCACTGTCACCATGGGTACTGCAACCATGAGTACTGTCACCATGAGTAATTTAACCATTGGCAGTATGACCATGTGCACTGTCACCATGGGCACTATCACCATGACAACTCTCAGCGTGAGCACTGTCACTGTTGGAAATGGCATTGTGTGCAATTCCACCATGGGCAATGTCACCATGGACATTATCGCTGTGAGCACTGTCAATATGAGCACGTCAACATGAGCCCTGTCACCATGGGCAATGTCACTGTGAGAAGTGTCACTATAGGCAATGTCACCGTGGGCACTGTCACCATGGTCACTGCCACCACTGTCACTGTCATTTTGAGCACTGTCACCATGGGTACTGCAACCATGAGCGCTGTCACCATGAGCACTGTCACCATTGCAAGTATCACCATGTGCACTGTCACCATGGGCACTATCACAATGAGAACTGTCAGCATGGGCACTGTCACTCTTGGCAATGTCACCATGGGCACTATCACTTTGAGCACTGTCAACATGAGCACGTCACCATGGGCACTGTCAACATGGGTACTATCTCGAAGGTCAATGTCACCATGAGCATTGTCAGGATGGGCAACTTCACCGTGAGCACTGTCACCAATGGCACTATCACCATGAGCAATGTCACTGTGGGCCGTGTCACCAGGGGCACTATCACCATGGTTAATGTTATCATTGGCACTTTCCCCGTGAGCACTGTCACCCTGGGCATTGTCATCATGGGCACGGTCACCGTGAGCACTATCTCCATGAACACAGCCACTGTGAACACCATCACCATAATCACTGGCCTCATCGGTACTGTCACCATGAGCACTGCCACAATGAGCACTGTCAGCATGGGTACTTCCCCCATGAGCACTGTCACTATGAGAACTGCTAGCATGGGTATTTTCACCATGAGTACTGTCACCCTCTGTATTGTCACCATTTGCACTGTCACCATCAGGACTACTACCGTGAGTGCTATCACCGTGAGATCTCTCACCATGGTCACTGTCACCATGGCACCTTGCACAATGCGTGCTGTCAACATGAGTGCTGTCACCATTGGCACTATCACCGTGAGCATTCTCACTGTGGTCAGAGTCAACATGGGCTCTGTCACCATGAGCACTGTCACCATAGGCAATGTCACCATGGTCAGTGTCACCATGAGCAATGTCTCCATGGGCACTCCTACAGTGGGCACTGTCACTGTGCGAACTGTCACCATGGTTACTGCCACTATGAGCAGTGTCTCTGTGAGTACTGTCAGCATGGGTTTTTACCGTGAGCACTGTCACCATGAGCCCTGTCACCATTTTTCAGTGCCACCATGTGCACTACCACCATGTGCACTCTCACCATGGGCACTATCACCGATAACACTGTCACCATAAGTACTGTCTGCATGGGCACTGTCACCAAGGGCACAGCCAACATATGACCTGTAACCATTGTCAGTGTCACTGTGAGAAGTGTCACCATGGGAATTAACAACATAGGCACTCTCATCATGAGCACTGTCACCATGAGCACTGACACCACGAGCACTGTCACCCAGGGCAGTGCCACCATGAGCACTGTCACCATAACTGTTGCTATGAGAATTGTAACCATGGGCAATTTCTCAATGAGTAATGTCACCATGTGTATTTTCACCTTGGGCACTCTCAAAGTAAACAGTATTACCATGAGCACTTTCACTGTGAACACTGTCACCATGGGCACTGGCACAATGTGGTGTGTCACCATGAGCCATATCACCATGGGAAATGTCACCGTGAGAAGTGTCACCATAGGCAATGTCACCATGGGCAATGTCACCATGGGAACTGCCATTTTGAGCACTGTCACCATGGGTACTGCAAGCATGAGTACTGTCACCATGAGTAATTTAACCATTGGCAGTATGACCATGTGCACTGTCACCATGGGCACTATCACCATGACAACTCTCAGCGTGAGCACTGTCACTGTTGGAAATGGCATTGTGTGCAATTCCACCATGGGCAATGTCACCATGGACATTATCGCTGTGAGCACTGTCAATATGAGCACGTCAACATGAGCCCTGTCACCATGGGCAATGTCACTGTGAGAAGTGTCACTATAGGCAATGTCACCGTGGGCACTGTCACCATGGTCACTGCCACCACTGTCACTGTCATTCTGAGCACTGTCACCATGGGTACTGCAACCATGAGCGCTGTCACCATGAGCACTGTCACCATTGCAAGTATCACCATGTGCACTGTCACCATGGGCACTATCACAATGAGAACTGTCAGCATGGGCACTGTCACTCTTGGCAATGTCACCATGGGCACTATCACTTTGAGCACTGTCAACATGAGCACGTCACCATGGGCACTGTCAACATGGGTACTATCTCGAAGGTCAATGTCACCATGAGCATTGTCAGGATGGGCAACTTCACCGTGAGCACTGTCACCAATGGCACTATCACCATGAGCAATGTCACTGTGGGCCGTGTCACCAGGGGCACTATCACCATGGTTAATGTTATCATTGGCACTTTCCCCGTGAGCACTGTCACCCTGGGCACTGTCATCATGGGCACGGTCACCGTGAGCACTATCTCCATGAGCACAGCCACTGTGAACACCATCACCATAATCACTGGCCTCATCGGTACTGTCACCATGAGCACTGCCACAATGAGCACTGTCAGCATGTGTACTTCCCCCATGAGCACTGTCACTATGAGAACTGCTAGCATGGGTAATTTCACCATGAGTACTGTCACCCTCTGTATTGTCACCATTTGCACTGTCACCATCAGGACTATTACCGTGAGTGCTATCACCGTGAGATCTCTCACCATGGTCACTGTCACCATGGCACCTTGCACAATGCGTGCTGTCAACATGAGTGCTGTCACCATTGGCACTATCACCGTGAGCATTCTCACTGTGGTCAGAGTCAACATGGGCTCTGTCACCATGAGCACTGTCACCATAGGCAATGTCACCGTGGTCAGTGTCACCATGAGCAATGTCTCCATGGGCACTCCTACAGTGGGCACTGTCACTGTGCGAACTGTCACCATGGTTACTGCCACTATGAGCAGTGTCTCTGTGAGTACTGTCAGCATGGGTTTTTACCGTGAGCACTGTCACCATGAGCCCTGTCACCATTTTTCAGTGCCACCATGTGCACTACCACCATGTGCACTCTCACCATGGGCACTATCACCGATAACACTGTCACCATAAGTACTGTCTGCATGGGCACTGTCACCAAGGGCACGGCCAACATGTGACCTGTAACCATTGTCAGTGTCACTGTGAGAAGTGTCACCATGGGAATTAACAACATAGGCACTCTCATCATGAGCACTGTCACCATGAGCACTGACACCACGAGCACTGTCACCCAGGGCAGTGCCACCATGAGCACTGTCACCATAACTGTTGCTATGAGAATTGTAACCATGGGCAATTTCTCAATGAGTAATGTCACCATGTGTATTTTCACCTTGGGCACTCTCAAAGTAAACAGTATTACCATGAGCACTTTCACTGTGAACACTGTCACCATGGGCACTGGCACAATGTGGTGTGTCACCATGAGCCATGTCACCATGGGAAATGTCACCGTGAGAAGTGTCACCATAGGCAATGTCACCATGGGCAATGTCACCATGGGAACTGCCATTTTGAGCACTGTCACCATGGGTACTGCAACCATGAGTACTGTCACCATGAGTAATTTAACCATTGGCAGTATGACCATGTGCACTGTCACCATGGGCACTATCACCATGACAACTCTCAGCGTGAGCACTGTCACTGTTGGAAATGGCATTGTGTGCAATTCCACCATGGGCAATGTCACCATGGACATTATCGCTGTGAGCACTGTCAATATGAGCACGTCAACATGAGCCCTGTCACCATGGGCAATGTCACTGTGAGAAGTGTCACTATAGGCAATGTCACCGTGGGCACTGTCACCATGGTCACTGCCACCACTGTCACTGTCATTTTGAGCACTGTCACCATGGGTACTGCAACCATGAGCGCTGTCACCATGAGCACTGTCACAATTGCAAGTGTCACCATGTGTACTCTCACCATGGGCACTATCACAATGAGAACTGTCAGCATGGGCACTGTCACTCTTGGCAATGTCACCATGGGCACTATCACTTTGAGCACTGTCAACATGAGCACGTCACCATGGGCACTGTCAACATGGGTACTATCTCGAAGGTCAATGTCACCATGAGCATTGTCAGGATGGGCAACTTCACCGTGAGCACTGTCACCAATGGCACTATCACCATGAGCAATGTCACTGTGGGCCGTGTCACCAGGGGCACTATCACCATGGTTAATGTTATCATTGGCACTTTCCCCGTGAGCACTGTCACCCTGGGCACTGTCATCATGGGCACAGTCACCGTGAGCACTATCTCCATGAACACAGCCACTGTGAACACCATCACCATAATCACTGGCCTCATCGGTACTGTCACCATGAGCACTGCCACAATGAGCACTGTCAGCATGGGTACTTCCCCCATGAGCACTGTCACTATGAGAACTGCTAGCATGGGTATTTTCACCATGAGTACTGTCACCCTCTGTATTGTCACCATTTGCACTGTCACCATCAGGACTATTACCGTGAGTGCTATCACCGTGAGATCTCTCACCGTGGTCACTGTCACCATGGCACCTTGCACAATGCGTGCTGTCAACATGAGTGCTGTCACCATTGGCACTATCACCGTGAGCATTCTCACTGTGGTCAGAGTCAACATGGGCTCTGTCACCATGAGCACTGTCACCATAGGCAATGTCACCATGGTCAGTGTCACCATGAGCAATGTCTCCATGGGCACTCCTACAGTGGGCACTGTCACTGTGCGAACTGTCACCATGGTTACTGCCACTATGAGCAGTGTCTCTGTGAGTACTGTCAGCATGGGTTTTTACCGTGAGCACTGTCACCATGAGCCCTGTCACCATTTTTCAGTGCCACCATGTGCACTACCACCATGTGCACTCTCACCATGGGCACTATCACCGATAACACTGTCACCATAAGTACTGTCTGCATGGGCACTGTCACCAAGGGCACGGCCAACATGTGACCTGTAACCATTGTCAGTGTCACTGTGAGAAGTGTCACCATGGGAATTAACAACATAGGCACTCTCATCATGAGCACTGTCACCATGAGCACTGACACCACGAGCACTGTCACCCAGGGCAGTGCCACCATGAGCACTGTCACCACAACTGTTGCTATGAGAATTGTAACCATGGGCAATTTTCAATGAGTAATGTCACCATGTGTATTTTCACCTTGGGCACTCTCAAAGTAAACATTATTACCATGAGCACTTTCACTGTGAACACTGTCACCATGGGCACTGGCACAATGTGGTGTGTCACCATGAGCCATGTCACCATGGGAAATGTCACCGTGAGAAGTGTCACCATAGGCAATGTCACCATGGGCAATGTCACCATGGGAACTGCCATTTTGAGCACTGTCACCATGGGTACTGCAACCATGAGTACTGTCACCATGAGTAATTTAACCATTGGCAGTATGACCATGTGCACTGTCACCATGGGCACTATCACCATGACAACTCTCAGCGTGAGCACTGTCACTGTTGGAAATGGCATTGTGTGCAATTCCACCATGGGCAATGTCACCATGGACATTATCGCTGTGAGCACTGTCAATATGAGCACGTCAACATGAGCCCTGTCACCATGGGCAATGTCACTGTGAGAAGTGTCACTATAGGCAATGTCACCGTGGGCACTGTCACCATGGTCACTGCCACCACTGTCACTGTCATTTTGAGCACTGTCACCATGGGTACTGCAACCATGAGCGCTGTCACCATGAGCACTGTCACCATTGCAAGTATCACCATGTGTACTGTCACCATGGGCACTATCACAATGAGAACTGTCAGCATGGGCACTGTCACTCTTGGCAATGTCACCATGGGCACTATCACTTTGAGCACTGTCAACATGAGCACGTCACCATGGGCACTGTCAACATGGGTACTATCTCGAAGGTCAATGTCACCATGAGCATTGTCAGGATGGGCAACTTCACCGTGAGCACTGTCACCAATGGCACTATCACCATGAGCAATGTCACTGTGGGCCGTGTCACCAGGGGCACTATCACCATGGTTAATGTTATCATTGGCACTTTCCCCGTGAGCACTGTCACCCTGGGCACTGTCATCATGGGCACGGTCACCGTGAGCACTATCTCCATGAGCACAGCCACTGTGAACACCATCACCATAATCACTGGCCTCATCGGTACTGTCACCATGAGCACTGCCACAATGAGCACTGTCAGCATGGGCACTTCCCCCATGAGCACTGTCACTATGAGAACTGCTAGCATGGGTATTTTCACCATGAGTACTGTCACCCTCTGTATTGTCACCATTTGCACTGTCACCATCAGGACTATTACCGTGAGTGCTATCACCGTGAGATCTCTCACCATGGTCACTGTCACCATGGCACCTTGCACAATGCGTGCTGTCAACATGAGTGCTGTCACCATTGGCACTATCACCGTGAGCATTCTCACTGTGGTCAGAGTCAACATGGGCTCTGTCACCATGAGCACTGTCACCATAGGCAATGTCACCGTGGTCAGTGTCACCATGAGCAATGTCTCCATGGGCACTCCTACAGTGGGCACTGTCACTGTGCGAACTGTCACCATGGTTACTGCCACTATGAGCAGTGTCTCTGTGAGTACTGTCAGCATGGGTTTTTACCGTGAGCACTGTCACCATGAGCCCTGTCACCATTTTTCAGTGCCACCATGTGCACTACCACCATGTGCACTCTCACCATGGGCACTATCACCGATAACACTGTCACCATAAGTACTGTCTGCATGGGCACTGTCACCAAGGGCACGGCCAACATGTGACCTGTAACCATTGTCAGTGTCACTGTGAGAAGTGTCACCATGGGAATTAACAACATAGGCACTCTCATCATGAGCACTGTCACCATGAGCACTGACACCACGAGCACTGTCACCCAGGGCAGTGCCACCATGAGCACTGTCACCATAACTGTTGCTATGAGAATTGTAACCATGGGCAATTTCTCAATGAGTAATGTCACCATGTGTATTTTCACCTTGGGCATTCTCAAAGTAAACAGTATTACCATGAGCACTTTCACTGTGAACACTGTCACCATGGGCACTGGCACAATGTGGTGTGTCACCATGAGCCATATCACCATGGGAAATGTCACCGTGAGAAGTGTCACCATAGGCAATGTCACCATGGGCAATGTCACCATGGGAACTGCCATTTTGAGCACTGTCACCATGGGTACTGCAACCATGAGTACTGTCACCATGAGTAATTTAACCATTGGCAGTATGACCATGTGCACTGTCACCATGGGCACTATCACCATGACAACTCTCAGCGTGAGCACTGTCACTGTTGGAAATGGCATTGTGTGCAATTCCACCATGGGCAATGTCACCATGGACATTATCGCTGTGAGCACTGTCAATATGAGCACGTCAACATGAGCCCTGTCACCATGGGCAATGTCACTGTGAGAAGTGTCACTATAGGCAATGTCACCGTGGGCACTGTCACCATGGTCACTGCCACCACTGTCACTGTCATTTTGAGCACTGTCACCATGGGTACTGCAACCATGAGCGCTGTCACCATGAGCACTGTCACCATTGCAAGTATCACCATGTGCACTGTCACCATGGGCACTATCACAATGAGAACTGTCAGCATGGGCACTGTCACTCTTGGCAATGTCACCATGGGCACTATCACTTTGAGCACTGTCAACATGAGCACGTCACCATGGGCACTGTCAACATGGGTACTATCTCGAAGGTCAATGTCACCATGAGCATTGTCAGGATGGGCAACTTCACCGTGAGCACTGTCACCAATGGCACTATCACCATGAGCAATGTCACTGTGGGCCGTGTCACCAGGGGCACTATCACCATGGTTAATGTTATCATTGGCACTTTCCCCGTGAGCACTGTCACCCTGGGCACTGTCATCATGGGCACGGTCACCGTGAGCACTATCTCCATGAACACAGCCACTGTGAACACCATCACCATAATCACTGGCCTCATCGGTACTGTCACCATGAGCACTGCCACAATGAGCACTGTCAGCATGGGCACTTCCCCCATGAGCACTGTCACTATGAGAACTGCTAGCATGGGTATTTTCACCATGAGTACTGTCACCCTCTGTATTGTCACCATTTGCACTGTCACCATCAGGACTATTACCGTGAGTGCTATCACCGTGAGATCTCTCACCATGGTCACTGTCACCATGGCACCTTGCACAATGCGTGCTGTCAACATGAGTGCTGTCACCATTGGCACTATCACCGTGAGCATTCTCACTGTGGTCAGAGTCAACATGGGCTCTGTCACCATGAGCACTGTCACCATAGGCAATGTCACCGTGGTCAGTGTCACCATGAGCAATGTCTCCATGGGCACTCCTACAGTGGGCACTGTCACTGTGCGAACTGTCACCATGGTTACTGCCACTATGAGCAGTGTCTCTGTGAGTACTGTCAGCATGGGTTTTTACCGTGAGCACTGTCACCATGAGCCCTGTCACCATTTTTCAGTGCCACCATGTGCACTACCACCATGTGCACTCTCACCATGGCACTATCACCGATAACACTGTCACCATAAGTACTGTCTGCATGGGCACTGTCACCAAGGGCACGGCCAACATGTGACCTGTAACCATTGTCAGTGTCACTGTGAGAAGTGTCACCATGGGAATTAACAACATAGGCACTCTCATCTTGAGCACTGTCACCATGAGCACTGACACCACGAGCACTGTCACCCAGGGCAGTGCCACCATGTGCACTGTCACCATAACTGTTGCTATGAGAATTGTAACCATGGGCAATTTCTCAATGAGTAATGTCACCATGTGTATTTTCACCTTGGGCACTCTCAAAGTAAACAGTATTACCATGAGCACTTTCACTGTGAACACTGTCACCATGGGCACTGGCACAATGTGGTGTGTCACCATGAGCGATATCACCATGGGAAATGTCACCGTGAGAAGTGTCACCATAGGCAATGTCACCATGGGCAATGTCACCATGGGAACTGCCATTTTGAGCACTGTCACCATGGGTACTGCAACCATGAGTACTGTCACCATGAGTAATTTAACCATTGGCAGTATGACCATGTGCACTGTCACCATGGGCACTATCACCATGACAACTCTCAGCGTGAGCACTGTCACTGTTGGAAATGGCATTGTGTGCAATTCCACCATGGGCAATGTCACCATGGACATTATCGCTGTGAGCACTGTCAATATGAGCACGTCAACATGAGCCCTGTCACCATGGGCAATGTCACTGTGAGAAGTGTCACTATAGGCAATCTCACCGTGGGCACTGTCACCATGGTCACTGCCACCACTGTCACTGTCATTTTGAGCACTATCAAACAGGCGAACTGCAACCATGAGCGCTGTCACCATGAGCACTGTCACCATTGCAAGTGTCACCATGTGTACTCTCACCATGGGCACTATCACAATGAGAACTGTCAGCATGGGCACTGTCACTCTTGGCAATGTCACCATGGGCACTATCACTTTGAGCACTGTCGACATGAGCACGTCACCATGGGCACTGTCAACATGGGTACTATCTCGAAGGTCAATGTCACCATGAGCATTGTCAGGATGGGCAACTTCACCGTGAGCACTGTCACCAAAGGCACTATCACCATGAGCAATGTCACTGTGGGCCGTGTCACCAGGGGCACTATCACCATGGTTAATGTTATCATTGGCACTTTCCCCGTGAGCACTGTCACCCTGGGCACTGTCATCATGGGCACGGTCACCGTGAGCACTATCTCCATGAGCACAGCCACTGTGAACACCATCACCATAATCACTGGCCTCATCGGTACTGTCACCATGAGCACTGCCACAATGAGCACTGTCAGCATGGGCACTTCCCCCATGAGCACTGTCACTATGAGAACTGCTAGCATGGGTATTTTCACCATGAGTACTGTCACCCTCTGTATTGTCACCATTTGCACTGTCACCATCAGGACTATTACCGTGAGTGCTATCACCGTGAGATCTCTCACCATGGTCACTGTCACCATGGCACCTTGCACAATGCGTGCTGTCAACATGAGTGCTGTCACCATTGGCACTATCACCGTGAGCATTCTCACTGTGGTCAGAGTCAACATGGGCTCTGTCACCATGAGCACTGTCACCATAGGCAATGTCACCGTGGTCAGTGTCACCATGAGCAATGTCTCCATGGGCACTCCTACAGTGGGCACTGTCACTGTGCGAACTGTCACCATGGTTACTGCCACTATGAGCAGTGTCTCTGTGAGTACTGTCAGCATGGGTTTTTACCGTGAGCACTGTCACCATGAGCCGTGTCACCATTTTTCAGTGCCACCATGTGCACTACCACCATGTGCACTCTCACCATGGGCACTATCACCGATAACACTGTCACCATAAGTACTGTCTGCATGGGCACTGTCACCAAGGGCACGGCCAACATGTGACCTGTAACCATTGTCAGTGTCACTGTGAGAAGTGTCACCATGGGAATTAACAACATAGGCACTCTCATCATGAGCACTGTCACCATGAGCACTGACACCACGAGCACTGTCACCCAGGGCAGTGCCACCATGAGCACTGTCACCATAACTGTTGCTATGAGAATTGTAACCATGGGCAATTTCTCAATGAGTAATGTTACCATGTGTATTTTCACCTTGGGCACTCTCAAAGTAAACAGTATTACCATGAGCACTTTCACTGTGAACACTGTCACCATGGGCACTGGCACAATGTGGTGTGTCACCATGAGCCATGTCACCATGGGAAATGTCACCGTGAGAAGTGTCACCATAGGCAATGTCACCATGGGCAATGTCACCATGGGAACTGCCATTTTGAGCACTGTCACCATGGGTACTGCAACCATGAGTACTGTCACCATGAGTAATTTAACCATTGGCAGTATGACCATGTGCACTGTCACCATGGGCACTATCACCATGACGACTCTCAGCGTGAGCACTGTCACTGTTGGAAATGGCATTGTGTGCAATTCCACCATGGGCAATGTCACCATGGACATTATCGCTGTGAGCACTGTCAATATGAGCACGTCAACATGAGCCCTGTCACCATGGGCAATGTCACTGTGAGAAGTGTCACTATAGGCAATGTCACCGTGGGCACTGTCACCATGGTCACTGCCACCACTGTCACTGTCATTTTGAGCACTGTCACCATGGGTACTGCAACCATGAGCGCTGTCACCATGAGCACTGTCACCATTGCAAGTATCACCATGTGCACTGTCACCATGGGCACTATCACAATGAGAACTGTCAGCATGGGCACTGTCACTCTTGGCAATGTCACCATGGGCACTATCACTTTGAGCACTGTCACCATGAGCACGTCACCATGGGCACTGTCAACATGGGTACTATCTCGAAGGTCAATGTCACCATGAGCATTGTCAGGATGGGCAACTTCACCGTGAGCACTGTCACCAATGGCACTATCACCATGAGCAATGTCACTGTGGGCCGTGTCACCAGGGGCACTATCACCATGGTTAATGTTATCATTGGCACTTTCCCCGTGAGCACTGTCACCCTGGGCACTGTCATCATGGGCACGGTCACCATGAGCACTATCTCCATGAGCACAGCCACTGTGAACACCATCACCATAATCACTGGCCTCATCGGTACTGTCACCATGAGCACTGCCACAATGAGCACTGTCAGCATGGGCACTTCCCCCATGAGCACTGTCACTATGAGAACTGCTAGCATGGGTATTTTCACCATGAGTACTGTCACCCTCTGTATTGTCACCATTTGCACTGTCACCATCAGGACTATTACCGTGAGTGCTATCACCGTGAGATCTCTCACCATGGTCACTGTCACCATGGCACCTTGCACAATGCGTGCTGTCAACATGAGTGCTGTCACCATTGGCACTATCACCGTGAGCATTCTCACTGTGGTCAGAGTCAACATGGGCTCTGTCACCATGAGCACTGTCACCATAGGCAATGTCACCGTGGTCAGTGTCACCATGAGCAATGTCTCCATGGGCACTCCTACAGTGGGCACTGTCACTGTGCGAACTGTCACCATGGTTACTGCCACTATGAGCAGTGTCTCTGTGAGTACTGTCAGCATGGGTTTTTACCGTGAGCACTGTCACCATGAGCCCTGTCACCATTTTTCAGTGCCACCATGTGCACTACCACCATGTGCACTCTCACCATGGGCACTATCACCGATAACACTGTCACCATAAGTACTGTCTGCATGGGCACTGTCACCAAGGGCACGGCCAACATGTGACCTGTAACCATTGTCAGTGTCACTGTGAGAAGTGTCACCATGGGAATTAACAACATAGGCACTCTCATCATGAGCACTGTCACCATGAGCACTGACACCACGAGCACTGTCACGCAGGGCAGTGCCACCATGAGCACTGTCACCATAACTGTTGCTATGAGAATTGTAACCATGGGCAATTTCTCAATGAGTAATGTCACCATGTGTATTTTCACCTTGGGCATTCTCAAAGTAAACATTATTACCATGAGCACTTTCACTGTGAACACTGTCACCATGGGCACTGGCACAATGTGGTGTGTCACCATGAGCCATGTCACCATGGGAAATGTCACCGTGAGAAGTGTCACCATAGGCAATGTCACCATGGGCAATGTCACCATGGGAACTGCCATTTTGAGCACTGTCACCATGGGTACTACAACCATGAGTACTGTCACCATGAGTAATTAAACCATTGGCAGTATGACCATGTGCACTGTCACCATGGGCACTATCACCATGACAACTCTCAGCGTGAGCACTGTCACTGTTGGAAATGGCATTGTGTGCAATTCCACCATGGGCAATGTCACCATGGACATTATCGCTGTGAGCACTGTCAATATGAGCACGTCAACATGAGCCCTGTCACCATGGGCAATGTCACTGTGAGAAGTGTCACTATAGGCAATGTCACCGTGGGCACTGTCACCATGGTCACTGCCACCACTGTCACTGTCATTTTGAGCACTGTCACCATGGGTACTGCAACCATGAGCGCTGTCACCATGAGCACTGTCACCATTGCAAGTGTCACCATGTGCACTGTCACCATGGGCACTATCACAATGAGAACTGTCAGCATGGGCACTGTCACTCTTGGCAATGTCACCATGGGCACTATCACTTTGAGCACTGTCAACATGAGCACGTCACTATGGGCACTGTCAACATGGGTACTATCTCGAAGGTCAATGTCACCATGAGCATTGTCAGGATGGGCAACTTCACCGTGAGCACTGTCACCAATGGCACTATCACCATGAGCAATGTCACTGTGGGCCGTGTCACCAGGGGCACTATCACCATGGTTAATGTTATCATTGGCACTTTCCCCGTGAGCACTGTCACCCTGGGCACTGTCATCATGGGCACGGTCACCGTGAGCACTATCTCCATGAGCACAGCCACTGTGAACACCATCACCATAATCACTGGCCTCATCGGTACTGTCACCATGAGCACTGCCACAATGAGCACTGTCAGCATGGGTACTTCCCCCATGAGCACTGTCACTATGAGAACTGCTACCATGGGTATTTTCACCATGTGTACTGTCACCCTGTGTATTGTCACCATTTGCACTGTCACCATGAGGACTATTACCATGAGCGCTATCACCGTGAGATCTCTCACCATGGTCACTGTCACCATGGCACCTTGCACAATGGGGGCTGTCAACATGAGTGCTGGCACCATTGGCACTATCACTGTGAGCATTCTCACTGTGGTCAGTGTCACCATGGGCACTGTCACCATGAGCACTGTCACCATAGGCAATGTCACCATGGTCAGTGTCACCATGAGCACTGTCAACATGGGCACTCATACAGTGGGCACTGTCACTGTGAGCACTGTCACCTTGGGTACTGCCACCATGAGTGCTGTCACCATGAGCACTGTCACCATTGTGAGTATCACAATGTGCACTGTCACCATGGGCACTGGCACAATGTCGTGTGTCACCTTGAGCAATGTCACCATGGGAAATGTCACCGTGAGATGTGTCACCATAGGCAATGTCACCATGGGCAATGTCATCATGGGAAATGCCATTTTGCACACTGTCACCATGGGTACTGCAACCATGAGTACTGTCACCATTGGCAGAATGACCATGTGCACTGTCACCATGGGCACTATCACCGTGACAACTCTCAGCGTGAGCACTGTCACTGTGGGAACTGGCATTGTGTGCAATTCCACCATGGGCAATGTCACCATGGGCACTATCACTGTGAGCACTGTCAATATAAGCACGTCAACATGAGCCCTGTCACCATTGGCAATGTCACCGTGAGAAGTGTCACTATAGGCGATGTCACCGTGGGCACTGTCACCATGGTCACTGCCACCACTGTCACTGTCATTTTGAGCACTGTCACCATGGGTATTGCAACCATGAGCACTGTCACCATGAGCACTGTCACCATTGCGATTTTCACCATGTGTACTGTCACCATGGGCACTATCACAATGAGAACTGTCAGCATGGGCACTGTCACTGTTGGCAAGGGCACCGTGGGCACTTCCACCATGGGCAATGTCACCATGGGCACTATCACTGTGAGCACTGTCAACATGAGCACATCACCATGGGCACTGTCAACATGGGTACTATCTCGAAGGGCAATGTCACCATGAGCATTGTCAGGAAGGGCAATTTCACCATGAGCACTGTCACCAAAGGCACTATCACCATGAGCAATGTCACTGTGGGCCGTGTCACCAGGGGCACTATCACCATGGTTAATGTTATCATTGGCACTTTCCCCGTGAGCACTGTCACCCTGGGCACTGTCATCATGGGCACGGTCACCGTGAGCACTATCTCCATGAGCACAGCCACTGTGAACACCATCACCATAATCACTGGCCTCATCGGTACTGTCACCATGAGCACTGCCACAATGAGCACTGTCAGCATGGGCACTTCCCCCATGAGCACTGTCACTATGAGAACTGCTAGCATAGGTATTTTCACCATGAGTACTGTCACCCTCTGTATTGTCACCATTTGCACTGTCACCATCAGGACTATTACCATGAGTGCTATCACCGTGAGATCTCTCACCATGGTCACTGTCACCATGGCACCTTGCACAATGCGTGCTGTCAACATGAGTGCTGTCACCATTGGCACTATCACCGTGAGCATTCTCACTGTGGTCAGAGTCAACATGGGCTCTGTCACCATGAGCACTGTCACCATAGGCAATGTCACCGTGGTCAGTGTCACCATGAGCAATGTCTCCATGGGCACTCCTACAGTGGGCACTGTCACTGTGCGAACTGTCACCATGGTTACTGCCACTATGAGCAGTGTCTCTGTGAGTACTGTCAGCATGGGTTTTTACCGTGAGCACTGTCACCATGAGCCCTGTCACCATTTTTCAGTGCCACCATGTGCACTACCACCATGTGCACTCTCACCATGGGCACTATCACCGATAACACTGTCACCATAAGTACTGTCTGCATGGGCACTGTCACCAAGGGCACGGCCAACATGTGACCTGTAACCATTGTCAGTGTCACTGTGAGAAGTGTCACCATGGGAATTAACAACATAGGCACTCTCATCATGAGCACTGTCACCATGAGCACTGACACCACGAGCACTGTCACCCAGGGCAGTGCCACCATGAGCACTGTCACCATAACTGTTGCTATGAGAATTGTAACCATGGGCAATTTCTCAATGAGTAATGTCACCATGTGTATTTTCACCTTGGGCATTCTCAAAGTAAACATTATTACCATGAGCACTTTCACTGTGAACACTGTCACCATGGGCACTGGCACAATGTGGTGTGTCACCATGAGCCATGTCACCATGGGAAATGTCACCGTGAGAAGTGTCACCATAGGCAATGTCACCATGGGCAATGTCACCATGGGAACTGCCATTTTGAGCACTGTCACCATGGGTACTACAACCATGAGTACTGTCACCATGAGTAATTAAACCATTGGCAGTATGACCATGTGCACTGTCACCATGGGCACTATCACCATGACAACTCTCAGCGTGAGCACTGTCACTGTTGGAAATGGCATTGTGTGCAATTCCACCATGGGCAATGTCACCATGGACATTATCGCTGTGAGCACTGTCAATATGAGCACGTCAACATGAGCCCTGTCACCATGGGCAATGTCACTGTGAGAAGTGTCACTATAGGCAATGTCACCGTGGGCACTGTCACCATGGTCACTGCCACCACTGTCACTGTCATTTTGAGCACTGTCACCATGGGTACTGCAACCATGAGCGCTGTCACCATGAGCACTGTCACCATTGCAAGTGTCACCATGTGCACTGTCACCATGGGCACTATCACAATGAGAACTGTCAGCATGGGCACTGTCACTCTTGGCAATGTCACCATGGGCACTATCACTTTGAGCACTGTCAACATGAGCACGTCACTATGGGCACTGTCAACATGGGTACTATCTCGAATGTCAATGTCACCATGAGCATTGTCAGGATGGGCAACTTCACCGTGAGCACTGTCACCAATGGCACTATCACCATGAGCAATGTCACTGTGGGCCGTGTCACCAGGGGCACTATCACCATGGTTAATGTTATCATTGGCACTTTCCCCGTGAGCACTGTCACCCTGGGCACTGTCATCATGGGCACGGTCACCGTGAGCACTATCTCCATGAGCACAGCCACTGTGAACACCATCACCATAATCACTGGCCTCATCGGTACTGTCACCATGAGCACTGCCACAATGAGCACTGTCAGCATGGGTACTTCCCCCATGAGCACTGTCACTATGAGAACTGCTACCATGGGTATTTTCACCATGTGTACTGTCACCCTGTGTATTGTCACCATTTGCACTGTCACCATGAGGACTATTACCATGAGCGCTATCACCGTGAGATCTCTCACCATGGTCACTGTCACCATGGCACCTTGCACAATGGGGGCTGTCAACATGAGTGCTGGCACCATTGGCACTATCACTGTGAGCATTCTCACTGTGGTCAGTGTCACCATGGGCACTGTCACCATGAGCACTGTCACCATAGGCAATGTCACCATGGTCAGTGTCACCATGAGCACTGTCAACATGGGCACTCATACAGTGGGCACTGTCACTGTGAGCACTGTCACCTTGGGTACTGCCACCATGAGTGCTGTCACCATGAGCACTGTCACCATTGTGAGTATCACAATGTGCACTGTCACCATGGGCACTGGCACAATGTCGTGTGTCACCTTGAGCAATGTCACCATGGGAAATGTCACCGTGAGATGTGTCACCATAGGCAATGTCACCATGGGCAATGTCATCATGGGAAATGCCATTTTGCACACTGTCACCATGGGTACTGCAACCATGAGTACTGTCACCATTGGCAGAATGACCATGTGCACTGTCACCATGGGCACTATCACCGTGACAACTCTCAGCGTGAGCACTGTCACTGTGGGAACTGGCATTGTGTGCAATTCCACCATGGGCAATGTCACCATGGGCACTATCACTGTGAGCACTGTCAATATAAGCACGTCAACATGAGCCCTGTCACCATTGGCAATGTCACCGTGAGAAGTGTCACTATAGGCGATGTCACCGTGGGCACTGTCACCATGGTCACTGCCACCACTGTCACTGTCATTTTGAGCACTGTCACCATGGGTATTGCAACCATGAGCACTGTCACCATGAGCACTGTCACCATTGCGATTTTCACCATGTGTACTGTCACCATGGGCACTATCACAATGAGAACTGTCAGCATGGGCACTGTCACTGTTGGCAAGGGCACCGTGGGCACTTCCACCATGGGCAATGTCACCATGGGCACTATCACTGTGAGCACTGTCAACATGAGCACATCACCATGGGCACTGTCAACATGGGTACTATCTCGAAGGGCAATGTCACCATGAGCATTGTCAGGAAGGGCAATTTCACCATGAGCACTGTCACCAAAGGCACTATCACCATGAGCAATGTCACTGTGGGCCGTGTCACCAGGGGCACTATCACCATGGTTAATGTTATCATTGGCACTTTCCCCGTGAGCACTGTCACCCTGGGCACTGTCATCATGGGCACGGTCACCGTGAGCACTATCTCCATGAGCACAGCCACTGTGAACACCATCACCATAATCACTGGCCTCATCGGTACTGTCACCATGAGCACTGCCACAATGAGCACTGTCAGCATGGGCACTTCCCCCATGAGCACTGTCACTATGAGAACTGCTAGCATAGGTATTTTCACCATGAGTACTCTCACCCTCTGTATTGTCACCATTTGCACTGTCACCATCAGGACTATTACCGTGAGTGCTATCACCGTGAGATCTCTCACCATGGTCACTGTCACCATGGCACCTTGCACAATGCGTGCTGTCAACATGAGTGCTGTCACCATTGGCACTATCACCGTGAGCATTCTCACTGTGGTCAGAGTCAACATGGGCTCTGTCACCATGAGCACTGTCACCATAGGCAATGTCACCGTGGTCAGTGTCACCATGAGCAATGTCTCCATGGGCACTCCTACAGTGGGCACTGTCACTGTGCGAACTGTCACCATGGTTACTGCCACTATGAGCAGTGTCTCTGTGAGTACTGTCAGCATGGGTTTTTACCGTGAGCACTGTCACCATGAGCCCTGTCACCATTTTTCAGTGCCACCATGTGCACTACCACCATGTGCACTCTCACCATGGGCACTATCACCGATAACACTGTCACCATAAGTACTGTCTGCATGGGCACTGTCACCAAGGGCACGGCCAACATGTGACCTGTAACCATTGTCAGTGTCACTGTGAGAAGTGTCACCATGGGAATTAACAACATAGGCACTCTCATCTTGAGCACTGTCACCATGAGCACTGACACCACGAGCACTGTCACCCAGGGCAGTGCCACCATGTGCACTGTCACCATAACTGTTGCTATGAGAATTGTAACCATGGGCAATTTCTCAATGAGTAATGTCACCATGTGTATTTTCACCTTGGGCACTCTCAAAGTAAACAGTATTACCATGAGCACTTTCACTGTGAACACTGTCACCATGGGCACTGGCACAATGTGGTGTGTCACCATGAGCGATATCACCATGGGAAATGTCACCGTGAGAAGTGTCACCTTAGGCAATGTCACCATGGGCAATGTCACCATGGGAACTGCCATTTTGAGCACTGTCACCATGGGTACTGCAACCATGAGTACTGTCACCATGAGTAATTTAACCATTGGCAGTATGACCATGTGCACTGTCACCATGGGCACTATCACCATGACAACTCTCAGCGTGATCACTGTCACTGTTGGAAATGGCATTGTGTGCAATTCCACCATGGGCAATGTCACCATGGACATTATCGCTGTGAGCACTGTCAATATGAGCACGTCAACATGAGCCCTGTCACCATGGGCAATGTCACTGTGAGAAGTGTCACTATAGGCAATGTCACCGTGGGCACTGTCACCATGGTCACTGCCACCACTGTCACTGTCATTTTGAGCACTGTCACCATGGGTACTGCAACCATGAGCGCTGTCACCATGAGCACTGTCACCATTGCAAGTATCACCATGTGTACTGTCACCATGGGCACTATCACAATGAGAACTGTCAGCATGGGCACTGTCACTCTTGGCAATGTCACCATGGGCACTATCACTTTGAGCACTGTCAACATGAGCACGTCACCATGGGCACTGTCAACATGGGTACTATCTCGAAGGTCAATGTCACCATGAGCATTGTCAGGATGGGCAACTTCACCGTGAGCACTGTCACCAATGGCACTATCACCATGAGCAATGTCACTGTGGGCCGTGTCACCAGGGGCACTATCACCATGGTTAATGTTATCATTGGCACTTTCCCCGTGAGCACTGTCACCCTGGGCACTGTCATCATGGGCACGGTCACCGTGAGCACTATCTCCATGAGCACAGCCACTGTGAACACCATCACCATAATCACTGGCCTCATCGGTACTGTCACCATGAGCACTGCCACAATGAGCACTGTCAGCATGGGTACTTCCCCCATGAGCACTGTCACTATGAGAACTGCTAGCATGGGTAATTTCACCATGAGTACTGTCACCCTCTGTATTGTCACCATTTGCACTGTCACCATCAGGACTATTACCGTGAGTGCTATCACCGTGAGATCTCTCACCATGGTCACTGTCACCATGGCACCTTGCACAATGCGTGCTGTCAACATGAGTGCTGTCACCATTGGCACTATCACCGTGAGCATTCTCACTGTGGTCAGAGTCAACATGGGCTCTGTCACCATGAGCACTGTCACCATAGGCAATGTCACCATGGTCAGTGTCACCATGAGCAATGTCTCCATGGGCACTCCTACAGTGGGCACTGTCACTGTGCGAACTGTCACCATGGTTACTGCCACTATGAGCAGTGTCTCTGTGAGTACTGTCAGCATGGGTTTTTACCGTGAGCACTGTCACCATGAGCCCTGTCACCATTTTTCAGTGCCACCATGTGCACTACCACCATGTGCACTCTCACCATGGGCACTATCACCGATAACACTGTCACCATAAGTACTGTCTGCATGGGCACTGTCACCAAGGGCACGGCCAACATGTGACCTGTAACCATTGTCAGTGTCACTGTGAGAAGTGTCACCATGGGAATTAACAACATAGGCACTCTCATCTTGAGCACTGTCACCATGAGCACTGACACCACGAGCACTGTCACCCAGGGCAGTGCCACCATGAGCACTGTCACCATAACTGTTGCTATGAGAATTGTAACCATGGGCAATTTCTCAATGAGTAATGTCACCATGTGTATTTTCACCTTGGGCACTCTCAAAGTAAACAGTATTACCATGAGCACTTTCACTGTGAACACTGTCACCATGGGCACTGGCACAATGTGGTGTGTCACCATGAGCCATATCACCATGGGAAATGTCACCGTGAGAAGTGTCACCATAGGCAATGTCACCATGGGCAATGTCACCATGGGAACTGCCATTTTGAGCACTGTCACCATGGGTACTGCAACCATGAGTACTGTCACCATGAGTAATTTAACCATTGGCATTATGACCATGTGCACTGTCACCATGGGCACTATCACCATGACAACTCTCAGCGTGAGCACTGTCACTGTTGGAAATGGCATTGTGTGCAATTCCACCATGGGCAATGTCACCATGGACATTATCGCTGTGAGCACTGTCAATATGAGCACGTCAACATGAGCCCTGTCACCATGGGCAATGTCACTGTGAGAAGTGTCACTATAGGCAATGTCACCGTGGGCACTGTCACCATGGTCACTGCCACCACTGTCACTGTCATTTTGAGCACTGTCACCATGGGTACTGCAACCATGAGCGCTGTCACCATGAGCACTGTCACCATTGCAAGTATCACCATGTGTACTGTCACCATGGGCACTATCACAATGAGAACTGTCAGCATGGGCACTGTCACTCTTGGCAATGTCACCATGGGCACTATCACTTTGAGCACTGTCAACATGAGCACGTCACCATGGGCACTGTCAACATGGGTACTATCTCGAAGGTCAATGTCACCATGAGCATTGTCAGGATGGGCAACTTCACCGTGAGCACTGTCACCAATGGCACTATCACCATGAGCAATGTCACTGTGGGCCGTGTCACCAGGGGCACTATCACCATGGTTAATGTTATCATTGGCACTTTCCCCGTGAGCACTGTCACCCTGGGCACTGTCATCATGGGCACGGTCACCGTGAGCACTATCTCCATGAGCACAGCCACTGTGAACACCATCACCATAATCACTGGCCTCATCGGTACTGTCACCATGAGCACTGCCACAATGAGCACTGTCAGCATGGGTACTTCCCCCATGAGCACTGTCACTATGAGAACTGCTACCATGGGTATTTTCACCATGTGTACTGTCACCCTGTGTATTGTCACCATTTGCACTGTCACCATCAGGACTATTACCGTGAGTGCTATCACCGTGAGATCTCTCACCATGGTCACTGTCACCATGGCACCTTGCACAATGCGTGCTGTCAACATGAGTGCTGTCACCATTGGCACTATCACCGTGAGCATTCTCACTGTGGTCAGAGTCAACATGGGCTGTGTCACCATGAGCACTGTCACCATAGGCAATGTCACCGTGGTCAGTGTCACCATGAGCAATGTCTCCATGGGCACTCCTACAGTGGGCACTGTCACTGTGCGAACTGTCACCATGGTTACTGCCACTATGAGCAGTGTCTCTGTGAGTACTCTCAGCATGGGTTTTTACCGTGAGCACTGTCACCATGAGCCCTGTCACCATTTTTCAGTGCCACCATGTGCACTACCACCATGTGCACTCTCACCATGGGCACTATCACCGATAACACTGTCACCATAAGTACTGTCTGCATGGGCACTGTCACCAAGGGCACGGCCAACATGTGACCTGTAACCATTGTCAGTGTCACTGTGAGAAGTGTCACCATGGGAATTAACAACATAGGCACTCTCATCTTGAGCACTGTCACCATGAGCACTGACACCACGAGCACTGTCACCCAGGGCAGTGCCACCATGAGCACTGTCACCATAACTGTTGCTATGAGAATTGTAACCATGGGCAATTTCTCAATGAGTAATGTCACCATGTGTATTTTCACCTTGGGCACTCTCAAAGTAAACAGTATTACCATGAGCACTTTCACTGTGAACACTGTCACCATGGGCACTGGCACAATGTGGTGTGTCACCATGAGCCATATCACCATGGGAAATGTCACCGTGAGAAGTGTCACCATAGGCAATGTCACCATGGGCAATGTCACCATGGGAACTGCCATTTTGAGCACTGTCACCATGGGTACTGCAACCATGAGTACTGTCACCATGAGTAATTTAACCATTGGCAGTATGACCATGTGCACTGTCACCATGGGCACTATCACCATGACAGCTCTCAGCGTGAGCACTGTCACTGTTGGAAATGGCATTGTGTGCAATTCCACCATGGGCAATGTCACCATGGACATTATCGCTGTGAGCACTGTCAATATGAGCACGTCAACATGAGCCCTGTCACCATGGGCAATGTCACTGTGAGAAGTGTCACTATAGGCAATGTCACCGTGGGCACTGTCACCATGGTCACTGCCACCACTGTCACTGTCATTTTGAGCACTGTCACCATGGGTACTGCAACCATGAGCGCTGTCACCATGAGCACTGTCACCATTGCAAGTATCACCATGTGTACTGTCACCATGGGCACTATCACAATGAGAACTGTCAGCATGGGCACTGTCACTCTTGGCAATGTCACCATGGGCACTATCACTTTGAGCACTGTCAACATGAGCACGTCACCATGGGCACTGTCAACATGGGTACTATCTCGAAGGTCAATGTCACCATGAGCATTGTCAGGATGGGCAACTTCACCGTGAGCACTGTCACCAATGGCACTATCACCATGAGCAATGTCACTGTGGGCCGTGTCACCAGGGGCACTATCACCATGGTTAATGTTATCATTGGCACTTTCCCCGTGAGCACTGTCACCCTGGGCACTGTCATCATGGGCACGGTCACCGTGAGCACTATCTCCATGAGCACAGCCACTGTGAACACCATCACCATAATCACTGGCCTCATCGGTACTGTCACCATGAGCACTGCCACAATGAGCACTGTCAGCATGGGTACTTCCCCCATGAGCACTGTCACTATGAGAACTGCTACCATGGGTATTTTCACCATGTGTACTGTCACCCTGTGTATTGTCACCATTTGCACTGTCACCATGAGGACTATTACCATGAGCGCTATCACCGTGAGATCTCTCACCATGGTCACTGTCACCATGGCACCTTGCACAATGGGGGCTGTCAACATGAGTGCTGGCACCATTGGCACTATCACTGTGAGCATTCTCACTGTGGTCAGTGTCACCATGGGCACTGTCACCATGAGCACTGTCACCATAGGCGATGTCACCATGGTCAGTGTCACCATGAGCACTGTCAACATGGGCACTCATACAGTGGGCACTGTCACTGTGAGCACTGTCACCTTGGGTACTGCCACCATAAGCGCTGTCACCATGAGCACTGTCACCATTGCTAGTATCACAATGTGCCCTGTCACCATGGGCACTGGCACAATGTCGTGTGTCACCTTGAGCAATGTCACCATGGGAAATGTCACCGTGAGATGTGTCACCATAGGCAATGGCACCATGGGCAATGTCATCATGGGAAATGCCGTTTTGCACACTGTCACCATGGGCACTGCAACCATGAGTACTGTCACCATTGGCAGAATGACCATGTGCATTGTCACCATGGGCACTATCACCATGACAACTCTCAGCGAGAGCACATTCACTGTGGGAACTGGCATTGTGTGCAATTCCACCATGGGCAATGTCACCATGGGCACTATCACTGTGAGCACTGTCAATATAAGCACGTCAACATGAGCCCTGTCACCATTGGCAATGTCACCATGAGAAGTGTCACTATAGGCAATGTCACCGTGGGCACTGTCACCATGGTCACTGCCACCACTGTCACTGTCATTTTGAGCACTGTCACCATGGGTATTGCAACCATGAGCACTGTCACCATGAGCACTGTCACCATTGCGATTATCACCATGTGTACTGTCACCATGGGCACTATCACAATGAGAACTGTCAGCATGGGCACTGTCACTGTTGGCAAGGGCACCGTGGGCACTTCCACCATGGGCAATGTCACCATGGGCACTATCACTGTGAGCACTGTCAACATGAGCACGTCACCATGGGCACTGTCAACATGGGTACTATCTCGAAGGGCAATGTCACCATGAGCATTGTCAGGAAGGGCAATTTCACCATGAGCACTGTCACCAAAGGCACTATCACCATGAGAAATGTCACTGTAGGCCGTGTCACCAGGGGCACTATCACCATGGTTAATGTTATCTTTGGCACTTTCCCCGTGAGCACTGTCACCCTGGGCACTGTCATCATGGGCACGGTCACCGTGAGCACTATCTCCATGAGCACAGCCACTGTGAACACCATCACCATAATCACTGGCCTCATCGGTACTGTCACCATGAGCACTGCCACAATGAGCACTGTCAGCATGGGCACTTCCCCCATGAGCACTGTCACTATGAGAACTGCTAGCATGGGTATTTTCACCATGAGTACTGTCACCCTCTGTATTGTCACCATTTGCACTGTCACCATCAGGACTATTACCGTGAGTGCTATCACCGTGAGATCTCTCACCATGGTCACTGTCACCATGGCACCTTGCACAATGCGTGCTGTCAACATGAGTGCTGTCACCATTGGCACTATCACCGTGAGCATTCTCACTGTGGTCAGAGTCAACATGGGCTCTGTCACCATGAGCACTGTCACCATAGGCAATGTCACCGTGGTCAGTGTCACCATGAGCAATGTCTCCATGGGCACTCCTACAGTGGGCACTGTCACTGTGCGAACTGTCACCATGGTTACTGCCACTATGAGCAGTGTCTCTGTGAGTACTGTCAGCATGGGTTTTTACCGTGAGCACTGTCACCATGAGCCCTGTCACCATTTTTCAGTGCCACCATGTGCACTACCACCATGTGCACTCTCACCATGGGCACTATCACCGATAACACTGTCACCATAAGTACTGTCTGCATGGGCACTGTCACCAAGGGCACGGCCAACATGTGACCTGTAACCATTGTCAGTGTCACTGTGAGAAGTGTCACCATGGGAATTAACAACATAGGCACTCTCATCATGAGCACTGTCACCATGAGCACTGACACCACGAGCACTGTCACCCAGGGCAGTGCCACCATGAGCACTGTCACCATAACTGTTGCTATGAGAATTGTAACCATGGGCAATTTCTCAATGAGTAATGTCACCATGTGTATTTTCACCTTGGGCACTCTCAAAGTAAACAGTATTACCATGAGCACTTTCACTGTGAACACTGTCACCATGGGCACTGGCACAATGTGGTGTGTCACCATGAGCCATGTCACCATGGGAAATGTCACCGTGAGAAGTGTCACCATAGGCAATGTCACCATGGGCAATGTCACCATGGGAACTGCCATTTTGAGCACTGTCACCATGGGTACTACAACCATGAGTACTGTCACCATGAGTAATTTAACCATTGGCAGTATGACCATGTGCACTGTCACCATGGGCACTATCACCATGACAACTCTCAGCGTGAGCACTGTCACTGTTGGAAATGGCATTGTGTGCAATTCCACCATGGGCAATGTCACCATGGACATTATCGCTGTGAGCACTGTCAATATGAGCACGTCAACATGAGCCCTGTCACCATGGGCAATGTCACTGTGAGAAGTGTCACTATAGGCAATGTCACCGTGGGCACTGTCACCATGGTCACTGCCACCACTGTCACTGTCATTTTGAGCACTGTCACCATGGGTACTGCAACCATGAGCGCTGTCACCATGAGCACTGTCACCATTGCAAGTGTCACCATGTGCACTGTCACCATGGGCACTATCACAATGAGAACTGTCAGCATGGGCACTGTCACTCTTGGCAATGTCACCATGGGCACTATCACTTTGAGCACTGTCAACATGAGCACGTCACCATGGGCACTGTCAACATGGGTACTATCTCGAAGGTCAATGTCACCATGAGCATTGTCAGGATGGGCAACTTCACCGTGAGCACTGTCACCAATGGCACTATCACCATGAGCAATGTCACTGTGGGCCGTGTCACCAGGGGCACTATCACCATGGTTAATGTTATCATTGGCACTTTCCCCGTGAGCACTGTCACCCTGGGCACTGTCATCATGGGCACGGTCACCGTGAGCACTATCTCCATGAGCACAGCCACTGTGAACACCATCACCATAATCACTGGCCTCATCGGTACTGTCACCATGAGCACTGCCACAATGAGCACTGTCAGCATGGGTACTTCCCCCATGAGCACTGTCACTATGAGAACTGCTACCATGGGTATTTTCACCATGTGTACTGTCACCCTGTGTATTGTCACCATTTGCACTGTCACCATCAGGACTATTACCGTGAGTGCTATCACCGTGAGATCTCTCACCATGGTCACTGTCACCATGGCACCTTGCACAATGCGTGCTGTCAACATGAGTGCTGTCACCATTGGCACTATCACCGTGAGCATTCTCACTGTGGTCAGAGTCAACATGGGCTGTGTCACCATGAGCACTGTCACCATAGGCAATGTCACCGTGGTCAGTGTCACCATGAGCAATGTCTCCATGGGCACTCCTACAGTGGGCACTGTCACTGTGCGAACTGTCACCATGGTTACTGCCACTATGAGCAGTGTCTCTGTGAGTACTCTCAGCATGGGTTTTTACCGTGAGCACTGTCACCATGAGCCCTGTCACCATTTTTCAGTGCCACCATGTGCACTACCACCATGTGCACTCTCACCATGGGCACTATCACCGATAACACTGTCACCATAAGTACTGTCTGCATGGGCACTGTCACCAAGGGCACGGCCAACATGTGACCTGTAACCATTGTCAGTGTCACTGTGAGAAGTGTCACCATGGGAATTAACAACATAGGCACTCTCATCTTGAGCACTGTCACCATGAGCACTGACACCACGAGCACTGTCACCCAGGGCAGTGCCACCATGAGCACTGTCACCATAACTGTTGCTATGAGAATTGTAACCATGGGCAATTTCTCAATGAGTAATGTCACCATGTGTATTTTCACCTTGGGCACTCTCAAAGTAAACAGTATTACCATGAGCACTTTCACTGTGAACACTGTCACCATGGGCACTGGCACAATGTGGTGTGTCACCATGAGCCATATCACCATGGGAAATGTCACCGTGAGAAGTGTCACCATAGGCAATGTCACCATGGGCAATGTCACCATGGGAACTGCCATTTTGAGCACTGTCACCATGGGTACTGCAACCATGAGTACTGTCACCATGAGTAATTTAACCATTGGCAGTATGACCATGTGCACTGTCACCATGGGCACTATCACCATGACAGCTCTCAGCGTGAGCACTGTCACTGTTGGAAATGGCATTGTGTGCAATTCCACCATGGGCAATGTCACCATGGACATTATCGCTGTGAGCACTGTCAATATGAGCACGTCAACATGAGCCCTGTCACCATGGGCAATGTCACTGTGAGAAGTGTCACTATAGGCAATGTCACCGTGGGCACTGTCACCATGGTCACTGCCACCACTGTCACTGTCATTTTGAGCACTGTCACCATGGGTACTGCAACCATGAGCGCTGTCACCATGAGCACTGTCACCATTGCAAGTATCACCATGTGTACTGTCACCATGGGCACTATCACAATGAGAACTGTCAGCATGGGCACTGTCACTCTTGGCAATGTCACCATGGGCACTATCACTTTGAGCACTGTCAACATGAGCACGTCACCATGGGCACTGTCAACATGGGTACTATCTCGAAGGTCAATGTCACCATGAGCATTGTCAGGATGGGCAACTTCACCGTGAGCACTGTCACCAATGGCACTATCACCATGAGCAATGTCACTGTGGGCCGTGTCACCAGGGGCACTATCACCATGGTTAATGTTATCATTGGCACTTTCCCCGTGAGCACTGTCACCCTGGGCACTGTCATCATGGGCACGGTCACCGTGAGCACTATCTCCATGAGCACAGCCACTGTGAACACCATCACCATAATCACTGGCCTCATCGGTACTGTCACCATGAGCACTGCCACAATGAGCACTGTCAGCATGGGTACTTCCCCCATGAGCACTGTCACTATGAGAACTGCTACCATGGGTATTTTCACCATGTGTACTGTCACCCTGTGTATTGTCACCATTTGCACTGTCACCATGAGGACTATTACCATGAGCGCTATCACCGTGAGATCTCTCACCATGGTCACTGTCACCATGGCACCTTGCACAATGGGGGCTGTCAACATGAGTGCTGGCACCATTGGCACTATCACTGTGAGCATTCTCACTGTGGTCAGTGTCACCATGGGCACTGTCACCATGAGCACTGTCACCATAGGCGATGTCACCATGGTCAGTGTCACCATGAGCACTGTCAACATGGGCACTCATACAGTGGGCACTGTCACTGTGAGCACTGTCACCTTGGGTACTGCCACCATAAGCGCTGTCACCAGGAGCACTGTCACCATTGCGAGTATCACAATGTGCCCTGTCACCATGGGCACTGGCACAATGTCGTGTGTCACCTTGAGCAATGTCACCATGGGAAATGTCACCGTGAGATGTGTCACCATAGGCAATGGCACCATGGGCAATGTCATCATGGGAAATGCCGTTTTGCACACTGTCACCATGGGCACTGCAACCATGAGTACTGTCACCATTGGCAGAATGACCATGTGCATTGTCACCATGGGCACTATCACCATGACAACTCTCAGCGAGAGCACTGTCACTGTGGGAACTGGCATTGTGTGCAATTCCACCATGGGCAATGTCACCATGGGCACTATCACTGTGAGCACTGTCAATATAAGCACGTCAACATGAGCCCTGTCACCATTGGCAATGTCACCATGAGAAGTGTCACTATAGGCGATGTCACCGTGGGCACTGTCACCATGGTCACTGCCACCACTGTCACTGTCATTTTGAGCACTGTCACCATGGGTATTGCAACCATGAGCACTGTCACCATGAGCACTGTCACCATTGCGATTATCACCATGTGTACTGTCACCATGGGCACTATCACAATGAGAACTGTCAGCATGGGCACTGTCACTGTTGGCAAGGGCACCGTGGGCACTTCCACCATGGGCAATGTCACCATGGGCACTATCACTGTGAGCACTGTCAACATGAGCACGTCACCATGGGCACTGTCAACATGGGTACTATCTCGAAGGGCAATGTCACCATGAGCATTGTCAGGAAGGGCAATTTCACCATGAGCACTGTCACCAAAGGCACTATCACCATGAGCAATGTCACTGTAGGCCGTGTCACCAGGGGCACTATCACCATGGTTAATGTTATCATTGGCACTTTCCCCGTGAGCACTGTCACCCTGGGCACTGTCATCATGGGCACGGTCACCGTGAGCACTATCTCCATGAGCACAGCCACTGTGAACATCATCACCATAATCACTGGCCTCATCGGTACTGTCACCATGAGCACTGCCACAATGAGCACTGTCAGCATGGGCACTTCCCCCATGAGCACTGTCACTATGAGAACTGCTAGCATGGGTATTTTCACCATGAGTACTGTCACCCTCTGTATTGTCACCATTTGCACTGTCACCATCAGGACTATTACCGTGAGTGCTATCACCGTGAGATCTCTCACCATGGTCACTGTCACCATGGCACCTTGCACAATGCGTGCTGTCAACATGAGTGCTGTCACCATTGGCACTATCACCGTGAGCATTCTCACTCTGGTCAGAGTCAACATGGGCTCTGTCACCATGAGCACTGTCACCATAGGCAATGTCACCGTGGTCAGTGTCACCATGAGCAATGTCTCCATGGGCACTCCTACAGTGGGCACTGTCACTGTGCGAACTGTCACCATGGTTACTGCCACTATGAGCAGTGTCTCTGTGAGTACTGTCAGCATGGGTTTTTACCGTGAGCACTGTCACCATGAGCCCTGTCACCATTTTTCAGTGCCACCATGTGCACTACCACCATGTGCACTCTCACCATGGGCACTATCACCGATAACACTGTCACCATAAGTACTGTCTGCATGGGCACTGTCACCAAGGGCACGGCCAACATGTGACCTGTAACCATTGTCAGTGTCACTGTGAGAAGTGTCACCATGGGAATTAACAACATAGGCACTCTCATCATGAGCACTGTCACCATGAGCACTGACACCACGAGCACTGTCACCCAGGGCAGTGCCACCATGAGCACTGTCACCATAACTGTTGCTATGAGAATTGTAACCATGGGCAATTTCTCAATGAGTAATGTCACCATGTGTATTTTCACCTTGGGCACTCTCAAAGTAAACAGTATTACCATGAGCACTTTCACTGTGAACACTGTCACCATGGGCACTGGCACAATGTGGTGTGTCACCATGAGCCATGTCACCATGGGAAATGTCACCGTGAGAAGTGTCACCATAGGCAATGTCACCATGGGCAATGTCACCATGGGAACTGCCATTTTGAGCACTGTCACCATGGGTACTACAACCATGAGTACTGTCACCATGAGTAATTTAACCATTGGCAGTATGACCATGTGCACTGTCACCATGGGCACTATCACCATGACAACTCTCAGCGTGAGCACTGTCACTGTTGGAAATGGCATTGTGTGCAATTCCACCATGGGCAATGTCACCATGGACATTATCGCTGTGAGCACTGTCAATATGAGCACGTCAACATGAGCCCTGTCACCATGGGCAATGTCACTGTGAGAAGTGTCACTATAGGCAATGTCACCGTGGGCACTGTCACCATGGTCACTGCCACCACTGTCACTGTCATTTTGAGCACTGTCACCATGGGTACTGCAACCATGAGCGCTGTCACCATGAGCACTGTCACCATTGCAAGTGTCACCATGTGCACTGTCACCATGGGCACTATCACAATGAGAACTGTCAGCATGGGCACTGTCACTCTTGGCAATGTCACCATGGGCACTATCACTTTGAGCACTGTCAACATGAGCACGTCACCATGGGCACTGTCAACATGGGTACTATCTCGAAGGTCAATGTCACCATGAGCATTGTCAGGATGGGCAACTTCACCGTGAGCACTGTCACCAATGGCACTATCACCATGAGCAATGTCACTGTGGGCCGTGTCACCAGGGGCACTATCACCATGGTTAATGTTATCATTGGCACTTTCCCCGTGAGCACTGTCACCCTGGGCACTGTCATCATGGGCACGGTCACCGTGAGCACTATCTCCATGAGCACAGCCACTGTGAACACCATCACCATAATCACTGGCCTCATCGGTACTGTCACCATGAGCACTGCCACAATGAGCACTGTCAGCATGGGTACTTCCCCCATGAGCACTGTCACTATGAGAACTGCTAGCATGGGTAATTTCACCATGAGTACTGTCACCCTCTGTATTGTCACCATTTGCACTGTCACCATCAGGACTATTACCGTGAGTGCTATCACCGTGAGATCTCTCACCATGGTCACTGTCACCATGGCACCTTGCACAATGCGTGCTGTCAACATGAGTGCTGTCACCATTGGCACTATCACCGTGAGCATTCTCACTGTGGTCAGAGTCAACATGGGCTCTGTCACCATGAGCACTGTCACCATAGGCAATGTCACCATGGTCAGTGTCACCATGAGCAATGTCTCCATGGGCACTCCTACAGTGGGCACTGTCACTGTGCGAACTGTCACCATGGTTACTGCCACTATGAGCAGTGTCTCTGTGAGTACTCTCAGCATGGGTTTTTACCGTGAGCACTGTCACCATGAGCCCTGTCACCATTTTTCAGTGCCACCATGTGCACTACCACCATGTGCACTCTCACCATGGGCACTATCACCGATAACACTGTCACCATAAGTACTGTCTGCATGGGCACTGTCACCAAGGGCACGGCCAACATGTGACCTGTAACCATTGTCAGTGTCACTGTGAGAAGTGTCACCATGGGAATTAACAACATAGGCACTCTCATCTTGAGCACTGTCACCATGAGCACTGACACCACGAGCACTGTCACCCAGGGCAGTGCCACCATGAGCACTGTCACCATAACTGTTGCTATGAGAATTGTAACCATGGGCAATTTCTCAATGAGTAATGTCACCATGTGTATTTTCACCTTGGGCACTCTCAAAGTAAACAGTATTACCATGAGCACTTTCACTGTGAACACTGTCACCATGGGCACTGGCACAATGTGGTGTGTCACCATGAGCCATATCACCATGGGAAATGTCACCGTGAGAAGTGTCACCATAGGCAATGTCACCATGGGCAATGTCACCATGGGAACTGCCATTTTGAGCACTGTCACCATGGGTACTGCAACCATGAGTACTGTCACCATGAGTAATTTAACCATTGGCAGTATGACCATGTGCACTGTCACCATGGGCACTATCACCATGACAGCTCTCAGCGTGAGCACTGTCACTGTTGGAAATGGCATTGTGTGCAATTCCACCATGGGCAATGTCACCATGGACATTATCGCTGTGAGCACTGTCAATATGAGCACGTCAACATGAGCCCTGTCACCATGGGCAATGTCACTGTGAGAAGTGTCACTATAGGCAATGTCACCGTGGGCACTGTCACCATGGTCACTGCCACCACTGTCACTGTCATTTTGAGCACTGTCACCATGGGTACTGCAACCATGAGCGCTGTCACCATGAGCACTGTCACCATTGCAAGTATCACCATGTGTACTGTCACCATGGGCACTATCACAATGAGAACTGTCAGCATGGGCACTGTCACTCTTGGCAATGTCACCATGGGCACTATCACTTTGAGCACTGTCAACATGAGCACGTCACCATGGGCACTGTCAACATGGGTACTATCTCGAAGGTCAATGTCACCATGAGCATTGTCAGGATGGGCAACTTCACCGTGAGCACTGTCACCAATGGCACTATCACCATGAGCAATGTCACTGTGGGCCGTGTCACCAGGGGCACTATCACCATGGTTAATGTTATCATTGGCACTTTCCCCGTGAGCACTGTCACCCTGGGCACTGTCATCATGGGCACGGTCACCGTGAGCACTATCTCCATGAGCACAGCCACTGTGAACACCATCACCATAATCACTGGCCTCATCGGTACTGTCACCATGAGCACTGCCACAATGAGCACTGTCAGCATGGGTACTTCCCCCATGAGCACTGTCACTATGAGAACTGCTACCATGGGTATTTTCACCATGTGTACTGTCACCCTGTGTATTGTCACCATTTGCACTGTCACCATGAGGACTATTACCATGAGCGCTATCACCGTGAGATCTCTCACCATGGTCACTGTCACCATGGCACCTTGCACAATGGGGGCTGTCAACATGAGTGCTGGCACCATTGGCACTATCACTGTGAGCATTCTCACTGTGGTCAGTGTCACCATGGGCACTGTCACCATGAGCACTGTCACCATAGGCGATGTCACCATGGTCAGTGTCACCATGAGCACTGTCAACATGGGCACTCATACAGTGGGCACTGTCACTGTGAGCACTGTCACCTTGGGTACTGCCACCATAAGCGCTGTCACCATGAGCACTGTCACCATTGCGAGTATCACAATGTGCCCTGTCACCATGGGCACTGGCACAATGTCGTGTGTCACCTTGAGCAATGTCACCATGGGAAATGTCACCGTGAGATGTGTCACCATAGGCAATGGCACCATGGGCAATGTCATCATGGGAAATGCCGTTTTGCACACTGTCACCATGGGCACTGCAACCATGAGTACTGTCACCATTGGCAGAATGACCATGTGCATTGTCACCATGGGCACTATCACCATGACAACTCTCAGCGAGAGCACTGTCACTGTGGGAACTGGCATTGTGTGCAATTCCACCATGGGCAATGTCACCATGGGCACTATCACTGTGAGCACTGTCAATATAAGCACGTCAACATGAGCCCTGTCACCATTGGCAATGTCACCATGAGAAGTGTCACTATAGGCGATGTCACCGTGGGCACTGTCACCATGGTCACTGCCACCACTGTCACTGTCATTTTGAGCACTGTCACCATGGGTATTGCAACCATGAGCACTGTCACCATGAGCACTGTCACCATTGCGATTATCACCATGTGTACTGTCACCAAGGGCACTATCACAATGAGAACTGTCAGCATGGGCACTGTCACTGTTGGCAAGGGCACCGTGGGCACTTCCACCATGGGCAATGTCACCATGGGCACTATCACTGTGAGCACTGTCAACATGAGCACGTCACCATGGGCACTGTCAACATGGGTACTATCTCGAAGGGCAATGTCACCATGAGCATTGTCAGGAAGGGCAATTTCACCATGAGCACTGTCACCAAAGGCACTATCACCATGAGCAATGTCACTGTAGGCCGTGTCACCAGGGGCACTATCACCATGGTTAATGTTATCATTGGCACTTTCCCCGTGAGCACTGTCACCCTGGGCACTGTCATCATGGGCACGGTCACCGTGAGCACTATCTCCATGAGCACAGCCACTGTGAACACCATCACCATAATCACTGGCCTCATCGGTACTGTCACCATGAGCACTGCCACAATGAGCACTGTCAGCATGGGCACTTCCCCCATGAGCACTGTCACTATGAGAACTGCTAGCATGGGTATTTTCACCATGAGTACTGTCACCCTCTGTATTGTCACCATTTGCACTGTCACCATCAGGACTATTACCGTGAGTGCTATCACCGTGAGATCTCTCACCATGGTCACTGTCACCATGGCACCTTGCACAATGCGTGCTGTCAACATGAGTGCTGTCACCATTGGCACTATCACCGTGAGCATTCTCACTCTGGTCAGAGTCAACATGGGCTCTGTCACCATGAGCACTGTCACCATAGGCAATGTCACCGTGGTCAGTGTCACCATGAGCAATGTCTCCATGGGCACTCCTACAGTGGGCACTGTCACTGTGCGAACTGTCACCATGGTTACTGCCACTATGAGCAGTGTCTCTGTGAGTACTGTCAGCATGGGTTTTTACCGTGAGCACTGTCACCATGAGCCCTGTCACCATTTTTCAGTGCCACCATGTGCACTACCACCATGTGCACTCTCACCATGGGCACTATCACCGATAACACTGTCACCATAAGTACTGTCTGCATGGGCACTGTCACCAAGGGCACGGCCAACATGTGACCTGTAACCATTGTCAGTGTCACTGTGAGAAGTGTCACCATGGGAATTAACAACATAGGCACTCTCATCATGAGCACTGTCACCATGAGCACTGACACCACGAGCACTGTCACCCAGGGCAGTGCCACCATGAGCACTGTCACCATAACTGTTGCTATGAGAATTGTAACCATGGGCAATTTCTCAATGAGTAATGTCACCATGTGTATTTTCACCTTGGGCACTCTCAAAGTAAACAGTATTACCATGAGCACTTTCACTGTGAACACTGTCACCATGGGCACTGGCACAATGTGGTGTGTCACCATGAGCCATGTCACCATGGGAAATGTCACCGTGAGAAGTGTCACCATAGGCAATGTCACCATGGGCAATGTCACCATGGGAACTGCCATTTTGAGCACTGTCACCATGGGTACTACAACCATGAGTACTGTCACCATGAGTAATTTAACCATTGGCAGTATGACCATGTGCACTGTCACCATGGGCACTATCACCATGACAACTCTCAGCGTGAGCACTGTCACTGTTGGAAATGGCATTGTGTGCAATTCCACCATGGGCAATGTCACCATGGACATTATCGCTGTGAGCACTGTCAATATGAGCACGTCAACATGAGCCCTGTCACCATGGGCAATGTCACTGTGAGAAGTGTCACTATAGGCAATGTCACCGTGGGCACTGTCACCATGGTCACTGCCACCACTGTCACTGTCATTTTGAGCACTGTCACCATGGGTACTGCAACCATGAGCGCTGTCACCATGAGCACTGTCACCATTGCAAGTGTCACCATGTGCACTGTCACCATGGGCACTATCACAATGAGAACTGTCAGCATGGGCACTGTCACTCTTGGCAATGTCACCATGGGCACTATCACTTTGAGCACTGTCAACATGAGCACGTCACCATGGGCACTGTCAACATGGGTACTATCTCGAAGGTCAATGTCACCATGAGCATTGTCAGGATGGGCAACTTCACCGTGAGCACTGTCACCAATGGCACTATCACCATGAGCAATGTCACTGTGGGCCGTGTCACCAGGGGCACTATCACCATGGTTAATGTTATCATTGGCACTTTCCCCGTGAGCACTGTCACCCTGGGCACTGTCATCATGGGCACGGTCACCGTGAGCACTATCTCCATGAGCACAGCCACTGTGAACACCATCACCATAATCACTGGCCTCATCGGTACTGTCACCATGAGCACTGCCACAATGAGCACTGTCAGCATGGGTACTTCCCCCATGAGCACTGTCACTATGAGAACTGCTAGCATGGGTAATTTCACCATGAGTACTGTCACCCTCTGTATTGTCACCATTTGCACTGTCACCATCAGGACTATTACCGTGAGTGCTATCACCGTGAGATCTCTCACCATGGTCACTGTCACCATGGCACCTTGCACAATGCGTGCTGTCAACATGAGTGCTGTCACCATTGGCACTATCACCGTGAGCATTCTCACTGTGGTCAGAGTCAACATGGGCTCTGTCACCATGAGCACTGTCACCATAGGCAATGTCACCATGGTCAGTGTCACCATGAGCAATGTCTCCATGGGCACTCCTACAGTGGGCACTGTCACTGTGCGAACTGTCACCATGGTTACTGCCACTATGAGCAGTGTCTCTGTGAGTATTCTCAGCATGGGTTTTTACCGTGAGCACTGTCACCATGAGCCCTGTCACCATTTTTCAGTGCCACCATGTGCACTACCACCATGTGCACTCTCACCATGGGCACTATCACCGATAACACTGTCACCATAAGTACTGTCTGCATGGGCACTGTCACCAAGGGCACGGCCAACATGTGACCTGTAACCATTGTCAGTGTCACTGTGAGAAGTGTCACCATGGGAATTAACAACATAGGCACTCTCATCTTGAGCACTGTCACCATGAGCACTGACACCACGAGCACTGTCACCCAGGGCAGTGCCACCATGAGCACTGTCACCATAACTGTTGCTATGAGAATTGTAACCATGGGCAATTTCTCAATGAGTAATGTCACCATGTGTATTTTCACCTTGGGCACTCTCAAAGTAAACAGTATTACCATGAGCACTTTCACTGTGAACACTGTCACCATGGGCACTGGCACAATGTGGTGTGTCACCATGAGCCATATCACCATGGGAAATGTCACCGTGAGAAGTGTCACCATAGGCAATGTCACCATGGGCAATGTCACCATGGGAACTGCCATTTTGAGCACTGTCACCATGGGTACTGCAACCATGAGTACTGTCACCATGAGTAATTTAACCATTGGCAGTATGACCATGTGCACTGTCACCATGGGCACTATCACCATGACAACTCTCAGCGTGAGCACTGTCACTGTTGGAAATGGCATTGTGTGCAATTCCACCATGGGCAATGTCACCATGGACATTATCGCTGTGAGCACTGTCAATATGAGCACGTCAACATGAGCCCTGTCACCATGGGCAATGTCACTGTGAGAAGTGTCACTATAGGCAATGTCACCGTGGGCACTGTCACCATGGTCACTGCCACCACTGTCACTGTCATTTTGAGCACTGTCACCATGGGTACTGCAACCATGAGCGCTGTCACCATGAGCACTGTCACCATTGCAAGTATCACCATGTGTACTGTCACCATGGGCACTATCACAATGAGAACTGTCAGCATGGGCACTGTCACTCTTGGCAATGTCACCATGGGCACTATCACTTTGAGCACTGTCAACATGAGCACGTCACCATGGGCACTGTCAACATGGGTACTATCTCGAAGGTCAATGTCACCATGAGCATTGTCAGGATGGGCAACTTCACCGTGAGCACTGTCACCAATGGCACTATCACCATGAGCAATGTCACTGTGGGCCGTGTCACCAGGGGCACTATCACCATGGTTAATGTTATCATTGGCACTTTCCCCGTGAGCACTGTCACCCTGGGCACTGTCATCATGGGCACGGTCACCGTGAGCACTATCTCCATGAGCACAGCCACTGTGAACACCATCACCATAATCACTGGCCTCATCGGTACTGTCACCATGAGCACTGCCACAATGAGCACTGTCAGCATGGGTACTTCCCCCATGAGCACTGTCACTATGAGAACTGCTACCATGGGTATTTTCACCATGTGTACTGTCACCCTGTGTATTGTCACCATTTGCACTGTCACCATGAGGACTATTACCATGAGCGCTATCACCGTGAGATCTCTCACCATGGTCACTGTCACCATGGCACCTTGCACAATGGGGGCTGTCAACATGAGTGCTGGCACCATTGGCACTATCACTGTGAGCATTCTCACTGTGGTCAGTGTCACCATGGGCACTGTCACCATGAGCACTGTCACCATAGGCAATGTCACCATGGTCAGTGTCACCATGAGCACTGTCAACATGGGCACTCATACAGTGGGCACTGTCACTGTGAGCACTGTCACCTTGGGTACTGCCACCATAAGCGCTGTCACCATGAGCACTGTCACCATTGCGAGTATCACAATGTGCCCTGTCACCATGGGCACTGGCACAATGTCGTGTGTCACCTTGAGCAATGTCACCATGGGAAATGTTACCGTGAGATGTGTCACCATAGGCAATGGCACCATGGGCAATGTCATCATGGGAAATGCCATTTTGCACACTGTCACCATGGGTACTGCAACCATGAGTACTGTCACCATTGGCAGAATGACCATGTGCACTGTCACCATGGGCACTATCACCATGACAACTCTCAGCGTGAGCACTGTCACTGTGGGAACTGTCATTGTGTGCAATTCCACCATGGGCAATGTCACCATGGGCACTATCACTGTGAGCACTGTCAATATAAGCACGTCAACATGAGCCCTGTCACCATTGGCAATGTCACCGTGAGAAGTGTCACTATAGGCAATGTCACCGTGGGCACTGTCACCATGGTCACTGCCACCACTGTCACTGTCATTTTGAGCACTGTCACCATGGGTACTGCAACCATGAGCACTGTCACCATGAGCACTGTCACCATTGCGATTATCACCATGTGTACTGCAACCATGGGCACTATCACAATGAGAACTGTCAGCATGGGCACTGTCACTGTTGGCAAGGGCACCGTGGGCACTTCCACCATGGGCAATGTCACCATGGGCACTATCACTGTGAGCACTGTCAACATGAGCACGTCACCATGGGCACTGTCAACATGGGTACTATCTCGAAGGGCAATGTCACCATGAGCATTGTCAGGAAGGGCAATTTCACCATGAGCACTGTCAGCAAAGGCACTATCACCATGAGCAATGTCACTGTAGGCCGTGTCACCAGGGGCACTATCACCATGGTTAATGTTATCATTGGCACTTTCCCCGTGAGCACTGTCACCCTGGGCACTGTCATCATGGGCACGGTCACCGTGAGCACTATCTCCATGAGCACAGCCACTGTGAACACCATCACCATAATCACTGGCCTCATCGGTACTGTCACCATGAGCACTGCCACAATGAGCACTGTCAGCATGGGCACTTCCCCCATGAGCACTGTCACTATGAGAACTGCTAGCATGGGTATTTTCACCATGAGTACTGTCACCCTCTGTATTGTCACCATTTGCACTGTCACCATCAGGACTATTACCGTGAGTGCTATCACCGTGAGATCTCTCACCATGGTCACTGTCACCATGGCACCTTGCACAATGCGTGCTGTCAACATGAGTGCTGTCACCATTGGCACTATCACCGTGAGCATTCTCACTGTGGTCAGAGTCAACATGGGCTCTGTCACCATGAGCACTGTCACCATAGGCAATGTCACCGTGGTCAGTGTCACCATGAGCAATGTCTCCATGGGCACTCCTACAGTGGGCACTGTCACTGTGCGAACTGTCTCCATGGTTACTGCCACTATGAGCAGTGTCTCTGTGAGTACTCTCAGCATGGGTTTTTACTGTGAGCACTGTCACCATGAGCCCTGTCACCATTTTTCAGTGCCACCATGTGCACTCTCACCATGGGCACTATCACCGATAACACTGTCACCATAAGTACTGTCTGCATGGGCACTGTCACCAAGGGCACGGCCAACATGTGACCTGTAACCATTGTCAGTGTCACTGTGAGAAGTGTCACCATGGGAATTAACAACATAGGCACTCTCATCATGAGCACTGTCACCATGAGCACTGACACCACGAGCACTGTCACCCAGGGCAGTGCCACCATGAGCACTGTCACCATAACTGTTGCTATGAGAATTGTAACCATGGGCAATTTCTCAATGAGTAATGTCACCATGTGTATTTTCACCTTGGGCACTCTCAAAGTAAACAGTATTACCATGAGCACTTTCACTGTGAACACTGTCACCATGGGCACTGGCACAATGTGGTGTGTCACCATGAGCCATGTCACCATGGGAAATGTCACCGTGAGAAGTGTCACCATAGGCAATGTCACCATGGGCAATGTCACCATGGGAACTGCCATTTTGAGCACTGTCACCATGGGTACTGCAACCATGAGTACTGTCACCATGAGTAATTTAACCATTGGCAGTATGACCATGTGCACTGTCACCATGGGCACTATCACCATGACAACTCTCAGCGTGAGCACTGTCACTGTTGGAAATGGCATTGTGTGCAATTCCACCATGGGCAATGTCACCATGGACATTATCGCTGTGAGCACTGTCAATATGAGCACGTCAACATGAGCCCTGTCACCATGGGCAATGTCACTGTGAGAAGTGTCACTATAGGCAATGTCACCGTGGGCACTGTCACCATGGTCACTGCCACCACTGTCACTGTCATTTTGAGCACTGTCACCATGGGTACTGCAACCATGAGCGCTGTCACCATGAGCACTGTCACAATTGCAAGTGTCACCATGTGTACTCTCACCATGGGCACTATCACAATGAGAACTGTCAGCATGGGCACTGTCACTCTTGGCAATGTCACCATGGGCACTATCACTTTGAGCACTGTCAACATGAGCACGTCACCATGGGCACTGTCAACATGGGTACTATCTCGAAGGTCAATGTCACCATGAGCATTGTCAGGATGGGCAACTTCACCGTGAGCACTGTCACCAATGGCACTATCACCATGAGCAATGTCACTGTGGGCCGTGTCACCAGGGGCACTATCACCATGGTTAATGTTATCATTGGCACTTTCCCCGTGAGCACTGTCACCCTGGGCACTGTCATTATGGGCACAGTCACCGTGAGCACTATCTCCATGAACACAGCCACTGTGAACACCATCACCATAATCACTGGCCTCATCGGTACTGTCACCATGAGCACTGCCACAATGAGCACTGTCAGCATGGGTACTTCCCCCATGAGCACTGTCACTATGAGAACTGCTAGCATGGGTATTTTCACCATGAGTACTGTCACCCTCTGTATTGTCACCATTTGCACTGTCACCATCAGGACTATTACCGTGAGTGCTATCACCGTGAGATCTCTCACCGTGGTCACTGTCACCATGGCACCTTGCACAATGCGTGCTGTCAACATGAGTGCTGTCACCATTGGCACTATCACCGTGAGCATTCTCACTGTGGTCAGAGTCAACATGGGCTCTGTCACCATGAGCACTGTCACCATAGGCAATGTCACCATGGTCAGTGTCACCATGAGCAATGTCTCCATGGGCACTCCTACAGTGGGCACTGTCACTGTGCGAACTGTCACCATGGTTACTGCCACTATGAGCAGTGTCTCTGTGAGTACTGTCAGCATGGGTTTTTACCGTGAGCACTGTCACCATGAGCCCTGTCACCATTTTTCAGTGCCACCATGTGCACTACCACCATGTGCACTCTCACCATGGGCACTATCACCGATAACACTGTCACCATAAGTACTGTCTGCATGGGCACTGTCACCAAGGGCACGGCCAACATGTGACCTGTAACCATTGTCAGTGTCACTGTGAGAAGTGTCACCATGGGAATTAACAACATAGGCACTCTCATCATGAGCACTGTCACCATGAGCACTGACACCACGAGCACTGTCACCCAGGGCAGTGCCACCATGAGCACTGTCACCATAACTGTTGCTATGAGAATTGTAACCATGGGCAATTTCTCAATGAGTAATGTCACCATGTGTATTTTCACCTTGGGCACTCTCAAAGTAAACAGTATTACCATGAGCACTTTCACTGTGAACACTGTCACCATGGGCACTGGCACAATGTGGTGTGTCACCATGAGCCATGTCACCATGGGAAATGTCACCGTGAGAAGTGTCACCATAGGCAATGTCACCATGGGCAATGTCACCATGGGAACTGCCATTTTGAGCACTGTCACCATGGGTACTGCAACCATGAGTACTGTCACCATGAGTAATTTAACCATTGGCAGTATGACCATGTGCACTGTCACCATGGGCACTATCACCATGACAACTCTCAGCGTGAGCACTGTCACTGTTGGAAATGGCATTGTGTGCAATTCCACCATGGGCAATGTCACCATGGACATTATCGCTGTGAGCACTGTCAATATGAGCACGTCAACATGAGCCCTGTCACCATGGGCAATGTCACTGTGAGAAGTGTCACTATAGGCAATGTCACCGTGGGCACTGTCACCATGGTCACTGCCACCACTGTCACTGTCATTTTGAGCACTGTCACCATGGGTACTGCAACCATGAGCGCTGTCACCATGAGCACTGTCACCATTGCAAGTGTCACCATGTGCACTGTCACCATGGGCACTATCACAATGAGAACTGTCAGCATGGGCACTGTCACTCTTGGCAATGTCACCATGGGCACTATCACTTTGAGCACTGTCAACATGAGCACGTCACCATGGGCACTGTCAACATGGGTACTATCTCGAAGGTCAATGTCACCATGAGCATTGTCAGGATGGGCAACTTCACCGTGAGCACTGTCACCAATGGCACTATCACCATGAGCAATGTCACTGTGGGCCGTGTCACCAGGGGCACTATCACCATGGTTAATGTTATCATTGGCACTTTCCCCGTGAGCACTGTCACCCTGGGCACTGTCATCATGGGCACGGTCACCGTGAGCACTATCTCCATGAGCACAGCCACTGTGAACACCATCACCATAATCACTGGCCTCATCGGTACTGTCACCATGAGCACTGCCACAATGAGCACTGTCAGCATGGGTACTTCCCCCATGAGCACTGTCACTATGAGAACTGCTAGCATGGGTAATTTCACCATGAGTACTGTCACCCTCTGTATTGTCACCATTTGCACTGTCACCATCAGGACTATTACCGTGAGTGCTATCACCGTGAGATCTCTCACCATGGTCACTGTCACCATGGCACCTTGCACAATGCGTGCTGTCAACATGAGTGCTGTCACCATTGGCACTATCACCGTGAGCATTCTCACTGTGGTCAGAGTCAACATGGGCTCTGTCACCATGAGCACTGTCACCATAGGCAATGTCACCATGGTCAGTGTCACCATGAGCAATGTCTCCATGGGCACTCCTACAGTGGGCACTGTCACTGTGCGAACTGTCACCATGGTTACTGCCACTATGAGCAGTGTCTCTGTGAGTACTCTCAGCATGGGTTTTTACCGTGAGCACTGTCACCATGAGCCCTGTCACCATTTTTCAGTGCCACCATGTGCACTACCACCATGTGCACTCTCACCATGGGCACTATCACCGATAACACTGTCACCATAAGTACTGTCTGCATGGGCACTGTCACCAAGGGCACGGCCAACATGTGACCTGTAACCATTGTCAGTGTCACTGTGAGAAGTGTCACCATGGGAATTAACAACATAGGCACTCTCATCTTGAGCACTGTCACCATGAGCACTGACACCACGAGCACTGTCACCCAGGGCAGTGCCACCATGAGCACTGTCACCATAACTGTTGCTATGAGAATTGTAACCATGGGCAATTTCTCAATGAGTAATGTCACCATGTGTATTTTCACCTTGGGCACTCTCAAAGTAAACAGTATTACCATGAGCACTTTCACTGTGAACACTGTCACCATGGGCACTGGCACAATGTGGTGTGTCACCATGAGCCATATCACCATGGGAAATGTCACCGTGAGAAGTGTCACCATAGGCAATGTCACCATGGGCAATGTCACCATGGGAACTGCCATTTTGAGCACTGTCACCATGGGTACTGCAACCATGAGTACTGTCACCATGAGTAATTTAACCATTGGCAGTATGACCATGTGCACTGTCACCATGGGCACTATCACCATGACAACTCTCAGCGTGAGCACTGTCACTGTTGGAAATGGCATTGTGTGCAATTCCACCATGGGCAATGTCACCATGGACATTATCGCTGTGAGCACTGTCAATATGAGCACGTCAACATGAGCCCTGTCACCATGGGCAATGTCACTGTGAGAAGTGTCACTATAGGCAATGTCACCGTGGGCACTGTCACCATGGTCACTGCCACCACTGTCACTGTCATTTTGAGCACTGTCACCATGGGTACTGCAACCATGAGCGCTGTCACCATGAGCACTGTCACCATTGCAAGTATCACCATGTGTACTGTCACCATGGGCACTATCACAATGAGAACTGTCAGCATGGGCACTGTCACTCTTGGCAATGTCACCATGGGCACTATCACTTTGAGCACTGTCAACATGAGCACGTCACCATGGGCACTGTCAACATGGGTACTATCTCGAAGGTCAATGTCACCATGAGCATTGTCAGGATGGGCAACTTCACCGTGAGCACTGTCACCAATGGCACTATCACCATGAGCAATGTCACTGTGGGCCGTGTCACCAGGGGCACTATCACCATGGTTAATGTTATCATTGGCACTTTCCCCGTGAGCACTGTCACCCTGGGCACTGTCATCATGGGCACGGTCACCGTGAGCACTATCTCCATGAGCACAGCCACTGTGAACACCATCACCATAATCACTGGCCTCATCGGTACTGTCACCATGAGCACTGCCACAATGAGCACTGTCAGCATGGGCACTTCCCCCATGAGCACTGTCACTATGAGAACTGCTAGCATGGGTATTTTCACCATGAGTACTGTCACCCTCTGTATTGTCACCATTTGCACTGTCACCATCAGGACTATTACCGTGAGTGCTATCACCGTGAGATCTCTCACCATGGTCACTGTCACCATGGCACCTTGCACAATGCGTGCTGTCAACATGAGTGCTGTCACCATTGGCACTATCACCGTGAGCATTCTCACTGTGGTCAGAGTCAACATGGGCTCTGTCACCATGAGCACTGTCACCATAGGCAATGTCACCGTGGTCAGTGTCACCATGAGCAATGTCTCCATGGGCACTCCTACAGTGGGCACTGTCACTGTGCGAACTGTCACCATGGTTACTGCCACTATGAGCAGTGTCTCTGTGAGTACTGTCAGCATGGGTTTTTACCGTGAGCACTGTCACCATGAGCCCTGTCACCATTTTTCAGTGCCACCATGTGCACTACCACCATGTGCACTCTCACCATGGGCACTATCACCGATAACACTGTCACCATAAGTACTGTCTGCATGGGCACTGTCACCAAGGGCACGGCCAACATGTGACCTGTAACCATTGTCAGTGTCACTGTGAGAAGTGTCACCATGGGAATTAACAACATAGGCACTCTCATCATGAGCACTGTCACCATGAGCACTGACACCACGAGCACTGTCACCCAGGGCAGTGCCACCATGAGCACTGTCACCATAACTGTTGCTATGAGAATTGTAACCATGGGCAATTTCTCAATGAGTAATGTCACCATGTGTATTTTCACCTTGGGCATTCTCAAAGTAAACAGTATTACCATGAGCACTTTCACTGTGAACACTGTCACCATGGGCACTGGCACAATGTGGTGTGTCACCATGAGCCATATCACCATGGGAAATGTCACCGTGAGAAGTGTCACCATAGGCAATGTCACCATGGGCAATGTCACCATGGGAACTGCCATTTTGAGCACTGTCACCATGGGTACTGCAACCATGAGTACTGTCACCATGAGTAATTTAACCATTGGCAGTATGACCATGTGCACTGTCACCATGGGCACTATCACCATGACAACTCTCAGCGTGAGCACTGTCACTGTTGGAAATGGCATTGTGTGCAATTCCACCATGGGCAATGTCACCATGGACATTATCGCTGTGAGCACTGTCAATATGAGCACGTCAACATGAGCCCTGTCACCATGGGCAATGTCACTGTGAGAAGTGTCACTATAGGCAATGTCACCGTGGGCACTGTCACCATGGTCACTGCCACCACTGTCACTGTCATTTTGAGCACTGTCACCATGGGTACTGCAACCATGAGCGCTGTCACCATGAGCACTGTCACCATTGCAAGTATCACCATGTGCACTGTCACCATGGGCACTATCACAATGAGAACTGTCAGCATGGGCACTGTCACTCTTGGCAATGTCACCATGGGCACTATCACTTTGAGCACTGTCAACATGAGCACGTCACCATGGGCACTGTCAACATGGGTACTATCTCGAAGGTCAATGTCACCATGAGCATTGTCAGGATGGGAAACTTCACCGTGAGCACTGTCACCAATGGCACTATCACCATGAGCAATGTCACTGTGGGCCGTGTCACCAGGGGCACTATCACCATGGTTAATGTTATCATTGGCACTTTCCCCGTGAGCACTGTCACCCTGGGCACTGTCATCATGGGCACGGTCACCGTGAGCACTATCTCCATGAACACAGCCACTGTGAACACCATCACCATAATCACTGGCCTCATCGGTACTGTCACCATGAGCACTGCCACAATGAGCACTGTCAGCATGGGCACTTCCCCCATGAGCACTGTCACTATGAGAACTGCTAGCATGGGTATTTTCACCATGAGTACTGTCACCCTCTGTATTGTCACCATTTGCACTGTCACCATCAGGACTATTACCGTGAGTGCTATCACCGTGAGATCTCTCACCATGGTCACTGTCACCATGGCACCTTGCACAATGCGTGCTGTCAACATGAGTGCTGTCACCATTGGCACTATCACCGTGAGCATTCTCACTGTGGTCAGAGTCAACATGGGCTCTGTCACCATGAGCACTGTCACCATAGGCAATGTCACCGTGGTCAGTGTCACCATGAGCAATGTCTCCATGGGCACTCCTACAGTGGGCACTGTCACTGTGCGAACTGTCACCATGGTTACTGCCACTATGAGCAGTGTCTCTGTGAGTACTGTCAGCATGGGTTTTTACCGTGAGCACTGTCACCATGAGCCCTGTCACCATTTTTCAGTGCCACCATGTGCACTACCACCATGTGCACTCTCACCATGGCACTATCACCGATAACACTGTCACCATAAGTACTGTCTGCATGGGCACTGTCACCAAGGGCACGGCCAACATGTGACCTGTAACCATTGTCAGTGTCACTGTGAGAAGTGTCACCATGGGAATTAACAACATAGGCACTCTCATCTTGAGCACTGTCACCATGAGCACTGACACCACGAGCACTGTCACCCAGGGCAGTGCCACCATGTGCACTGTCACCATAACTGTTGCTATGAGAATTGTAACCATGGGCAATTTCTCAATGAGTAATGTCACCATGTGTATTTTCACCTTGGGCACTCTCAAAGTAAACAGTATTACCATGAGCACTTTCACTGTGAACACTGTCACCATGGGCACTGGCACAATGTGGTGTGTCACCATGAGCGATATCACCATGGGAAATGTCACCGTGAGAAGTGTCACCATAGGCAATGTCACCATGGGCAATGTCACCATGGGAACTGCCATTTTGAGCACTGTCACCATGGGTACTGCAACCATGAGTACTGTCACCATGAGTAATTTAACCATTGGCAGTATGACCATGTGCACTGTCACCATGGGCACTATCACCATGACAACTCTCAGCGTGAGCACTGTCACTGTTGGAAATGGCATTGTGTGCAATTCCACCATGGGCAATGTCACCATGGACATTATCGCTGTGAGCACTGTCAATATGAGCACGTCAACATGAGCCCTGTCACCATGGGCAATGTCACTGTGAGAAGTGTCACTATAGGCAATGTCACCGTGGGCACTGTCACCATGGTCACTGCCACCACTGTCACTGTCATTTTGAGCACTGTCACCATGGGTACTGCAACCATGAGCGCTGTCACCATGAGCACTGTCACCATTGCAAGTATCACCATGTGCACTGTCACCATGGGCACTATCACAATGAGAACTGTCAGCATGGGCACTGTCACTCTTGGCAATGTCACCATGGGCACTATCACTTTGAGCGCTGTCAACATGAGCACGTCACCATGGGCACTGTCAACATGGGTACTATCTCGAAGGTCAATGTCACCATGAGCATTGTCAGGATGGGCAACTTCACCGTGAGCACTGTCACCAATGGCACTATCACCATGAGCAATGTCACTGTGGGCCGTGTCACCAGGGGCACTATCACCATGGTTAATGTTATCATTGGCACTTTCCCCGTGAGCACTGTCACCCTGGGCACTGTCATCATGGGCACGGTCACCGTGAGCACTATCTCCATGAACACAGCCACTGTGAACACCATCACCATAATCACTGGCCTCATCGGTACTGTCACCATGAGCACTGCCACAATGAGCACTGTCAGCATGGGCACTTCCCCCATGAGCACTGTCACTATGAGAACTGCTAGCATGGGTATTTTCACCATGAGTACTGTCACCCTCTGTATTGTCACCATTTGCACTGTCACCATCAGGACTATTACCGTGAGTGCTATCACCGTGAGATCTCTCACCATGGTCACTGTCACCATGGCACCTTGCACAATGCGTGCTGTCAACATGAGTGCTGTCACCATTGGCACTATCACCGTGAGCATTCTCACTGTGGTCAGAGTCAACATGGGCTCTGTCACCATGAGCACTGTCACCATAGGCAATGTCACCGTGGTCAGTGTCACCATGAGCAATGTCTCCATGGGCACTCCTACAGTGGGCACTGTCACTGTGCGAACTGTCACCATGGTTACTGCCACTATGAGCAGTGTCTCTGTGAGTACTGTCAGCATGGGTTTTTACCGTGAGCACTGTCACCATGAGCCCTGTCACCATTTTTCAGTGCCACCATGTGCACTACCACCATGTGCACTCTCACCATGGCACTATCACCGATAACACTGTCACCATAAGTACTGTCTGCATGGGCACTGTCACCAAGGGCACGGCCAACATGTGACCTGTAACCATTGTCAGTGTCACTGTGAGAAGTGTCACCATGGGAATTAACAACATAGGCACTCTCATCTTGAGCACTGTCACCATGAGCACTGACACCACGAGCACTGTCACCCAGGGCAGTGCCACCATGTGCACTGTCACCATAACTGTTGCTATGAGAATTGTAACCATGGGCAATTTCTCAATGAGTAATGTCACCATGTGTATTTTCACCTTGGGCACTCTCAAAGTAAACAGTATTACCATGAGCACTTTCACTGTGAACACTGTCACCATGGGCACTGGCACAATGTGGTGTGTCACCATGAGCGATATCACCATGGGAAATGTCACCGTGAGAAGTGTCACCATAGGCAATGTCACCATGGGCAATGTCACCATGGGAACTGCCATTTTGAGCACTGTCACCATGGGTACTGCAACCATGAGTACTGTCACCATGAGTAATTTAACCATTGGCAGTATGACCATGTGCACTGTCACCATGGGCACTATCACCATGACAACTCTCAGCGTGAGCACTGTCACTGTTGGAAATGGCATTGTGTGCAATTCCACCATGGGCAATGTCACCATGGACATTATCGCTGTGAGCACTGTCAATATGAGCACGTCAACATGAGCCCTGTCACCATGGGCAATGTCACTGTGAGAAGTGTCACTATAGGCAATGTCACCGTGGGCACTGTCACCATGGTCACTGCCACCACTGTCACTGTCATTTTGAGCACTATCAAACAGGCGAACTGCAACCATGAGCGCTGTCACCATGAGCACTGTCACCATTGCAAGTGTCACCATGTGTACTGTCACCATGGGCACTATCACAATGAGAACTGTCAGCATGGGCACTGTCACTCTTGGCAATGTCACCATGGGCACTATCACTTTGAGCACTGTTGACATGAGCACGTCACCATGGGCACTGTCAACATGGGTACTATCTCGAAGGTCAATGTCACCATGAGCATTGTCAGGATGGGCAACTTCACCGTGAGCACTGTCACCAATGGCACTATCACCATGAGCAATGTCACTGTGGGCCGTGTCACCAGGGGCACTATCACCATGGTTAATGTTATCATTGGCACTTTCCCCGTGAGCACTGTCACCCTGGGCACTGTCATCATGGGCACGGTCACCGTGAGCACTATCTCCATGAGCACAGCCACTGTGAACACCATCACCATAATCACTGGCCTCATCGGTACTGTCACCATGAGCACTGCCACAATGAGCACTGTCAGCATGGGCACTTCCCCCATGAGCACTGTCACTATGAGAACTGCTAGCATGGGTATTTTCACCATGAGTACTGTCACCCTCTGTATTGTCACCATTTGCACTGTCACCATCAGGACTATTACCGTGAGTGCTATCACCGTGAGATCTCTCACCATGGTCACTGTCACCATGGCACCTTGCACAATGCGTGCTGTCAACATGAGTGCTGTCACCATTGGCACTATCACCGTGAGCATTCTCACTGTGGTCAGAGTCAACATGGGCTCTGTCACCATGAGCACTGTCACCATAGGCAATGTCACCGTGGTCAGTGTCACCATGAGCAATGTCTCCATGGGCACTCCTACAGTGGGCACTGTCACTGTGCGAACTGTCACCATGGTTACTGCCACTATGAGCAGTGTCTCTGTGAGTACTGTCAGCATGGGTTTTTACCGTGAGCACTGTCACCATGAGCCGTGTCACCATTTTTCAGTGCCACCATGTGCACTACCACCATGTGCACTCTCACCATGGGCACTATCACCGATAACACTGTCACCATAAGTACTGTCTGCATGGGCACTGTCACCAAGGGCACGGCCAACATGTGACCTGTAACCATTGTCAGTGTCACTGTGAGAAGTGTCACCATGGGAATTAACAACATAGGCACTCTCATCATGAGCACTGTCACCATGAGCACTGACACCACGAGCACTGTCACCCAGGGCAGTGCCACCATGAGCACTGTCACCATAACTGTTGCTATGAGAATTGTAACCATGGGCAATTTCTCAATGAGTAATGTTACCATGTGTATTTTCACCTTGGGCACTCTCAAAGTAAACAGTATTACCATGAGCACTTTCACTGTGAACACTGTCACCATGGGCACTGGCACAATGTGGTGTGTCACCATGAGCCATGTCACCATGGGAAATGTCACCGTGAGAAGTGTCACCATAGGCAATGTCACCATGGGCAATGTCACCATGGGAACTGCCATTTTGAGCACTGTCACCATGGGTACTGCAACCATGAGTACTGTCACCATGAGTAATTTAACCATTGGCAGTATGACCATGTGCACTGTCACCATGGGCACTATCACCATGACAACTCTCAGCGTGAGCACTGTCACTGTTGGAAATGGCATTGTGTGCAATTCCACCATGGGCAATGTCACCATGGACATTATCGCTGTGAGCACTGTCAATATGAGCACGTCAACATGAGCCCTGTCACCATGGGCAATGTCACTGTGAGAAGTGTCACTATAGGCAATGTCACCGTGGGCACTGTCACCATGGTCACTGCCACCACTGTCACTGTCATTTTGAGCACTGTCACCATGGGTACTGCAACCATGAGCGCTGTCACCATGAGCACTGTCACAATTGCAAGTGTCACCATGTGTACTCTCACCATGGGCACTATCACAATGAGAACTGTCAGCATGGGCACTGTCACTCTTGGCAATGTCACCATGGGCACTATCACTTTGAGCACTGTCAACATGAGCACGTCACCATGGGCACTGTCAACATGGGTACTATCTCGAAGGTCAATGTCACCATGAGCATTGTCAGGATGGGCAACTTCACCGTGAGCACTGTCACCAATGGCACTATCACCATGAGCAATGTCACTGTGGGCCGTGTCACCAGGGGCACTATCACCATGGTTAATGTTATCATTGGCACTTTCCCCGTGAGCACTGTCACCCTGGGCACTGTCATCATGGGCACGGTCACCGTGAGCACTATCTCCATGAGCACAGCCACTGTGAACACCATCACCATAATCACTGGCCTCATCGGTACTGTCACCATGAGCACTGCCACAATGAGCACTGTCAGCATGGGTACTTCCCCCATGAGCACTGTCACTATGAGAACTGCTACCATGGGTATTTTCACCATGTGTACTGTCACCCTGTGTATTGTCACCATTTGCACTGTCACCATCAGGACTATTACCGTGAGTGCTATCACCGTGAGATCTCTCACCATGGTCACTGTCACCATGGCACCTTGCACAATGCGTGCTGTCAACATGAGTGCTGTCACCATTGGCACTATCACCGTGAGCATTCTCACTGTGGTCAGAGTCAACATGGGCTGTGTCACCATGAGCACTGTCACCATAGGCAATGTCACCGTGGTCAGTGTCACCATGAGCAATGTCTCCATGGGCACTCCTACAGTGGGCACTGTCACTGTGCGAACTGTCACCATGGTTACTGCCACTATGAGCAGTGTCTCTGTGAGTACTCTCAGCATGGGTTTTTACCGTGAGCACTGTCACCATGAGCCCTGTCACCATTTTTCAGTGCCACCATGTGCACTACCACCATGTGCACTCTCACCATGGGCACTATCACCGATAACACTGTCACCATAAGTACTGTCTGCATGGGCACTGTCACCAAGGGCACGGCCAACATGTGACCTGTAACCATTGTCAGTGTCACTGTGAGAAGTGTCACCATGGGAATTAACAACATAGGCACTCTCATCTTGAGCACTGTCACCATGAGCACTGACACCACGAGCACTGTCACCCAGGGCAGTGCCACCATGAGCACTGTCACCATAACTGTTGCTATGAGAATTGTAACCATGGGCAATTTCTCAATGAGTAATGTCACCATGTGTATTTTCACCTTGGGCACTCTCAAAGTAAACAGTATTACCATGAGCACTTTCACTGTGAACACTGTCACCATGGGCACTGGCACAATGTGGTGTGTCACCATGAGCCATATCACCATGGGAAATGTCACCGTGAGAAGTGTCACCATAGGCAATGTCACCATGGGCAATGTCACCATGGGAACTGCCATTTTGAGCACTGTCACCATGGGTACTGCAACCATGAGTACTGTCACCATGAGTAATTTAACCATTGGCAGTATGACCATGTGCACTGTCACCATGGGCACTATCACCATGACAGCTCTCAGCGTGAGCACTGTCACTGTTGGAAATGGCATTGTGTGCAATTCCACCATGGGCAATGTCACCATGGACATTATCGCTGTGAGCACTGTCAATATGAGCACGTCAACATGAGCCCTGTCACCATGGGCAATGTCACTGTGAGAAGTGTCACTATAGGCAATGTCACCGTGGGCACTGTCACCATGGTCACTGCCACCACTGTCACTGTCATTTTGAGCACTGTCACCATGGGTACTGCAACCATGAGCGCTGTCACCATGAGCACTGTCACCATTGCAAGTATCACCATGTGTACTGTCACCATGGGCACTATCACAATGAGAACTGTCAGCATGGGCACTGTCACTCTTGGCAATGTCACCATGGGCACTATCACTTTGAGCACTGTCAACATGAGCACGTCACCATGGGCACTGTCAACATGGGTACTATCTCGAAGGTCAATGTCACCATGAGCATTGTCAGGATGGGCAACTTCACCGTGAGCACTGTCACCAATGGCACTATCACCATGAGCAATGTCACTGTGGGCCGTGTCACCAGGGGCACTATCACCATGGTTAATGTTATCATTGGCACTTTCCCCGTGAGCACTGTCACCCTGGGCACTGTCATCATGGGCACGGTCACCGTGAGCACTATCTCCATGAGCACAGCCACTGTGAACACCATCACCATAATCACTGGCCTCATCGGTACTGTCACCATGAGCACTGCCACAATGAGCACTGTCAGCATGGGTACTTCCCCCATGAGCACTGTCACTATGAGAACTGCTACCATGGGTATTTTCACCATGTGTACTGTCACCCTGTGTATTGTCACCATTTGCACTGTCACCATGAGGACTATTACCATGAGCGCTATCACCGTGAGATCTCTCACCATGGTCACTGTCACCATGGCACCTTGCACAATGGGGGCTGTCAACATGAGTGCTGGCACCATTGGCACTATCACTGTGAGCATTCTCACTGTGGTCAGTGTCACCATGGGCACTGTCACCATGAGCACTGTCACCATAGGCGATGTCACCATGGTCAGTGTCACCATGAGCACTGTCAACATGGGCACTCATACAGTGGGCACTGTCACTGTGAGCACTGTCACCTTGGGTACTGCCACCATAAGCGCTGTCACCATGAGCACTGTCACCATTGCGAGTATCACAATGTGCCCTGTCACCATGGGCACTGGCACAATGTCGTGTGTCACCTTGAGCAATGTCACCATGGGAAATGTCACCGTGAGATGTGTCACCATAGGCAATGGCACCATGGGCAATGTCATCATGGGAAATGCCGTTTTGCACACTGTCACCATGGGCACTGCAACCATGAGTACTGTCACCATTGGCAGAATGACCATGTGCATTGTCACCATGGGCACTATCACCATGACAACTCTCAGCGAGAGCACTGTCACTGTGGGAACTGGCATTGTGTGCAATTCCACCATGGGCAATGTCACCATGGGCACTATCACTGTGAGCACTGTCAATATAAGCACGTCAACATGAGCCCTGTCACCATTGGCAATGTCACCATGAGAAGTGTCACTATAGGCGATGTCACCGTGGGCACTGTCACCATGGTCACTGCCACCACTGTCACTGTCATTTTGAGCACTGTCACCATGGGTATTGCAACCATGAGCACTGTCACCATGAGCACTGTCACCATTGCGATTATCACCATGTGTACTGTCACCATGGGCACTATCACAATGAGAACTGTCAGCATGGGCACTGTCACTGTTGGCAAGGGCACCGTGGGCACTTCCACCATGGGCAATGTCACCATGGGCACTATCACTGTGAGCACTGTCAACATGAGCACGTCACCATGGGCACTGTCAACATGGGTACTATCTCGAAGGGCAATGTCACCATGAGCATTGTCAGGAAGGGCAATTTCACCATGAGCACTGTCACCAAAGGCACTATCACCATGAGCAATGTCACTGTAGGCCGTGTCACCAGGGGCACTATCACCATGGTTAATGTTATCTTTGGCACTTTCCCCGTGAGCACTGTCACCCTGGGCACTGTCATCATGGGCACGGTCACCGTGAGCACTATCTCCATGAGCACAGCCACTGTGAACACCATCACCATAATCACTGGCCTCATCGGTACTGTCACCATGAGCACTGCCACAATGAGCACTGTCAGCATGGGCACTTCCCCCATGAGCACTGTCACTATGAGAACTGCTAGCATGGGTATTTTCACCATGAGTACTGTCACCCTCTGTATTGTCACCATTAGCACTGTCACCATCAGGACTATTACCGTGAGTGCTATCACCGTGAGATCTCTCACCATGGTCACTGTCACCATGGCACCTTGCACAATGCGTGCTGTCAACATGAGTGCTGTCACCATTGGCACTATCACCGTGAGCATTCTCACTGTGGTCAGAGTCAACATGGGCTCTGTCACCATGAGCACTGTCACCATAGGCAATGTCACCGTGGTCAGTGTCACCATGAGCAATGTCTCCATGGGCACTCCTACAGTGGGCACTGTCACTGTGCGAACTGTCACCATGGTTACTGCCACTATGAGCAGTGTCTCTGTGAGTACTGTCAGCATGGGTTTTTACCGTGAGCACTGTCACCATGAGCCCTGTCACCATTTTTCAGTGCCACCATGTGCACTACCACCATGTGCACTCTCACCATGGGCACTATCACCGATAACACTGTCACCATAAGTACTGTCTGCATGGGCACTGTCACCAAGGGCACGGCCAACATGTGACCTGTAACCATTGTCAGTGTCACTGTGAGAAGTGTCACCATGGGAATTAACAACATAGGCACTCTCATCATGAGCACTGTCACCATGAGCACTGACACCACGAGCACTGTCACCCAGGGCAGTGCCACCATGAGCACTGTCACCATAACTGTTGCTATGAGAATTGTAACCATGGGCAATTTCTCAATGAGTAATGTCACCATGTGTATTTTCACCTTGGGCACTCTCAAAGTAAACAGTATTACCATGAGCACTTTCACTGTGAACACTGTCACCATGGGCACTGGCACAATGTGGTGTGTCACCATGAGCCATGTCACCATGGGAAATGTCACCGTGAGAAGTGTCACCATAGGCAATGTCACCATGGGCAATGTCACCATGGGAACTGCCATTTTGAGCACTGTCACCATGGGTACTACAACCATGAGTACTGTCACCATGAGTAATTTAACCATTGGCAGTATGACCATGTGCACTGTCACCATGGGCACTATCACCATGACAACTCTCAGCGTGAGCACTGTCACTGTTGGAAATGGCATTGTGTGCAATTCCACCATGGGCAATGTCACCATGGACATTATCGCTGTGAGCACTGTCAATATGAGCACGTCAACATGAGCCCTGTCACCATGGGCAATGTCACTGTGAGAAGTGTCACTATAGGCAATGTCACCGTGGGCACTGTCACCATGGTCACTGCCACCACTGTCACTGTCATTTTGAGCACTGTCACCATGGGTACTGCAACCATGAGCGCTGTCACCATGAGCACTGTCACCATTGCAAGTGTCACCATGTGCACTGTCACCATGGGCACTATCACAATGAGAACTGTCAGCATGGGCACTGTCACTCTTGGCAATGTCACCATGGGCACTATCACTTTGAGCACTGTCAACATGAGCACGTCACCATGGGCACTGTCAACATGGGTACTATCTCGAAGGTCAATGTCACCATGAGCATTGTCAGGATGGGCAACTTCACCGTGAGCACTGTCACCTATGGCACTATCACCATGAGCAATGTCACTGTGGGCCGTGTCACCAGGGGCACTATCACCATGGTTAATGTTATCATTGGCACTTTCCCCGTGAGCACTGTCACCCTGGGCACTGTCATCATGGGCACGGTCACCGTGAGCACTATCTCCATGAGCACAGCCACTGTGAACACCATCACCATAATCACTGGCCTCATCGGTACTGTCACCATGAGCACTGCCACAATGAGCACTGTCAGCATGGGTACTTCCCCCATGAGCACTGTCACTATGAGAACTGCTACCATGGGTATTTTCACCATGTGTACTGTCACCCTGTGTATTGTCACCATTTGCACTGTCACCATCAGGACTATTACCGTGAGTGCTATCACCGTGAGATCTCTCACCATGGTCACTGTCACCATGGCACCTTGCACAATGCGTGCTGTCAACATGAGTGCTGTCACCATTGGCACTATCACCGTGAGCATTCTCACTGTGGTCAGAGTCAACATGGGCTGTGTCACCATGAGCACTGTCACCATAGGCAATGTCACCGTGGTCAGTGTCACCATGAGCAATGTCTCCATGGGCACTCCTACAGTGGGCACTGTCACTGTGCGAACTGTCACCATGGTTACTGCCACTATGAGCAGTGTCTCTGTGAGTACTCTCAGCATGGGTTTTTACCGTGAGCACTGTCACCATGAGCCCTGTCACCATTTTTCAGTGCCACCATGTGCACTACCACCATGTGCACTCTCACCATGGGCACTATCACCGATAACACTGTCACCATAAGTACTGTCTGCATGGGCACTGTCACCAAGGGCACGGCCAACATGTGACCTGTAACCATTGTCAGTGTCACTGTGAGAAGTGTCACCATGGGAATTAACAACATAGGCACTCTCATCTTGAGCACTGTCACCATGAGCACTGACACCACGAGCACTGTCACCCAGGGCAGTGCCACCATGAGCACTGTCACCATAACTGTTGCTATGAGAATTGTAACCATGGGCAATTTCTCAATGAGTAATGTCACCATGTGTATTTTCACCTTGGGCACTCTCAAAGTAAACAGTATTACCATGAGCACTTTCACTGTGAACACTGTCACCATGGGCACTGGCACAATGTGGTGTGTCACCATGAGCCATATCACCATGGGAAATGTCACCGTGAGAAGTGTCACCATAGGCAATGTCACCATGGGCAATGTCACCATGGGAACTGCCATTTTGAGCACTGTCACCATGGGTACTGCAACCATGAGTACTGTCACCATGAGTAATTTAACCATTGGCAGTATGACCATGTGCACTGTCACCATGGGCACTATCACCATGACAGCTCTCAGCGTGAGCACTGTCACTGTTGGAAATGGCATTGTGTGCAATTCCACCATGGGCAATGTCACCATGGACATTATCGCTGTGAGCACTGTCAATATGAGCACGTCAACATGAGCCCTGTCACCATGGGCAATGTCACTGTGAGAAGTGTCACTATAGGCAATGTCACCGTGGGCACTGTCACCATGGTCACTGCCACCACTGTCACTGTCATTTTGAGCACTGTCACCATGGGTACTGCAACCATGAGCGCTGTCACCATGAGCACTGTCACCATTGCAAGTATCACCATGTGTACTGTCACCATGGGCACTATCACAATGAGAACTGTCAGCATGGGCACTGTCACTCTTGGCAATGTCACCATGGGCACTATCACTTTGAGCACTGTCAACATGAGCACGTCACCATGGGCACTGTCAACATGGGTACTATCTCGAAGGTCAATGTCACCATGAGCATTGTCAGGATGGGCAACTTCACCGTGAGCACTGTCACCAATGGCACTATCACCATGAGCAATGTCACTGTGGGCCGTGTCACCAGGGGCACTATCACCATGGTTAATGTTATCATTGGCACTTTCCCCGTGAGCACTGTCACCCTGGGCACTGTCATCATGGGCACGGTCACCGTGAGCACTATCTCCATGAGCACAGCCACTGTGAACACCATCACCATAATCACTGGCCTCATCGGTACTGTCACCATGAGCACTGCCACAATGAGCACTGTCAGCATGGGTACTTCCCCCATGAGCACTGTCACTATGAGAACTGCTACCATGGGTATTTTCACCATGTGTACTGTCACCCTGTGTATTGTCACCATTTGCACTGTCACCATGAGGACTATTACCATGAGCGCTATCACCGTGAGATCTCTCACCATGGTCACTGTCACCATGGCACCTTGCACAATGGGGGCTGTCAACATGAGTGCTGGCACCATTGGCACTATCACTGTGAGCATTCTCACTGTGGTCAGTGTCACCATGGGCACTGTCACCATGAGCACTGTCACCATAGGCGATGTCACCATGGTCAGTGTCACCATGAGCACTGTCAACATGGGCACTCATACAGTGGGCACTGTCACTGTGAGCACTGTCACCTTGGGTACTGCCACCATAAGCGCTGTCACCATGAGCACTGTCACCATTGCGAGTATCACAATGTGCCCTGTCACCATGGGCACTGGCACAATGTCGTGTGTCACCTTGAGCAATGTCACCATGGGAAATGTCACCGTGAGATGTGTCACCATAGGCAATGGCACCATGGGCAATGTCATCATGGGAAATGCCGTTTTGCACACTGTCACCATGGGCACTGCAACCATGAGTACTGTCACCATTGGCAGAATGACCATGTGCATTGTCACCATGGGCACTATCACCATGACAACTCTCAGCGAGAGCACTGTCACTGTGGGAACTGGCATTGTGTGCAATTCCACCATGGGCAATGTCACCATGGGCACTATCACTGTGAGCACTGTCAATATAAGCACGTCAACATGAGCCCTGTCACCATTGGCAATGTCACCATGAGAAGTGTCACTATAGGCGATGTCACCGTGGGCACTGTCACCATGGTCACTGCCACCACTGTCACTGTCATTTTGAGCACTGTCACCATGGGTATTGCAACCATGAGCACTGTCACCATGAGCACTGTCACCATTGCGATTATCACCATGTGTACTGTCACCATGGGCACTATCACAATGAGAACTGTCAGCATGGGCACTGTCACTGTTGGCAAGGGCACCGTGGGCACTTCCACCATGGGCAATGTCACCATGGGCACTATCACTGTGAGCACTGTCAACATGAGCACGTCACCATGGGCACTGTCAACATGGGTACTATCTCGAAGGGCAATGTCACCATGAGCATTGTCAGGAAGGGCAATTTCACCATGAGCACTGTCACCAAAGGCACTATCACCATGAGCAATGTCACTGTAGGCCGTGTCACCAGGGGCACTATCACCATGGTTAATGTTATCTTTGGCACTTTCCCCGTGAGCACTGTCACCCTGGGCACTGTCATCATGGGCACGGTCACCGTGAGCACTATCTCCATGAGCACAGCCACTGTGAACACCATCACCATAATCACTGGCCTCATCGGTACTGTCACCATGAGCACTGCCACAATGAGCACTGTCAGCATGGGCACTTCCCCCATGAGCACTGTCACTATGAGAACTGCTAGCATGGGTATTTTCACCATGAGTACTGTCACCCTCTGTATTGTCACCATTTGCACTGTCACCATCAGGACTATTACCGTGAGTGCTATCACCGTGAGATCTCTCACCATGGTCACTGTCACCATGGCACCTTGCACAATGCGTGCTGTCAACATGAGTGCTGTCACCATTGGCACTATCACCGTGAGCATTCTCACTCTGGTCAGAGTCAACATGGGCTCTGTCACCATGAGCACTGTCACCATAGGCAATGTCACCGTGGTCAGTGTCACCATGAGCAATGTCTCCATGGGCACTCCTACAGTGGGCACTGTCACTGTGCGAACTGTCACCATGGTTACTGCCACTATGAGCAGTGTCTCTGTGAGTACTCTCAGCATGGGTTTTTACCGTGAGCACTGTCACCATGAGCCCTGTCACCATTTTTCAGTGCCACCATGTGCACTACCACCATGTGCACTCTCACCATGGGCACTATCACCGATAACACTGTCACCATAAGTACTGTCTGCATGGGCACTGTCACCAAGGGCACGGCCAACATGTGACCTGTAACCATTGTCAGTGTCACTGTGAGAAGTGTCACCATGGGAATTAACAACATAGGCACTCTCATCATGAGCACTGTCACCATGAGCACTGACACCACGAGCACTGTCACCCAGGGCAGTGCCACCATGAGCACTGTCACCATAACTGTTGCTATGAGAATTGTAACCATGGGCAATTTCTCAATGAGTAATGTCACCATGTGTATTTTCACCTTGGGCACTCTCAAAGTAAACAGTATTACCATGAGCACTTTCACTGTGAACACTGTCACCATGGGCACTGGCACAATGTGGTGTGTCACCATGAGCCATGTCACCATGGGAAATGTCACCGTGAGAAGTGTCACCATAGGCAATGTCACCATGGGCAATGTCACCATGGGAACTGCCATTTTGAGCACTGTCACCATGGGTACTACAACCATGAGTACTGTCACCATGAGTAATTTAACCATTGGCAGTATGACCATGTGCACTGTCACCATGGGCACTATCACCATGACAACTCTCAGCGTGAGCACTGTCACTGTTGGAAATGGCATTGTGTGCAATTCCACCATGGGCAATGTCACCATGGACATTATCGCTGTGAGCACTGTCAATATGAGCACGTCAACATGAGCCCTGTCACCATGGGCAATGTCACTGTGAGAAGTGTCACTATAGGCAATGTCACCGTGGGCACTGTCACCATGGTCACTGCCACCACTGTCACTGTCATTTTGAGCACTGTCACCATGGGTACTGCAACCATGAGCGCTGTCACCATGAGCACTGTCACCATTGCAAGTGTCACCATGTGCACTGTCACCATGGGCACTATCACAATGAGAACTGTCAGCATGGGCACTGTCACTCTTGGCAATGTCACCATGGGCACTATCACTTTGAGCACTGTCAACATGAGCACGTCACCATGGGCACTGTCAACATGGGTACTATCTCGAAGGTCAATGTCACCATGAGCATTGTCAGGATGGGCAACTTCACCGTGAGCACTGTCACCAATGGCACTATCACCATGAGCAATGTCACTGTGGGCCGTGTCACCAGGGGCACTATCACCATGGTTAATGTTATCATTGGCACTTTCCCCGTGAGCACTGTCACCCTGGGCACTGTCATCATGGGCACGGTCACCGTGAGCACTATCTCCATGAGCACAGCCACTGTGAACACCATCACCATAATCACTGGCCTCATCGGTACTGTCACCATGAGCACTGCCACAATGAGCACTGTCAGCATGGGTACTTCCCCCATGAGCACTGTCACTATGAGAACTGCTAGCATGGGTAATTTCACCATGAGTACTGTCACCCTCTGTATTGTCACCATTTGCACTGTCACCATCAGGACTATTACCGTGAGTGCTATCACCGTGAGATCTCTCACCATGGTCACTGTCACCATGGCACCTTGCACAATGCGTGCTGTCAACATGAGTGCTGTCACCATTGGCACTATCACCGTGAGCATTCTCACTGTGGTCAGAGTCAACATGGGCTCTGTCACCATGAGCACTGTCACCATAGGCAATGTCACCATGGTCAGTGTCACCATGAGCAATGTCTCCATGGGCACTCCTACAGTGGGCACTGTCACTGTGCGAACTGTCACCATGGTTACTGCCACTATGAGCAGTGTCTCTGTGAGTACTCTCAGCATGGGTTTTTACCGTGAGCACTGTCACCATGAGCCCTGTCACCATTTTTCAGTGCCACCATGTGCACTACCACCATGTGCACTCTCACCATGGGCACTATCACCGATAACACTGTCACCATAAGTACTGTCTGCATGGGCACTGTCACCAAGGGCACGGCCAACATGTGACCTGTAACCATTGTCAGTGTCACTGTGAGAAGTGTCACCATGGGAATTAACAACATAGGCACTCTCATCTTGAGCACTGTCACCATGAGCACTGACACCACGAGCACTGTCACCCAGGGCAGTGCCACCATGAGCACTGTCACCATAACTGTTGCTATGAGAATTGTAACCATGGGCAATTTCTCAATGAGTAATGTCACCATGTGTATTTTCACCTTGGGCACTCTCAAAGTAAACAGTATTACCATGAGCACTTTCACTGTGAACACTGTCACCATGGGCACTGGCACAATGTGGTGTGTCACCATGAGCCATATCACCATGGGAAATGTCACCGTGAGAAGTGTCACCATAGGCAATGTCACCATGGGCAATGTCACCATGGGAACTGCCATTTTGAGCACTGTCACCATGGGTACTGCAACCATGAGTACTGTCACCATGAGTAATTTAACCATTGGCAGTATGACCATGTGCACTGTCACCATGGGCACTATCACCATGACAACTCTCAGCGTGAGCACTGTCACTGTTGGAAATGGCATTGTGTGCAATTCCACCATGGGCAATGTCACCATGGACATTATCGCTGTGAGCACTGTCAATATGAGCACGTCAACATGAGCCCTGTCACCATGGGCAATGTCACTGTGAGAAGTGTCACTATAGGCAATGTCACCGTGGGCACTGTCACCATGGTCACTGCCACCACTGTCACTGTCATTTTGAGCACTGTCACCATGGGTACTGCAACCATGAGCGCTGTCACCATGAGCACTGTCACCATTGCAAGTATCACCATGTGTACTGTCACCATGGGCACTATCACAATGAGAACTGTCAGCATGGGCACTGTCACTCTTGGCAATGTCACCATGGGCACTATCACTTTGAGCACTGTCAACATGAGCACGTCACCATGGGCACTGTCAACATGGGTACTATCTCGAAGGTCAATGTCACCATGAGCATTGTCAGGATGGGCAACTTCACCGTGAGCACTGTCACCAATGGCACTATCACCATGAGCAATGTCACTGTGGGCCGTGTCACCAGGGGCACTATCACCATGGTTAATGTTATCATTGGCACTTTCCCCGTGAGCACTGTCACCCTGGGCACTGTCATCATGGGCACGGTCACCGTGAGCACTATCTCCATGAGCACAGCCACTGTGAACACCATCACCATAATCACTGGCCTCATCGGTACTGTCACCATGAGCACTGCCACAATGAGCACTGTCAGCATGGGTACTTCCCCCATGAGCACTGTCACTATGAGAACTGCTACCATGGGTATTTTCACCATGTGTACTGTCACCCTGTGTATTGTCACCATTTGCACTGTCACCATGAGGACTATTACCATGAGCGCTATCACCGTGAGATCTCTCACCATGGTCACTGTCACCATGGCACCTTGCACAATGGGGGCTGTCAACATGAGTGCTGGCACCATTGGCACTATCACTGTGAGCATTCTCACTGTGGTCAGTGTCACCATGGGCACTGTCACCATGAGCACTGTCACCATAGGCAATGTCACCATGGTCAGTGTCACCATGAGCACTGTCAACATGGGCACTCATACAGTGGGCACTGTCACTGTGAGCACTGTCACCTTGGGTACTGCCACCATAAGCGCTGTCACCATGAGCACTGTCACCATTGCGAGTATCACAATGTGCCCTGTCACCATGGGCACTGGCACAATGTCGTGTGTCACCTTGAGCAATGTCACCATGGGAAATGTTACCGTGAGATGTGTCACCATAGGCAATGGCACCATGGGCAATGTCATCATGGGAAATGCCATTTTGCACACTGTCACCATGGGTACTGCAACCATGAGTACTGTCACCATTGGCAGAATGACCATGTGCACTGTCACCATGGGCACTATCACCATGACAACTCTCAGCGTGAGCACTGTCACTGTGGGAACTGTCATTGTGTGCAATTCCACCATGGGCAATGTCACCATGGGCACTATCACTGTGAGCACTGTCAATATAAGCACGTCAACATGAGCCCTGTCACCATTGGCAATGTCACCGTGAGAAGTGTCACTATAGGCAATGTCACCGTGGGCACTGTCACCATGGTCACTGCCACCACTGTCACTGTCATTTTGAGCACTGTCACCATGGGTACTGCAACCATGAGCACTGTCACCATGAGCACTGTCACCATTGCGATTATCACCATGTGTACTGTCACCATGGGCACTATCACAATGAGAACTGTCAGCATGGGCACTGTCACTGTTGGCAAGGGCACCGTGGGCACTTCCACCATGGGCAATGTCACCATGGGCACTATCACTGTGAGCACTGTCAACATGAGCACGTCACCATGGGCACTGTCAACATGGGTACTATCTCGAAGGGCAATGTCACCATGAGCATTGTCAGGAAGGGCAATTTCACCATGAGCACTGTCAGCAAAGGCACTATCACCATGAGCAATGTCACTGTAGGCCGTGTCACCAGGGGCACTATCACCATGGTTAATGTTATCATTGGCACTTTCCCCGTGAGCACTGTCACCCTGGGCACTGTCATCATGGGCACGGTCACCGTGAGCACTATCTCCATGAGCACAGCCACTGTGAACACCATCACCATAATCACTGGCCTCATCGGTACTGTCACCATGAGCACTGCCACAATGAGCACTGTCAGCATGGGCACTTCCCCCATGAGCACTGTCACTATGAGAACTGCTAGCATGGGTATTTTCACCATGAGTACTGTCACCCTCTGTATTGTCACCATTTGCACTGTCACCATCAGGACTATTACCGTGAGTGCTATCACCGTGAGATCTCTCACCATTGTCACTGTCACCATGGCACCTTGCACAATGCGTGCTGTCAACATGAGTGCTGTCACCATTGGCACTATCACCGTGAGCATTCTCACTGTGGTCAGAGTCAACATGGGCTCTGTCACCATGAGCACTGTCACCATAGGCAATGTCACCGTGGTCAGTGTCACCATGAGCAATGTCTCCATGGGCACTCCTACAGTGGGCACTGTCACTGTGCGAACTGTCTCCATGGTTACTGCCACTATGAGCAGTGTCTCTGTGAGTACTCTCAGCATGGGTTTTTACCGTGAGCACTGTCACCATGAGCCCTGTCACCATTTTTCAGTGCCACCATGTGCACTCTCACCATGGGCACTATCACCGATAACACTGTCACCATAAGTACTGTCTGCATGGGCACTGTCACCAAGGGCACGGCCAACATGTGACCTGTAACCATTGTCAGTGTCACTGTGAGAAGTGTCACCATGGGAATTAACAACATAGGCACTCTCATCATGAGCACTGTCACCATGAGCACTGACACCACGAGCACTGTCACCCAGGGCAGTGCCACCATGAGCACTGTCACCATAACTGTTGCTATGAGAATTGTAACCATGGGCAATTTCTCAATGAGTAATGTCACCATGTGTATTTTCACCTTGGGCACTCTCAAAGTAAACAGTATTACCATGAGCACCTTCACTGTGAACACTGTCACCATGGGCACTGGCACAATGTGGTGTGTCACCATGAGCCATATCACCATGGGAAATGTCACCGTGAGAAGTGTCACCATAGGCAATGTCACCATGGGCAATGTCACCATGGGAACTGCCATTTTGAGCACTGTCACCATGGGTACTACAACCATGAGTACTGTCACCATGAGTAATTTAACCATTGGCAGTATGACCATGTGCACTGTCACCATGGGCACTATCACCATGACAACTCTCAGCGTGAGCACTGTCACTGTTGGAAATGGCATTGTGTGCAATTCCACCATGGGCAATGTCACCATGGACATTATCGCTGTGAGCACTGTCAATATGAGCACGTCAACATGAGCCCTGTCACCATGGGCAATGTCACTGTGAGAAGTGTCACTATAGGCAATGTCACCGTGGGCACTGTCACCATGGTCACTGCCACCACTGTCACTGTCATTTTGAGCACTGTCACCATGGGTACTGCAACCATGAGCGCTGTCACCATGAGCACTGTCACCATTGCAAGTATCACCATGTGTACTGTCACCATGGGCACTATCACAATG